>NC_070606.1:82935000-83535000 GCF_027172205.1 Podarcis raffonei | reverse complement strand
AAATTGAGTTCACTCTGGAAGAAGCTTTATGATGAACTATTGATTAAGAGTTGATTTACCATAGGTCTCTTCAGATACATGAGAAAAGCCAAAAGGATGATTTGTCAGTGGTCATGACTCAAGGCCTATTTTCTGGGATCATTTTTGTCCTTGCATTGACCAGTTAACTGAGGGAACAGCTATCTGTACTGCTGCAGCAGCCAAATGTATTGGTAGTCCATCAACCCTGGCTCTGTTGCAAATCGCCCTTGGGATGCAGCTAAGAAGGAGCAGATTATGAACAGCAGAGACATTGCATTCAATTCACATTTTAATGGCAACCTACTTAATTCATACTTCCCTAAACAATGTTCCAACTAAAACTCAGCTGCCCTTTGAAATTTACAGTTTTCTGAATCTTCTGATGCAGTTCTCCACCCCCAAAAAGTGTCTACAAATATGTGGGGGAACGTGTAAATGCATAAATGAATAAAAATATCATACAAAAAAGGCATTCTGTTCAGAGAAAACTGCTTACAAGTTGTCTCTATCAGGCAAAATAGCAAAGAGCAGAATTTGCACTAAAACTGCGACAATGTTTTGGTGACGAGTGATGAAAACTTGATGCAGAGTGGTGACAAACTGAATTTAAGATGGGGAAAAGGAGAACCTGGCACGGGTGAATGCATCTACCCATAGAGTGGAGAAATGTATTTTGCTGCCCTTCTCCAGCTGCCTCCGTGTTGCCAGCTGGAGAGAAAAACAGACTCAAGTTTATAAGATAAAACACAGGGCTGCAAGGCAGATGGGAGTTAGTGGAGCTTGGAGGGAGGAGTTTCAGGGAGTGAGAATCTCATGGAAGAAGCTGGCAGAGTGCCAAATTCACAGCATACCTGCAACACCAGGTTGTCTGAATCCATTCTAGGTAACTGACCACATCCAAATTGCAAGAAGGCTAGCACAGCTGTCATAGCTACAGAGAGTAAACATTAATCAATGATCAAGCAAATGTGCAATTATTATTAGTAGTAGTATTAGTAATAGTAGTAGTATATCCATCTTTCCCCCAAGAAGCTCAAAGTGGCATACATGACTCTGCCACTCTCAATTTTATCGTCACAACAGCCCTGAGAAATATGTCAGACTGAGGGAAGGTGATTGGATCACCCTTATGTAGTGAGCTTCATGGCTGAGTAGAGATTTAGGCCAGTTTTCCAGGTCTTAGTCCAACACTCTAACCACTATACCACATTAAGACTAAGATCCTGTGCATACTTTAAACATCATTGTCCTCACTGGCACTTGCTTCCAATGAAATAAAAATGCACAAAATCAGCCTCGAAGTAGTTCTAAGCTTTAGCATTCCCTCCCTTCCCCAGGGAAGTCCCAATCCTGAGTGAAAGTCCTATAGTTATATTTTCCATTCAATAATAATTCCCATTGAAATGAATATTTGATTCCCCATCCCCTTGCTAATTGCTGGCATGGGGTGAATGCTCTGGATTTAAGACCGCAATGGCGGGCAAAAGCTAAATCTACCCCAATGCTATGGTCTCAATCCCTAGGCCCTGACTATTTCAGAAAGGAAAATCATGTACCCAAAGACAAACCTCATGATCATCATTACTTATAGTTGGCCCTCAGTGAAGACCCTCCAAGTGTACCTATTTTCCAGGGACAGTCCTGGATTTACAGAAACCATCTCAGTTTCTGATTTCATCCCAGGATGTCCTGCTTTTCCTTAGGATGTCTGTATTTTCATTGGAGAAATGTTGGAGGGTATGGAGTTATGCAACCACCGAGCCAAGGAGATAAGTAACTATACAACCTTTAGAAGACATCTGAAGGCAGCCCTGTATAGGGAAGTTTTTTTAAAAAAAATATTTAATGTTTTATTATGTTTTTATATATGTTGGAAGCCACCCAATGTGGCTGGGGCAACCCAGTCAGATATGTGGGGTATTATTATTATTATTATTATTATTATTATTGAAGAGGACATCCCTATTTTCACTGGGAAAATGTTATAAGGTATGTCAGTGTTATTAAAAACAAGCAGAATGAATAGGCTCCAGCATATTTGAATCCAAGTCCTTAATGGAATAGCAAATGAATAAGTAATATTGTCATGTTCTATTGTACACACACTTGCCTGAATTTGTAACATCTGAGCTGTCGAAAGGAGTCATCAGCAGAATGTCTGTTGCACCTGAGCCCTCTAACCGCATGTACAAGAAAAATAATCATGGTTAATCAAATAACCTGATATGCCTGCTGCTCTCCAAATCGTTTCTGCTCCAAACCTGGTGCCAAAAGAAGGGCCAGGAATTAGAAATGTCTGCCTGGAGTAGACCCAAATATTATTTTCTCATCCACTAGGAGAATGAATGAGATTCAATTAAAATAAGGAGATTTAAGAAGAAATTTGACAAGAGGTAGCTACTAAACCTTGGCAAGAGGTTGAAAGAGCACATTTTATGACCAGAAGCCCACAAATGTGCTTGCCAAGGCACGACTAGCAACCACATTTTTTTAAAATATGGTGGATACCTGTTCTTGCACAAAGAGCTGGGAACTCATCTATGGACTTTGATAACACTCAGAAGCAGTAAGAAGTTTTGCTTCTGAATATATCAAAGATACAGTGGAACTGGAAGCCTGGGCTTCTGCATGTCTCCTGAGCTTTGAACATGTGAGTAGAGAAGAAGTTAATTCCTGGTTTTGTGCTGGACCTTGGAGGCACTTTGAAGCAATGCCACTCTTTCTGAGTGCCACCAAAGCCCAGCACAAAATTCCCCACTGAATTTCTTGCCTTACCTTCTCCCTCTGTGTGAGCAACCATGACCCACCTGCCGGGAAGCTGGCATAGTAACTTTGCCCCACCCAAAGAGCTAATTCTGTGTGTTTGCAAATATTTCTGGAAGACAAAAGTCATTTCCTGTTTTCTGGATTAACACAACAGATCCTGGCACTGCTCCCAGTGCCATGTCCCCATGTCACAACAGTGAATTGAGCGTAGACACCTACAACAAGGTGCCTGTGTGTGAACAGAGGTCCTGATTCCCCAGAAAGCCTACAGGATTTTCCCACCTTTGCAACTTTCTTAAATAATAAATTAAGTCTGCTGGTATTTACTGTTCTATTATACAGAATCTCATTATAGCCCCTTTTATCTACCAGTTATTATTAATTAAGGCTCTTTCTCAAATGTTCTTTCACTTGTCATGCATGTTGCTTTATTTTGTACCTTATTTAAATGGTGCTAAAACTGCTTTGAAGTTTTCCACTAATTTAAACGAAAGCACCACTGTGTAGTGCGGTAAGTGTTTATTCTTTGTATGCTGCAAAATTCATTTTTTTTTAATTTCCAGTTTTTGTCTTTGATCCCGCTTTGAAAAGTTTTATTTTTTTAATATGATTAAAATACTTTTTTAAACAATGAGTAATAAACCATTAATTTATAATCAATGCTACTTAACAAATGAGAGAGTGATAAATTGGAGTAATGGAGCCGTGTGTGCTTCATTAATTAAACACTGGCCAAAAAAAGCAAAAGAAGAAAAAGAAAAAGCGTCATGATTGTTCACCATAAAAATACTTCAAACTTTGTGAGCAGAAAGTTTCAGTTCAGGTGGACTGAGCTAATTACCATATTCAAACTTCAATTTTTTAATCCATTATTGCAATCTTACAGTGTAATCCAGATGGCTGGAGTTAAGATGGGGTAGAGGTGCTTCTCTGTCTCTGCAGGAAGGCAGATATGTAACATTCCCATGCAAGTCCAAGATACATCACATATCAAGTTATATTTACCATACAGTATATTGAATTTAAAAATAATGGTCAGCCCCCAAGGAGCTGTTAGAATTCCTGCTCCGTGATTGCAGTCATGGGATTGCTGTCTTTCACATGACGGTGTATGTTTTGACTCCACAGAGTGGGATGTGACAGAGACAAGATGTTTGTGTTACTGTGTTCCGTGAAGTGGGACTATTGTCCTTTGTTCTTTCTCTTTGCTGTCTGATGCTAGAGAGAGAGGGAGCCATGTTGCAGTGCTCCGTGTGTGTTTATATACAAATAAAGTAGATTAGCCAAAATGCTGAGTTGCTGAGGTCTGTCATGCGCATGATGCACAAACTCTGTGGATCCCTAAGTGTGCCGGTGTCGGTAGGCATTGGTCACTGTGATGTTCGGGCAGAAGAAAGATTATGAAGCTCCCGAACGATTGACCAGGAGAGAGGGAACATGCCAGTTGGGCATGTGTCTCTGCCAGGGTCCTACTCAAGTGTAGGCTGAACTCCTGGCAGGAGCTACTTCAAGTATGGTAGGGATGGGGAACTTTTGGCCCTCCAAATGTTGCTGAACTTCAGCTCCCATCATCAGCCATTCACCATGTTTGCTGTGTTGATGGGATATATAGTTCAGTAAGATATGGAGGCTCAAAGATTCCATACATCTGAAGCATGGAAATGGTTTAGGTATGCTCAGTGAGCTTTTGAATTCTCCATTAGAATACTCAACCCCTCTAAAGACAATACCGACTGGAGTTTCAGTCTCACTTTTCATAGTCATATGTCATGTTGCATTGAATGGGAGCCCCTCAAAACCCTTTCCCAATATGTTTCCTTCCTAACACACAGTAAACAACATTCAAACATTCTGCTCAAAAATAGCCATAGCAGTTTCCAGACCCGGTGGTGTTTCTTACCTCTGATACCTTGTGCACAATGATTATGTTAAAGCAAAGCAGAATCCACAATTCAGCAGTAATTGGTGGAGAAATTTCTGATACAATAGGCTCCAGACTGCCAGCTCAATTGCGAGACTTGCTGGTTAATGGGAATGGGATCAGGATGCATCAATAACAACAGAATGAGAAGAGGGCATTAACAGAACCATTAATATGAAACATTAGAAATGATCCATCTGTTTAACACATCACTCTTTTGAATTTAGAAAATGAAACTGTGTGACTGCATTAAAGATGAGGTCAGGATAGTCATAATGTCTTTACAAATTCCAGAACATTAACTCCTGGTAAAGAGCTGCTAAACTGTCATGCTTGATAGCCATTTGCATTCAGGCAGAAAACCCAGAATAAATTGGCGGCTATACAATGTGCTTCTCAACCTCCTAGACAGCTAATGGCTGACCTTTGGAATGTGTCGCCAATTACTAGAAATGCTTAACAGTCATTTTATGGCACATTTTTCAGATACACTATCTCCAATAAAGATTTATGTTCTGTATACAAGAATTTCCCAACACTTTTTGTCCATAAAAAGCCAGATTGCAGCAAGAGAATACATAAAAACTATGTACATATTAAAGAAACAGAATTTTGCATCTCTTGATGAATGACATTAAAGAAGCCTTTTGAGGGATGTTACTTAAAGATGTGGAGGGTGGTCTTTTGTTACGACAGAGACCCTGTGTTTCCAAATGTTTGATTTCCATGTGATTAAGAGCCTTGAAGAAGAATGCACAACATTTGCCAGGGCAATACCAGACTTTATAATGAATATATTTGAGACCAAGCATGAATGATCCAGCTCCCCATCTTTCCATACAGCCATATAATACCTATACTACTTCCCCTTATTTCACCTGATTGTAAGCGGAGACATAATAAAACATACTAGAAACTCCACAACTTTGAATGTGCAAGGAACATTGGTTTTTGACAAGTCCAAGGGTGTCTTCCTTAATTTATTTTTCCATCAGTGTTGCTCACTTTATTGAAAGAGGGGAGGGAGTGGAATCATGAAAGGACCAAATGTTGATAGAAGAAAAGAGCCCCTCGTTAATCAGGAGCTCTTTGTAATTGGGGCTACATTGCACAGCCCAAACCTGTTAAGTGGAAAGATAAATTTATATTGATGTGGTCATGATGGGGAAGAGTGGGATGAAGGCAAAGAGTTGGGGATGTTACTTGGGTTTGAGAGGGCCTTTGATTTCCTACAGTAGCTCAACATGTGAATAATCAACCCAACACACTTTCACTATTCTCTTGACCATCCTGAAAGAAAAGAAAGTCACAGGGTTGTATCCAGTGCTGCTGCTCTGCTCACACAGCAGACTTCTGCTTGTGTAACAATCCTCTCCTCAGCAGGCCTCCATGCCCCTTCAAAATCTGGGGGACCCACACAGAGCAGATTTGGGGGAGACATGGGGAGAGGAGAGCGGTAAGCTGCATTGCATGAGCATAACTCAATCCATTCAGTATTAGGCGCCATTGGCGGAGAAAGAGGGGGGCAGGGGGAGCTCACCGCCCCGGCACCACGATTCTGGTGGGGTGCCATCACAGATGCCCCCCCACTGTGGGCGTCATGCCCCCGCAGGTGTCACACCACGCCGCCAGGACATGCACCACACCCCTGCGGGTGGCACGCCACGCCCCCGGGACATGTGCCATGCCCCCGGGATGCGCACCAGCCATGCCCCCACCTGTTCTCCACCCCCGGTGCCGGAGCATGAAGCTCCACCACTGTTGGAGGCATCCCATAGGTTTAGCTGACTGGCTAGTTTGTTCTTGCTAAGAGTACTGGATACACAATCCATCCCTTCTTCTTTTCCCTTGTGGATTACACATGCAACTCTCACCCCACATTGTCAGAAGTAAGACAATGAGTTTATATGGTACCCTCATTAATTGCTCCAGTATACTAATACCAGCAGGCGCTCTGCTGGCAAGGAGGCCTGGATGCTGTGCAGAGGAGATGGGAATTGACAGATCATCCCAAACAAGAACAAGATGAACTGTAATTAAAGTGGCACCTACTGTACGTTACTTCTTAGAACTTTAAAGAGTATTTTAAATTACTTCTTGATTGAAAAACGCTGCCTAATTAATCAGAAAGACATCACACTGAGAGCCATGGCAAAGTCAAAAAGAGTAATTGTCATTGTTGTTAGAGAATCGACATCGTATCACTCACAAGTGCTGAGGCATCTGTTTGATATGCCACGGGAATTCCTCGATTCACCCTCTTGCTTATTCTATTAGAAATAAAACCATTTTAAGGTGGGGGGGGGGGGGAGGAACGCGATGAGGACGGACAACCAAAACAGAAACTACTGTTACAACTATCTTTTTTTTAAAAGGGTATTTCATTCATTCATTTTCATTAGTGACGACAGAGTGTTTATAACAAGACTTGTCTATACTCTTCTGCTTACCCTGAAAAAAAATAGAGGGGGCATAGATTAATGCTGCCACTTTTGCCCCCACCCCCAGCTCTCAGGCAGAGCATCGAAACCCTCTCACACCAAAACAGGGAGCTTGGATATAGCAGGGCTCTCCCGCTGTCTCCCGAGTAAGTTGGCCTCCCGCTGCCTGCCACTGATGGAGTAACACAAATATCACTCTGGTGGTACAGCATTGCCCCCTTCCTCCTGCCAAATGTTCAAGCGGGAAGGAGCACCGGAGACAGGATACCCTGAAATGGAGTGTAGAAGAAGGGGAAGAAGAAGGGGGCCAGGATGAGCTGGCAAGCCATATTCACTGCTGTTCTCCAAATAGCATGGGATGCAGTGGCTGGCAGAGCAATCTGTCTGCTCCCAGCATTCTCCTCTTGGCCAGTGTGAGCATCTTTTGCCTTTTATTTTTTGACTGTTTAAAAGTTTTGGGGCACAGCTCCCCCCCCCCCAGTTTGTCTTGAATTTCTTTCTTTCAATTCTTTCTGGATGCCCTTCAGTTAGGTTTTGGTTGAAGCATTAATTCCACTGCATCTGTTCTTGCTAAAATACTTAATAATGTACTGGTGGCTAAGTTCCAGAGATTTCTATTCTTGGTCTTTCTGCAACATTTGATGTGTTTATCCATTCTCTTATTCTTTGTTCTTCATCTAAGACGAGGACTTCGCTTATTTCATTCTTGTCTTTTTAACATTTCTTTTTTTAGCGGGGTGGCATTTCTTTTTCTTTTTTAAAAAATAATGGTTGTTTCTTACCATCTCTCATCCTTTCAGTTTCTATTTCTTGTCGATGATCCTCACGGCTTGGGCTTCTTTCCTCTCTTCCTGTATTCATTCTTCTGTTTGTCTGGCTGCTTCCCTCCTTCATTTTGAATCATACTGTTTACATTAACGATTATTCTGTCGACACCCACAGTAAAGAGACCAAGTATTTATTTAGAATAGAAAAATGGCAAGAAAAGCCTTCTCGGGAAAGCTCACAAAATGAATATTAAAGCAGTTTTAAAGTACAGAACACACATATGAAATATTAAAGCTAAATCTGAAGCAAAAAAACAAAAACAAAAAATGAACTATGCCAATCCACAGAAAATTACAGGGGCATAGTTATGACCGTGAGTTGAGAGTGAGTTGGCTGAATCACATCCCACCATTATGTTGAGAAACGGAATGTGGTCTTATAGTTAGAAACCAGTGACTTGAAATTTGGCAGTTTAAGAAAAGTTCATTGAAGAATGGTTCATGGTGAAATTTGGTTGGAAACGATAATAAATTGCTTATTTTGAGCAAGTTAAAAGTTTGATGAGAGACTCAAAGAATACAAGAGCATGAGCACTGGACCATCAGCATGTGAACTCTGAGCAGGCAACCAATCCACTACCCAGGTCCTGCCCTACCCAGTAGGCAGAGCTACCCAATGACCTCAGGAAGCAGATGGGTGGAAGCAGCAGCAGCCCCCACCCCCACCCCCCACTATGCCTTCTGAGCCCCCTGAGGAATCCCCACCATTGGAGATCAGCTCCGTAAATGAGCCTGCTGCCTTCTGTTTCACGGCAGGACACTATTTAGTTTCCAGTCCTGAACTAAGTTTCCGCAGCCAGTCCAGTCAGCTTCTACGCAAGGAGAGGCGAGTTCATCTTCTCCATTGCCTCAGGCAGCAAAATTGTCTTGGACCAGCCCTGATTGCAGCCTTAAGTGTTTATAAATAACATAAGCGGTGATAAAAAAGATGATGTGTCCGTCTTGCATCTCACAGGAAATGGACATCATCTTTAGCCAGCAGAGATGTTTCGATATGGAATTTGTGGTCTGTTTTGTCCTCTCCTTCTTCCACTGAATAATAACACAGTGCTTCCAACTGATAAGGTCCTTTCCTATTTCATTTGGCATCTTTTAATAAACAGTGTGATATAAACAGTGGGGAAAGCATGGCACCTATTTCTGCCAATGTTCTTGTCTCGACCAGGCAAATTCAGTATCTCATTAAATGAACTTGAAAGATGCCTTAGATTTTACAGATCACTTTGTTTGTTTATACATATATATGCTCTAGTACTCAACACAAAAAACTATGTTTCTGAGATCCAAGAGTAGATTTGAATAATGTAATAAACCCATATTCCAACACACACATACACCCAAGATAATACTCTTCTACGATGTAACGTTGTTAGCATTTTGCTTATGGGACTGGGTCCAGAGTTGATTTAGGGCACTCAAGTGTGAGCAAACAAGTGAAATTGTGCCCTAGGATTTAAATCTTTCAGTAATGCCTGCTTTGTGATGAAAATCTTTTCTTTTCTTTTTTAATGGAAAACTGTATCTGTCAGCACAGTCATCACTCTAATTTGTTTTAAATGATTTATTGGAATTTGATGTGGTCCCCCCCCCCCCGCGTGACTTGCTTTTTATGTATTTCTTGATAAAATTAAAAGCACTGATGCTTCAAGTTGAAATAAAAGCTTCATCAATGTGTTGCTAGTGAGCCTTTATATACATATAAAATATATAGAATACTTTGGAAAGCTTATTGATAAAACTCTTTTAGAAAAAAATGTTTAACCCCAAGGGCATGGATCCAGAAGTCTCATGAATTCTCCATAGTACTATGGAGCTGGAGATGCCTTCTGGACCACAGAGACCAACTCCCTGTTTAACATTAAAAAAATTATGCTGCAGCAGACCAAAGGCCCACCTAATTTGCCATCTTGTTCTCATAGTGGCCAACCAGAGACCCATGATAAGCCCCCAAAGTAGGACCTGAACACAATTTGTGATTCCCAGCTAAGTGGTTCATAACAGCAAATCACATGCATAGGATCAGACAGCTCAAAAAAGGAAAGAAAGAAAGAAAGAAAGAACTAGTATTTTTAAGATGTTCTCTCTGCATGTCTCAATGAGCCAGGTTCTCCCTCTCTTAACTCAGTATGGGCCAGATGAATCAATTTGATCCTACTGACATTGTACCTAACTTGATATGCAACCCCCGCTCGACCAAATAGCTCTGGATTGCAATTACTTATATGATCTGAAGAGAAACCAGAGTGTGCTCTGGATTGCAAATATATTCTCGGTAGGGTATTGGTGCCATAGCTTCCTAGTGCAATTGGTTATGGAGTGTGTTTGGCTAGGTGCTGAATGAATTTGATTCAAACCTCAGTCATCTGTTATCTTTTGTCTTGAAACTTTGCAGAACAGATTGTAAATCTGAGGAAACTGCCTGCAGAAATTAGTACTATGGCATTTGTTAATGAATCGCCTTTCTGCTTTGGTGGATGTTAAGTTCTTTCATTGGTTAATTTGTGACTGTAGACATTGTTAAAACACTCCATAAGCACACAACCAGAAGAACGAGAAATAGGGAGTTACGTACTTTCTGGGGAAGGATAACTATCTCAAGATAAGAAAGAGGCTGGAAATGGCTTCCATTTTTTTTATGGCCAACCTAAGTCTTCTGTAAGGGACGCGGGTGGCGCTGTGGTCTAAACCACTGAGCCTAGGGCTTGCCGATCAGAAGGTCGGCGGTTCGAATCCCCACAACGTGGTGAGCTCCCGTTTTTGGTCCCTGCTCCTGCCAACCTAGCAGTTCAAAAGCACATCAAAGTGCAAGTAGATAAATAGGTACCGCTCCAGCGGGAAGGTAGATGGCATTTCCATGTGCTGCTCTGGTTACGCCAGAAGCGGCTTAGTCCTGATGGCCACATGACCCAGAAAAACTGTCTGCGGACAAATGTCGGCTCCCTCGGCCAGTAAAGTGAGATGAGTGTCGCAACCCCACAGTCGTTCGCACTTAACTGTCAGGGGTCCTTTACCTTTACCTTTAAGTCTTCTGTAATATGCTATTCCATTCCCAATCCAGCCATAAAGAGAACTTCAAATCTGCATTTAGATTACATCTGAATTCAATGGGAAATATCTGAGCACTTGCATCGTGTCAACATCCCTAAAAACGGAGTGCACATGGCAGCAGCAATGGCAATGGTAGCCCCATTCCAGGGACCACGTGTGGAGCACTCAGAAATGTTGCTTCCCAGAGGAAAAGAACTAAGGCCCAGTCCATTATTTTGATAAATAATGAAATGCAGAGTAAGTGGCAGCCTGAATGTAGCCTAACGGAATCTCTTTGCGGTGTTCTTCTCCGCAGGGAAATGCCAAACAGAAACTGGCTTGGCGTGCATTATGCTAAAAGCCACAATTCAGCGCTGACTTTCTAAATAATGGAAATCATAATTAGTGATGTCACTGCCAACAGATGGGCAAATGGAGTTTGCGATTGCCAGCAAACAAAAGATTGCCAAACAGCCAACATGGGGGTTGGGGGAATTAAACACTAAAACTAATTTTTAAATACCACTGACAGAGTTTTAAGTGGAAAGACAATTAACAGCACTCCGTCCATTATCACGGTCGGATGGGCAGGGGAACCAGTTTGCTGGCATTCTGACTTAGCCTCCCTTTGTTTTGCCGTTAGAGCAACACTTACTTATTTACAAAATCTGTAGATGCAGTTTGGATGTTATATACAGTATCTTCAGGGAGATTTTGTTTTGTTTTGTTTTGTTTAAAAATAAGGTTCTGTTCCACCTTCCCAAATGTTCAAAGTGGCATACAAAACAATTCACGTAGTACAATCAGTTCAACACACCATAATTCCACAATATAAAATGGTAATTGGCCAGTTAATAGATTTCCACAGAGTAAATTGGGGCACATCCAGGTGATTAAAACAAGGATTTCTGATTTCAATCCCTACAGGGTCAAATATAATATATTGTGGTCTAACGAAAAACAGAACACAATGGGATATCCCTGTGATGCACAAGGAACAATGCACTTAAATACAAAAACGGCAACACTCTGGAAGGATCCAGGGGAAAATAGTTGCATTATCAAATAGGAATCATCCATCTCTCACTGGCTATATCAGTAAGTCCATAATCCTGGGTCAGATTTTATTTTCACAAAATGAAAATCCACATCTGTTTCTGAGTTGCTGTGCGCCCTCTCTTCACTTCAGTTTGTATGCTGGGTTCTGGGTTGCTCTGGAAAAAATGATATTCTCCATTTCCTCATTCACTATAATGGGGAATCTAAAAGCAACTGTGTTGGCCAAAGCAGATAAAATTTACAGGCACAGGAGCACTTCCAATGTGGATGAAGTCTGCAGACAAATTGGTCCAGAGTCTTTTTATGGGATAAACAAAAGGGAATCATTTTCCTCTATAATGACTTATGGGGTGGGCAGTCACTTGTCTTTTGCTCTTCCTTATCTTAATTTAATTTAATTAAGAAGTGGGTGATTGATGGGTATTTTTTCTTAAGTATTTTTTTAATAAAAAAACCAACTTCCAGCTTTATACCATGCATACCTTTTCATTGCCTGTGTCCTCCAATAGGTCTTGTAATGTAAAGCTGTCTCCAATTAGGTCTATAGAGTTCTGGAGAGTTCTGAGTTCGTTTGTGTTTTGTTAAAGCACAGCAATGTAGGATTTTAAAGAAATTTAAATGAAGTTTTTAGCTTCTCCTTTCTTAAGATCATGCTTCAGTGCTTTAGCAACAACAACAACAAAATCCATAGTTCTTCAGCAACTTTTCAGACAAACCATACACCTAAAGAAACTTGAAGCCAAAAGAAAATATGTATTTATATGCACAGAAAAATACAGAAATAACACAAGCCATTTGGAAGGCACTGATTTGACTCAGGGGAGTTTACTGATATTGCGCTTCAACTAAGGAGATGGGGGAAGATCCTCAAAATCACCCTGATTTGTTTCATTACTCAGCCTCCCACACAGAACCTATGTATGTCCCAGTAAATAATGTATACATATCTGCACGATACAGAAGTGCACAAACAAAATCCAAGCACTGTTTACCTCTAGGAAAATGGCCCTGTAGAACTCTGCAATGCTGGAATAAGACATTCATCTGCTGTAAATCATTGCTGCTGGAAAAGACAATAAGGACACAGTGGAGCAGTGGTGAGCTTGGCTGGGAATCTTGCCTCAGGGAACATCTGCATATGAAAGTTTGGGATAAATCTCTCCAATAAGTAGATGGATGCATCTTAAATCCTAACTCGGTGGCACAGGAACATGTTCTGTTAAATGAAAGGTAAAGTTTCCATTCCTATTGCACAGATTCCTGTCACAGAAAAGGCCATACACACATGCAACTGTATAAATGGTGTAGAGCAGGGGTCAGCAAACTTTTTCTGCAGGGGCCGGTCCACTGTCCCTCAGACCTTGTGGGGGGCTGGACTATATTTGTTTTTGGGGGGGAATCCCCCCACGACTCTCCCCTCCCTTCTCCACAGCACCAGATGAACCCTGGTGGCTGCTTACCTGTGCCTTGAGAGCGGCAGGGGCTGGCGGCGGAGAGCCTCCTGAGGGCTGCCTCAGGAGAGGGGCTGCTTAAAACGGCACTCAGCCAACCACTGCTCAACAAAGCCCAGCCCCCTTCCTCCTCTAGGCAGGGCTGGGAGAAGCCAGGAGGAGGGAGGGAGGAGGCGCCGCTGTGGTGTGGGGAGGGGATGGTGCAGCCTGACCGATCAGAATCTCCACACTGATCCAGGACCGTCCATGGGCCAAATCCAAAAGGCAATTGGGCTGGATCCGGCCCATGGGCCTTAGTTTGCCAATCCATGGTGTAGAGGCCTCTTGCACACATCCAAGTGAAACAGGGGAATCAAGGAGCAAGACCAGAGCAGTACATCAGCATCAAGGGCTTCCCTAGGCAGTGAGGTCTGGAAAATAGATGGACTTTAAAGCATGTTTTGATTCTCTTTAGCTTTCTTGATCAGAGGCCAATTTGACAGCATTAGCAGTTTGCGAGTGACCATGTAGGTAAAGGTAAACGTAAAGGACCCCTGGACGGTTAAGTCCAGTCAAAGGCGACTATGGGGTGCAGCGCTCATCTTGCTTCAGGCCGAGGGAGCCGATGTTTGTCCACAGAAAACTTTCCGGATCATGTGGCCAGCATTAAACTGCTTCTGGCTCAACAGAACACCATGAAGGAAGCCAGAACACATGGAAATGCTGTTTACCTTCCCGCCGCAGCAGTATTTATCTACTTGCACTGGTATGCTTTTGAACTGCTAAGTTGGCAGGAGCTGGGACAGTAGCTTTTCCAGTTGTTCAGGAACCAGCCATCAGATATGAGGAAATGGAGAACTTTTCACACCCACATTGCAGCTAAAAGTGTAAGCACGTCCCACAGTTTCATCCCAGTGGAAAGAGCTTGTGTAGGCTTTTAAAGTGTCATGGGTGCTGCTGTGGAGCTGTGCAATTCAGGTGTGGATCCTAAGCAAAGGAAGTACACAGATAGAAGTTTTCTCATCCCCTCCTTCCTCCAGCAACAGGACTTCCTCTTGAGTCCTGTCAAAGATCAGGATGGCCCACAGACTCTCTGTGGAGTCTGTGTGGTGGGGCTTGCAGGTCACTATAGAGGAGAATGAAAAGTTTTCCTTCTTTTAAGCTTCCTTACCTTAGCTTAGGATCAAAGCCATGGAATGGCTTTAAAGAAATGATTAGACCAAGGGTAGGCAACCTGTGCAGCTCCAGCCCTAGCCAGAACAGCACAAGGAGCTATAGCCCAGCAACACCTGAAAGGTCATACGCTCGCCATCCCTGGATTTGACTGACATTTGAAAGGTAAGCCTGTCAATGATGTTCAGTCTATAACAGAGAAATGGAACATCTATGTACAGGGAGAGCATACCTGTAAATATCTGAAAGTGGTGACAAGAAACAGGGGTGGACCACAGTGTTCATATTCAGCTTGCAATTTTCAAGAAGCATTTGGCTGGTCCATGTTAAACTGGAAACAGAATATTGGTGTAGATGTACCTTGAGAGTGATCCAAAAGTTAATTATGTTCTCATGAGCACATATTTTTTTCACAAACAAAATGTTTCTTCATTCTGGCTCAAATCGTGAACGAGAATTTTGCCCATTTCTAAAAGAGCATGAAATCTGGCCACATGCCTCCTTTTGAGATTCTTTGACTTGCAATAAGGTATCATTTAGCTTCTTCCTCCAGCACAGCCAGATTTAAATGTGCCTCCTGAACTATTGCCAGATGAAAATGAACTCCATGGTGTATTTAACAGACCTTTCCAACTGATTGCCTAGCATTATATCAAAAGCCAAAATGTTTTGGTAGGGGACAAACTACATACAGTGGTACCTCGGGTTAAGAACTTAATTCATTCTGGAGGTCCATTCTTAACCTGAAACTGTTCTTAACCTTACCACTTTAGCTAAAGGGGCCTCCTGCTGCCTCTGCACCACTGGAGCATGATTTCTGTTCTCATCCTGAAGCAGAGTTCTTAACCCGAGGTGCTATTTCTGGGTTAGTGGAGTCTGTAACCTAAAGCGTCTGTAACCTGGGGTACCACTGTAGTTGAGTAAGCAGTGCTATCAATAATAAATTATTTGGTCAAGAACATGCATGTAAATGTTCTGAAGTAATAGGTAAAGACACTTTCTATGCAGCAGAAGGAATTATGTAGGTTGACACGGAGAACTTCTATCCTTCTGATGAGTATAGCATTTCCTGAAACTGAAAGGAAACAGGTTTTTTATCACACTAGACATCTATTACATATTTTGTAAAGTGGTTTGTCTGTCTGTCTTCTGTGGTTTAGGATACCTCTTGAGAGACTGCTAGTCAACTTCACATGAGGGTTTCAAGGTGGAGGAAGTTGTCTTTTGTCTATGTTTGGATGCCAGATGCCATTTTTGAATAAATATGATTGAAATGTTCCAAGCTGCCCTGATTCAGACACCTCTGGAGATACAGCCGCTCAGTTTGGTGTGATGTTTCCTGAGACTGGAGAGTAGGCTTTGGCCTACAGAAGCATATGGAAATAATTATGACTAGATAATGAATGGGAAGGTATTTGAACAGTCCAAAGACCCATCTAAATGTTAAGTTTGCTTTATTATTAAAATGCTATCAAAGCTCCCTATCTATTTCAAGTGTTTGCCAACCATCAAAAGTCACTCAAAGGCTAACAGAAAAGACCCCCTTTTAAATTCATTTTCACTCATCTTTTCTGCTTCTTATTCCTCCTGTTCTTTGTCTTCTTTACTTGAGTTAAGTCTCTTTGGGGTATTGTTCGATTGCTTTCAGTCTTTCCTGGAGTCACAGGGTTCTTCTTCCTTCCTGCTTTCTGAACTCTCTTACTTTGTTCCACCCACCCACATTAGTATTGGTGTAACTTGTGCCAGCAAACTGCACATAAAGTATCAATGTAAGTGTGTGTGTGGGGGGGGGGACAGCAACAGATTGCAAAACAGAGAAAATAACTCTTAAAGCATAATATATTTAAAATGAACTGAGAGTGTATGAGGTCATTTCAGGAAGTCAGGCAGACCAGAAAGAATGGAAGTCTCAGCAGCAGGACAGAGAATATCATATATTTCTACCTGTCTCTAAGGAGCATAAGAGCCCTGCTGAATCACATAAAGGCCCTACCTAGTGCAGCATACTGTTTCTCAGAGTGGCTAAACACATGTCTGTGGAAAGCACAATGTCCATGACTTGAAGCTACTGTGGAAGTTGGAGTCACAGCTGATCTGGAGCAGCAACATTTATTGCTGAATAAGGGAGTTGACACTAAGGAGAGGTCTTATTTTCACCACCTATTGGTTACAATATGATACTCCTAAATTAAAATAGTGCTGGAGAAAAGCAAATACTCTTTCTCCCGAGTTAATGTATGTGTTCATTTAAACAACACGAAAGCACTGTTTGTCTAGCAATCTAGCCTGCAGTTGTTTGTAAGCTATGTTGTTTGCTTTCTCTCCAGACATGTCTGATATTTCTCTCATAAAAGCTATTTTCTCATCCTTTAAATAGTTTCTGCATGAATAAAGCCTCTGAACTCCAGAAACTGTAAGTGATAACTTCAATTTAATTCACCCAGTTTGCAAGGTCTTCTAACAAATAGTTCATAATAAGACAATTTCAGGCGGGATCAGAGGACCCAGGTAAAAAGACAAGCTGTCTTGGGACTATTGCACGATCCCCCAGGACCTATGGGGTTCTCCAGGGGTCTCATACCTTTTCCTGAGAGGAGGTGTCCCATGGTTTGCGTTAAGCATGATCATGGCACTCACAAGAAGGTCATGAGGGCAATAGCCCTCTTCAACTGTTGTCCTCCAGCAACTGGTATTCAAAGGAATGATTCCTCTTATCCTGGTGGCAGTCAATTGATAACATGATTAGTAGCCATTGATAGCTCAGTCCTTCGTGAATTTGTCTTATTCCCCTTTTAAACTGTCTAGATTGGGACCCCTATGAAAGCTTCCAAGCTAATCTTGCTCCATGATCTGAGTAACTAAAGCAGGGATTGGGAACTGGCAGTACTCCGGATGTTACTGGAGTCCAACTCCCACTATCCTGATCATTCGCCATGCTGGCTCTGTCTGATAGGATGAAGAGCCCAGCAACATATGGAAGGCCATAGGTTCCCCATCCCTGAATTAGAGGATTTTGTTGCTATTCTCAATTATAGGTATTTTTGCCTTGTCACCACCAGCAGTGTTGGCTGAAGCTAGGTTTGATGAGAAAAGAGGGATTTCATATAATCAATTATGAGATCACATCATTATCTTAATTTAAGGCTTATTTCAGTCTAATCAAAGGGAGATTTCTAATCAAGCTGCCTCAACTGATAATGGTTTCAGATATGGCCTCACCTCTTCTCATCTATAGCCTACCTTTCATGTCTCTCCAGGGGATTGCTTCTATTAACCTAGTGATTAATGCAGCTTGGCTTGCCTTCTGTTCCCTTGATCATATTGTTACAGCGCAAGCAAAACATCTTAAAGACTGCTGCATGCTGGGACAGCCTTATTAACCAGGTTGATGAGAGGAGAACTTTTTTTAAGGGGCAGGAGAGAACAGTGGGGTGGGTGCTTAGATCCTTGAACAGGTTTTGAGATGTGCAGTGGTATCCTAAGCATGTTTGCTCAGAAGGAAGGCCCACTAGATTCAATAAAAGTGCACAAGATTGCAGCCTAAATGGCTTTGAGTATGTAAATGGTTCTGATTTACTTCATTTGCAGAAACTTATACATCCGTTAGCTTTCTAAATAATCATTTCAGGGACAATATTACTATACAAATATATTTCACAGCTGTTGATGACATCAGTAGCATATAGAAAGAATGATCCCAGTTCTCTGCCTGTCAGTATGCATATATAATACACATACCACCCACATACACAAGAGAGAGGTAATAAAAGGCTTGAGGGAACCAAGTCTTCTAAGTACAAAAAACCCAGACCTTTATAAAATACCCTAAGAGGGGGATTTCCAAATCATTCCAATGAGGACTGAGCATGCTCAGTGGCCATGGAAGGGGAATAGTATGGAGTCTCCTGAACAGGAATACTCTACATTACAAGTTCTTCCTTACAATCAATCAGGAGGGGTATCTGCCTCTACATACTGTTGGTCTCCCTGACTTCTGCCTCACCAGTCCAGTTGTCTATGGAGAAGGCTCTCTCTCTCTCTCTCTCTCTCTATCTCTCTCTCTCTCTCTCTTTCATTCCTGTTATAGAAGAGAACCTCAGTAGATGATCTTCTGATAACTGATCATCAATGCACTTAAACAGTACTACAATGGCCCTAAAATCAATAGCACACTGGGCCTTTCCAATATGTCTGTTTGGTTCCCATCAGCCACCTGGTGATTGCAAAAGTAATTACTCTTTGGAAAGGGGGTGGGCAGGCAGAGATGTCTGCTATGTCATCCTTTGCAATCTGGAAATATGGATTAACTCACTCGGGCTCTGGCAACGCTCCGGGTGAACGTTTCTTAGAAAATTAAAGTTTTGTTTTGTTTAAACAAAAATCAATATTGATTTTGTTTTGCCCTGCTTTAGTTCTGGATTCAGTTCTGCTCGTTTTGCTATATATGCTCAAAGGCCTTGAGTTAAGCATGGAGCGCTGTAGATTTGAATGCCAAGAAAAGGGGGGGGGGAGAACCCATTTCAATCCTCAAATGACAAAACCATTGGTGCAGAAGGCAACTAAACCTTAGCAGCTGCTTTTTGGAACCATGTTCATAGAGTGGATCCAAACAACAAGCTTCAGTACACAATTTACTGCTCTGAGGAATTGCAAAGGAACGGAGAAGTGCATTCAGTTAAATTTGAGGTCTGTTCCTATGCCATATTCATCTTGCAGTGCTTGGGGAATTACACGTGACTCCTGCACAGGGTGGGCAATTATACCACTATTTTGTCCCCAAGGAATCTGCCTCAGAACATCTTCCCATTTGCCACTATTGTACCAAATGGCAATCAGCAAGGCTTCAACAAGGAAGTGGGGGGCAACATCTCCCCATTTTGCTTCAGGCAGGGAAACATGATAGGCTACCCCCAGGGCATAGAGTTTTTCTCAACTAGTAAAAAACTCTAAGAAGAAGGAAAACTCATATCACCAATGGTCATTGTGGGGGAAAAAGAAGTTGAATGTTTAATTTAAAATTAGGTTGGAAACAGTAGATGGTATGTACATTTGCATGTTTTTCTTTTCTTGTTGTAATGGTTGTTCTTGTCATTTCTTGAAAGTGGCATGGTGGAATCATATATTGTCAGCCTTTGGTTGAATTGATCTAGTACGAAATGGTACTCTTCAAGAATACTAACAAAAAAATCTATAATACTATGAGCAAAGTAGCCTGTTAACTGCCCTGCATTGTTTATTTATAGGAATGTAGTTGGATTAATTAAACCATCCGTCTTTCAGACCGTTGGTGCAATGAATGGAAATCACTCTTTCAACATCCTGATTGAATTACCTGCAAAACAATAGACACTACATTTGAAGTACCTAGTTCAACAGGTTTATGATGATTGACTATATCTGCATCACAGAGATAGCACACCTTCACTGACTCAAAAAAAGGTGATTGCCCATCACCCTGAAGCATGTTTATTGAGAGGAAATAGAGCATGCAACTAATCCTCTAGAGACAAATTCCTCTTGAGTCTTCATATTTTATTTAAGATTTATGCCATGCTCTGTTTCACCCATCCAGGAAGTTAGTCATTTCAATTCAGGAGATTTGTGTCCAACACTTTCCCCCCTATTACATTTAAAACTTGTTTAATTTGAAATATTTGTGCAGCCCATGTTCCTTCCTTTTGCTGATTCTCTTTAAAGTTCCATACACCAGGTTAAATGCCAGCTTTGGTAAGGATGGGGAATATATTTGATTCAGTTCACACTGAAAGGCAAATAAACCTAATTTGGACTTTCTGAAACACTATGCAAACAACAACACAGCCATTTTTCAAAATTCACAGTTCTCTGAATTTTGCAGTACCGTTTTTCAGGCACGTAATGTGTGCAAAAATGAACATATTCAAGTATAGTGTGCCTAAAAATGCAGATACTGGAGAAACTACCACACACAGATACATGCAATTAAGAATTCATATTAATAGCTTTGGTATAAATAAACACAATGGAAATTATCCTTAATTAAATAACTAAACAGCATTAAAATATTTTATTGGATTGTATTGTATATGCGGCCACCTGCCTATAGCATAAAATGACGGGACCAGATCACTATTTAGAGACAATAAAAAATGACAAATGAAGATGTTGTCCTTATAAAACTTTATCATTTAAATGGTTCTAATTTCAGAACAGCGGAGCAGTTTAACTGCAATAGTGACTGAAACTGAAGCAACCAGAAATTTGAAAGGCATCTTAATACTGACAAATCAATTGCTATTGCAAGGGGTTTTAAAAAATCAGCACTGATCTAATTACATTGGATTAAAAAAATATGGGGTTTTTTGCTGAATTAATTTTAGCTGCAAAATAAAAATGAGGTTTCCCCACAAAATATTCCACATTTACTACTTTTTACGTTTGTCATTTTAGTGTCCCATATAATATGGGACACTAAAATGACAGAGGTAAAAAGTAGTAAATGTGCAATATTTTGCAAATTGTTCTGCTTTGGATGTACAGTTCCGGGAACAAAGAAAAACAACACTTTAAAAAAACACAAAAAAGCTTGCTACAGCATTCCGACCTTAGTTTCTGCCCTCATCTATTTCCCCTCATGGTATTGCCTGAAGTGAATCTTCTTGAGATGGCCTTCTTGACATGGACTAAGGAAACAATAAAATGTCAGTACATTAGCACTACCTACTTAGGCCCATCACATTAGAAAATAAAGCAGGCTTCCTCAACCTCGGCCCTCCAGATGTTTTTGGCCTACAACTCCTATGATCCCTAGCTAGCAGGACCACTGGTCAGGGATGATGGGAACTGTAGTCTCAAAACATCTGGAGGGCCGAGGTTGAAGAAACCTGAAATAGAGCTTCTGCCTCTGCTCTCCAGTCTCATGACACTAGAACCCAGGGAACTCAATGAAGCCAGATGCTGGGAGATTCAGGGCATACAAAAGAAAGTATTTCTTGATATAGCACCTAGTTAAACTATGGCATTCACCCCTGGATTAAATTCCTGGATTGAGGAGAGTTGGAGAGGATGACATAAGAACATAAAGCACAAGAAGAGACATGCATCCTGTTCTCACAGTCGCCAGCCAGATGCTTGTGGTAAATCATCCGGCAGAACCCAAGCACAAGAGCCTTCTCCCCTCCTGTGGTTTCCAGCAAGAGTTATTCAGAAGTATTGCTGCTTCTAATGGTGCTGACAGAGCATAGCCATCTGGGCTAGGAACCATTCCATGAATTTATCCAATCCTCTTTTAAAGCCATTCAAGTTGGACGGCCCCCGGTCGTCTTGTGGACTATTGACCCGTACACCACTAATCCACTTCCACCAACCAGGTCCTCCCCAGTAAATCACTTAGTCTCAGTCAGGTTCATAAGTTAACAATGAAGATTGTAGTTTCTTGCTAGCACAAATAAACATTAAATACATTCAAAACACTATTACCCTTAACCCTCTTAGTCTTATTTTATTCTGTCTACCTCCCCTCACACAAGAACCAACTGCACTAACTGTCTCTCTATTTCCATCTGTCTGCCAACTGCTTTCCCAACTGCCTCTTGCCAACCAACCAACAAACTAACTAAACCTCGGGCCAAGCCCTTTTATAGACAGGTAGGCTCCACCTCTGGCTTTTCTATTGGTCTGCCTATTAACTCTTTCTCTCCCCCTGTACAGACATTTTCAAAAGAATGGGCAAATGCCACAGTGGCCATCCCTGCCTCCTGTGGGAGTGAGTTCCATAGTTAAACAATGCACTGTGTGAATAAACACTTTCTTTTATCTGCCCTACAAAATACCCTCCAACTTCATGGTTCTCTAATTCTATGCAGTTGTGCAAATGAATGGGTGCAGATCGCAAATTTGCCCCATGCATTTCATTGTATATTGCTTTCAGCCATTCCAAGCGCCTGAGGTTCATGAATTTAAATAAGAAATAAACAATAAATAAGATGGCCCCTGGTGGGTCTGCTGCAGTGGGCTGGCTGACTATTTGTTCATACAAATAGCCAGCACTACTGATGATTGGCATGGACAGCTTTGCTGTGAGCTAATTGCGACTTTGTATATGCAGTAGCCCATTTTGCATGCGGTTCTTGATGCAGCAAGGAGGATTGCCTCTGGAACATGTGCAGCTCTCTTCCTGAACCAAGAACTAACGGACTCCTGAAAGGTCAGAGTCACACTGAATGTGATTCCACTGCCAAAAGGTCGCCAAAGTTTCATTATAGTTTCCACAAACTCTGGGCAAGGCATACGCAGTCGCACATTAGAATAGCAGTACAGAAATTAAGATCAAGCTCCCATTACAATTTATTTTATTCTGCTTTCATTTAACAGTAGCAGATGTGCAAATGTTTGTTTACTCAGTTCTTGATAGTAGGCATTTGCTAGGGGAAGCATGAAATTAATTTCTGCCCTAGTATTAAAAAATCATTTCCTTGATTTAAATGTGTCTTTGATAAAAGGAAGAGTCTCATAAAATGCTTAAGCTGATGAGGCAATGCAAAAAAGAGAGAGAAAAGAAACAATATTTGCTGTTTTAGGATTGCTATTTCTATTTGCTTACATTGCAGAGGCCGGGTTTTTTTCTGAGAGAGAGAGAGAGAGAGAGCAAATAATTATTTTGTACAATTGCCCATGCAAACACTTCCTGTGTGGATGTGTTGAGAGCAGTATGGAGAAAGTTGTTTGTTAAACTGCAAGGGGAAATTATATTTACTGGTAGGGGAGAAAACACACACATAAACTACAACTCTTTTTGGCATCTGTCATTTACTTAAAAAATGATCACAGGAAGATGATTTGCACCAAGCCAGACCAGGTCCATTTTCCTCAGTATCATCTACACTGACTGGCAACAGCTCTCCAGTGTTTCAAATAGCCTCCCAGCTCTACCTGTAGACACCAGTTATTGAACCTGGGACCTTCTGCAGGTAAAGGAGATGCTCTACCATTGAGTTATGGCCCTTCCCATTCTTTGGCCTCCAACAAGACATGGAGGGCCAGTGGTCTAACTTCATATAAATTTGTTTACTATGTTCCTATGAAAGAAGCAAGCCAGCAGTAAATCACACTGCACAAGTTAACTCTTTATTAGCACAGCAACTCATCTCTGGCAGGTCTTGCCCCCATGAAGCAGTTGCTGAGACTGAAGGTTCCCACCTTCCCACAGCTCCCTAAGTCCCTTCCAGGGTTTTCCCCAAGCAATCTGAGACTGTGCCTGTGTGAAGCTAACTTCCTCATGCCTCTCCTGGTTCTAGGAGACTAAGGGGGAGGAAAGCTTGTCACAGCAGGAAGGAGAGACACCCGTGTAAGGAGGGGGTCACTTTCCCGAGTCCTCCATCATAGCTACTGATCAATCACATGCAGGCGCCAGATGGGTTACTAGGCTTCTTCTCTGGCACCAGCTACAGAACATCAAACATCAAGTCTAAACATGGCATGTTCTCTCCCTCCCCTGGCAGGTTAACTCAAAGATTTATAAGGTCTGGGGAATGCTGGCAACCAGCCAGCCCCATCACATGCTCCCACTTTGGGGACTAATTGTGACAACCTGCCTGAGGGTCCCCACCAAGCGATACTTGCTCACTGGATCACTACTTCATGACAAGCCGTACCTTTTCACCAGCCACACTCATCTCTGCCTTTTCAGCTTCCACCACCTCTTCCTCCCAGTCTTCTCCCTCTGATCACTCATCATTGTCCTACCAACAATCCCCTGACTCTGAGCCTTCTTCCCTTGTGGGTTTCCCAGCTGGTTCCTCACATCATTCCTCTGCACCCAGCC
Source organism: Podarcis raffonei (assembly GCF_027172205.1). Taxonomy (NCBI): domain Eukaryota; kingdom Metazoa; phylum Chordata; class Lepidosauria; order Squamata; family Lacertidae; genus Podarcis; species Podarcis raffonei. The sequence goes on along the minus strand of NC_070606.1, from coordinate 83,510,533 downwards.
AGTCCGTGGGATGCGATCTGTGTTTGAATGCAAAAGATCAATTGACTAAACTATCCATTTGATTATTTAAAAATCGTTCCGGCACAAATTAACAATATCCCAAAATGCACTTTTTTATGTGAAAGCATCTTTAATCTAGAATGCAATGCCACATATTCTCTAATAACCGAGGAAGTTGGAACATCCATGCTTTGCTGCTTCTCCAAACAGCCGTTTTTTAGTCTCCAGAAGCCAAAACTTTGCTTCCCTTTGCAACATTGAATATACTCAGTGCCCGACAGTGGCAACTTTTCATACTAAGGACAGCAATTCCTATTACCGACAGCAGCAGGTTGTCAATCCCTGCTAAAGGTTTGCAGTGCAATTACCAGCAGCGCCTTTTTTTCTAAATCCCACTCACAGGAGCTGGCAGATGGTTCCCAAAACCAAATTCTTTTCTCAGCCTTTTCACCCTCACTGATGGTTTCCCAGGGGATTGCTCATTGGGCTATAGTGCATCAAATAGCCTTTCAAGGTTGACCCCTGGCCTGTGGGTTGTGAGTATGTGTGCTCCACGCCTGGGCCACATTCACACTACACATTTAAAATCCTCTGATACCATGTTAAACATCCTTTCCCGTAGGGTTGCGGGTGGCGCTGTGGGTTAAACCACAGAGCCTAGGACTTGCCAATCAGAAGGTCGGCGGTTCAAATCCCCACAACAGGGTGAGCTCCTGTTGCTCTGTCCCTGTTCCTGCCAACCTAGCAATTCAAAAGCACATCAAAGTGCAAGTAGATAAATAGGTACCGCTCCAGCGGGAAGGTAAACGGCCTTTCTGTGCGCTGCTCTGGTTCGCCAGAAGCAGCTTAGACATGCTGGCCACATGACCCGGAAGCTGGATGCCGGCTCCCTCGGCCAATAAAGCGAGAGGAGCGCCGCAACCCCAGAGTCGGTCACGACTGGACCTAATGGTCAGAGGTCCTTTACTTTATTCTTTTCCCACAGCTGCAATTTTCAGAGTGGTTTAACAATCAATCCTTCTTCACATCTAACATCACATAAGGCATATGTGGGTCTGCTGACCAGCTGATCGAGTCACCTGATACTCCAAAAGCCTCATGAAACTCACCTAAAATAGTGTGTAGTGTGCAAAGATTTCAAGTTCTCCTGAACTCTTCCTCAGGGCTGAATGTTATGCAAAACAACTAGGAACCGACACGTATGTTTGTGCATTATCGCTTCCATTACAGCTTCATTTCACTTTCATATAAAATTTATAGCCAATTTATTTGCTTAATTTCTGAAGGGAAAGTGGTATTAAATCATCAATCAAAGGAATGTTCAATCAGAGTCAGGCTCCATAAATGTGCTTCCCTGCAAATCTATAGATTATAACTAATCTGCTGTATAAATTAATGAAAATGATGTATGTGATTAGTTGTCAACTGGAAACGATATCTGGTGAATGGGAACATTGTAAAATGGGCTCATTTTAAATAACAGATGATCTTTCTGTTTGCAAATCCTTTCATCTTAATGCTTCATGATTCCCTGAAACTCCTGTGGAGAAGAGAATTTAAAATAAGAGATGGAGTCTGCACCCCTTCTGCACACAAAAATATAACTTCTTTATTTTATTTGTCTATTGGGGGGGGGACCCATTTAAAGTCCCCAAGCCTATTCTGAAAGTACGTGCTCCATGTTGCGTTCTGGATGACATTGGGTGTACACGGTCCAGTTGCATTTGCAAAAATTAGTATACATGTTTCATGGAGCTGTCAGTGTTTGGCTTAAGCATTTTGTGTTTTATGCTAGGCTGAAGTACAAATTGCATTCACTTAGATCTTTTACTGCACTGCTTAGTTAGGTCAGGGATGGGCCAAATCAAAAACTGGCCACCTGCTCCATGGGCCACATTTAAAGGGTGGGTGACCCTGACCCTCTGTCCATCACCACATGACTTGTGACATCAGGTGGATCAGAGCCTGTGAAAAATGGTAGAGCTTGCCTTCAGTAATGAATTTAAACATTACATGAGACATTCAGGAGTCAACCTGATTACCTGCCTTGGCTAGACCTGGAATACTGTGTCCCGTTCTGGGAACCACAATTTTAGAAGGGTATTGACAAACTGGAATGTGTGCAAAGAAGGCCAACCAAGATGATCAAAAGGTCTGGAAATCAAGACTTATGAGGAACGGTTGAAGGAGCTGGGCATGTTTAGCCTGAAAAAGAGGTTACTAAGGAGACTAAGAGGAGACTATAAGATAGCCACCTTCAAATATATAAAAGGCGGCCACAGGGAAGATGGAGCAAGCTTGTTTTCTCCTGCTCTTGAAGTTAGAACCCAAACCAGTGACTTAAAGTTACAAGAAATGAGATTCTTACTAAACACCAGGAAGAACTTTCTGACAGTAGGAGCTGTTCGACAGTGGAAAAGACTCCCTCAGGAGATTGTGGACTCTGCTTCCTTGGAGGTTTTTAAGCAGAGGTTGGATGGTCATCTGTCATGGATGCTTTAGTTGAGATTATTGCATTGCAGAAGGTTGGACTAGATGGTCCTTGGGGTTCCTCCCAATTCTACAATTCTGTGATTCTACACTTGGGCAGCCAGGTTGGCATTTTTAACTTTAAATTGTATTGGGTTTTGACTCCACTTGGGTTGCATTCACATGGCAAATTATTCCATTTTCATGACATTTCCCTAACTGTTCGTTTCCAAATTATATCTGAGCTTTCAACACGAAAACAATGTACAAAAAGTCATTACATTATTGAATGTAGCTTGCAAAAATATGTATTCAAAAATCACAGTTTCAGAGAAATGTGCACAAAATGTGTATTAATTTTGTTTTCCGGGGTGTGTGTTTTTATCATGCACTGATGAACTGAAGATTAAAAATAACAAGAAACTAAAATTAGCCAATTCACCAATAACTGACATCCCATAAAGCCACTCAACTATTTGTTCATTAGAAAAGCCTCCTGAATTATGGGATTCCATAGCAACGGCACGTCTACTTTCCACAGACCGACCAAGTACAAAGCATCCTTGAAAGAAAGACTCATTCAAGAGTGTACTTAAATATCAAGAACTTTTAAAGGTGTCTGAGCTTCACATATTACTTTGACCTGGAGGAGCTGACATTCATTTTGTTCTCTGGATTCTACCAAGTCAGCATATTTTGCAGTTTCCTTCGAGGCATGTGCGAGTAACCTCAGCACTATTGAAATCACTTAACCAAAGCACAGGGAGTTGTTAGATGAGCAAAAGCAAAACACTGTGATTTCAGGTAAACTGAGGTAACAAGCAAGGAAACACGCTTGAGATGAATTTCCAGGAGGCATGAGTCTAGCAGCTTAGTTGCAGAAGTTCTTTTCGTTTCCATTTGTTCTATGACACTTTCCCCCATTTTGTGACGATTTGGCTTGGCTTTTAATAAAGACATTGCCCAGCTGTGGATGCTGGAGTTTTGCTCTTTCTTATGAACCAAAAACTTTGCTTGAACTCAGATACAGATGCAATGTAAGAAGCTGAAGTTAAGTTGGGGCAAAGTACATCAGACTGTCTCTATTTTAGAGCAGGACTACTGCTTATGCCGGGGACGTGGATGGCGCTGTGGGTTAAACCACAGAGCCTAGGGCTTGCCGATCAGAAGGTCGGCGGTTCGAATCCCCGCAACGGGGTGAGCTCCCATTGCTCGGTCCCTGCTCCTGCCAACCTAGCAGTTCGAAAGCACGTCAAGTTTTGCTTCTATACAAGACTCTGGCATGATGGGAAGTTTTGCTTCTGCACATGATTCTGCACAAACCGTTCTAAGCTAAAACATTCCTAGAATGTTCAGTTCACATTGAGTTCATGACAACATTGTACCCTGACCTGTTCTTAATGCATAGTTGACCACATCTACGGAACGTGATTGTTATGTTCTTTTAAGTCTCACTATATCAATCACTAGTAATTGTTTAAGTCTTGCTATATCAATCACTAGTTATAGTTTAATAAGGAGGTTTTCGTGCCTGTCTAGTTCTGTGTTCCCTTTCCCACCCTTTATTGATGATTGATGCCTATATGCAACCTTTGCTTTGTACTTGTGTTAACCAATCAGCAATAAGCACATATGTGGCAATGCTGTAATATTCAATAAAAGGGACTCCCCGAGACATGCTCGGGAGATGCCTCCCATATGACACTTGCTACTCGTCTGTCGTTTATTTCAACCCAACGCTTATGCCAGGTTGCCGGGTCATGTGGCTGAGCTGAATGGGCTTAGGATCCAGCCTAAGTCCCCCTTTTCTGGCCTCCACTGCCACACCAACAGAAAAACCCCTTTTCAGGGCTTGACACATCTCAGACTCAGCTTAGAAGACTGTTTCCCAGCTGAGCCAGGACAGGCGAAATGTTCCAGCATATCTCCAGCAGGGCCAAGAACAGCAAGTTACACTGGAGTAGCAGGAACCTTTCAGATGAGCTGGAGATCCCAACCCATCTTGGAGGATCTTGCTGTGGGATCGCTCTCCCAGAAAACATGACTCAGGGCAACTCTTATGCATGCACCCTCAAATCACTGGGCTGGCATTTTGTTTCTTTGTTTAGCTCTTCAGTTGTTTAATTCCTATAATGCTATTAAGAGACACATCACCCCCAACAGATCCCAACATTAATTCCTATTTGCCACTTTGGTGCATTTCTAATTTATTATTACATGTTGGTGCCAGGCATACCTCAAGGGGAAAGTCATTTCAGCATCGAGGTACCACTATATTATGTTGCCTTGTACTGAGGTATACCATTGATCCATCAAGTCCAGTCCTCTCACCTCTAGTTCCTGGTGGCTCTTTGGGGCCTGCAGTCTAAGGCAGGATAGCCAATGTGGGGCTCTCCAGATGTTGATGAACTACAACCTCTATAACCCTTGACCCTTGGCTATGCTGGCTGGTGGTGGTGGGAATTGTAGTTCAGTAAAAATATTGGTTATTCCTGTACTAAAGCTTGATACCTAGCATTCTTTTAACAGGTGTTAAAGATGGAATCTGGAATTATCTGTACACAGTGTCAGCACTCTTATTACTGAGTTATGGCTTTTCCCTCAGGCAACTTCCCCAGATGACTGGCAACCTATGACAAATGGAAAGGAACAGCTAAGTGAAACCTGCTGTCGACCGCTAAGAATTTATGCAACGTTTTTTTTTAACCATAGGGGAAACCACATAGCACCACACCCATTAAAATTCCCCCTTTTTTAAAAAAATGTTTTATTAATTAATTACACAAATAAGCCAAGCAAGTCTTACTTTATGGGATCATTTATTCATGCTTCGAGTGTGTTATGAGGTTAACTGCACAAGGGATGTTTTACGGGTTTATAAAATGCTTCTTGTTAGGTCTTATTGCTTTTTGATTTCACATTTATTTATTTGTAACAGGCTTTGCACTGAAGGCACTTCTGTTGTTCCGCTGGGGATTTTCTGCATGATTTATTTATTTATTTATTTATTTTAAAAAAACCCTCCCCCCTTTACTACAAGAGGTCTGGCCATATGTGGTGCACATATACTTTATTCTGCCTCTAAGTAATAATATCCCTCTTTTAAAAATGACATGAGAAGCACCTGCTTCAACAGGCCCACGGTCTATCTAGTCCAGCTCCCTGTTCTCACAGAGGGTCAGCAAGTGGCCTGTGGGGAACCTGCAAGCAGGAGCTGAGCACACTCACTTCCTGTGTTTTCCAGCAACTGGTCTTCAGAAGCATTACTGCCTCCAGCCATGGAGACAGAGCATAGTCTTCATGGCTAGTACCCACTGAGAGCTTTATCCCCCATGAATTTAACCAATCCTCTTTTAAAGCCATCCAAGGGGTTAGATAGCTTCATGCAGGTGGTAGTTCAAAGTTGCAGTGGAGACTAGATCCCAAATGTGCCCCCATTATTTCCTCCTAACTCACTCTGCTAGCCTTCAACCTCGGAAGAGCCGAGCTCTTTCCCCCCCTTTTTTGGGGGGTAGGGTCCAGGGACCCCATGCCCCAAAAGCACAGAGCTGAAGAGCAGAGCACAGTACAGCGTACCTCCATTGGTGGGCTCCTTCTCCTCCTGCTGCCACGGAGAGGAAGGTGTGTCAAACCAACCTCTTTAGTGGTGGCACCAAGACAATGGCGGAGGATCAGCCACTGACCATTGAGCCACGTGTCCACCACATTCAGATTTGTCCCTGGCTTCTCCCAACTTCACATGCAGGACGTTGCCTCCCCCTCTCCCTCCCGGTCACCTTCACAAGCTGGTGCATATGGTGTTGAATTTGGCTTAGAACCATTCAAATCCCCTCATCCACCAATGGTTTCTTGGATCCAACCTCACAATTCCACACTAGACCATGGGTTTTCCTCGTGGGGAAGCAGCAGAGGTGTGGGTGAGCCCAGAGTGAAAGTGGTTCTCCATGGTTTCAGGCAAAGGACGTACCCAGAGATGCTGGGGATTAGACCTGTGACATTCTATGTGCAAAACAGATGATCTACCACTTAAACATGGTCCTTCCCATCTTCATTGTCCTCCTGGCAGGAGCTCCCATAGTCAGGTGAATGGCACTGTGAGATACTCAGCTTGCCAAAACCAACGAGAATATGAAGCAGAACTATAGGCAGAAAATGAGGCTCTGGGTGCCAAATCACCTGGATAGGGACCCACTGGCAAGTTTTCCTGTGCAAGTTTCTTTGGAGTTAATGAGAGGTGTGCAACTGCATTCTCCTCCAGCTCTCATTTGTTTCAATAATCCTCATGCAGGAAAATTTACCAATGGATTCTGCCACTGCAAAATCCATCCCCAACTCACTGGTTACTTTTTTCTGTTCTTTTGCTTTTATTTTTAGTGTGTATAACAAAAAATGTCAATATTTTCAAAACTGTGGGAGACAGCAGAAATATTACAGGGGGGGTTATATAGCAGTAGACAAATAGTCTGGGTTTTGTTTTTTAAAGAGGATGCTGTAGGCCAACATTCCCCTCAGATGCAACTCCAACCACAAAGTGACATAGACCATGTGGTCACTCTCAGGATACGTCGGCACCAGAGTTTTTGCTGAGTCCAGTTTGGAGCTTTCTGAGAGAATTCCCTGAAATGGAAAGCTAACTGCTTTACCTCTATCCCATTTGTGGGGGGCCAAGCCCTCCCTGGCATACTATTCCTTGTGCAGTTCATGCAAAAGTAAAACTACAGGGTAGTCCTTCCAGGACATTGTCCCAAATCATCATCTGTACAATGTCCCCAAATTTCATCCAGTTACAACTTATTATTTGCCTTCTAGAAGCATCAAACTATCTGAGGCATAAAGTGATCCCAGAATGCATTGAATTTTGCCATTGAGGTGTGTTTTACTACCTTTAATAATGGCAAAGATGGTAAACATCCCCATTGTTTGTTCATAGACAAATGGTCTGAGAAAGGTCAAGAAGTGTGTGGGATACCAAGTGTTTGTCAAAAACCAGCAGAATGCCGTGGCGAGACTCCTTACGGGGTCCTTGCCATGGGATCACATTCACCCGGTGCTATACTAGCTGCACTGGCTCCCGGTGGAGTACAGGATCAGGTTTAAGGTGCTGGTTTTAACCTTTAAAGCCCTATACGGCCTAGGACCCTCATACCTACGGGACCGCCTCTCCTGGTATGTCCCATGGAGGACCTTACGGTCTTCAAATAAAGACATCTTGGAGATCCCAGGCCACAGGCAGGTTAGGCTGGCCTCAACCAGAGTCAGGGCTTTTTCTGCTGTGGCCCCAATCTGGTGGAACGCTCTGTCACAAGAGACTAGGGCCCTGCGGGACTTGACATCTTTCCACAGGGCCTGCAAGACAGAGCTGTTCCATCAGGCCTTTGGCTAAGGAACAGTCTGACCCCCTCTCTCCTTCTGTAATACTCATAGAATGCTAGCCCAATGGTTGGCATTAATTTGATTCTGAATTGATTTTAGAATGTATTCTAATTAATTGATTGTGATTTTATGTAAATTGTGCTATTTTTACTGTTGTTAGCTGCTCTGAGACCGGCTTTGGCTGGGGAGGGCAGGATATAAATAAATAATTATTATTATTATTATTATTATTATTATTATTATTATTATTATTATTGCTGCAGGGGGTGGACTAGATGACCCTTGGGTACCTTCCAACTCTAAGATTCTGTGATTCCAGTGAAAAGTTCCTAAAGGCTATAGGGTTTGGACATTATAATGAATTGTTCAGAAAAGCGTTGGAATCTCTATTTTTGATGGTTAATGATAATAAACCATTTAAGTCAGTTGTTCTCCCAGCTGCAGATATCAGACTTTATCTGTCCTGGTCTCTTACATGCTCATTGCATAACCCACCAGAAAGGAACCAAATATATGCAAGCCATTTTCCTGATAAACAAAAGCAAAGATGTATGAAGTATGCAGGTAAACACTATTGCTTACAAGAAGGAGGCCGAAAAGTCCAAAGACAAAAATAGCAGTAAGGACGGACATAGCTATACAAAGAGAAAAGGACATGAGTCCTAGTTCTACAGACAATTTAATTTTAGATAGAACACAGACATCGTCAGCCGAAAAACAATGAGAGGAAAAGAAATGCTCATAAATAATAATCTGTCTGGATTATGGCTGCGTATATACAATATCTATAAAGCACATTCAAAGCACATTTCCCCCCTCAGAGAATTCTGGGCCCCTTAGTTTGTTAAGGGTTGCTGGGAATTCCAGTCCTGTGAGGGGTAAATTATAGTGCCCATAATTCTTTGAGGGCAAGAATGTGCTTCAAATGTGCTATAAAGGTATTGTGTGCATGCAGATTCAGTCAAAATTATCACCTTTCTTATGGTTTCCTTTTTTAATTATAATTTAAGAAACCTCCTAGCATTAACTAACATAGAGGAACCATAGAATCATATGTTGGTAGAGTTGGAAGGGACCTCAGGGGTCACCTAGTCCAATCCTCTGCAGCACAGGAATCTCAACTAAAGTATCTATGACAGATGACCATCCAACCTCTGCTTAAAAATCCCAAATGAAGAAGATTCCACAACCTCCTGAGTGTCTCCATTCAAACAGCTCTTACCATCAGAAAGTTCTTCCTGATGTTGAGTTGGAATCTCCTTTCTTGCAACTTGAATCTATTGGTTGGGGTCCTACCGTCCAGACCAGGAGAAAACAATCTTGCTCCATCCTCCATGTGACACCCCCTTAGATATCTGAAGATATCCTCTCAATCTCCTCTTTTCCAGGCTAAACACACCCAACTTCAACCGTTCCTCATACAACTTGGTTTACAGACCCTTAATCATCTTGGTTGCCCTCCTCAGCACACGGTCAAGCTTGTCATTACCCTTCTTAGATTGTGATGCCCAGAACTGGACACAGTACTCCAGGTGTGGTCTGTCCAAGGCAGAATAGAGTGGTACCCTTACTTCCCTTGATTGGGAAGAACCAATTGAGTCTCCTAATATAATCATGCGGATAAAACAATTTTGATAGTTATTTGAAGAATGCAGCAGTCACCAACCCGGTGCTTCCCAGAGATTTTGGACTGCAACTCTGTTAAAATCCCCAAAATTAACTATCCTAGTTGCAGCTGATGGGTGTTGTAGTCCAATGTGTATGGAGAGCACCAGGTGGTGTAAGGCTACCATAGTGGATAAAAATAAATGATGCATACAATTTCAATGCAGATCCAGGTTCTTAGATGTTACTCCTGACACAAAACCCACTTCATGATAATCAGGTTTACATTGCCACAAGGATGTTGAAAGCTGGGGTTCCTGTGGGGCCTAGGAATTCTACAAAAGTTATCATTTGGCTCCCACTGGGATGCTAGCATAATTTAAGAACATGACATCTATCCTAATGAGACTTTGAAGAAAACATCCTCCTTTGGTTTCGGCAGAGGAGAGTTGGGAAAAACAAGAAACATGTGCCCAATTGAAATTGAAGAGCAGCATACATCGCTTTCAGTTTGTGAAGAGTGACTGATTGGTTCAGTCTCGGGTTGAGGGGATGTATGTGGTTATATAAAGAAGACAGGGTTAAATAAGTCAAACTATCACATGGCAAAGGGTCACTGGTGTACTGGCTTCCAGTGATGCTTCTTGCATTATCTACATTCAATCACGTACAATTTTACGAAGGCCAACATAATTTGTGGAGGCATTCATTTACAAGATGCATCTCGGAATTGAAAAGATTAAGCATAAAGAGATTTGATCACAGCAGAACAGATAGACTATCTGTAATAAATCAGAGCCTTCTCATTTGAAACATTTATTAGCTCCGCACTTGCAAGTGTACAACAGGCTCCTTGCTGCTTTCATTTTCCATCGTCAGCTCTACTTCAGTAATCATGCAACTATTTGCCGTTGCCATAAAGCTGTTGTCTACCTGCGAGCACACGCTGGTTCAATTTTCCAGCTCAAAATCGGAGAGAAAGTGTTCAGGGCACTCATTTAGAACTGTCTTCTTAATGACCACAAAAAACCAGGAAGCTCTTGCTAGAGAGCTCTCTAGCAATAACAGGCCAAGAGGAGACTGTCTTCTTAAGCCACCTTAAAATAATATCCTTTTTAAAACAAAACAAAAAACAAAAAACTACCAGTCTTTTTAAGATTCTGCTGCTGCTGGAATCCCTGCTGTTAGTTCTTCATGCCCTCTTACTTTCTCTTAATGAAAAGCAGCCGCTGTTTTCTCCATCAGCCTTCCTTTGACAGACGCAAACAGCTCAGAAGCTTCCTGTTGTCACTGGTCATTTGAAACCAAGGCTGACTGTTGACCAGAAACCTCCTTGCTTACAAAAACTGAAACTGTGTTTTGTTTTAATGATTTGCTTTCTGGAGGAGGCAGTTTTGCGCTCGCTGACAAGAAGCAGTCATATAATGTCGGGAAGCTTAATTACAATGGCTGTGGCACACTGTGATGTAAATTGGAGGAGCTGAGATTAGCAACACGCTAGGTCACTGAAAAGAGAATTATTTCACTTCTTTCTCCTCTGTTGGACAAATGTGCTCCCTTCAGGGGATAGTTTGATTTGTGTTTATTATGTGTGAACTCGGGGAAGTATTTAGTTGTTAAAAGGAAATATTGTTTATAGCCCGAATTGGCATCTCCAGTCCTGATTAACAGCAGAAGTGGTGTTAATTTTATCTTTAAGCATAAAACAGAGCAGGTTTTAAGAGAGGTGGAGGAAAAGATTTCATTTGCTGTGGTTAATTGCTAACTCGGACACAGGAAAAATAAAATAAGGTGAAGTAAAATAAAATAAAGCAAAATTAAATTAAATTAAAAGCCTGTGGAATAAAACCACAACACATGGTTCCGAATTTATTTCATAGGTCTTTTATTCTACTGTATTTTGATGTGCGCTGGTTAGAAATTAACCACAGCAAATGAAATAGTGGCATATGCTCTTGTTAGGTATGGGGTATTTGCTATTGAAGCCAGTGCAGGAATCAAACATTTCATAATGTGTCCGATATTGAGGAAGGACAGAGTGCCTTGGGGGATGGCCGTGGATCATTGGTACACCACAGATTTTATATGCAGAAAGTCTCAGGATCTTTCCCTAGCATTGCTAAGAGGGCTGGAGAAGACCCCTGTCTGAAATCCAGATGCTGCAACACCTATCACCCCTGACAACTGGTCATGCTGGCTGGGGATGATGGGTGCTGGAGTTTAACAACTTCTGGAGGACCACAGGTACCCTGTCTCTGGTGCAGCCAATGCTAACTGATAGGTAGATGAATAGTCTGATTCAGTAAAACCACCATTTCCTATGTTCGCTTTGAAGAAATGTCATTCGTGATATAGAAACCTGGAAATTCTAGCGTTTACTCAAATGACAAATATACAGGAGCCCTTTGCTCCTCTGTATAAGTAAGGTAAAAGGTAGAGGACCCCTGGATGGTTAAGTCCAGTCAAAGACAACTATGTGGTTGTGGCACTCATCTCACTTTAAGGTTGAGGGAGCTGGCGTTCGTCTACAAACAGCTTTCCAGGTCATGTGGCCAGCAGGACTAAATCGCTTCTGGAGCAACAGAACACTGTGTCGGAAATCAGAGCGCACAGAAATGCAGTTTACCTTCCCATTGCAGTGGTGCTCATTTAACTACTGGCATGCTTTTGAACTGCTAGGTTGGCAGGAACTGGGACAGAGCAACGGGAGCTCACCCCATTGCTGTCCTCTACATATGGTTGCCCTAACCTGAACACATTTTCAACAAGATTGAATGTTTATAGGAAGTACACACTCCAGTCTTTAGAAAGGGACCTATAGATACCACCAACCTCCCGCAGGAGAGATAGCAGTTAGTTCTCTCGTGCTACTTTCACTTCTGGTGTATATGATAGTTAAAATGTGTCATGATAAGTACTTGTGTGTTTCATTTCTATGCAGCATTTCCCCATTTCAGAGATTCATCAGAGAGGAAGGATTTATACCAGCCTTCCCCTAACTGGTGCGCCCCACAGGCTTTAGGACTACAACTTCCAACAGCCTAACTTAAGGTAAAAGGACCCCGACCATTAGGTCCAGTCGTGACCGACTCTGGGGTTGCGGCGCTCATCTCACTTTATTGGCCGAGGGAGCCGGCGTACAGCTTCTAGGTCATGTGGCCAGCAGGACTAAGCTGCTTCTGGTGAACCAGAGCAGCGCACGGAAACGCCGTTTACCTTCCCGCTGGAGCGGTACCTATTTATCTACTTGCACTTTGACGTGCTTTTGAACTGCTAGGTTGGCAGGAACAGGGACCAAGCAACGGGAGCTCACCCCGTCGCGGGGATTCGAACCACTGACCTTCTGATCGGCAAGTCCTAGGCTCTGTGGTTTAACCCACAGCGCCACCCATGTCCCACCTCCAACAGCCTAATGATCAGTAATTATGAGAGCTATAGTCCAAAACATCTAGATGTTATTAGGTTGAGGAAAGCTGATTTAAAAACACATTGTTTCAAGCACAGATTCTTTAGCCAGTATTTTTCTTTTTCAAATATGGGTGAACACATTTGCATAAAGCTCAGTAAATCATCTGGGTTTTGCAGAATACTTCAAAGGAATGATGGTAAGTCCCAGATGGGACTCCCTTCCCTTTGTAAATAGCCTTCCCCCCCCTTACCTTGTGTAGCATGTGCTGGGGGTGGAGGTAGCCAGCATCTGAAGGAACATCAGATCCTAGAGATACAGGCTACCTGCATTAGTGGTCCCCAAACCTTAATTTCATGTTCAGAGCATCTTCTTTCAATAGAACCTCCTACCTCCCCCCCAAAAAACCTTCTATAACTAATGAAGGAAGTAATAATTCTGAGCATGCTCACCCTATCCTGAGTAGGCGTGAAGAAGACATTTTGTTCAGTTTGCATTTAAAGGGGAACCAACCTAATTCACACTTTCAAAAACAAAATGGGAACTAAAACATAGCTATTCTTCAAAATCTGCACGTCTGAATTTTGCAAGGGTCTTCTGCAGCCACGTAATGTGCACAATGCATATACTGAGGGAAAGTGTGCAGAAAAACACTATTTTCATGAAAATAACTTGCAAAGGTGTTCTATATTAGGGGAAATTGCATTGCATTTTTTTTTTATATTGAACAAAATTGCCTACAGAAATGTATATAGTAAAAGAACAGGACACAAAATGGTGATGGATTTTCATGTGGACATTAAAAAAAGACCCTCAACAAACTGAATCCTCTCTCATTCCTACCTTGTACTGGTCTCCCCACCCCTTACCCCCAGACTGGGACTTTCCTTCCATTTCTTTTTTAAGAAAAGAGAAAGCTCAGGAAAACCACACCTATTCTGAGTCAAGCTGGAGGGAGATTTCTACCCACCTTTAAGATCCTTCACAACTTTGACCTTTTCAGTATTCATTACTTGACTGAGAGCTGCCCTCTCAATTTCTCTGATTAGAATAGCCTTATTAAAATGGCACATGTGAAGGCAACTCCAGCCAATTAAATGAGAGAATACTGAAAAGGTCATTGAAAGGAAGGCATGCGAAATAGACACTGTGCCCCCACCCAACATGATTGGCTCACAACATGGAGACACAATTTCCAGAAGACGCGTTGATACTGCAAATGGAATGCCACCCAAACAACATATTCTTAGATCCAACATTTAAATAAGGAAAGTAATAGCACAGGTCTAAATCATCTCCATTAAACTCATAGTATGCAATTATACAATTCTTCTTCAGAAGATGCTGCCTTGATGATATTAGCAAATGTCACTCAAAGACACCCTGACATTTTACCTCCATATCTTGATTGCTGTCAGAAAAAAGGTGTTTTAATAGATAATAAAGTGTTGGCAATTCATTAGATTTTCATTATCGGTTGTGGTCTTCCTGTAATTAGATATCAACAGGGGTCCTTTAAGAACCTACCACTAAGCTTCACATTGCAAGGATATTCTCAGCATGGGTTGTCTTTCATTCAACTGGTTTGGTACATTTATATGTATAACTTCTTCCAATTCTCTTCAATATTTCTTACCTTATGTTGTGGTGTAACATGGTGTGTTCAGCTGGTTCTTCCGGAATCTGCATCTTCTTTTCTGGGAAACATTTCTAAGGCTTTGCCTCTGTTTCTGAAGGTAGCTTTTCCAGATGTTCAGGAACCAGCCGTCAGGTATGAGGAAGTGGAGAACTTTTCACACCCACATTGCAGCTAAAAGTGTAAGCACGTCCCGCAGTTTCATCCCAAGTGGAAAGAGCTTGTGTAGGCTCTTAAAATGAGTAAGGGAGAAATCTCGAGCCTTTTGTAAGTGCTTGATGTGCATTCAAAAGACCTGAAGGCACTCCTGCTGAGAAACCTCACTGCTGGCTTTCCTTCCCCAGCTGCAGTAGAGAACAGTGGGGTAGTGTGCAGCATGCACCTGAACTCCCAACAATTCAGTTGCTGCTGCTTCCCAAGAGGGAAAGTTGGAGGGCTGAGGCAGCAGGGAAGTCAGCACAGTGCAAATGCACCAGCTGAGCCAATCCAGTGATCCTGCTTGTGTGTTTGCACCATGCTGCCTTCCCCACCAACTTGCTTATTCCCCTCTCCTGCTATGTACTGTATTTTTCCATGTATAACACACCCCCGTGTATAAGATGCCTCCTATTTTGGGGGATTCCAATTGAAGAAAATGGGGGGAGATGGCACAGAGCTGTTGAGCTTTTCTTGGGGAGGATTGACCAAAGTGGTTGAGCTTTTTGGGGGAGGATTGCCCAGATTTGTTGAGCTTTTTTGGGGGGGCAGTGGCAACAGTTTTTCAGCTTTTGGGGGGGATTGCCCAAAGTGCTTCAGCTTCTTTTTGAGAGAATCCAATCACTCACCGGACTGACAAATGCTGCAAAACGCATGCGTCGGCAAAGCCAAAAAGCATCTGCCCACTTGCCACCAGCAGCCAGCAATTGTATGCCCAATTGCCGCAGCGGCAGCCAATCCAAACCAGCCCTTGCCGTGGCCACCAATCACACACACAATCACCTCTGATGGCTGCAACCAATCCCCATCTGCACTATCCGTGTATAAGACGGCCCCTGATTTTAAACATTAATTTAAAATTTTAAAAGCCTCATCATGCATGGAAAAGTACAGTAAGTAACATACATGATTCATACATGGAATGTCATTTCAAGTGCAATTCTGAACATACTTGCATGAGAGTAAGTCTCTTTGAACTCAATGGAACAAACTTCGGAGAAGGTGTGCACTGTAAACCTTTGCTCCACCGCACCTTCCTAAATCTCTCCCACTGAAATCAACAGAGGGATGGGAGAGAAATTAATTCAGTTCACATTTTTATGTGCTCCTGCACATAATCTGCACCCCTCAGAACAATATATGAAACAAAACACAGGTGTTCTTTGATATTCCCCCTTTTCCTATTTCGGCAGTGAAGTTCTCCAAGCAAAATCTGCATACAAAATGGAGCACGCTGTTAAAATATGCACAAAGAAATGCTTCTATTATTGAAAATAATGTTCAAAAATACATTATATCAGGTAAAACGACACATCAAATGTGCATAGAAGGGGTGAAATGTAATGTAGGTGAAAGCTCATAGAAATTTTAATGCAGACTTCTTTTTAAATGCAAACTGTGGTGGAAATTAGATAATTGAAATTAAGAGTTGGAAAATGAAAAAACTCAAAGCAAACTCAAAGCAAATACATTTGTCCATACCTACAAAAGTGTCAGCTTGTTATGGATCGTGACCATAATGTTTATTTCAACAAATCATCATCATCATCGTTTTAAAAAGAGTTAATATTTCAACATTGGCAAGAGAACCCGCCTTACATTTCCTTCCTTGGATAAGGTATTTTTGTGTCATTGTCCCCCACCCCCCACCCCCCAACATTATTCACACAAAGTTCAGAAAAGGGAAGTACTTCTATAATAGCTACATTATACAAACCACAGCTGAGCTATTTTTGTCAGAGAATATATTGGCAATATTAGAAGCAGATAAGAAGCGACCAGCTGAGTGGCAAGTGTTGTCAGCAAGTGGCATTTCCCCCTACGGACAGAAAATGAGTAAAAGGGCTAAAATCTGTAGGGTGCTGTGAAGCATGGCTGACCAAAATCCTTAGTGTCATGACTGCTGGAAGCCTTCAGCTCCATGATCTGCTTCTGCACAGCACGATTCAGGAATGAACCTGTAAGGAGTCTGTGTGTGTGTGTGTGTGTGTGTGTGTATTTGAAGTTAGATTCCCTCTACCCCCTGAGAAATGAGAGAGAGCAGTGATGCACCTTTCATCGACTTCTCACATTTGGTCAGGTGTCGATAGATTTGTGCGCTATGAAACGCAAGCAGAATTGTCTAAAATAAGCAATTAAACTGACTTGGAACTTGAAAGACAGGTATGTTGCTGATGGCACTTGTTAAGAGTTGCAAACAAGCAGCACATAATTACCCTGTTAAATTGGCATGAAGCTGAACTACAATTTGCATACTGCCTAAATAGGCAGTAGTGATTCACTCCTGGCAATGGAAGCTTCACAAAGCACATCAGATCATTTTCTGACTTCAGAATGGAGCAGGATCAATTTGAGGCCCCAATATTTTATTTTGTGTGTGCGTGTGTTTGCGTGTGTGTTATATTCTGCTCCAATGCTCAGTCTACCATATATAAACATCTGCTTCTAATATATAATGATATATGATGAAATATCCAAATGTTAACAGTATTCCAAACAAGTTAGCAAAATGAAGATTTGAACACGTATTGTGCATCTTGCAGGCAGTAACTGGCAAATAAAAACCAACCAAGAGTTGTGTTTTGTTTATAACGATTTTGATAAGGGCAGAGACAAAAAACCTAATGGCTCAAAACAGTTTAGTGTGCAAAGGAAGAAAATCCATGGTGGTAATAATATAACAATAAACCAAGTAATTGACAAACTGCTATTTTTTTTATAGCTGACACTAGGCATAATTGCTTGAAAAGAAGTTCTGCTTTCTTCAATGGAGCTTGTTCTCAAGTTAAGGTTCATCCGGACTTGTGCTTGTCTCATGCCTAGAAAACATGAGTCCAAGTGGATTTCTGCTTGTTCCACACTTTCTAGGTACGTGTCTAAGCAGTTTTGCCCTAAAGGTAAAGGTAAAGGGACCCCTGACCATTAGGTCCAGTCGTGACCGACTCTGGGGTTGCAGCGCTCATCTCTTTATTGGCTGAGGGAGCTTCCGGGTCATGTGGCCAGCATGACTAAGCCGCTTCTGGCGAACCAGAGCAACGCCGTTTACCTTCCTGCTGGAGTGGTACCTATTTATCTACTTGCACTTTGATGTGCTTTCGAACTGCTGGGTTGGCAGGAGCAGGGACCGAGCAACGGGAGCTCACCCCGTCACGGGGATTCAAACCGCCAACCTTCTGATCGTTGCTCGGTTCCTGCTCGGTACCGCTCTGGCAGGAAGGTAAACGGTGTTTCCGTGCACTGCTTGGAAGCAGCTTAGTTATGCTGGCCACATGACCCGGAAGCTGTTTCCTCGGCCAATAAAGTGAGATGAGCGCTGCAACCCCAGAGTCGGTCACGACTGGACCTAATGGTCAGGGGTCCCTTTACCTTTGCCTTACTGTGCTCAGATCCTGTTTGTTGGCTTCCCAGAGGCATCCGATTGGCCACTGTGAAAACGGGATGCTGGACTAGATGTGCCTTTGACCTGATCCAGCATACCTCTTCTTATGTTCTTATGTGGCACCCCAATGTATACCTAAACAAAACAGAAGTGATCTTCCATGGTATATATTCAGCCATCTGTTGAATATAAGGGTAGCAAAAACACAGCTAAGAAGCTCAAATCATATATATGACTGACACCCTTCTTTGGAAATTAAACCAAAGTCCACACTTTAACATTCAAAAACTTTACTTGCAGAAACTTATAGATGAATCAAAACATAATATTTACCGTCACATGCTTATTTAAACAAGGGCTTGCAGTCGCTTCTAACTTCCAAACAACTGTATTTTCCTCTCTTTCCAGAACTCAGCCTTCAGCCTTCTGTATCTCAGGCTATGCCTTGCAGCTCCTAGGAGAGATTTCCACTTTTACTTTCTGCTGCAGCTTTGCTCTCTTTCTTTCAGGCAGAGAAGAAGCACTCCAACACTCTAGTCTACTTAGCAGTGTTCACAGTGGATTCCAAAACAGCCATCTTGCTTCACATAAAACGGAGTCTCTCCTTTATCAGATACCTCCCATGTGGCCAACATTAGCCAACATGAGAACTACTAGAGAACTCTCTAGAATTCAGCTACCAGCCAATCAAATTCAAGCACATAGTAATGCATACAAGAATTTCCAATTTCAGTGAATTAAATTACTATACTTAACAATGGCTTGATACAGATGGACATAAGGCATCCTTTTGCGTGACCAGGCAGCGACCACCTCAGCCCCCAGGGACCACCAGAAAGGAATGACAACGTGCTACGGAATTAAAATTTGGCCACAACTTTATTAAACTTTCAAATGTAGGAAGACCTTGGCTTAGGCATTAGACATGTATCCCTCCCAGTCCCCCAGCCGGCGAACTGGGGCTCCTCCTCAGGGTAAATGGGATATGGGGGTGCTCTGCAAGACATATGTGTAAGCAGGCAGCCCACCCCATATCCCATAGCTGTCAACCTTCCCTTTTTTTTGCGGGAAATTCCCTTATTCCAGCGCCGTTTCCCGCTGCTTCCCGCTGCTATCCCGGATTGTTAGATATCCCGTAGACTGTCCCCGGGACAGGTGAGGCTGCTGATCCCTTATTTTCAAATCTGAAAGTTGACAGCTATGCCATATCCTCGCACGTGGGGTAGTTCACTGACAACCTTTCAGTGTATGGCCCTTTAAGAGGGGACCCTGGAATCGCCGCTGTGGGGGGGGGGTCACCACTTCATGCCCCCCACCCCATAGGGAAGAAAAGACTAAAGGATTCACCCAAGGCCTAAAACCGCCAAAGTTGTGACAAATTGCTACGGGGAAGACCAAACCTGCCAATGCAGGAAAATTTCTTCCCGGCTCTTCAACAGCAACCGGTCAAAAGACCGTAGCAGCGCCCGCTAAACAGATAGAAAATGTTTAACCTGCAAACTAGAACCATTAAACAAAGGGAGGGTTGGGTGGGTGGGTGAAACTGCTGAGTCGATTGCCTAGCTACTGCTGACTCCTCCCCCTATTTATGCGACAGGACCCAGCAGTGTAAATTGACTAACTGAGGCTAGGCGTGAGCCTCCAAAGAATAACACTGAGAGGCAGGCCAGCTCATACAAACTGCTAAGACCCCTGGGTTCCAAAGCACTGTACGCAATCCCGCAAAGGGCCCCCACAGTGTAAAGTTTGAGTCCGCATTCTCAGCATGATCAGTTTTGCAACCAATATCTGGACGAATTCACTCACATTCAGCCTGACCCAATTTTGCACAAAGGCTGTCCACTTAGACTTAGAGTCAGAGTTTGCAGATATGGAACCTTAGTCTTGTGACATTTATCACTGATGATGATGAAGAGATATGAGAATACATATCCCTGATTTGGTATTGTGCGTGGGACCTTGGTCAACAGTCTCAGCTTGACTTAAAAGTTTGAATGAATAAAGATAATGCAACATTCTGAAGGCTGTTGTGAAACATTTGATCATTTTTCGTTCCCCAAGAGTCTCGAAAATTGCATTAGTTTCGTTTTTTTAAGGACAGGGAAAAATCTGTTTGACATTCCAAGCATGTGCTATGCTGAATGAACAAAAAAGGAAAGTTAACATAATTAAAATGGTTATAAACATGCCTGCTATTTCTGTTTACCAAGCCAAAATTTAATTATCAGAAACATACTGTAGTGTATGTTGTCTTTGCAAATATACAAGCCCGGCATTGTAAATAGCTTGTTTCCAAGCTGTGTGTGCATAGTTATGTGCCCATCTGTAAACATTTTATTTAATTGATTTTTCAAGTCTTTAGACTCTGCTTCTGAGACTTCTAAAATGTAGTTAATTAAAATCCGTAGACTTAGAAACAATTACCTTGCACCCTCTTCATAATATTACCCCCTCCCAGTAGTGAGGTATTTGGAGTGATGTTGTTACAATTAAGGTAATTATAAGTAAGTGCAGAATAATGGGGAGTAAAGGTACAAAGGTTATGGCTTGTCTCAGAGAAAGTGTTTAATAATGTACAAATTAGCTCAGACTGGAGTGAAGGTCATCTAAGCCAAAGATGGCTGCAAGGCATTAACAAAGCTAAATAGAGTGCATAGTATGCAAATATGGCTGAATGAAAACTGTGTCTTTTTTAAATGTTGCAAATCCATATTCTAGTGCTGTGTAAGGACAATGCACGTCTTTAACAAGACACCAAAGAGGGAGAGCTGTTATAGGGTTGCCATATTTCAAAAAGTAATATTCCTGACACCCGCAAAGTTGTTGAGCTGTTGGAGCTGTTTCTTCTGCTTTTTCCATCGCTCTGCCATAAATCCATCTTTTCCTTGACATTTTTGCACGCAAAAGTTCCCCCGATGCCATTTTTACACCAGAAAACCAGGACATGTCAGGAATTTTCCTGACGTACGGCAAACCTGCTGTTGCCTTAGGGTTTATGATATCAACATTTTATAAAAATCATTGCAAAACAAAGCATATCAAACAAAGCATATCTATAATACTAGTTTGCACCAGTACAACTGGCATGGCTTCTCGCAAAGAATCCTGGGAACTGTACTTTGGAAGGAATGCTGAGAGACTATTAATATCAGCCAATGCTATGCTTTCCAGAGGTTCTCCGGCTCCAGCTTGTACCAGCCTTGTAAGGTTTCCTTTCTCTTTAAATATTTGTATTTAAAAAAACTGAGGGTGGTGCCCCCCACAATTTGGCCTGGGAATGCAGACTTTGAGCCTGGTGGGACTCATATTTCAAACTGGTTTCCCTGTGAACATTCTGTTTATAATTATGATTTATTCAGTTTGTGGTCCATTTTGTCCACAAACATTTATGTCCAAGGTGGCTAGCAAATGTTTCCTAGTTGCCCCTTTAGGGAAAAATTTTGAGTTCAATTATTTGAAATTATTCTGGTATGTATATGCAATTGCTTTTATATATGCCATTGTTCTGTTGTTGTTTTTTTAAAAAATATTTATAATGGTTTAAATGCTTTATATACATAGTTGTTTCAACTGTTTTTATATATGCCATTGTTAGTTGATTAGTTGGATAGATGATCGGTAGATGATAGATAGGTAGATAGATGATAGATAGATAGATAGATAGATAGATAGATGATAGATGATAGATAATAATAATAATAAAAATACAATTTTATTTATATCCCGCCCTCCCCAGCCGAAGCCGGGCTCAGAGCAGCTAACAATAAAAGTAACACAGTTTACATAAAATCACAATCAATTAATTGAAATGCATGCTAAAATCAATTCATTCTAAGATCAATTCGAAATCAAATTAATGGCAACCATTGGGCTAGAGGTATGGTTTTTACTGTGTTGTGAAACTGCTTTGAGATGCTTCATAGGAAATGATTCATAAATGAATTGATAACAACAACAGAGAAGTAGTAGTAGTAGCAGTAACTTTGAAGCTGTTTTTAATTGGGAAACTAGCATGCTGAGAAAGAATAATCTCTTCTCTCCCGAGATCACAGTCCCAATCTGGATTCACAGGCATGCATGCACACACATCCACAGACACAGCTCTGGCCTTACTGTGAGGTAGTGCTATTTTTCTAGAAAAAGAGGTGCCAGAGCTCACCACAGAATTCTTCCTTGCTCTCTTAGAATGGTAATGGCACCCTGAGAGGTGCCATAACTGAGCTCTGATGAGCTCTGGATGAAAAAAAGCCCTGCTGTTAGGGGCAGAGCGAGGTATTTGCGTCTTTCAGCAAACACTATGAGGTAGGGGATGCTGGAAAGGTGTTGAAAAACAGCCTTTAAAGAGGGAACACTGCCCCTGGAAGACACTGTCCCATCACCAGTGTCAAGATCAGATTCAATGGCTATCCTAATCATGTTCTGTTTGTGAAATGGGAGAGACCATCTTATCCTTCGTCAAGGGATGTTGTGCCCTGCATTCGTCACATGTGGAAATGTTTCCATGCCACCGCACCTCATCTTCCGCTAATATATGTGTGTGTGTGTGTGTGTGTGTGTGTGTGTGTGTGTATATATATATATATATTCCTTTTACTGTCCAGTGCAGTGAAATTCATTCACTTGTGTTATTGACACAATTGCATAAATTACACTGTCATTATACTATTTCACCCCAGTCATTTCAGTGCAAAGGAAGCACGGTGAAAATTGTGCATGTGTGTGCAGACTGAAAGCAACAGCAGCAGTGAATATTGATTCAACGAATTCACTGGACTGGTTTCCTTTCAGGATTTTGGTCAAAAAAGCAAATGTTGGAATCCTCTGATATTCTTACCTTCATCAGAGGCAGCAAAATGTCATGGGCCCCCACTGCATTCTTTCTTTCTTTCTTTCTTTCTTTCTTTCTTTCTTTCTTTCTTTCTTTCTCTCTTTCTCTCTTCATTTTTTTCAAATAGTGATAGGAGAGTTGATCATGTGCCTCAATCGTCTCTTCTAGTTTGTCCCTTACAACTC
The DNA here is from genome assembly GCF_027172205.1 of Podarcis raffonei. Classification (NCBI taxonomy): domain Eukaryota; kingdom Metazoa; phylum Chordata; class Lepidosauria; order Squamata; family Lacertidae; genus Podarcis; species Podarcis raffonei. The sequence goes on along the minus strand of NC_070606.1, from coordinate 83,487,457 downwards.
CCCCCCCCAACAAACAAATCCCTTACAGCTCCCCCCCCAAAACAAACAAATTCTTGGCCTCTGGTCGAACGTTTTCTGAGATGCCTGTGATGCGTCTTTGCATCTTTCCAAAACTTTTCTTCTTCTTCGCTTGAGGGAAGGCATCATGAAAAAATCTGAAAAGGATGAGGGGGAAGATAAATAAAGACTGAAGGAGTGACAGTTCTATTTCAATTGGGTTTGAGATAAGATAGCCAGGTCTCAACAGCTGAGAATATCTCACAGATATAGAGAACATGCAAGTAAAAAAAGGGGGGGGAGTAGCATATTTTTCTTTTAACAACAACGAAAAAAATCTTTTTCTTTGCGGGAAGCCAGTCGAGAGGAATCTCTCTATAGAAGAGTAGTTAGATCAGGAACTGTATATCTCATGAACAATAAGGCACTGAAAGAGAGGGAACAGAGATCAGGGGAAAAAATACTGAAAGTCAAGGTAGGAATTTGATGCTGGGTTAAAAATAAAGGCGCTGACACTGCTATCCACAGAGGTCCCAGGAAGACAAAAGATGTTTCCAGGCATCAGCTATCCCAGAAACACTAACACACCAACCAGGAAGTGAAGCAGTTAAGTCCTTAAGGCAATTGTTCCTTTTATCATGGTGGGTTTAAGAGAAGCTCCGTTTTACAGCATAGCTGTTGTGTTACCCATGCTGAATCCTGCTAGGCGGATTAGGCATGATCAGCATGGCAAACAGCACCTTCCCAGCCCTTGTAGGGTTGCAAAAACTGGTGTGGTGATTTAGTGTCCTTGCCACTCACGAAAGCGTTACCAGTGTTGGGGGGTGGGAGCTGATGTGTTCAGACATGGTGCTTTTTGAAGAGGACAAGTCATAACTCACCTTGCTTGATTTAACAAAGCCCGTTAAGCCAAAGAGCTTTTCTGGAAGCCAGGGGGACTAAATCAAAGTAATGTATAGCTCTTTGCCCAACAGTGTGTGGACCAAGCTATGTCTAATAAATAATCCTTTCTTTTTATTTTCCTTATTGCAATGTGTGTGTGCTTTGTTTTGAATTGCGTTTTACATGCTAACCGCAGTGAATGCTGCCGCAGCCCACCTTCCCCTCATCTGCACTATGCATTTAGATCAGCATCATACTGCTTTAAACAGTCATGGCTTCCCCCCAAAGAAGCCTGGAAAGTAGGGGTGCCAATTTCAATAAAATATTGGGGAGCAGGTAAGTCCTGCCCTGCATAATTGAGATCATGACATGGTGAACACACACCATTTGAATGACAATGCCCATCAACTTTGGGGAGCCCCGGTCCCCTCATGTATTTTATTGGGGGGCCAAAGCCCCCATGGCCCCAGAAGCTGGCTTCAGTGTTGGAAACTGTGGCTTGTTAAAGGTGCTGGGAGTGACTCCTATTCCCCTCACAGAGTTATGATTCCCAGAGTGGTTTAACAACCAATCCCTCCTCTCAGGGGACTCCAGGAATTGTAGCCCTCTAAGAGGATTAAGGGGTTTCCTAACTACTTGGAGCACCCTTAACAAACTACAGTCCTCAGGATGGAGAATCCATGATTGTCTAAAGTGGTGTGACACTGGTTTAAATGTATAAACAGCTCAGGACCGCAATACCTCAAGGACCGCCTCTTTCCACATGAACCTACCCAGACCCTGAGATCATCTTCCAAGGCCCTCCTTTGTGTGCCTCCTCCTCAAGAGGTCTGGAGGGTGGCAACATGAGAACAGGCCTTCTCTGCAGTGGCTCCCCGTCTGTGGAATGCTCTCCCCAGGGAAGCTCATCTGGCACCATTCCTTTTTAACCAGGCCTTTGGTTGGTCTGATTTACATCCTATGCCCCTTTGAAATGTGTTTTTTTTGGGGGGGGGCTATTGGGTTGTTTTTATTTTTATTATGTATTTTATGGTTTTATATCTTGATTTTATTCTGTGAACTGCCCTGAGAACCCCAGGTATATATAAATTCAATAAGTAAATAAATAAATGTACAGATGGGTCCTTTATTTTTCTTCTTAAGACCTGGGTAGGACCCAATGTTGTGCCTGTGGGCTTGACGCTCTCTTTGATGCCTGGCCTTCCAATAGTTGTGTGTGTGTGTATGTGTGTGTGTGTGTGTTTGCTTGTGGGGGAGATGCCTGATCTTTTGCCTTTGTTCTGTTTATTTTGGAGTGTTTTGCCTCTTTGGGGAATGGTTTTGTGCACGGGGGTGTCCTCTGTGAAATGGGTATTTTGTGGTGCCCATGAGAGTTTCTTAGAGGTGTTCCTGTTTTTACAGGAGGAGGATGATAAATAGATGATAGATAGATAGATGACCACAGATCTTTTTTTTTTTTTTGTAAATATATTCCCTGCCCCAACAAAAAGACAAGAATCAATTGTCCTGAAAAGGAACTCAGTTTTCCAATAGGAGAGGACAGTTTCATCTGTAGCAATAAAAATTCATAGAGCAACTCATATAATAATCTTATCGTTCATCTTCCAAAAATCTTTCAGTTATTAACATTGACCATTTTATTTTGCCATTTTTGCCATTTCCCCATTATTATTATTTTTTGCAGTATTTCAGGGTAAAAAGTGCCCCGAAGGCAGATCACCAAATCAGTAGCATATAAAATGCAACTAACTAAAGCAACAGCATAGAAACATTTCATTGCAACTGGCTTAAATGAGAAATAGCAATGGCAGTTAAAACTACAGCTTGCAAAATATAGACCAGCTTATTACGCAATTAAAAGCAGATCGGAATGTCTGGGCCTTAAATGTAGTATTTCATTTTATACTACTTTAAGCCTGCATTCAGCTGCTCCATGCAGTAAAACACCATACGAATAGAACACAGTGCTCAGAAGTCTATGTTAATGGGATAGATTTAAAAGTGCCTCACTTTCCCATTGAAATCAGTATGGTCTTGCTTTGGCTGTATTGCAGATCTAAGCACAAACCCAGTTTTATTCATGCACTGACTCTGCATGCCCACACACAGGCTGCATCCACATTTTATTCTAGTTTCTTGATGTTTCCCTAACTGTTAATTTCCACATTATAGCTGCGCTTTTGTATGACGTAAACGTCACTTCTGTAAATATAGTGGAACACAGCCCAAGTTGGGTGCTCATTTCAGTGTTATTTGTATATATATATATTTTCTCCCCTGGAAGCAGATAAAACAGAAATGAACACCATTATGCTATATTCCAAGAACTGGTTTTTACGTCATGTGAAATCTCGAATATAATGTCAAAATGGAATAAGTGGCATGTAAATATAGCCACTGGCACAGTGTACATTTTCAGAGGTCTTCTGAATGCTGATATGAATGGGTGTGATCCCTCCTCTGTTAAAACTCCATGCTGCCTTTAAAAGAAATCCTTTTAAAAATTCAACAGCATTTTAGTGCTATTTCCCCCCTAATGTACACATTTTTGCATAGCAATTCCCTCTTATACAATGCCCTTTTTCTTTTTGCTATTTTTACTAATAGATGCATTTATATGCAGACTTCACATGTTCACAGAAATGGCTAGAAAGCTGCATTGCAGAATTCAGAGAAATGCAAATTTCAAAAGGTGACTGCTTTTCAGATTTACTGCAGATGGTATTTATTTACTGCAGATTCTAGACCACTAGGCAGGTGCTACTCAACTGGTGGCAAGAGATCGGCACACAAAACTGGGCCGGACGTGCCTCTAAATCATGGGGAGGCAAACTTATGCCCGGAGGCCAGATCCGGCCCAATTGCCTTCTAAATCCAGCCTGCGGACGATTTGGGAATTAGTGTGTTTTTACATGAGTAGAATGTGTCCTTTTATTTAAAATGCATCTCTGGGTTATTTGTGGGGCATTTATTTTTTTTTCCAAAACATAGTCCAGCCCCCCACAAGGTCTGAGGGACAGTGGACTGGCCTCCTGCTGAAGAAGTTTGCCGACCCCTGCTCTAAATCCTTGTGATTTGAAAGAGACGGAATGGTGTGTTCTAATGTATTCACAGAAGCTGCAGACAAATGAAGGCAATTGTGGGCACTGTTGAGATAGTCCCAAGGGCCACAATGCATTTCCATCTGAATTTTGACTAGCAAGAGCACAAAGGCATCGATTCCAAAGCAAGATGTCATGAAGACAGTCCCGCAGCAAAGGGAGGGTTAGGGCTGGGTCAGTAGGTGCAGGAGAAAAAATGGAGATGGGAGCTGTCAGCATAAATATAACACTAAAGCCTACAAGCATAAAGAACAGTGCCCTGAAGAGGAATATAAATAAAAAATAGAGCTGAGGCCCAAACGATCCTTGAGCTGTGATGTGTGTGTTTTTTCCTGAGCAATACGATACACATGAGAAGCATAAGGGCAAATTTTGCAAAGCGCAGATTACAATCTCAAGCAGAACCAGACGGGATATGCTGACAATATTTCACAAAGGGGGGACCTCCTCTTGGCCAATAACATGCAACGAACTCGAGAGCAGCATATGCTGCTGTTTGTGGATGCACACAATTGGACTGGAGTTTTATTGCCCAATTGATTCGAACAAGGCCACTGTTTCTAGCCAAGGTTCATCAGGAACATATCCATTTTTAAGAAGAGGAAAAGGTAGGTGGCTGGCATATAGCACCTTGTGTCCACATGCTGTTATTCTACACACTCCATTTATGATGTGATGTTTTTGTGCAATTTTACTGCCAGTGTACATCTGTATTGGAACTGGGGTTTTTTAAATCACACACACATAGAGAGAGAATTTTTTATTAAATATTTAAATTTCATATATACATGGAATCCCTTTATAGAAAGGGATAGATTTATTATTATTTTTACACTTTCTTTGTTTTATAGCTGCAACAGTTTTGCTGGTTTTATCATTGTTTATTGTGTTTTAAGTAAACCCCTGCCGCCACGTGCTAAGGGGTAGGTAAGAAATCTAATCAAATAAAAGAAATGAGCAAAATGAACAATCTTTGTGAAAGCACAAAGCAGGAGAGTTGCAGAGGCTTTCTCATTCTCATCCCGGCACAAAATGCATCTTTGGCACCCAAGAGTCTGACATCAAAAACCACGGCATTTGTCCTTCCCCTCCTGAGTGTAAGGAAGGCAATTCTGCTATTTTGAAAGATATCGTGGGGGGGGGGCATACCTTGGCAAAATCCACAAAAATGAATAGTCCCTTACTATCTGGAGATTGTTGTTTAGTTGTTTAGTCATGTCTGACTCTTTGTGACCCCCTGGACCAGAGCACACCAGGCGCTCCTGTCTTCCACTACCTCCTGCAGTTTGGTCAAACTCATGTTGGTAGCCTCGAAAACACTGTCCAACCATCTCATCCTCTGTCGTCCCCTTCTCCTTGTGCCTTCCATCTTTCCCAACATCAGGGTCTTTTCCAGGGAGTCTTCTCTTCTCATGAGGTGGCCAAAGTATTGGAGCCTCAGCTTCAGGGTCTGTCCTTCCAGTGAGCACTCAGGGCTGATTTCCCTAAGAATGGAGAGGTTTGCTCTTCTTGCAGTCCATGGGACTCTCAAGAGTCTCCTCCAGCACCATAATTCAAAAGCATCCATTCTTCGGCGATCAGCCTTCTTTATGATCCAGCTCTCACTTCCATACATCATTGCTGGGAAAACCATAGCTTTAGCTATACGGACCTTTGTTGGCAGGGTGATCTCTCTGCTTTTTAAGATGGGTCTTGCAGCAAGTCATGCGTAGAATTCATATCTAGGAGGAGAACATCGTTGACATGCAGAAGGCCTCCAGTTCAAGCACCAGCATCTCTACTGAAGCCCCGGAGAGTGGCTGCCATTCTCTGTAGACAATACAGAGCCAGATGGGGAAATGGTCTGACTTCTTATAAGCCAGTTCCCTGTGTTCCTATGTGAAGCGTGCAAAAATGGAGTAAAGTTACTCAGTTTAATTAAACATATTTCTGTAACATATACATGAGGCTACAAAATGGCTTTACAAGGAGCCAAAGCACCCTTGAAAATCCAGGATAATGATTGTGTGTGTGTGTGTGTGTGTGTGTGTGAGAGAGAGAGAGAGAGAGAGAGAGAGAGAGAGAGACAGAGAGAGAGAGAGAGAATGTGTGTGTCTCTATGTAAGAGGAAATGAGTATACAATATCAAATGTGTATATGTTGTGTGTATGTGAGAATGCAGGTGTGAGATTAAGAATATGCATCCCTGAATTGTGAAAAACATGGCCTCTGTTGAAGTCAAAGCAGCGACCACATCAGACAGCGAGTCTGAAAGCAAGCAAATAAAATAAAAGGGTTGCCAGTTAACAACAGAAGGCGTGTCGGCTATTTGATGCTTTCAATGGCCGTCTTTGCCGTTCAGGCTCCCGCGGTAGGAGATAGAGCTTAATGGAGGGGTGCAATATCATTTAAGGGAGTGTGTGCTATAAAGAACTTCATAAAGTTCTAGCAACAAATTCCACTTGAGTGGCAGCTGAATACCAGAGGGTCCTGAAACGTTGGCGGTAACCACTCTCTTAAACTGCAGCAACAAACCAATCATGCAGCAATCAATACCCCAGGTTTTCAGAGCATTTGCAGTTAAAGCGAACTTTTCATATAACCACTGCAAACTCCATTTGAGTTGCCATCAATATCACACGGCCCTAGAGCATTTCCAACAAAGCTTTCCATAAAACTGCAGCCAATCCCTCCTTCCCCTTGCTTAGTCAGTTTTCTCTGAAGAAGAAGAAGGAAGAGGAAAGGAGTTGGGGGGGTGCTCTTCAAAAGGAGTTTTTGTCATTGACTTCAATCATGTGAGGATTTTCTCTTAGACTCAATGCCAGCCCTGGCTTTAAAAAAAAGGCAGCTTGACTCTGCAGCTGGCAAAGAAACAGAACAGTTCTACTTTAATCATGGTTCTCCCTGCTTGCACTTTCACTGGACCTTGAAACTAATTTGGGAATGTCTAGAAAAAGAAAAGACCTACAGGAACTAGTGATGGGTGAATCTGTCAATTTTGGTTGCTCTCATTTTGGGTTCTTGAAAACTCATCAGGGTTTAAGTACACCCCCCGTCCCCAACTATACACTTTTATGTATGCAATTTCACGAAATATACACATTTTTGCAAAGCAATTTAATCCATTTTTGTATGTATGTAATGCATCTTTATGCACACATCGCCCTAGTGCACACACTTTTGTATAAATTACTTGGCCTGAGAACTGCATTGCAAAATTCAGAGACGTGTGGGTTTCAAAGCATGTCTGTGTTTAGATTTGTGTATTGTTTGGGAAAGTATGGAATCGGCTAGTTTCAGCTCTAAATATGAACTGAATTGAATTTCTCTCCCCATCCTTAATCAGAACCCAACAGATTTAGTGGATCCGATCCCTTTTCAATGATACACTTCTTCAATCTAAATAGAAATATTTGTGTAAATAGAATTACTTGTGCATTTATTTGATTACCCTGCCCAGGGCCTAGGTTTTCCACATTGTGTTTTATGGTATCATCTGTGCAATATCTGCACACGCAGCGAGTAACATAGACTCCTTTTCAGGTTGTATTCTGACAGTGACATTTTCATTTGCTGCTGCTTCCATGGCACTAGAGATGTGCGCAGCTATGGAGCCAAAGGAACATCCAGATGGAAAGAAATATGAGTCTGAAGACTGGCTCTGTGGCAGAACTATTTAAAATTGAGCCAACAGACACTCCAAGCGAAGTGTCCATGTCCTCGTGCCTGGAGGCTTCCTTCAGGGCTCCAGCTGAGAAGGCATGGCATTGCCCCTTGAACAAGGGAAGGATGCCATGTCACAACAATGATGAAGTGATTAGTGAATGACTGTGGGGAAAAGAAGAAAGAAAGAAAGAAAGAAAGAAAGAAAGAAAGAAAGAAAGAAAGAAAGAAATAAATTACCAAAGCGTTCTCTATCCTGACTACAAGATACAGTAAATATGCAAAATGATTTTTTTCATACACCAGGCATCCCAGATTGCCTTTTAGCACCTCTTCTCCTATTTTATGTGAACATGTGTTCATTGGTAATACAGGAGAGATGAGGCATTAGTAATGCAAATGAGAATTTCTGGCCAACGAAGGCTTTACATTTCCATTACAAATTGATTAAAGCTATAACCTTCGTAGTTGGAAAGCAGGTTCTGTCTCCACTAGAGAGCCGGAATAAAGATCAGAACGTTGTAATCAATCATACAAAATAGGGAAACATAACTTCGCAAAATTAACTACTTTAGACTGTAAACCATTGATGGTTGTTGCAGATGTACAGAAAAATACAATTTGCCCCAGACACCCAGCAAAGAAGACTGAGCAGGCATTTGGGGGAAAGGATGTATTTATTATTCTTTAAAAAAAAAAGTTGGGAAGAACTGAAAACCAATTTCACCAAATAAACTGAATTAATATAGCACCAGCAGGTGAGGATGTCTACTAATTCTGGTATGGAAGCAGCCCTCCAGACCCCCAGGACATGTTATGCAGCCTTAAGCTGTCGGTTTTGAGATAAGGATGAGTAGGGAATTATTCCCTCTTTACTAGGTGAGTCTTGGGTATGAAACCAACATACATACCAAAGCCCCACTGTCCAGTGGGATGTGCCAGTTCTACTAGCAAATCCCTAAAATATGCTCAGAACCCAGTTACACTGGCTTTTCTCTCCCACTTCCTCACCTGCCTGGATTCCATGTCTCAATGGTCAACCAAACCACAACACTCTTAGATGCCAATCTAATTCATTCCAGCAGTGTGGAGTAGATCAAAAGGGAAGGACCATGAGGCCAATCAAGGAATCTCCCTTCCAAAACCCTGTCCTACTGACAACTAGCAGAAGCGCAGACTTCATATAGGGAGAGTGGGAAGGCACAGAAGAAACACAAGGAGCAAGAGTTGGGGAAGGGGCAGACTTATAAAGTCCAGCTGAACCCCACTCCCCATTGGTCAAAGGCCAGCACGTAATTACCCCTCCTAACCCCCTCCCTCTGGAAGCAAATTCGCAAAGTCATCTTTCATTGAGAAGAAGGGATTAGGGCAACCCCCCTCCCTGTAAGAGTGACAATTCTATCCCAAGCAGCAGCCTACAAGCAGTTTCAAGCCATGGTTTGTGATCCTGCTTTGCTTGGCCTTGTGACAAACCACAGTTTGGTTTTCCACCCGAATCACCTACTTACATCAGTTTATAAACTGCAGAACTGAATTGCATACTCTTAGGGGAGGGATGGGGATGCGGGTGGAGCTGTGGTCTAAACCACTGAGACTAGGGCTTGCTGATCAGAAGGTCGGCGGTTCAAATCCCCGCGATGGGGTGAGCGCCCATTGCTCAGTCCCAGCTCCTGCCAACCTAGCAGTTCGAAAGCACGTCAAAGTGCAAGTAGATAAATAGGTACCACTCCAGCGGGAAGGTAAACAGCATTTCCGTGCACTGCTCAGGTTTTGCCAGAAGCGGCTTAGTCGTGCTGGCCACATGACCCAGAAAAACTGTCTGCGGACAAACGTCAACTCCTTCGGCCAGTAAAGCGAGATGAGCGCCCCAACCCCAGAGTCGTTTGCGACTGGACTTAACTGTCAGGGGTCCTTTACCTTTACCTTTTTTAGGGGAGGGATGGGGACCTGGGAGACCTCCACATGTTGCTGGATTTCAGCTCTCATCATTCCTAACCATCGACCATGCAGGCTGGGAGCTGGAGTCTGACAACATATGGTGACTAACATACATCTCTATTCCTGCACAATTTGTGACTCCTGTTCCCAACCTGAGCAAGGCCAGCGCAAGTCACACAATGAAGGATACAATGGCATCCCTTGTTCTTTCTTCCTGCCAGGGCCAGTAAAAATGGAAGGGAAAATCAAGCAATTGATTGGAAGTGTAGCTTTTCTGAGCTGTGTCCAGGTTTATAGGCAACAAGCTGTGCAGATCTGTCTTAGAGAAATTGCTTTATATACTGGGTTGTATTCAGCACAGTGTAAGTGAGCTTCCACTCAGGCAACAAGTCTTCCTCTCATAACCCCCCCCAAAAAAGCCTCCCAATTTGTCCCCAAAATCTGCCCTGGAAGGACCCCCCCATCCCTTTGGAGCAGAATTTGAGAGTGCAGGGGGGACTGCAAAGGAAAGAGAAAGGGAGAAATCCTGCTGTGTGAGCATACAACCTGTAGCATTCAATATCAAACTTCTAATTCGATTTATGCACAAGAGAATGCACCTGTCAGTTCTAACTCCCATACAGCACAATACTGGATTACATGCTAAATAGTCACAGTAATGTGACAAAAGTAGGTACATAACGAGTATCCTTGAGGCAAGAATTCATATTTCAAACATGTTTTCTTTTCTCCTCATAAACTGAATTGCTATGGAAATAAATAACTCCTATTAAACACTGAGGTTCAGCATTGGTAGCTTGAATGCAAATCCAGCAAGACATAAAAGTTTCATCTTTTTAAATGTTGACATTAGATCAAGCATTAACTGTCCTATTCACAAGCAATAGATCAAGCAATGTGTTTATCATGTAAAAAGGTGCATCAAGCACATTTAAATGACATTCAAGCTGTTTTTTGAATTGGACACTATCTCTGCAGAATAATTTGATGTGAAATGAACTCGGCATATCAAGGGAGTATAAACACAAATCTCTGCATGGCACGCTCCAAACAATAGGTGTTGTGATTAATCAATCCAGTTTAGTTCTGCTAGCTAGCCTACGGCTTTAAGGGGAGAAAAATCTTCTTTTTAAAAAATGTTACATCCCAAATGTATTCTGGGGCTCTGTCGTTATACAAACTCAGTCTATCCTGGCCTTCATTGCTGGACGAAGAACTTGAACTCCCAGCTCCAGTTCTGCAGTTCCCGTGCCAAAACCAGATCTAAACTGAGATTGAAATGGATCTAGAAAACTGGTCACATCCAAGAGAACTTGGATCTGATCAGTAACTACCTGCTCAAGAGCCTTGCCCCCAAAAGGGAATATGAGTAATTGGTCAGCAGTTTACATTTTCTGGATGCATAGAAGGCTTCTTAAGGAGTGGCCTCCTTTAAGCAGGTAGGGACCCTGGTCCCTCCTGCCCCCCCTTTATTAGCATTTATCATCCATGAAGAGCAAGGGTCAAGAGCACATGTGGGCACCTACACAGACCCAAACATTGTCCACATCCTCAGTTTAAGCTCATTCAACAAAACTGGGCTAGGCAGTGCTCAGGATATCTCTTGAGGTTCACCTGCTATAATAGCAGAGTCAAGGTACCGGCTGATGCAAGCAATTTTATCTTTGACATACTTTGCAAACAAGTGGCTGTAGGCCACCATTGGTGCCACCACCTCCTTTGGGCTACAGTGTGAAAGGCCACACATCACTCAGGAAAGCTCTACGGGGTGGTACAATGGGAATGCAATGAAGACGCAAAGTATTCTTCTACACTGTCTTCACTGCTCTGAGTAAGCTCAATCATGAAGCCTCACTAGCGGTTGGCTGCATTGGTCCACTGTTTATTTGGCAAAATTGCACACAAACATACGTATATTAGAAGAAATTTACAGTAAGATGCTGATGGATTTCCATGAAGCAAATAAATGAATTGCAAGCTGATATGGAAATCTAGAGAACTGAACAGGAGAAAATCAGAAACTGAGAGCGCTGGAATGGACAAATCTCTTTTCTCCATTCTGTAATGTAAGCTGAAGCTATCCACCCACCCAAATTCTAAGAATTTCTAAGGTGCCCTGAGAAAGAGATGAGAGAAGAAAACTTTCAAGAAATTTAGTATTCGTTTGCAGTGAAGTGGTGAGAAGTTGCTTGTGTTCCAGCCAGTTACAATTGTGACCAATGAGTAGAATTGCCACAGTGCCCGCCTGCACCCTAAGCTCCATTTCGTACCCCATAACTTTATTAGGCTATTGTTTCAGGAGAGTTTTGAGCTTCCCTTTTATGCAAATACAAACTCATTAGTGCTTGGGCAAACAGGAGCTAAAGAGAGAATGATTGGAAATGAGAGTGCATGTGGCTTTGTGGTAATCGCATGGATAAGAACAAGTTGTCACCAGGGCACTCGAGAAGAATAAAAATGTGATTAAGGACAACACTGCTTGGCCTTTCTAGTAGGCCATAGGGGGGAATTTGGGAGAAAGATAAATATGACTATAAGGAAGATCTCGGGGAGAAGGGGCGGGAGAGAGAAATAGAATAACTAAGTTGCCGAAAGGTCAAATTTTACAACACAGACCCAAAAAGAAAACATTCAACAATATTTTCTCATACCCATGTGTGCAAAAATAGCTTATAGTTATTATTGCTGTAGAGAAGGGAAGTTGTTTGGGGGTCTCATAATAATTTCAAAGGCAATTATATGAGTACAATGGGCATTTACTAAGAGAGGAGAAAAGAGACCCAGGAGCCTTGGTCGATCGCAAGACAATTCTGAGTCATCAGTGTGTGATGCAGATACAAAGAAGGCAGCAAAAAAAAGAAAAAAGGCAGTTTAGGGTGCAATAGGAATTTCTAATAGGAATAAGGGAAATAAAACACTCAGCACAGAGCACTTAGACTTGGTTTCTGAATACAATTTATAGTTTTTGGTCACCTGTAGATTAAGAAAAAAGAACCTTCCTAATGTCTACAGGAGTACAGAAATTCCTTGTTTTGAAAAAGGCTGGGAGGGAAGCCTTAGCTTGTTTGTTTGCTCAAAAAGTCATAGAGTTGGAAGAGACAGAGAGAGAGATCATGAATGTGAAGAGAAGGCGATGCATATGTCTGGCTGTATGGCTGTATGCAAGCACAAGAGCATTATCCTCACTTGTGATTCTCAGCAAGTGGTATTCTATCAGTATCCCAAATCTGAACGTTGGCCCTCATTTCTTCAATCACCATCTCTACTCTTCAGTGCCAGAGTTATGGAGCTGTGCCCCTTCCTTGTGTTCCATGTTGGACAGTCTTACTTGGTATTTTGCAAGTGCTTATGTGCATATGAAATCTGCACAGGAACATAGGAACCTTCCAGACCTACATGGAGATATGAGGGACTGAGCCTGGAATGAGGGCTGCACCGAATCCAGTTCTCCCAATCAAGTCTGCCCTGGGCCAATCCAGGCACCCCTCATCCCTCTTCAAATCAAGTTCTGAATTATTTCAGGGCATAGGGCTAGAGTAGAAAAACCTAATTAAACATACAGCTGGGAGGGGGCTGGGGAAAGAGACATTGCATCTTCCGCTACTGATTGCAGAGGGTTCAATTCTGCAGTGTGCTCCATCACAAGCAGCTTCTCTGTGGGGAAACTGCCTATGAGTGGGCACCTAAACCCTGGAAGATTGCTTCCTCCATTCAATAGCTGTTGAATGGAGAGAGTGTTTCTGTGCAGTGATGAGTCATAAGCTGCTTTCATGCAGGGAACATAGCAGACACTCTGTGGTGTACCGAGCAGCAAGGAGAGTCTAGCAGCTTTGGCCTTGTACCTTTCCCCGAGAAGATGTAGATGGTAGTGAAGTCTTGGTCTTGTTACGAAAAAGGAGCAATGCAGCAGCGAGCTCCAGATGGCTGGAAAGCCAAACAGGATGTTGATGCTTGGGATCTGTACCGTGGGAACAAAGAACAGTCTATTCACTGTACTGAGCACCGGATGTTAGCTCAGAGTGTCATCTGCCCTGTACTGGAAGTACAGGGGAGGAGTTTTTTCTCTCTCTGCTGTTGGTGTTAAGAGAGTGCAGACACGTTTCTCTGTACTGCTGGAAAGACAGAAATAAAGGCATGTAAATACATTTCTGTCTGTCTCTTTCCCCTCCCTGGGGATGGCAGGGAAGAGGGGAGGAGTGGTGTGTTCTTCTCACGTTAGAGGAGGATCGCCGATTGAGATCTCGCCTGCTCTTGCCGGGAGTCGCAGACGGGGAGGTCAACAAGGAACTCAAGCCGGGTGCCTGGAGAGTGGCCAATTCCTCTGACTAGGCTTGATTCCTACAGGTCTTTGCATTGCTGCCCCTCCCCTTCATGCTTCCCATTACAGCCCTGGTTTGCTCTGGGTCATCTACCCTAACCCAAAGTGATCTGTGACTGTCTTACCCTAACTCAAGCGATGCCTGAATCCCTCCAAATAGGACCCATTTGGCTCACGACTTGGCCAAATCCAGGGCATAGCTCTACCTTGAACTGTCTACATGCAAAGTATGTGCCCTGCCACTCAGCTGCAGCTCCTTCCCAATATACCAGAGTTGTTATTAAATAGTTTTCTGGCAGCATTTTAACAGTGATTTCATGACCAGATTGGCATGCCACGCCACAGCTAATTATGTGCCACCAGTTCACTGCCTGTCTCACAATTTGCAAACAAAAGATTTGAAAGGCAAGACATAGAGGTGGGATGACATTTTGGTGTTGAGTTCAGCATAATGCCAGGAGCCAGGCCCTTGCACTAAATGTCTCATGTGGCTGACAGGACCTCCGAGGGTATCATGTTCCCTACCACTGGGCTGGTAAACTGCTCCAGAGGTTTAGCAGCAATAGAGAAAGCAACTTGGCACACCTGCAAGGATGACAGCTGCTGAGTACATTGATCTTCTGTCATCATCTCTATTTTGTAGCCCACTTGAGAGAAAGGAGAAAAGAACAAGAGAGAGGAAAGATGTCACAAATACAGATGGGGAGAAATTAGTTCAGCTCACATTTTAACATGCATGTACAGCGGGTGGTGCTGTGAGTTAAACCACAGAGCCTAGGACTTGCCGATCAGAAGGTCGGTGGTTCGAATCCCTGCGACGGGGTGAGGTCCCATTGCTCGGTCTCTGCTCCTGCCAACCTAGCAGTTCGAAAGCATGTCAAAGTGCAAGTAGATAAATGGGTACTGCTCTGGCGGGAAGGTAAATGGTGTTTCCATGCGCTGCTCTGGTTCGCCAGAAGCGGCTCAGTTATGCTGGCCGCATGACCCAGAAGCTGTACGCCGGCTCCCTCGGCCAATAAAGCAAGATGAGTGCCGCAACCCCAGAATCAGCCACGACGGGACCTAATGTCAGGGGTTCCTTTACCTTTACGTTACCTAATTTTGCATTTTTCGAGCCAATACGTGAACCACAATGCAGCCCCCTACTGTGAAATTTGCATTATTTCATCCAAGGTGTACAAAAACATCACTACATTAGGGAAAGTGTGTTCAAAAAAAGCATTAGTGAAAATATAGTAAAAATAAAATAAAAATGCATTGAATCAGGGGAAATCAATTCAAAATTATGTGTCTTTTAGGACAAATGCCCAGAAAAATGCAATTTTTCATACAAATTTTTCTCCGCTCCACCCTCCACCAAAAAAGAAAGTTCACAAACTGATGCAAACATTGAACAAATGTGAGACTGGGAAAATGAGAAACTGACAGGGACCCAAAATGTCAGATTCATTCATCCTATCCACAACACCAAAACCACACTAAAAGCCTGATCCAAACACCATGCGGAAAGAACTTTCTTAGAGTAGGGATCACATAACTGTAGCACTTTAGTCATTGTAGGACTCCAACTACCACCAGCCAGAGTCGGCATGGTCAATGGTCAGGGGTGGTGGGATCTGGAGTCCAATGAGATGGGGGTGGGGGAGGTCAGGTTCTCCATCCCTGCCTTAGAAGGATAGCAGGACAAAAGTAAAATAAGAAAATTAAAATCATTCAAACCATTTGATTTGTAGCTCCCCCATAAAATCTTTGAAAGTTTTCTGCTTCCCTATAATGGCTCCTCAACCTGTTCATCATACAGCTGATACTCTTTGTCCTTCTCCAAGGAGGTTTCCATAGCCTCACACCACTGCATTTCTATAAGGATAGATATATCCCTGCCGGTGTTCAATTATCAGGTGCAGCCTGCACCATATTACCTGCTGAGGAGAAATGAGAATGTGCCCCTCCCACACCACCTGCCCCCCAATTCACCGCCACCAGAACACCCCACTCTCACGAAAACTAAGTGAGAGGAGGACATTCCAGCAGTGACAGAAGTGGCAGGAGGGGCGCCATCTCCTCTTGTTACTTCCGCTGTCTGAGGCGGGTGGTTTACCCTGCCTCATGTGTGGGCTGACTCTGTCAATTACCAACCAGTATAGGTATTGGGAAGTCCAAATACCTCTTTTTGCTGACCTCCCTTTGTCTGGAATGGCATCCTAGAGCCTTAGAACCTGGGATAGTACCGTGATCTCATCTTTTAGAGACGACTTCGTGATGGAGAAATGAACTTAGGTGCAGAACAAATGAGAAACTGAGAGCATCCAAAATTGACAGATTTACTCGTTCCTTCTCTGAACACATTCCCTTTCCACCCCTCCCAGTGTTGTTAAAATGCAGCACCTTAAACAAATAATGACGATGACAATAATAATTATGACAACGTATTTCGTATATACTGTATATAGATTCTCTTTCTCCATCACAATTTTTCTCTGATAGTTTTTCTAATGTTGCTCTGACATTGAGATGCCTGCCCTTCATTGCTGCTCTTTAAATGGATCAGCTTCCTCTCTGACTCATCACTGGTCTGTTTTCTATTACCACTGAGTCCACCTGTTTTGACCCAGTTAATATTTTTTATCATGAATTTTGATCGTGAAGCTCCAGCCTCCTACAGTGCTTCACAATCTTTCTCTCCCTTTCCACGAAGACTTAGCAGGCGGGCGGTTTTATCAGAATTGTTCTGGGTCATATGGAAAGATCAGGGCAGGAATGGTAGGAGTATAGTTTTATGGTACAGATGTTAAATATCAACATGTTCCTTGAGGTAAAGTAATAGGAGCAGGGGTGGCAACTTGAATAAAATACTGGGCCCAGGTAAGCCGCAGTGCACACACACACCATTTGAATGGAAATGCCCATCAACTTTGTGGGAGCCCAGCCCCCTCAAATATTTTACTGTAGGGGCTGAAGCCCCCACAGCCCCTAGGGGTTGGCTCCTATGATAGGAGCTGGCAATAAATATCAATTAACAAAAAGGCACTGGCTCTGTATGCGTGCTATTCCAAGACTGGGCCTTTTGCATGTGCATTAAGAGGAAGAGGGTAGATATCCTGTGCATAATTGCCTAGGAGTGACTCCACTGGTGGGACGTGGGTGGCACTGTGGGTTAAACCACAGAGCCTAGGACTTGCTAATCAGAAGGTCAGCGGTTCAAATCCCTGCAACGGGGTGAGTTCCCGTTGCTTGGTCCCTGCTCCTGCCAACCTAGCAGTTTGAAAGCACGTCAAAGTGCAAGGAGATAAATAGGTACCGCTCTGGTGGGAAGGTAAACAGCGTTTCTGTGCGCTGCTCTGGTTCGCTAGAAGCGGCTTAGTCATGCTGGCCACATGACCCGGAAGCTGTACGCCGACTCCCTTGGCCAATAAAGCAAGATGAGTGCAGCAACCCCAGAGTCGGCCACGACTGGACCTAATGGTCAGGGGTCCCTTTACCTTTACCTAACTCCACTGAACACAGTGGGGCTTATTTCTGCATCAACAAATCGACTAAATAAACAAAACAAGAGTTAAAGTACGAGCCCCATCGCCTCTGCTGCTGAAGGAGAAGCAGTGCTGCCAACAGCACTGGTTTCTGGTGAGATTACTGCTGGCACCACTTTCCCAGTGGAAGCAGCAGGAGGCCATGGGGCCCCCGTCGCTTGCATTTCTGCCATCTGAGGTGGCTTCTTCACCCCGCCTCATGGGCGAGCTGGCCCTGGTGGTAGACAAGCAAGACTTAAATCATCACTCCACTAAATTGACCCATAGTGATGCATTTCATTCTTCCAAAGTTGTTCAGATATGGATAAAATTAGCACTGGTGCACTAACAAGAGACATTTTCTTCATCTTTCGCTTTCCTTGGCAGTGTGAAGTTTAAAGCAGGGAGTCTGTGACAGAACAGTTGGCCATTCAAGATTTTATTTAAACTACTTCGGCTTGCTTAGGGCAAGAGGGAGAACATTGATCCCTTAAACAACTTTACACTGGAGCTATATTTTTAGACCCGCACTGCAGCAGCCGCTCACACACCATGGAACCCATAGCTACTCAGACCTAGATGGGGTTACGCTAAGATTCACTTCTCCTTGCCAAGTTCAGTCTGAAAATCAGCAGTCTCCGAGGACTTCAGGAGAAGCATAGTGCTTGAGGTGAGACATTACCAGGTGGAATTATTCAAGGTCTGGGATAACAATTCCCTAGCACAAGATGCTAACCAAGACTATCCCATCAATTCATTGGATCAAGGGATTAAAAGTCAAGTAGCTGAAATGATGGCTTTCCTAAGATAGAATTAACATTTATATCTCACAGGGCAGTGGATGATGCTTGGGATTAGATGGTGGCATATGGAGACACTGCTTGGTGGCTGGTTCAAATCCAAGCTCTGTTTATTGTGGCTGTAATAAGCAACGACTTTTTGATGGCAGTTAAGCGGCTTATGTGCAAAATAATTGGTCATCCCAGGCAGCTCCTAGTGGCCAAGTGCCTGAAAGCTGGAAACCAAGAGCACAACTGGCATGGGTTTAAACTGTGCTGCTATGCATGGCTCAGTGTAGAGAAGTAAATGGGTCACTGAGTAAAAATTCATGCTCAGATCCCAAACATGGTGCTGAATGCAAAGGCCCAACAAAGAGAGAAATTGGTTTGCTAGGGAAATGAATAAAACAACAGAATAAAAATACTGAGGATCAAAAGTGTAAGTTTCAAGGTGGTTCAGTTGTGTGACCCATGGCCAAACAGCATGGGGGTGCTGCAGGATTTCATTTTGTTCCCATGAAGTCTAAGATCTACATGAAACTTCTGGGAAAGGCAGTTTGGAGATTTGGAATAGGGTATGCTGGTGAGACCCATCTCTCTCTCTCTCTCTCTCATATCGGATTGCAGAGAGGCAGTGAAGGTCCTGAACATGTGTTAGAAGGCAGCCATGGAGAGGAGGTGGGTGAACAATCTGAAGCATAATCCAGGCAAAACAGAAATGCTTTTGGAAGGATGACCCAATATTATGTGCATGATCCACTCTAGACAGTGGATCTAGACAGTGATGTGTTTCCCTCTCAGGTTCACAGCTTGGAAGTGCTCTTAGGTGCAGCCAAAGGTGCTCAGGAGTTTTCTTTTGCCTCGTACACGTCCACATTTTAAGATTCTGGGTTCTAAATCTGTTTCTTAAAATCCCAGAGGGATGCTGGGTGTGACCGTTTTTGTTCGTTTGTTTTCTCTCCTCTTACTGTTTTCTGCTTCTGTCGCTTAAGATTATGCTGGAGTGGATCTCCACCTTTCTCCTTCCTTACCCTGAAGTGTGTGGGACTTCCCACTTATCATATAGGAAAGGAAGAGCAAAGGCATAGAAGTTCAGCAGGGGTGGTTGCATGCAGGAGCAAGCGCAGCAGCCTCTACCTGTTGTGGGAAAGCAGGTTAGAGGGCATTTGACAAGTGGAGCGGCAAACTGTGGCCGCCATTTTGGCCCACTGCCATTTCCTCAGGCCATATGCGGTCTACTAGGCTTATATGAATGGGCCTGCCCAGGTGATTTCAATACTCATCCACACACAGATACACTATGCTGTAAACATGCATGCTCACTGGGGCTAATGGGTGTCATAGTCCAGAATATCTGGATGGTACCAGGTTGGTAAAGACTTCTGCATGTGGAATGCTGGCTGGTGATGAATGGGACTGGCAGGGTGGAAGCCAGGGAGACAAACAGTATATGGAGCCAGAGCCACTGGCAGGCAGAGTCACTCCCAGAACTGGTTGTAAGTGAGAAGACAGACAAGGAAACGAGGGCAGTCTGAGGATGTGGGGCAGTGCCCCATTTGCCCTAATGGACCACCCTACACTTGGTATGGGATTATACCACAGAGAAGTGGCTTCCACATTGCTGTATAGGTATGGGGTGGGTGGGTACAAATGATCAAATAATGCATCACTATGATCAGTTGCCAACCTAGCAGTTCGAAAGCACATCAAAGTGCAAGTAGATAAATAGGTACCGCTCCGGCGGGAAGGTAAACAGCGTTTCCGTGCGCTGCTCTGGTTTGCCAAAAGCAGCTTAGTCATGCTGGCCACATGACCCGGAAGCTGTACGCTGGCTCCCTCGGCCAATAAAGCGAGATGAGCGCCGCAACCCCAGAGTCATCCGTGACTGGACCTATTAGTCAGGGGTCCCTTTACCTTTTTATGATTATCAAACACTCCAAAGGTATACCGCTGAATGCTCCCTTGTGTCTACAATTTCTGCACACAGAAGATAGATGGCATTTTGTGTTGGGGGGAGAGAAAGAATATCCACTGAATCTGTCACTAAAAGTGTCTCTGTTAAAACATTAACACAAATACTTAACTTTCAAAGATGTTAGCGTGTCATTACTTGTCACATAAATTGTTCATCTGGATATTTGCAGAAGGTACATTTGAAGGCTGCTGCGGAGCAACTATCAGGATTCATGAATAAGATATAACGCATTTCATATTTTATAAGCGATAAGCATGTTTTCCACCATTTGTAAGGAAATAGAGGAAATTGGAGCCTGCAAGTGTTAACGGAAGATTTTTGTTTACATAAGGTCAATAACGCACACGTGATACTTGGAAGGCAGAAGCCACTGGTGTAGTGAGGCCTAATCAGGACCAGCCACCGAATAACCAATTAATATAGTGATGGAAAGGGCAAAACAATTGGCTGCCCACACCAACAAAAGATTTGAGAGACAAAATTTAAGGGGAAAAAATCACAACTTTATTAGTTAACAATTTGAGGAATGGTAGCTTGACCCACTAGCCTATTGGGCATTCCTAAAGTCATTAGCAGCCTACTATGAAAAAGGTGATAATTAAATGTATTACCTGGCCTTTTACCAGCAGGTCCCAGGGTGGCTTGCAACAATTTAAAATCCAGTATTAAAAACAATTCAAATATATCACAGTCACAGGTACAAGGTAGGTCCTAGAAAAAACACATCTCAGGGATGGCACTGGAGTTATTTCCACACATAGCAAGAGGACAGAACCCCAATAAATGTGCAAAACCTCATTGTCTTATTTCCATGAATTACTCTGTGATCTCAATCCAAACAGGTTACCCTGCAAATCAGTGTGAATTTATCTCTGAAAAACGTGACAACGTGATGTCCACTTTTGCCTACCCAGTCGCTGCGAAGATTACGCTAACACTTGGCTGTCATAAATCAATTGATTAACTTTTCAAGAAGGTATTAAAAGCTCCAGCTCCCTTTTTTTCTCACCTTTTCAACCGTCTCCTCTTTCACAAATCTAAGTCCTTGTGACCTGTAATGCCCTGCCTGTCTCTTTGCTGCCTGCCTGTCTCGTGGACAAAGAGGTTTGGTAATGAATTTATTTGCAGAAGAAGCAGAGTTTCAAAAACAGCGTTTATTCCACTAAGCTTGCTGCATTTTCATAGTTGGTATTACACAACACCATGATCCTTTGTGGCATAAGTCTGGGGCGTGGCACATTTTTAGCCCTAGGGCCACATGGACAACCTTTCAAGGGCCAGGTGCTAGAAGTAAAAGTGGATGGAGCCACAGAAAAAGCTGCCATTATTGTACAATCAGTTACATCCCACACCTATGAAAGTCAACCGTTTTGACACACGCAACCCAACCCTCTCTGTATCCTGGCAAGCAAAGGGTATGACCAATGATCAGGTGAAAGCACTCAAAAAGCATGCAGTGAGGTAGGAGACCTGGGAAGCAAGGAGGGCCTGGGGAGGGCCATGGTCTGGGGAGGGTCTGCAAGGGCCAGATAAGGAAGCCTAGTGAGCTGCTTTCCACCCCCAGGTCTGAGGCTTCCCATCACAACACTAAACACGGGAGGAGGTCTTTCATCACCCTGGAGGGCAGCAGCAGACTAGCCTGAGGGGAGAAGGGCAGGTCACAGGGAGTATGCAGCTGTGAACCTCAACAGCTTATAACCACCCCCCAGTATCTGGTGCCCAAGGCATGAGCTGCACTCTTCCCTCAAGGAAGGGCAGCCCTGTCATCAGGGAAGAAAGCTGGGAAGCTTTCAAAATCAAGCCACCTCATGTGATTTGAAATAGCTTGCTCTCTTCAGGAGTAAGCAGAATGGGTAAGGTTCCTGGTAGATTTTAGGTACTTTACAATTAATTAAACAAACTAATAAATAAATATAAGCACCTGAAATGTATCACAAACTTGTTATTCTACCTAGGCTGTGAAACAGTTGTGCTAATATAGAGTATCTACATCTATATTTTAATGCCTGTAGTAGCTTCATTCAAGCCAGGAATGCTATGTTCACAAAGGGAATAGAGAGCGGCATTTAATGGGGAATGAGGAATTTTCTTTTGGGGATAAATGGAGTGTGCTGGATGACCTGATTAGGAAACATCTGTGAGATTTCCCTCTGGCTATGGCTGTGAAGAGACGAGGACAATAGCAGATGAAGGTGCTCAGACAAAAATAGCATCTGGATGTGGCTTATTTGCAGCTCATTTTTTGTTAAAGAAAAGGAGCTCATCCATCCTTAATCGAGATGTTCTTGTCCCGAACTAATCTGCTAATTCTAACCTTTCCCCCAATTTGCTTCTGTGACAAACTGTGTGGCCCAAAGGCATGCTGGGAAGCTAAAGAGGCCTGGTATTAAAATGGGCTAAATGCAAGCTCTTGCCAAATTTTTACAGTGTGTAGGTAATACAGGTAAGGAAACTCTCTTTTTTGGTAAAAATAATAACAGTCCTGTGAGCACAAAATGGCTGCCACAGGAAGCATAAAAAGTGGTGATGATACTCCATACCGGTGAATATTGTCACCAAAAAAACAGCGGATGTAGGTAATGACAAAGAAAAAATGGGGGTCTGAACATTTGATGATGTCAACTCCAGAATGGTAATTCCAGAAAAGGTGTTCTCTCAAATATTGATGTACTTGTGTTGGAAATCCTCAGCACTGTTAAGGCACTTGCCCTTTCAGGCCAACAATGATCACACATTGGCTGGGGCATGTGCCTGAGGAGTCGGGACTTGTCGCTCTCACATTATTCATGCCCTCGTATTATACTAAACCCCTCACTTACGACACAAAGCAGAATGAAGGTGCACAGAGCATCTGTAGCACAAACAGCATTCAAGCAAGTGAGCCAATCCACACCGTCAAGGAGAATGGATAACTGACACTACAGGAGCCCTATTCTGTTGAATGGTCACTTTAAAATATGAAGGTTCATTATTGTTTCACAAGCTGTGTATGTCTTTAAGGGCCAGGGCCAGCGCAAATAACGAGACCAGTCTTACAGCTGTGAAACATAGCAGGTGCTGCTGAGTTGTGTTAATCAAGCTGTGTCAACAATTGAATATTGTATATAAAGAGCAGCACCTAGCTCTCTCATTACCCTGGGGGATGGGTTGCTGGTTGGGTCTGGTTTGTTGTTATCTTTAGTGTAAAAGGAGTTTTTGTTTTTGTTATTACAACCTTGTTAAAGTTATTTTTAAGTTCCTTGTTTTGCATGGTCTCCCCAGCAAGCTCTCTGCAGCGCTACTAAACTGCAAATAGCCAACATCTTCACACAGTCACCTTCACACTGCATGTGTAGGGCACGTTGCCCAAGATTTCCCACCCCCTCCACCCCACTCCGTTGCAAATTCTATGCATGAATAAGGCAGCTACAGGGAGTGTGCCCAGAGGGCCCAGTGTTACTGAAGAAGTTGGAGTTTGCTCCACAGGCTCCTGCATGTGGATTTATATTCTGTGCATAGAAGGAGCTTTCCTAAAGTGGAATTGACATTGTGGCAACATAATCCACCACTGCCTTCTGTGTGTGATGGGTGTGGAGACATCTGGGCATAGGTAGAGGTGTCTGAGTGGAGCACGCTGCACACATAATTATTATGTGCACAGGTTGTGGGCAGAGCCTGGTGCCTGGATGCTGTCTCCCTGTCCCCATCCCCATTCCTTCCAGTGGAATGAACATCTAAACATCCCTTTAATTTAGCACAAGGGAGGAAGCCACGCTTTTCAATGAGGTACACAGCACAGCAAACTTGCAAGCGGGTCTGTTGTAAAGTCATGTGAGGTCAGGAACAGAACAGGATAGCTAAGGTCTGCTGATAAAGACTGAAAACTCTAGAAATGGGAAAGTTTTGAGGAAGCCAGTTTGTACCTATTTGATAATCAGATGCATGCTGGGAAGCCACAGGTTTTGTTTTGTATACTCTTCAGCATGAAGAAGAATCTGATTGGAAGTAGTAAATAAAAGACTTCTTTTCCAGCACCAGCTAATGATTAGGTTCCCTACCAGAGCAGGCTTTTTGCAATGTGTGCATCACCCAATGGTGTCCTATTGTGACACTTATGATCAGGTTTTCAAAGAGTTTGGCCTCTGTTGGGTGTGCTTGCCCTACTTTGAAGAGGCATCTACTTGTTTTGATGAATTAATTGGAGCTGAGGTATTCTGAAAAAACAGATCCTGCTGTGAATAACAAGACTTTGAATTATTTGTAAACTCTGACTTTATAAAATAAGCATGGATATGGCAAAGTTTTCATTTTGGGGGGCAGCAGGGGGTGGGGAGGGAGGGGAAAAGAATGTTTCCATTTTACTTGTGCTCTTATAGCCTGAAGTACTTGCACTTGTCTTTCCTGAATTTCCCAACATTTAGCTTCATTGGATAGCCTCATGCCCTAACATGCCAGATGCCATTTCCTTCACGATTTCCTAGAATGACACTGTAATAGTGTATATGTGAAATTATTATTATTTGCCTTGGTGTGAATCACTTTGCACAAGTTGAATTGCACATGCTATTCTACTGCTTATTCACCTGGGTTGGATAGATACTTATGGAGTTCTTCTTAATCTTTTTTTCAAAAACAACCTTGGGCAATTTGGCATCATCACAAACTTGCCTAGTTTAGGGATCACCCCTAACCCTAGATAATTTATAAATTAGTTTAAAAAGCACAGTTCCTAATACCAGTTCTTGGGGGTTTCCACTTTCTACATCCCTCCATTGAAAGAACTGCCCATTTATTCCAATTCTCTCTGCTTCCTGTTCCTTAACCAATTACTGACCCATAAAAAGCCTCTCCTCCTATCCCATGACTACAAAGCTTAGGAGTTTTCAGTGAAGCACTTTATCAAAACATAATGTCGAATCAATCACCTCTATCTTCTGCTTTTTGGAACACTCAAAGAACTTGAAAAGTTTAGTGAGACAGGACCTACGCTTGCAAAAGCCATGCTGATTATCCTTCAGCAAAACTTGTTCTTCTATATGGCCTTGATCAACTAACTAATGTTGGAGCCCAGGTTAAGAATGGTATAAACCTGGACTCCTCACATTCAAGGTTGTGCCATCTTTTTGAGCTCCTGCTTATCCAACATTGTGGGGTGGGATACTGACACATAGACCCTTATTCCTCAATGTGCTTGAATGAAGTCCCATGCCCTCCTGAAGTTCTGCGCGGGATTTTGGCCCACACGTAGCAAGAGAAAGTAGCAGTCATATCCACCAGACATATGAAGATGTTTAAATAAAACTGTGCTTTGTTTGGTTTTCTGCTGTTTCCTTTCCCCCCTTCAAATACAAAGCTACAACTGGGCTGCTTGGTTGTAATTTTACAAGGTGTAGATTTAAGTAGTAAAACTAATTTACGTAAAAAGCCATTATACCCCGTTATGCCATTTAAATATTTATGCCGCTAAAGGTTTCGTCTTCTGCCTCACTAAACAGCATCTCATATCTTCAGCACCATCCGGCTATCTTTCCTGGCTGCCGGCCAGTTTTATTACACTCACTTAGTATTTATGCTACCTGAGGTGTTTGTATGTCATAAAGCTTGTCCACTTAAACAGTAAAATTCTTCAGATTATTTTATGCCAACAAGAGGATTGCTGTTGTTTTTCATAAGTGGAAAGCAGAATATTGCATCTAGGTGTCGGGGGTGGGGGTGGCTTTCCACACTGTGCCTGTTTAAATGGGTAGCTTAAGAACCTAAGAAGAATCCTGCTGGATGAGGTCAAATGCCAATGTACCTCAGCATCCTGGTTTCACAGGGACCAACAAGATGCCCATGGGAAGCCCACAAGCAGAACCTGAGCATAATAGCCCTCTACTCACCTGCAATTCCAAGCAGCTGGTGTTCAGAGGCATATTGCTTCTGACTGTGGAGGTAAAATATAGCCGGGACGCGGGTGGTGCTGTGGTCTAAACCACTGAGCCTCTTGGGCTTGCTGATCAGAATGTCAGCGGTTCAAATCCCCACGATGGGGTGAACCTCTGTTGCTCTGTCCCAACTCCTGTCAACCTGGCAGTTTGAAAGCACACCAGTGCAAGTAGATAAACAGGTACTGCTGCAGCGGGAAGGTAAACGGCGTTTCCATGCGCTCTGGCTTCCATCACAGTGTCCCGTTGTGCCAGAAGTGGTTTAGTCATGCTGGCCACATGACCCAGAAACCTGTCTGTGGGCAAACGCCAGCTCACTCAGCCTGAAAGCAAGATGAGCTCTGCAACCCCATAGTCGCCTTTGACTGGACTTAACCGTCCAGCGGTCCTTTACCTTTTTAAAAAACATAGCCAATGTTCTTCCAATATAAAGTGTTGAGTAAGATTCTTGCCTGCTTTCTGCCATATGAAATCTCTTGTGGTGTTGGATGCCATGCTGTATTTAACATATACTGCCAACAAAATTGTGACAATTTCTTCAGAGATTGTCATATAATGTTCTTTCTTGAAAAAGAGGACCATTTGGCTGAATATCTTTTGCCATTTTGGGTGTGGGTGGGAGGGGGGCAGAGGCCATTTTCCTCTCAATGACTTGGAATGGAAATACATCCAGGGCAACATGGTAGATAGAGAATGTTGGCTGGACTGCCATTACAGGAGCTGTGCAATGGCTTTTTTCTATTGCTGGTGGTGGTGTAAATAGTAAAAAAAAAGAAAAAGAAAAAAGAAAGAAAATGCTAATGGTGAGCCCTGAACCCTGAAATAGTTGGAGAAATCCAGCAGCAGCAGCACTGCCCTGAGAGTATCTGGCAAATTACTTCCCCTCAAAATGAGCACACACCCCCATGAATAAGGACCCCTTTATGGTATGTTTGGAGAATTTCAGAAGACTATTCCCCCTCAGTTCTCTGTTGCTTCTTTCTCTTCGGTTCTGCCTCTGAATGTTATAGATGAAGTGGTAGGATTTGAATCTCTTGTTATGTGCAGCTCACTCCCCTGCTTTCTGAATAAAACACACATTGCAAAATTCCCTGGATATATTCATGGCTGTGGCTCTGTATTAGAGTATTTGTTCTGCTGAAGAACACCTGCAAAGCTGCAATGTCAGTCTAATCCCTCCACAAAGATTCCACTGAATGACTGACTTATTGGTTATGACATTAACATATAATACTGTGTTAGTCTTTCTAGCGTTTGATTAACATGAGAATTGGATGACTGCTCCGTATATAGTGGCAACAGTAAATAGACTGATACATTGTGCCTTTGCCATCACTGCAGAAGCTGCATTGGCAAGCGAAGCATTTCTGCCTCGGTGCCATTTTCTTGTTAAGAAAAATAAAACAGTGGTAACCTGCAACTTCAAGTAAACCTCACCAATTTCTATAGTTCAACATTTCCCAAGCTCATAAAGTGCTACATATACCACATATTTTGTTCCCCTTCCCAACCATCCTCTGAGGTAGCAACCAATATTCACACTTTACTGAGAGAATACTGAAATCTTATGATTGGCCCAGCCAAAATCATTAACTTCATGGCTGAGCTAACACTTTAGATCTCTCACTATTGAAGCACATGTGATAAAAAAATAAATAAAATAAGCTCCCCTCACCATTGGCCATGCTGCCTGAGGCTGATGGGGTTGCATTTCAACACCACTGGAAGGGCAGAAATTTCCCATTCCTGCTTTAGTACAAAGGCCTCTTTGTACTAAATAGATTCCCCCCCCCAGCCTTTCAGAATGCTAAAAACAAAGTTAGTAATGCAAGGGTTAAAACATCACAGCAGACGTCAAGCATGGAAAACAACATTCCTTTGATCTCTGTGTCTAGCTATTACTAATAGGTTGCCTGTTTTCTTCAGAGAAAAAGGGAACCAATTATTTTTTCCACTTATCAGTCACCATAATCTATGCAAGCTAATAAGATTCCCATTTACAAAGCAAACGGTCCATTCATCGGCTATTCATTTAATGTGTATTATCATTGATTGTGTATCCGGTTTTATTTGAAGCTATGGTTCTCCTTCCCAGTGAAAATCTGTTTGAGAGCTTTTATTTTTCTTCGGAGACAATTGCGCGAGCTTAATATCGAGTGAGATCTTATCCAGGCTGTATTTAATATAGGAACCTTCGCCGATTACGAAACAAAAGGTCAATTCATATGGATTTGAGAAAGTTTAACTGGCTGAAGGCTCCTTAATATACGAACATAACCTGATAGAAGGCTTCCGTATCTGGGCAGGCTTTGTGAACTGGACGTCTGCAAGGGGAGTGAAACATGACTTCATGCAGTACTAAAATAATGGTCAGCAGCTGCTGTTACTTATTCACTGAGTACACCAACGTAGGCAATGACATTTGGCCTCTTTGGGCCCTTTATGTCCACAGCCTTGGAATATTCTGGGATGCATTGCTGTGTCTGGAAGTCAACCTGCCTTTTATTATATCCACATGCTTTGCATGATAAGGTCTAGTCCCAAGCACCACCAGGAAGAGCTGGGGAAGCCTCTTTTCTGAAATCTTGGAAAGATTCAGCCAGCAAGTATAGACAATTATGATTGCAATGGAATAGCTTGGAATGAAGCTGCTTCCTGTCTATTTACTTTCAACATTTTTATTCAATATCAACTGACAGGTCATTTTGCACACTTGTGCAACCTTGAGGCTTCTTTACTGCACTCTGAATGATGCAGCCCTTGTTGGCTGCTTAGTTGGGCTGCCATAGAATCTCAGAATTGTAGAGTTGGAAGGGACCCCACAGGTCATCTAGTCCAACCCTCCACACTGAAGGTGCTAAAGCATCCATGACAGATGGCCATCCAACCTCTGTTTGAAAACCTCCAAGGAAGGAGAGTCCACCACCTCTAGGGGGAGTCTGTTCCACTGCCGAACAGCTCTTACTGTCAAAAAGTTTTTCCGAATGTTTAGTCGGAATCTCCTCGCCTGCAACTTGAAGCCATTGCTTTGAGTTCTACCCTCCAGAGCAGGAGAAAACAAGCTTGCTCCCTCCTCCATGTGACAGCCCTTAAGATATTTTAAGATGGCTATCGTATCTCCTCTCAGTCTCCTCTTTTCCAGGCTAAACATACTCAGCTCTTTCAAGCGCTCCTCATAAGTCTTGGTTTCCAGACCCTTGATCATCTTGGTTACCCTCCTCTGCACACGTTCCAGCTTGTCAACATCCTTCTTAAATTGTAGAACCCAGAACTGGACACAGTATTCCAAGTATGGTCTGACTAAGGCAGAATAGAGTGGTACCCTTATTTCCTTTGATCTGGACACTATACTTCTGTTGATGCATTTGAACTCTTGTAGCCCCAGAATTCCACCCTTGGAAATATTGCTTACTCTATAGGACCTTTTCCCAACTGCCTTTTCTCAAGTTTTTCCTATGTGTGATGCTATCTTCTGGTGCAGTAGACCACCATCAATGCAGGAGCACCTGTGAGTGGGGAAGAATTGGGGTGCTGAATGTTGAATAGCCATATTGCAGGTCCAAGTCTTAAACTGGAATGTGAGCAGGGGCTTCTATCCACTTCCTTAGACACACCACCCCTCAGCCTTCATTCTTGTTCCATTAAGGAGGCATAATAATAATAATATCTCTCTGCCTACATTGCAAGAATGTAATGAAGATTAATGAGATGATTGTTAAGTCCTTTGCGGATGTAAAGTGATACATTGATGATAACTATTATTAGAAATGCATGTTTCAGTTCACTTTGCAATCCATAGCAGGGCCAACATACCTGGAGATAGGGCTGGGTTTATGAAGACTAAATTGTCTGTAATTAGCTTTTGAAATGTGAATATAACAGCAGGCAATTATCCCCTTTAATAGCTGTTAAGAGGTGTTAATTGGCTGCTCTAGACCATAGATGGCAGAAACTTTATTCAAAAGACCAAAATACCTATCTAACACTAATGAAGCAAAAAAAATAAAAATAAAAAAGTCTCGGTGATTAAAGAACATTATAAATACATGCATATTTGTTTCAGCACATAAAATACAAGCAGACTTGATTTAAGAAATATATCTAAGCAATGTAAAGTTCTCTGGGAGGCTTATAAATATTTAAAAATTCTGAAATACAAAGTAAGACATGAAACCATTAATGAAGAAACTAAATAAATACTACAAAGCAGGGCAAACTGCACCCTCAAAGAAAAAACTGTTTTTCTACTAAAAAAATATATGTCCAGACTGCCTAATTTATATGGGGGGGGGGTTGAACACACTTCACCATACAAGGTACTTAAGCATGTTTAATTTTCAAGAATGTGCATTTTTTTCCTACCCCCATCACCAAATAATTAGTTGATTATTAGCAGATAACTTTAGAAAGCGAGCGAGAAAAGAGAGGAAGAATGGCGCCCTGGCCACGCATTAGAGCATAGCTGTCAAGCGTCCCTTATTTGGCGGGACAGTCCCTTATCCCAGCGCCATGTCCCGCTGCTGTCCCTTATTGATCATGTCCCTTAAATAAGCTATTGAAGATAATGGGGCCCTTCCTATGTCCAGCTGTCCTTTGTCAACAACAAATTGTTGCTGTTTTTTTTGTGTTGAATATATGCTGTATGGTAATTTATGGACCTAATAGGTATCTAAAGCCATTTGCATGCAACAAAATATGTATTTTATCAAAGTAATTGTTCATCCCTTATTTTGGCTGCTGATCCCTTATTTTCGAGGCTGCTGGTCCCTTATTTTCAAATCTGTAAGTTGACAGCTATGCATTAGAGAAATCAGGGAATACAACCTGTGCGGAAGTTTGGGAATGAGCCTATTCCACCTGCATGCCCAGTGCCCTCCACAAGATGAGGATTGTCTGAAATGAGGCAATCAGGGTTCTACAGTGCATAGGAAGTCTCCCTTCTTGAGACAGTTTCCCTTGATACCCACACATCATCTCTACATGGCACAGGTCAAATCTGTGTCCAGGGCAGCTGTTTACCAGCTCCATCTGGTACGTAGGCTGAGACCCTATCTGCCTGCGGACTGTCTCGCCAGAGTGGTGCATGCTCTGGTTATCTCCCGCTTGGACTACTGCAATGCGCTCTACGTGGGGCTACCTTTGAAGGTGACTCGGAAACTACAACTAATCCAGAATGCGGCAGCTAGACTGGTGACTGGGGGCGGCTGCCGAGACCATATAACACCGGTCTTGAAAGACCTACATTGGCTCCCAGTACATTTCCGAGCGCAATTCAAAGTGTTGGTGCTGACCTTTAAAGCCCTAAACGGCCTCGGTCCAGTATACCTGAAGGAGCGTCTCCACCCCCATCATTCTGCCCGGACGCTGAGGTCCAGCGCCGAGGGCCTTCTGGCGGTTCCCTCATTGCGAGAAGCAAAGCTACAGGGAACCAGGCAGAGGGCCTTCTCGGTAGTGGCGCCCGCCCTGTGGAACGCCCTTCCAGCAGATGTCAAAGAGATAAACAACTACCTGACATTCAGAAGACATCTTAAGGCAGCCCTGTTCAGGGAAGTTTTTAACGTGTGATATTTTACTGTATTTTTGGTTTTTATGGAAGCCGCCCAGAGTGGCTGGGGAGGCCCAGCCAGATGGGCGGGGTATAAATAATAAATTATTATTATTATTATTATTATTATTATTATTACTACTACTACATGGTGTATTCCCTGAATTCTCTAATGTCTTGGTAGCAGGGCTCTATACAATCTGGGCTGGCCCAGGGAGTACCTGATCCACCTCCAGATCAATAAAATAGAATAGCCATAGTCCAGCAGAGAGTACACATCATCTCATGTTCTGGTATATAAATTGTGTGTGATGATTTTAAAGTGACATCTGTGCATAATAGTGTTAGAATTCCTGCTCCATGATTGCAGTCATTCGCATGACGGTGTATGTTTTGACTCCACAAAGTGGGAAGTGACAGAGACAGGATGTTTGTGTTACTGTGTTCCGTGAAGTGGGACTATTGTCCTTTGTTCTTTCTCTTTGCTGTCTGATGCTAGAGAGAGAGGGAGCCATGTTGCAGTGTTCTGTGTCTGTGTTTACATGTAAATGAAGTAGATTAGCCAAAATGCTGAGTTGCTGAGGTCTGTTATGCAAGCTGTGAAGGCTCTGTGGATCCCTAAGTGTGTCGATGTCTGTTGGCATCAGTCGCTGTGATGTTTGGGCTGAAGAAAGCTTTTGAAGCTCCCAAACGATCAACCAGGAGGGAGGGAACATGCCTGGCGGGTCCTACTCGAGTGTAGGATGAGCTCCTGACAAAAAGTACATAAGTATGAGCATAAATAAAGGAGGTAAATGCATCTGTTGGAACATGTATAGTGACGAGTCATCTAGTAGTCATGCAAAAGATTCCTCCAAGAGCTGAGGTCTCCAATGCTAGTGGACTGTTGTACAACAATATACAGAGAGCTTTATGCCTTCCAACTATCTTTGGTTGCTGCCATGGACTGGCTGGCCACAGAGGAATGGTGGGAGGGACCAGCTGGCGAATCACCAAGGGAAGAAGGCTCAGAGCCCAGGAACTGGTGGTGGGACGACAATGAGTGGTCAGATGGAGAAGACTGGGAAGACTGCCAGAAGCTGAAGAGGTAACAGGGCTTAGTGTTGTAGTCCTGTGCTGCCAGCCATGGCAGAGCTCAGTGGAGGGAGAAGCCAGCCAACCATCCAAATCTCAGGAAGGCACTTGCCTGGAGGCGGAGTCTGTATACAAGTTTCAGTCCAAGGTCTGTATACAAGGTCAGGAGTATGTCAGTTCATGTAGTCAGATGATCCAGGGGTCAAGAAAGCCGAGGGCCCAATGTCACAAGTAACAAGAAGCAGCAAGGACTGGCCAGGAATGACAAATGTTGTTTCTAGCAACTGACTGAGGCTGGAAACCCTGCTTAAGATAGCTGGAGCTAGGTGGTTCTCATCTGGAGCAAGAAGGCTGACCTGCAGCAGGTGGAGTCACTTCGCCATCTGCTCCTTCAGGCTGCTGCTCAGCAGATGATGCCGACTCCTGGCCCATAACACTTAGTGAGCTAGAAGAGTCTGTGGCAAAGAGAAGCCTAGACTCAGAGGCTAGTTGAAGCAGGAGGGTGAAAGGAGAAAGGCCAACAGGGAGAGATGAGTCAGGCTGGTGAAGAGTCAGGGGTGTCTCCCCCTCCTGCTGTGACAAGCTCCCCTTCCCAGAACCAGAAGAGGAATGAAAGGGAAGGAGCAAAGTCAGGCATGCAGGTACAGCCTTCAATTGCTGCTGGGGGTGGGGCTGGACTTTAGCAGCTGTGGAGAGGCAGGGACCTTCAGTCTCAGCAGCTCTTCATGGGGAGGGGGGTGAGACCTACCAGGGATGAGTTGCTGTGCTCATTAGGACTGATACTCTGCCAAGTCTGTGCCAATTGAGTTTTTTGCCAATATATTTTTAATTCCAACTTGCACAGTGTGATTTACTGCTGGTTCGCTTCTGACAGTTGCTTCCCATTAGATGTTGTCACCCGAATTTCCATCTTTTGTTCACTCACATTTTATGAAGAGTTTGGCCTATGTTATTTCCAAGTTATTGTGATCCATTTATTTGATCATGTCACACCATCCTTATTGGATCCGATTTGTGGTGAATTTTGATCATAAAATGGAATTCCAGTTCCCACCTTTCCAGAATGGGCTGGCAAATAGCTGTTGAGCTTTTGCAGGGCTACTGGTCCTTTAATTAAAAGACTCCCTCTTTTTGTCTTAATTACTTGCTACCTGTTTCCTCCTGGGACAAAACATATTAACCTGAGGTACCACTTTAGCTAATGGGCCTCCCGCTGCAGCTGCGCAATTTCTGTTCTCATCCTGAAGCAAAGTTCTTAACCTGAGGTACTATTTCTGGTTTAGCGGAGTCTGTAACCTGAAGCGCCTGTAACCCGAGGTACCACTGTATTAAAACGCAATTAGAAAAGTTCTGTTCCTATTGGAATGGTAATGGTGGTGGCTTGAGTAAATGGTTTCTTCTTTGCAATCAGCAATTGCCCATCAATTTATTTATTTAATTATGAGTGCAATTTTGCACTTCAGTAATTGTGATAATAAATAAGTGGAAAATGAATAAACCCTTACTACTAACAACACTGTAGTAGTCACAGTTAATGGAAGGCAGAAGTTTGATTTGTCAAAGATAAAGCCTTTCTGCATTTATTGCAAAGATATATACTATGTTGAATAAGTTGATGTCGCTATATCAGGGTGAGTTGCCTGATCAAAATTCTCCATGCGCTATTTTTATTAAGGAAGTGGATCTGTAATTAATTAAGGTTGGAACCAGATCTTCAATAGATAATTTAATGTTCCTCATATATTCTAGATTTATTATGATACTAAACTTTCCATTCCATGTATCTGCCTACAACAAAACCACTGATGAATTAAACTGCAAGAAGAGAGATTTTTAACACAGAGAGCTTGTATTGCAGAAACACAGTTTCATGAATTCTATGTTATGAAATACTCCACCCACATAACAAGACCACTGAGCTATATCAAGCAAAATGTTTGTAAGCCCATTAAAAACATTGGTTGTATGTTTGAACTCTAAGCTGGGTGAACAGCCAAGGATTTTACTCATTTGGTGTTCTTTTCAATGTAATTTCTGCTCAATTTAAGTAATAGTATGAGGACTTAAGGCACATGGGAGCAACACATGGCTTGCTGGTAGCATGTGACCCTTAATGGCCTTCAGTGAGTTCAGTGCAGGTGCCAAAACCACACCCATCACCTAATCCGTCCCTCAGTGCCAAATTTATGCATGCCTTCCCTTCCTTGGAAGCACCAAGGATCAGGGCCTGCCACCCATGAGGCAAGGTGAGGCAATTGACTTGGGTGGCAGGATCCAAAGGGACAGAAAAAGACACAGCTTCCAAGGAATGCATCACCAGCTGGTGCTGCCACTGTCATGGTAGCATAGTCAAAACAAGTTCAATGCCTTGCTACGCAAATACAGTTGTCACAATACACAAAGCGCAACAGGCTGAATGATAACTCTGAAAATTTTACTGGTTATTTCCTATCGTAAAGGTCTAGTCCAGTATGTACAACATATACAGTTCATATGCATGGTGTATAACCTATGGGGCTAATTCCCATGTTAATACATTTCTTCTTTTCTTATCTTTTCTTATTGCTTCTTCTTGTAAGTTCCTGTATAACACATCCTGCCTCTACAGCAGCCTCTTGAAGGACAGAAGGTGCTTCTGGTCTCCTCCCACTCATGTTCTTTATCCTCCACTTCTTCCTGATGTAGAACTTCACTCACCCCTTCTTTCCTGGCGGTAGGGAAGGAGAAGAAGAGGAGGAGGAGGAGTTTGGATTTGATATCCTGCTTTATTACTACCCTAAGGTATCTCAAAGCAGCTAACAATCTCCTTTTCCCTTCCTCCCCCACAGCAAACACTCTGTGAGGTGAGTGGGGCTGAGAGACTTCAAAGAAGTGTGACTAGCCCAAGGTCACCCAGCAGCTGCATGTGGAGGAGCGGAGACGTGAACCTGGTTCATCAGATTACGAGTCCACCGCTCTTAACCACTACACCACACTGGCTCAGTGTGTCATTTTGTGGTTCTCCTGAGGTGCCAAAATGTCTTGGGCCAGCCCTACCCAGGACTAAGGAGAGCCAGAGCCACACTTGCAAAAGCCTTCTCTTTTTCAAAAGTGTTGCAAATGTCTGTCAGGGAAGGAGCACTCCCACTTAGGTGTTGTTACAATGAAAAAGGGCATTTAAAAAAAAAAAAACTTTCGCTGCTTTTCTGCAGGTTTTGAGGTGTATAGAAATATGTCCAAATGGTTTTACTGTGTCAAGTGCATGCCCTTCTGGATTGCCTCCATATTTCTTTTTCTTGGGTAGCCATTTTGGTATGTGCACAATAATCAAAATGGTGGTCAAGTATTTGGTAATGATGGCACAACAGTGTTGGTATCTGGGAAGTGCAGCCCTGGGCCCCAAGAGGTATTAGGCAGAGTGTCAGGTGACTTCCATCCTAGAACCTGTCTTGAAACCATCCTCAGTGCCAGGAGTAGCCAACAAGGTGCCCTCCAGAAGTTTGTTTGTTTGATATCCCACTCCTCTCAAAGGAGCTCAGGACAGCAAACACACATGTGATTGTGTGTGTGTGTGTGTGTGTGTGTGTGTGTGTGTGTGTATCTTTAGAAAACAGTCCCAAATCGGATGCAGACTGGGAGAGATCAAGACTTGAAAGGCTTGCTAGAAGAGGAAGCTCTTCATATTGGGGACTACAACTCCCATAATTCTTGACCACTGGACACCCTGGATGGGGTTGATGGAAGTTGAAGTACACAGAAATCTAGACACCACCACATTGGCTACCCTTGCCCTATGCTTAATTCTCTTAAGACATTTGCTACAATGCAGTCATTAGGCACTTTAGTACACATGACAGGTCCAGCCCCATGCTTGTTTATTCTTAGATCATACTGGCTATGTTAAAAAAAGAAGGAGAACCTTTTAAAACTCCAAAATAGTTAAGTTTAATTCATGCTTTAGACTTTTGCGCATATTTTCCATTCTTTTGTCTGCTTCTCTGTCTCCCACTCACAGCTGCTTCCTTCATTTATTTTCCAAAGGATGTGCTTTATCTCCAAAAAAACTCTACAAAGATCTTCACCTTTGTTGGCCATCTTAGTAACCTTTCAATTAGGTGCCATGAAAGAGAATGATTTGTGCACAGAAAATGTTTAATTCATCGTTGGAAAGTGACCCGGCTGAAACCTCAGCTGATAATTCACTATGCTCTTTTCCCAAAGAGGAGAGAGAAATAGCTTAGATTTTCAAAATATGTTTCACCTAGGGTTGTCAAGGCAAAATGGGTTTCTTTCTCA
Source organism: Podarcis raffonei (assembly GCF_027172205.1). Classification (NCBI taxonomy): domain Eukaryota; kingdom Metazoa; phylum Chordata; class Lepidosauria; order Squamata; family Lacertidae; genus Podarcis; species Podarcis raffonei. Next base: position 83,450,519 of record NC_070606.1, on the reverse strand, counting down.
ACTCTGCTCCCATCTCAACAATGCAGAAATGCAGATGTGTGCCTAATGCTCATAATTAGAAATATCTGAAGAATATGATAAGAAGAAGAGCATAAGGAACTGTCACCAACATAACGTGATGAAATGAAAGCTGTCACCAGGAATACTTTTTATTTTTCACAATAACCAAATGCTACTCTAAACAGCTATGAAATGTATACCAAGCAAGGATGTCCCAATCTGAGTCAGGAGTAAGCAGTGTCTACCATTCAACCCTGTTTTCAATGCCTAGAATACATTTGTCGACTGCCACCCCTCCATTAACCACAGGCTAAGCACGTCAAAGTGCAAGTAGATAAATAGATACCACTCCGGCGGGAAGGTAAACGGCGTTTCTGTGTGCTGCTCTGGTTTGCCAGAAGCAGCTTAGTCATGCTGGCCACATGACCCGCTGTATGCTGGCTCCCTCGGCCAATAAAGCGAGATGAGCGCCGCAACCCCAGAGTCGGCCACGGCTGGACCTAATGGTCAGGGGTCCCTTACCTTTACCTTACACATGTTAGGGGCGAGGGGCACAGCTTGATGCCAGAACACATTGTCCACATGTAAGAGATCCCCGTTTCAGTACTTGGTATATCTAGATCAAAGATTCTCTATAAATGGGATCAGATTATTTAATGTTTATATCCCACTTTTCAAAAAACACAGAAATACAAGAACAGTAACACTGCATATTCAGCATAACAATATTGAGAACACAAAGACTATGCTGTAGCTGCTGCTCATCTCTCTGACTGCAGCAGAGCAGAGTTTCTGGGTCTGTGTTTTGGATCCTTCAAAGGATGATCCCAAGAGGTTCCCTTCCCTTTGGCAGTGTCCCAAAGGCACCAGCTCTTTGTAATGGTCCCAGAGGAGTGGGGCAGAGAGCAACTGGAAACGCTCACTGGGCTGAATCCAGCTAAATCATCATTGCAAGACTGGAATGGAACTTCTCCTTCCTTTCCTCCTTCTGTATCCCCATGCGCCGCTCTGGTTTGTGGGGAAACCCAGAGCAGATTTCATCCAGAAAGTGGCTTCCCTATTAGGCAACCTTGTGTGGCCCACACACCAGTGTGGGGGGAAGCCAGAAGGTATAAAGAGTAAAATTATCATTATGGAATGCGGTGTCCCTATTTCCATTAGAGAAATGTTGGAGGGTATGTCATATGAGTCTCTGAATGCCACCATTGCCTCTGTGCATGGTCAATAAGGGGGGTTGCTGAGGGATCATTTTGCAATGTTGGATTTGAGCTTTCACAATTAATTTAGTGCATGTTCCTTGTCCAGTAAGCATCTCACCAAGCTAGGATGGATTTATGAACTGGCCCTTAAAACATATTCCACCAACAAAATCCATTGAAAAACTAATCCATTGGTCTTGGAAACTGGCCAGTATAAACTGCCCTGGGCACACCCAGCCAAGGAGGACAACGGCTGGCAGTTTAATTCTTCTTTGACCAAAGCAGATACTTAGTTGCTCTTCTTTGCACACATTCCAGCTTGTCAATATCCTTCTTAAATTTTGGTGCCCAGAACTAACACAGTACTCCAAGGTGGAATGCACACATTTTTAAAATATTCTGAAAATGCTTTTTGAAAAAGCATTTTTAAAACTACATTGAATTTTCCATACGGCTCTTCATTGCCATCTAGTGTCACATTGTATATTGCACTTTAAACACACTTATAACGTTTTATTTGCAGCTGCATAGCTGAGTCACAGGTGTGGTCTACCCAAGGCAGAATAGGGTGGTAATCTTTCTTCCCTTGATCAGGACACTTCTGTTGATGCAGCCTAGAGTATCATTAGCTTTTTTTGCTGATGCATCACTGTTGACTCATGTTAAGTTTGTGGTCTACTAAGATGCCTAGATCATTTTCACATGTACTACTGGCAAGTCAGGTTTTCCCCATCTTATATTTGTGCAGCTGGTTCTTCCTGCTTATGTGTAGAATTTACATTTGCCCTACTGAAATTTATTTTGTTAGTTTGGGCCCTGTTCTCTGCTCAATTATGGTCTTCTTGAATCTCAGTTCTGTCTTCTGCAGCATTAGGTACCCTTCCCAGTTTGGTGGCATCTGCATATTTGATGAGCATCTCCTTAATTCTTTCATCCAAGATGTTGAACAAGAATGGACCTAGGACAGAACCTTGCAGTACCCCACTTGTCACTTTTTTCCAGGCTGACGAGGAACTATTAATGAGCACTAGACTAGAAAGGAAAATATGGAAGTTTTAACCAAAATTGCCAATAATTCAAAATCTCAGTGATAATGTGTTTTCCTTCACCTTTTCCTATTTCCTTTAAAATAATCTGTTATCGAGTGCAAGTCCCCATTCTTGTTCTCCCAATCAAATTTGCACTTGTCAGTACCCATGCAGTCTATACTCCTTTTTTCTTCCTTCCCAAGGTGAAAAGAGGACCCAAAATAAAGACAGTATTCCTATTAATGGTGTGACATTGCTTGGTACAAGGTCACTGACTAAATAATATTTCAGGATTTTTGCTACCCTATTTCACAGTTCCCAGACAGCCAATTTCCCCCCTTTTTAATCTGTCTTTCAAGATAATTTGAATTAAACCAATTAAGATCCGAGACAAAGACAAAGAGAAGCCTAGCCTGCACAACTTGTATCTAGATGCATATTTAAACTATCCACAGTTATTTGAGGGGCAATGAAGTGTGTGTGTTTATCCCCTGTCTTATTATATGGATTGTAAACAGCCCCAGGACTGGACCGAGAACTGATTTTTTGGAAGTAGTCCGAAAGAAGATTGAACCTTGGGAGTACTTAAGGCTTGATGCAGTCTTAATTTTATTAAGAGCAAACGTCTGCTTCATTTACTCTTACAAGTGTCTGTATATATGTACACAGCAGGGATCTCCATAACTAGACACTTTGGAGGAGACTTTATTTGCAAAGTGGGTCAGCTGGAATATAGGTAGATAGTAACAAAACAGGAAAAAGTTGGAATAATTTATGCCATGATGTCACACTAGTAATGTAGCCAGTGTTCAGAATTGGGGAGTTTGAAATATGAGTGAACCCAGTGGAGAGCTCCCAGGCATATTATGACCCTCACTGACATTTGGGGCATCTTTTCTGATATCAGGCGCTCAACGCTCCCCATCTGGGTTTGGTTTTGAAAGGCTAAGGAAAAGTGTAGGTGCCCAGAGGGGAAGCTGTAAGCAAGCAGAAATTGTGACATTGCACAACATCATTGCTGATCACAGGGCATGTTTCTTAAAGCATCAGCCCTAGCTTCCAGTTTCTATGCTTGGTGGAGCTTGAGCCAACTTCAGATAACTTTGACCTTGAACCAGGAGGGTTTAAAAAATAAAAAAAATGACTAAATAGGTAAACACTACCCAAAACCCCTTGCAGCAAATGGAAAGATACTGGCCACGTCCAGACCAATGTTATCAGATGTAACCTTAAGCACGGTTAACCAAAGTTTCTATATATCAGTGGGATCTGCAGATATAAATTGTTGGGTGCTATGTTTAAAAAAAAAGGTGGTGCTGTGGGTTAAACCACAGAGCCTAGGGCTTGCCAATCAGAAGGTCGGCGGTTCGAATCCCCACGACGGGGTGAGCTCCCGTTGCTCGGTCCCTGCTCCTGCCAACCTAGCAGTTCAAAAGCACGTCCAAGTGCAAGTAGATAAATAGGTACCGCTCCGACGGGAAGGTAAACGTCATTTCCGTGCGCTGCTCTGGTTCGCCAGAAGCGGCTTAGTCATGCTGGCCACATGACCCGGAAGCTGTATGCCGGCTCCCTCGGCCAATAAAGCAAGATGAGCGCCGCAACCCCAGAGTCGGTCACAACTGGACCTAATGGTCAGGGGTCCCTTTACCTTTACTTATGTTTAAAAACTTTGGATTTTTAAAAAAAATTGGTGAGAGGAGCATGCTTAATGAGATACAAGTCAATTATCATCTCAGATAATGATGAGGGCCTAAATCAGTGCTGTCATATTTAGAATTTTATCCTGTCCTTTTCAAAGCTGGAAATAATAATTTTGCACTGACTTAAATGGAAGGAGAAGTCTGTAACCCTGTATAATTCTTGTTGAGGCAATTTCAAGAAATCTTTTTTAAAAAAAGAAACAACTGTATTTCCTTCTACACTAGTCCATGTGTGAACATCACTAATGCGGCCAGAGATACAATAGGTTAGGAGCAAAGGAGTCAAGCCATTGGTCTATCTAGTTCAGTATTGTCTACACTGATTGACAGGCGCTTTCCAGGGTTCCAGACAGGGGGCTTTCTTGGTCCTATCCTACGTGGAGATGCTGGGGTTTGAACCTTCTGCATGCAAAGCACATGATCTGCCACAGAGCTATGGCCCTTCCCTGAATTGTAAGCACTTCCTTTTTTTAATGCAGAAAATGGTATTTGAACAAATTCATGTAAATATTTGTTTGGGCACCTTTGAACAACTTGAATCTGGCTCTCCTAAAGAAGCTGAAGTATTTTAATTATGAATAGACCATTTTCTGTGAAGTTCAAAATAACAGCCGGCTCTTGGCAAGATGTCTGTCATCTCCAGTATTATTTGATTTGGCTTGGAAATCTTTAGATATTGCAATCAAACAAAATTAAAACAGTGTTGTATTGAATGCCAAGCTGAAAGGCAGTGGATGTATGCTGAATGATTACAAGCTTAAAGCTACACAGACTGATCAAGAGTTGCTTCAATTAGTGTGACCGTTTTGGAAGATTTGAAGTTATCCATTTAATTGGGAAAATAACTGGAGCTGCTGCCAATCTCCCTGTTTGTTTTTGTTGCATGCTACAATTTTGCATCATTCTCAAAGGGTCAATTTGGTCATCCAAAAAAACACACAAAAATTAGAAGAGAAATCATGTACTAGATAAGTGGCCAGAATAATAGTAATAATAATAATAATAATAATAATAATAATAATAATAATAATACCCCACTCATCTGGCTGGGTTGCACTTTGGGCAGCTTCCAACACATATAAAAACACAATAAAACATTAAACTTTTAAAAAAGTCCCTACACAGGGCTGCCTTCAGATAAGTTGTGTAGATCTCCATGACATCTGGTGGGAGGCTTTAAAGCCCTAAACGGCGTTGGCCCAGTATACCTGAAGGAGCATCTCCACCCCCATTGTTCAGCTTGGACACTGAAGTCCAGCTCCGAACGCCTTCTGGAGGTTCCCTCACTGCAAGAAATGGAGCTACAGGGAACCAGGCAGAGGGCCTTCTTGGTTGTGGTGCCTGCCCTGTGGAACACCCTCCCGTCAGATGTCAAGGAAATAAACAACTATCTGACTTTTAGTAGACATGTGAAGGCATGTTTAGGGAAGTTTTGAATGTTTGATGCTTTATCGATTTATTATTATTATTATTATTATTATTATTATTATTATTATTATTCTGTTGGGAGTCACACAGAGTGGCTGGGGAAACCCAGCTAAAGGGACGGGGTATAAGTTGTTGTTGTTGTTGTTGTTGTTGTTGTTGTTGTTGTTGTTTAACATTGTGGTATCACTCACCTGACCTCCATCCAGCATGCAAATGTGCTGGTAAATCAAATCTGGCATTTCTGCTAGTGTGTTTGCACAGCACTAACCTTGCCACCATGGACCTCCGCTCTCTGTCCTAGTATACTGATGTGACTCACCTCGATGGAGGCCAGGTGAATGGTACTGTCTGCTGTTTGCTAACTGTTAGGATGACCAAAAAGAGGTGTAGCAGAGAAAATTTAAAAAGGTCTAACTTGTCTTACTGTTAAAGGTTCAGGATACCTCTCAGGTTCCTTTTTGGAGCTTCCCAGAGACACCTGGTTGTCCAGTGTAGGAACATGATGTTGGACTGGACATGATCCATGGGCATGATCCAGCAGGCTCTTCTTATGTTCTTAATAGGCGGCTGGGTATGAAGAAGCATGTATTTTGAAATCATTAAATGCTCTCTCATATATATATATATATATATATATATATATATATATATATATATATAATAATCTTTAGGCTGGGTAGGATTAAAAACTATACAATCAGCATATACTACATTGAGGAAAAAATACAACAAATAAGACTAATACTCAATAAATATCACAATCTAATGCTTTGCTTGATTTTATTAAGCTCAGCATGCCCTACCGCCAACCAATAAATGTCTTGGAAAATTAATGCAATTATTGGTGTCTGAATATAAGCTCCATGCTCATTTCAGCTTTCTGAGCTGGAATTCAACATCAAGAAATCCCTGTGGTTAAGTGTATTTCATGCCATTAAACACTGGCCCTGATTTTATCTGACACTTAATTCTGTGCGGGCACTAAGAGCTCTATAACTCACATGATAAGTGCAACTGTAAATATCTGAGGAGGGGAGGTTGCCATGATTCATAGCAAAGGAATAGCACATTCTATGAGGGATGTAGGCAAATTGCTAAAATAGTGGGATCAATGGCTAACTCTGATAACAAACTCATACCAGATATATTTACCTCCCGAAGCAAGCTCATTAACCCTGCAGTACTTGTGTGCCATTCACCTGCTATCTGCGAGTGTGCAGGTAAGATAACTGCAGTGGTGGCTGGTGGCTGGGACTGGTAGGGAGAAAGGCAGGGAGGCCAACAGTAGGTGGCGCTGGAGCCAATCGCAGGGAGGTTTGTTCCTGTCAGGGACTGGCTGGATGCAGATGAATAGTGGGAGAAACCAGCTGAAGAACCCCCAAGGGAAGAAGGCCCAGAGCGCGGGGATTGGTGGTGGGATGACAATGAGTGGTCAGAGGGAGAAGATGAGAAGACTGGGAAGAGGAAGTGTCAGAAGCTGAAAATGTAACAGGGCTTAGTGAGCAGGGAGAGTCTGTGGCAGAGAGCAGTCCAGAATCAGAGCTGGCAGCTGCAGCAGGAGAGTGGGATGAGGGAGGCCAAGAGGCAGAGATGAGTTAGACTGTTGAAAAAGCCTCGGGGTCTGCCTCTCCAGCTTTAACAAGCTCCCCTCTGCCCTGGTCTCCCAGAACCCAGAGAGCAACTTCTTTCTGTATAGCGATAACAAGGCTGGATTAAGCCAAACAGTATTACTGAAACTACCATGAAGCAAGAGTTTTGCCCTCAAGTTTAGCAAATGCTAGATTTTATATTAGCATATATTACATATATTATATGAAATATATTGCATATATTATGTTCGGTTGGAATATGCTTCTTTTTCAATCCTGTTCATGTTTGCTCAGAAGTAAGACCTCTTGTGCTTAGGGTTGGCAGCCCTAATAAATGCAAAAGTTTTCTGCTTGATGTCGTTGATCCATGTCGTTGAGCGTTCCCAAGAGTCTTATATAGGGAATGTATTTGGAAAGTGATGTGCAAGATATTTGCATCTAGATAAAGCATTTCAAAGGAAAGCTAGCGCAGAAAATGTGGCTTCGTCAAAACCAGTAAATAGTTGGATTTCTTCATGTGGATCTGCCACCAACAAAACACCTAGGTAAAAATAAAATTAGTCCTGTTAACCCAGTTTTGATTCAATTTTAAAATTATTTTTCTTCTAATACTAGCAAAATCTGGGGAGAGATGTTGGGTGGGTGGTTAACTCTATTTTGAGTTAAAAGGTGCATTGTTTGAGCTAATGTTTTATGCTAAGTTATCTGTGCTAAGAAAATACATTTTCAGTGTACAGGGTTGGAAATATGCTAATCAAATGTGTTCAAAATCAATGTCATAGGCATGCCACATTATTCTAGTCTAAAAGATAAAAGCCCAATCATATACACTTTGTAGTCTGATGTAAAGAAGATATAATTGAACACTGTTTCCTAAACTTAATTAAAATAAAACTTGCTGGAGGAAAAAGTCATTGCAGACGCAAGGAGATCTTTCTATCAGCTTGGGTGTACAAAGAGGTAATTTGCTTTCTGACAGGACCAGTAGCATATAGGAGGCAATCAAATGCAACCATTTCAAAAGGCTATTACAGGCTCACACTTGAAAGAAGATAGAGAAATTGTGTGTGTGTGTTTTTATGTACATATTCTCTCTCTCTCTCTCTCTCTCTCTCTCTCTCACACACACACACACACACACACACACACACACACACACACACACACATTTTAAAGACAAACATCATCATAAAAAACTGGCATGTCCCTACAAGGCATTATGTTGTGAAATGGGGAGATGACAGATCTGAAATGAAACCAGATGCAGACCCTCAAAATGTACCTGTATTCCAGGTTACAGAAAGGTAGCCGTGTTGGTCTGCCATAGTCAAAACAAAACAAAACAAAAATTTTCCCTTCCAGTAGCACCTTAAAGACCAACTAAGTTAGTTCTTGGTATGAGCTTTCGTGTGCATGCACACTTCTTCAGATACGCATGCACACGAAAGCTCATACCAAGAACTAACTTAGTTGGTCTTTAAAGTGCTACTGGAAGGGAAAAAAATTTTTTTCTGTTTTGTTTCGACTGTATTCCAGGGACAGTCCTGGATTTACAGAAGCCGTTCCAGTTTCTGATTTGATCTTGGAATGTCCCACTTTTCCTTAGTCTGTCCTTATTTTCATCCGAAAAAATGTTGGAGGGTATGAAATTATGCGACCCCCAAGCTAAGGAGATAAGTAACTACACAATCTTTAGAAGACATCTGAAGGCATCTCAAGGTACAGTCATAGCTTGGTTTACAGACGCTTCAGGTTGTGTTTCTTCGGGTTACAGACCGCCGAAACCCAGAAGTACTGGAACGGGTTACTTCCAGGTTTCGGCGGTCGCGCATGTGCAGAAGCACTAAATTGTGCTTTCCACATGTGCAGAAGCACTGAATAGTGACCCGCACGTGCACAGATGTGCCGCTGTGGGTTGCAGATGCTGCAGGTTGCAAACGTGCATCCCGCATGGATCACGTTCGCAACCCGAGCGTCCACTGTATAGGGAAGTTTTTTTAAAAGTTTAATATTTTATTATGTTTTTATATGTGTTGGAAGCTGCCTAGAGCGGCTAGGGCAACCCAATCAGATGGATGGGGTATAAATAAAATTCTTCTTCTTCTTCTTCTTCTCCTTCTTCTTCTTCTTCTTCTGGTCATCATCGTCATCATCATGAGAAATGTTGGAGGGTATGCAGATGGAGAAGTGGAGATTGACTGGGTTTGAATACCTGAGCACCAAACTGGAGTGGAGCCCACAGGCTGAAGCAGAATAGGTGGCTGATAAACAACCAAGGAAGCCATGTGCCTTTGGCCTGCAGTCATCTTGCAAGCCAAGTCATATTGGCCAGAGTGAGGCCCTGTTCATTTATTTGTCCACAAAGTCGCTTCCCTACTTTCCCAGTGAGCACTGTGTTGCTAATAGTCACAGTACCCGTCTTTTTAGAGGCCCCCTCTGCATTTCCACTTCCGGTTGCTTCATCTTTGGAAAACTATGAAGAGCCCCGTATCTCCCCAAGCTTATTGGACCTTCCATTTATCTCCCACTTGGACTACTGCAATGCACTCTACATGGGGCTACCTTTGAAGGTGACTCGGAAACTGCAATTAATCCAGAATGCGGCAGCTAGACTGGTGACTGGGAGTGGCTGCCGAGACCACATAACACTGGTCCTGAAAGACCTACATTGGCTCCCAGTACGTTTTCTGAGCACAATTCAAAGTGTTGGTGCTGACCTTTAAAGCCCTAAACGGCCTCGGTCCTGTATACCTGAAGGAGCATCTCCACCCCCATCGTCCAGCTCAGACACTGAGGTCCAGTGCTGAGGGCCTTCTGGCAGTTCCCTGAGGTTACAGGGAACCAGGCAGAGGGCTTTCTTGGTAGTGGCGCCCAAACTGTGGAACTCCCTCCCAGCAGATGTCAAGGCAATAAACAACTATTTTACTTTTAAAAGACAACTGAAGTTTTTAATGTCTGATGCTGTATTGTTTTTACTATTCGATTGGAAGCCGCCCAGAGTGGCTGGGGAAACCCAGCCAGCAGATGGGTGGGGTATTAATAATAATAATAATAATAATTACATCATTGAGGTTCTTTCATTAGAGCACAAAGGTCAGGCCTCCTGGAGTGCCTTTTCCCTCTCCCTCTCTCTTTTGTGCCCATTGATTTTTCTCACCTAAATCCTCCTCTATCCATAGGCCTCTTGTTTCCGGAAACTTTGCCAGGTTCTCTCGCCCTCTATCAGTCCCAATGGGGTTTACACATCTCACGACGTCTGTCAGGAGCACAAAGAGGCTGGCAGTCCAGTGTAATGATTTGACCATGAGGGGCAGGTTCATTATTGCTAAATCATGTATATGGAATACTCCAGGCAACAAAGCTACAGATTTTTAAGCCGACAGCCCTGTGCAGAGGCTGGCACACACTGGTACAGGTTTATTAAGGTGAGCTTGAAACCAATCTCCCTGTATGTTGCTTGCTAGTAAGCTGTGCTTTTGTGCCTCCAGCTACTTGATTAGTGCTCACAATCAGCATGTTGAGAGCCCAGGCGAATATGATTTGCTCTTGTTGTATTTCAACGGCAGGTTCAATTTGCTCCCACAAAAGTACGTCTGCCCTCCAGGAATTGTACCCCCTGCTGTTTCGCATTTTCTATGCGTAATGTACATCTGACTACAGTGGAAATTGGATCAGGTGGGTTTTTTTGGGTGCTCCCCCCCTCCCCTAACTATAATACAATAAAATGACCTCAAAAGTAATGTAATACATTTTGCAAAACTTACTTCTTAGCTGAAATGTACCAAGCCACCTGAAAGTAATTTGGAAAGTCAGCAAACATGGTTATCTGCCTGTTCTTTGATATCATTTTATACTTTTACATTCACTTCACTTCTGCAAATGCTGCAGCCAATTTGTCTTGAGTTAAGTGAGATTTTCTACTGTTCTATTGAAGATAGCAAGGAGAGAACAGAGGGGGAAATGGAAAGTGTATGGAGCCCTTCGAGGCTCAGATTCTTATCCGAAACCCTCAGAGCATCCTATGGAAGCTTTGTGAGGGTTTTTTTTTTTAAAGCAAGAGATTAAACTTCATCTTAGCATCAACGCTTCTATCTTCTAATAGTATTAATAAAAGTGTACATATGTTAATCATTGAGATTACTGTCAGTGAATTTAGCACAGGTGAAATTTACTTGCAGCAATTTCCCTGCAACACAGTTATGCTCCCACCAGTATTCGAGATACTTGTGTTCCTTTACAAATACTTTGCCATTAGACCTGGCACCAGCACCCAGCACATGGGCAGGGACCACTGGTGATCAGGGGTGCCAACCTGAATAAAATATTGGGGGGCAGGTAAGCCTCGCCCTACATAATCAGTCACAAGATGTGGCATGCACACACCATTTGAATGGCAATGCCCATCAACTTGAGGGCAGCCCCCACAAATATTATATTGGGGGAGCAAAGTTTGCCTTGGTTTTTCTATTCTTTTTTATCTTGCATTCCATTCTTTACATGGTAGTCAGAAGAACTGATGATCAGGACCGTCTTACTCATAGGCACTAGGGGTGCGGGGCACCCGGGCGCCAGGCTCTCAGGGGCGCCAGGCCAAGAGTCCAGGGTCTGAGAGTTGAGTCCGGGGAAGAGCTCACCCGTCGGTTGGAGTGCTGTGGCGGGCTGTTCTGCTGTGGGCGACTCTCCACCCCAACCCCCCGCCCTCCTGCCCAGCGTCTGATGGCAGAGTCGTCGGCAAAGTCTTAAGGTGCCGCGGCACCGTGGGACTAAAGCGAGCGGGCGCTCTGGGTCCCCGGATGGGCTTTCGCGAGCCATCTGCGGAGGCTTGCCACTTGGGTGCCCGGTGCTGCCAGCCTTAACTTTCCTCCTACCCTTTCTCTGCCTCCCAAATTTTAGGCGCCTTGCTGGAGATGGAGGGCAACATGTGAGCAGGGATGGCAATGCAGGCAATAAAGAAATTGGCTCGGTGGAGTCCCTGGCCATTTTATTTGATTTGTAACCCCCTCCCTGTTGCTAACCCCCAGCATCCGACCAAGCTCCGGCCGCAGCAGCCCCATCCAGAAGGGGGGGCGCTGCGCAGATGTTTGCACCCCCGGCGCCGCATATGCTTAAGACGGCCCTGCTGATGATCCATGGCTTTGGGGGTTCATGCACCTTGGTGTGTATGAACCTCCAATGCCACTGATAATTACACATTCAAGGAATGTGTGAGCACAAGATCATGTCCACTAGCCATGCCCACTGCATGCTGATGCACACAGTGGCCATGTCCCTAGCAGATGCGTGTGTTGCAATTGAATGAAGGCGTCACCAGTACATTCAGAGGCCCCTGTGTGGGGCTTCCGCCATGTGATCAGGAACCCTAGCCAATCAGGGTTTTGCTCATATGCAGGACCCCTACGTTTACGAATCTGAATGCACACATACAGGCGCCTACTGTGTGGTTCCTGGTGGGTGGGGCCAGTTTATGCATTAGGGTGACATAGAAGATCAGGCTGGGAGCACAGTCCCAACTCCCCTTCCACAGGCAAGTACATCACACCAAGGAGGTTTAAGTGAACCAATCTCTAATGTTGGCACAAACTCCTTCCGAGCTCCTACGAAGCAAACGTCCTTCACGATTAAGTACCAGCATGCTAGCCCCATGCCTCTGTGCTGCAAAGGTAGGACTTCAGCATCAGAAGGTGTCATTTCCATGGAAATGCAAGGCCTAGCAAATCTCCTTCATGAAATTAACCACTGGCCCACTCCACACAGAACTGTAGCCACCATTTCTACATTTGTTATAATTATCTCTGTTTCTGTGCTTACTTGAACTAACCCTCATTTCTACTTGGTGTTCTGCCTCGTTCTTCCCAGATTCTCCTTAGCTCTGGTCAATTTCATGAATAGCACGCTCACCTTGGAGGGTATTTCTGCTGTTATTGTGACCAGTGCCTGTAAAATGCCCAGAGCTACTATTCAGGAATGTGATGTATTCAACATTCACCGAACCTTTTGCTATTAGCATCAATGTCACTTTCTAAAGCAATGAATTACCTTTTGCCCTGGTTTCCTACTTGCCTCATCTATATTTTTCTAGCCTGACTTGCTCAACAAAGCAGTAAAAAGTTTCGTTTCCCCCCCCCCAGCCCTTTCTCCTTGCTCTCTTTCTCGTTCTCTTTCTCTGCACTCTTCCCGCCTTTCTTTTTCAACTTGCCCCCATGCTATATCACTCTGATTTCTTTTATTTGGCATTTATAGCTCGTGCTTCTTCAAACTCTTTTCTTTTTTTGGTGCTAATTAGAATGTCTACCATATGACCTTTTCTATGTGTAGGTACCATCTTACTAATGTTCCATTTACTGATTTATTATACTTCTCTCCTTTATTTTAACCTTGTTTGAGGTCGTAAATAACATTTCCCCTCTTTTTATCTACCTCATAACTCAGAATACCATCTGGTCCTAGAAAAACATATAGAAACATCAGCAAGGAGTATACATCTGATTTGTCTCAATGAGGGATGTTTCATTCACCGCAGTAACCACATGCATCGTTTGAGCCTCATTTACTTATGTGAAATCACCCCATTTACATTTCTTCTAGTGAATCACAGGATGTCGACTTTGCCTCACGGAGGTCATCTTCATGCCTTCCACTCGTCAATCACCCCAGCAAACCACATAAGGAGAGTATGCATCTCCATGCTATTCCACATCAACCGCTTGTAACCAAAGTTACTTGGCAAATAGGAGGCAATAACCCATATCTCAATAAAAAGAGAGAAAGTTAACAAAGCAATTTTATTCTCAAGTTGCAGGGTAAGATTGCTCATGCACCTCCTTCTTTAAAAGAGAACAATACTTTGCAGGCAGAACATTTTGTTCACCAGCGGAGAGATGTCTCCATGCTGGTGGTAGGCTACCAATTATGTAATGTTATGCTGGTGAGACTGTGGCAGTGCCACGGTCAAAGCAATGTTGGAGACATGATGTCGGATAAGTGGAAGCTAGCTGGCTTAACTTGGTGACTATTTGCAAAGTAGGATTCATGATAACACACACATCCTGGCATTGTGTTAGCACCCTGCTTTCTGAATGTCCAACTTGTGAAGCTTCAGCTAATTGTCAATTTCTGAATTTCCCCCCAATGCATTTCATATCCCTCTGACTTCACCATGGGCAATTCCCCTGCCCCATCCCCTATCAGAATGTAATTGCATATACTTGCAATAAAGGATGGCACTTCATGCAACTGATGACATTCAGTCTAGCAAAGCTTTAAGGAGCCGCAAGACTTTTTGTTGTTTCAGTGCAACATACTTCTTATACCTATTCTTCTGACCACTTTGATAAATATCCAACCCTTCTCTTGTCTTCAAAAAGGACAAGAGAGGAAGAGAAAATCCCAAAACAAAAGAATAATCCCAGAACTGCTTTAAAAAATCCCCAGGACACACACAAAAAAATACCGGGAATAATGTTTTTATTTTGAGAACATATTGAAATGCACTAGTACCTGAAACATTCTATTCCTGCAGAGAAAACAGCTTATTAGTAAACAATGAACATTTTTCTACTGAGAAAATGATTTGTATCCCACAGAGAGAATAACTCATGAAAAGAATGCATACTCCAGATGTGGTCTTGATTCTATAGGGCACATAATTTTACATTTGAATTATAAAAATGACTTTGTTGGCTATATTGGGATATCGAACTATATAGGTGTATATTCACCTGCAACTTGATTAAATTCCAAGGTATTTGCTGTGTAATCCGAATCGACTTGACATTTTTATTTTGGGAAACAGAAGAGCAAATTGTAGCTCATGTGTAAATCTAATATACGCACCACAGGAAATATTTCCATTAAGCAGCATCTCACTTGTTTTACTGACAGACACAAATGCTAAAACCATTTAGACAATGGCCCTATTTGGACATTATGGCGGTGCAGAAACAGAACACGTGAGTGGAGAGACGGGGGACAAGGCTGCTGGTTCTGCCCTCGCCCCATTGCATGACAACAGGATGGGGAGCTGTCCACTGTGGGGAACCTGCTTCTATGAGTGGACATTCCCTGCATGATGTGGAAACATGGAAAATCATGCAGGGAGCCTCCGAGAGTAGAAGCAGGCTTGTTCGACAGACATAAGAAGAACTTGCCAGATCAGGCAAATGACAGATTGTCTCAGGGGACAATGGAGGAGTGTGCCTTCGGGAATAATCCACCTCTCCTTACCACATCTGACAAGCTTCATGCACCAACCTTAAGGTGGCACCGGACACTTGTCTTTTATAAGCAGAACTAATATTCCTCCTCTTGGCTGCAGCTAGAATCCAAGTAGCCAGATGCTGGAAAGGCTCAGAACGTCCTATATAAAGAGAGCCATTTGATAAAAATTAGGAAATTGCTTTCTCTGAAAAATGTAATCCAACAGAGAAGAGTGGACAGGGGGACAGTGAAACACTGTAAGTTTGCTGTAACATAGTTTCCCCTTCTCATGTATGTGGTTATAAATACTGCCCTCCTCTGTCCTCTGGGCATCCAGGTGTCTTTATGGAGGGTGTATACAGAGGTGCTCTGAATTGGACGACTTTTACTTTGGATTGCTTTATGATAGTGCTGTAACCTGATTGTACTGTTTATACGCCATGCTTTTGTTGTAACTTTTGGGTCGCTTGACTTTAACTTAGTGCTACATTGGATGTAACCCATTAGTTCTAGCTCTCTGCTGCTACCAGGAAAAAACCCAAAACACAATTCACACTTAAAAAACAAAAACACATCACAAACCAGGACACAGTCATCCTTCAAGATTTTCATGTCTTCAAGGTTTGCAATGCAGTTTTCCCACCAAACAATGTGTACAAAAATGCATATCTTCACATACAGTGTGCATAAAAATGCATATAGTCATGAAAAAGAACATACAAGGATGCATTATGCTAGGGAAAAAATGCCCACAAAAATGTGTATCTTAGGAGATATTCACAGCAAAATGCTGCTGAATTTTCATGAAGATTTGGGGGGGGGGAGAGGAAAACCCCTGCAAACTCATGCAAAATTGTAGATTGCAAAAATTAAATATATGGATTTACTCTTCTGTAGTACCAACATAAAATAATAACTCTGCCCTAGAAAGCAGTTTCTCAATACAGTGGTACCTCAAGTTACAAACACCTCAGGTTACAAAACACTTCAGGGTACAAACTCTACTAACCTGGAAGAGTTACTGTACCTCGAGTTGAGAACTTTGCCCCAAGATGAGAACAGAAATCGTGTGGCAGCAGTGCGGCGGCAGCCAGAGGCCCCATTAGCTGAAGTGGCACCTCAGGTTAAGAACAGTTTCAGGTTAAGAACGGACCTCTGGAATGAATTAAGTTTGTAACTAGAGGTACCACGGTATTTGTGTCACTGTAAAGAAGAAGAAGAAGAAGAGTTTGGATTTGATATCCCGCCTTTCACTCCCTTTAAGGAGTCTCAAAGCGGCTAACATTCTCCTTTCCCTTCCTCCCCCACAACAAACACTCTGTGAGGTGAGTGGGGCTGAGAGACTTCAAAGAAGTGTGACTGGCCCAAGGTCACCCAGCAGCTGCATGTGGAGGAGCGGAGACAGGAACCCGGTTCCCCAGATTACGAGTCTACCGCTCTTAACCACTACACCATACTGGCTCTGGAAAGAAAAAAAGCCTGTCTTGAACCACTCTTCCTCATACTGTAGAAGGGGCATGTTGTAGGACATCTAAGGAAGATGGTGGCATGGGGGTTGTTCCATGTTTGGCTCCCTGCATGCCTAGTAGAATACATGAATAATGTAGCAAATGTCTGTAGTGGGAATGCAAGCACAAGTTCAACTGCTGCCTCATTCTCTCAACGTCACACATTCTCACAACTTTGCTACTTGCGTCTTCCCCATTACTGTGTGACATATTTTATATTCTGATGCAGAGATCCGGGTTTATGAGACCTGCATTTTGATAATTCCAGTACTTGAAACTAGACAGGGGAATGACATACAATCCGGCTGCCGATCTGAGCCGCCATAAGCCACTAACATATGGCACTATCAAAAGCAGCCATTGTAAAATTGTATAGTAGTAACAGAGCTTGCTGCTAATCTATCACCATTTAGACTTTGCAATAAAACTCAAAGCATGGAGTATGGGAAGTGGGGGGGGGGGATAACAGGCTGTAAGTTAAATTAATCACAGGAAATGAGAAGGTTAATGTGTCTGAAGTGACCAAGAGGCCATCCAGTCCAACCCATTGCCCTAAAATAAAGCATCTAATATTTTAAAGTCATGGGGTGGTTTTCAACTAACTCAGAGCAGACCCACTGAAATAAATGGAGGTCTTTATCTAAATCCTTACTGAAAGCAAAATGATATCCACAGCATTGCTCTGATCCACCAAGACAGAGACTCTGAGATTAGATCTGCAAGTTCCTCTAGTACCATTGGTTATGCTTATTAATCAATTTAATCTGAGTAGGATTTACAGCATATACATCTCTTCAGGGTTTGTCCCCAGATTTCTCCATCCTTTTTTGTTTGCTTTGTTGTTTTTTGCCCCTCTGAATTTTCTTAAGATATTCTATGTAGTTTTGGAAACACAAAGTAGTTCTCCCCAGACTCTCAATACATATAAAACTGAGAAGTTTTGATTTGATCTCAAAGCAAGACTTGATTGGTTATCAGTCTTGAAACAGGCATCACTTACAACAGGGCAAGCAAAATGACCATCAATGTAAGAGTACATATGCTGATTCCATCCCTTCATACAGTAAACCTGGAATTTTGAACACTGTTGGAATTAGCTATGTATTTTTTATTCGGGGGAGCATTTTCTACCAATATGAAGTGTGGCATTTGTATTCTACAGCTAAACGGGTAACTGAAACTGAGCTAACAACCTCTGTGCACATTATTAGCAAAAAATCTCTTGATTGGACAATCTCCCCCCACCCCTCCACTAAGCATTCTTCTGTGTCACAAAATATATATGGCTTAATTCCCATTTGCAAAATGAAGTGGAGAGTAACTTGGGTTTTTAGCATAAAAAGTAATTCAATTAGATGGCTCATCACCCGAATTGTGCAATTGTTCGCTCAGGGGCCATTTTTCATTTGCCACCACAACCAAATTTCCTGATTTGAGAGCCAGTGTCATTATTGTGCTGTCTTTAAGGCACTTAATCTTTATCACACCAATTTCCAGGGCTTAATCACCCATACAAAGAGGTAAAACCAGCAAAATAATCTGTAATTAAGGCATTTGTGTGTCTTTGCTATGTGTTTTTAGAGATCCATGATTTTTTTTTAAAGAAATCCGAATCCCCCCCCCCATTATGCAGCAAACATTAATTTGTAAATAGCTTTAGTTCTCAGAGACATGTCCTCCTGACACATACAATGGTAAATTGAAAAGTAACCATAGTATACTGCTTTATGTTGTTAAGACCAGATAAGGCAGAGGTGGGGAACCTCTCATTCTCGAGATGTTGGACCTAAACATCAATCATAGCAAGCATGGTCAATGGAGGTTGGAGTTCAGAAGGCCTGAGGTTCCCAATTCCTGAAGCAAAGCATCAAAAAATGCTCTCAAACAGAGTGTATCCAATGTTTGCTAATGCTGGGTATGGTGAATGGAAGAAGCATTCAGGATCCATGGGCAGCTGCTGGTGTGCAGTGGCTCAGCTAGTGGAGAAATGGTCATTGTAGCTAGTGGGGCACTGTCCCACCAACCTCAGTCTGCTCTCTGCCAGCCCCACCTTCCTGCCTTCTTACAATCAGCTTAGGGAGCTGCCCTGCCTGTAACCTTCCTCCTTCTTATTCTCAGTGTTACCCTTTGTAGAATTTGGCAAGGGGGCTAAATGAGAATGAGTCGGCTCCACCTGTCATTGGTTCTGGCTCCACCTACCGCTGGATTTCAATTGTTCCCATTAAAAGTTGTAAAGGTAAAGGGGCCCCTGACCATTAGGTCCAGTTGTGACTGACTCTGGGGTTGCGGCGCTCATCTCGCTTTATTGGCCGAGGGAGCCGGCGTACAGCTTCCGGGTCATGTGGCCAGCATGACTAAGCTGCTTCTGAGCAGCGCACGGAAACGCCATTTACCTTCCCGCCAGAGTGGTACCTGTTTATTTACTTGCACTTTGATGTGTTTTCAAACTGCTAGGTTGGCAGGAGTAGGGGCCGAGCAACAGGAGCTCACCCCGTCACGGGGATTCGAACCGCTGACCTTCTTGCAGGGCAGCAGCTGAAGAAGGTGCAAAAAGGTGCTTTCTCGTGTGCAAAAAGGGTTTTCTCATGTGTCTGTTTCTTGTGGCTGATTAGCTGCTCTCCCTGTGCAAAGGTCAGAGGGGGCAGGGTTTCTGTTGAGGTAGGTGATTAGCTGTGGGAGGAGCTTATCAGAGCTTGCATTTGGGTCAAAATTAAGGGAGAGAAGAATAACAGTGACCTCATTGTGGGAGTTTACTATAGATCCCCAAGTCAAATGGAGGACATAGATGATGCCTTCCTGGAACAGTTGGCCAAGCATGCAAAAGGAAGGGAGATAGTAGTAATGGGGGACTTCAATTACCCGGATATTTGTTGGATGTCAAACTCAGCCAAGAGCATAAGGTCAAACAGATTCCTCACTGGCCTTGCAGACAACTTCATTGTCCAGAAAGTGGGAGAAGCAACAAGAGGAACAGCCATTTTAGATCTGGTCCTAACCAATGTTGATGACCTGGTTAGTGGGGTAGAAGTGGAAGGATCATTAGGCGCAAGTGATCATGCTCTTCTGAAGTTTACTATACAGCGGAAAGGAGCAGCCAAGCATACTAGGACTCAATTTCTTGACTTTAAGAAAGCCAACTTCATAAAACTTAGGGAAGTGCTGGGTGAGATCCCATGGACAGTAGTACTAAAAGGAAAGGGAGTTCATGATGGCTGGGAGTTTGTTAAGAGGGAGATAGTAAAAGCACAACTTCAGGCAATACCAATGAGACGGAAACATGGAAGGTACCTAAAGAAGCCAGGGTGGCTATCTAAAGAACTTTTAACTGAGTTAAGATTAAAAAAGGATGTGTACAAAAAATGGAAAAGGGGGGAAACCACCAAAGAGGAATTCAAACAAATAGCCAGCACGTGTAGACACAAAGTCAGAAAAGCTAAAGCACAGAATGAACTCAGGCTTGCTAGAGAGGTTAAAAGCAACAAAAAGGCTTTTATGGGTATGTTCGTAGCAAAAGGAAGAACAAAGAAACAGTGGGGTCACTCAGAGGAGAAGATGGTTTATCAACGACTTGGATGATGGACTCAAGGGCATCCTGATCAAATTTGCAGATGACACCAAACTGGGAGGGGTGGCTAACACCCCAGAGGACAGGATCACACTTCAAAACGACCTTGACAGATTAGAGAACTGGGCCAAAACAAACAAGATCAATTTTAACAGGGAGAAATGTAAAGTATTGCACTTGGGCAAAAAAAATGAGAGGCACAAATACAAGATGGGTGACACCTGGCTTGAGAGCAGTACATGTGAAAAGGATCTAGGAGTCTTGGTTGACCACAAACTTGACATGAGCCAACAGTGTGACGCGGCAGCTAAAAAATGCAATTCTGGGCTGCATCAATAGGAGTATAGCATCTAGATCAAGGGAAGTAATAGTGCCACTGTATTCTGCTCTGGTCAGACCTCACCTGGAGTACTGTGTCCAGTTCTGGGCACCACAGTTCAAGAAGGACACTGACAAACTGGAATGTGTCCAGAGGAGGGCAACCAAAATGGTCAAAGGCCTGGAAACGATGCCTTATGAGGAACGGCTAAGGGAGCTGGGCATGTTTAGCCTGGAGAAGAGGAGGTTAAGGGGTGATATGATAGCCATGTTCAAATATATAAAAGGATGTCACATAGAGGAGGAAGAAAGGTTGTTTTCTGCTGCTCCAGAGAAGCGGACACGGAGCAATGGATCCAAACTGCAGGAAAGAAGATTCCACCTAAACATTAGGAAGAACTTCCTGACAGTAAGAGCTGTTCAACAGTGGAATTTGCTGCCAAGGAGTGTGGTGGAGTCTCCTTCTTTGGAGGTCTTTAAGCAGAGGCTTGACAATCATATGTCAGGAGTGCTCTGATGATGTTTCCTGCTTGGCAGGGGGTTGGACTCGATGGCCCTTGTGGTCTCTTCCAACTCTATGATTCTATGATTCTAAGTCCTAGTACAAAAGGAGATATTCACAAACTTTTAGAGTAAGTCATGTTTTGTTTTCCCCCAGGAACGTTACTTTCTTGTGAAGTCAGGGAATTTCACATCAACCCTACTGCTCTGCCCCAAGGGTACATCACTTCCTCTATATTTGTACCTCAGCACAAAGAATAGGGCATGTCTCAATAGGGAGTTATTAATATGCACAACCAAACTCATAAACTAACACAATTATTAGCTCTCATGGATGGTAAGCGATCGAACAGATATCCACTGTTTGATGGTTTACCATCTCTAAGGTGAGCGCTGTTAAATATTACAACAGGGAGCATCAAGACCAGTCTCAAGATTATTTAATTTACTTACTTAAATTTATATCCCACCCTAAATGTAGATTTCAGAATCTAAGATGAGAGGGCATGACACAGACACTAGTTGGTGGACCTGCAGCGTGGGGTTGAAGTGCCAAGTAGAGGAGGCAGAAATTTATGCTCTCCTGGCCAGAAATCCAGGCATTTTAATACTAAGCCTAGCCAATCTGGAAGTTTCATATTGCTTGCCAATCACAGGGAGGGATACTGAAAATTGCAGCAGAAGAGAGCTCTCAGACCTGAACAAACCCAAAGCTGCTTGGCTAGTAACACAAATGCAATGGCGGGGTTGAAACTTCACAGAGGGTGATATCCAACTAAATCACACTCATAGCATTGAAATCAATGGTTTTAAATTACTACCATGGCATTTAGGGTGGCAAATTTTAAAATCAACTTATTTATTGTTAAAGTCATTAGATTTCAATACCTCATAGGAGCTAGGAAGAGCCATAGCTCATTGGTAGAGCATATTTGCATGCAGAAGGTGCCAGGTACAATCCTTACCATCTCTGTAGGGCAGGAAAGTATTCTCTGTCTGAAGACATGGAGGGCCATTGGTCTGACTCAGTAAAAGGTAGCAGCCATTTCCCTAAGAGTTAGTTTCGACCCCAAATTCATAGGCAGGTTAAAAATGCGCCACAACTTTTGAGCTCTCTGAGGCTCTTAGTTTCCGAGGTTTCTTGTTCAAACATTAATAACTTCAAACCGACCAGAGGGAATATATATGAGCTATCTCCCATTCTGGTGCTACAACACGGCATATTAGCTTTGAATATAAAGTTCTGAAATGGCTTTATTCATTCCATTCTGCACACTATTAGGAAACCTCTCCACCTGGGATTTGCTTCCTGCATGTTTTCGTAAATTGCAGCTCTGCCGTACTTTGGTTTATCTCCCTTCAAGATAATCCACCGGCGCCTCCTTGTCCGCACAGCTCCATCAGAGGCCTTTAAAGTGCTATTCATCACCCCTTCCTTCTTCTCCAGCATCACTGATTGTTTCTTGAAGCAGAACAATTCCAAGGAAGGTTCGTACACTTTTCAAAATAAATAACTCAAAACTTTCCTTTACACACCAAGACCTCTACATAATGTCACCAAATACAGCTGGTGTCGGCTTTCTGCCATGTGCAGCAAGAATTTGAAAATCCAGGCGTTCCTGTGCCAAAATCATCAGGGATTAGTATGTAAATAAACAAACCTAATTTTGAAGGGGATTTTCAGCAAGGCTGTTAAAGGACAAGCCATCAAATGACACAGAAAGAAGTTTGCTCCCAACCTAACGCTTTGACATTTGAGTCTGTTGAACTATTAATTTTGAGATATATTTGTACAGCTTTAAATTCCTATTTTGTTCCTCCAACCGGGGATGAGAGGATTTCACCATCTCTTCTTTCATTGCTGTAATGGCTCTTGCTGTCCTGCATTCTACTATTTCTGAACTCCAGTTTAACCAGTACAGTTTCCAGAATTAATGCTGGACTCATGGCATGATCAGATTGCTGCCATTTCCAATTCTTTCCTTTTTAAAAAAAAGATATTTATTAAAATTTCCAATTCTTATACAAACAAAAAGCAAAAAAGTTTAAAAACACATATAGTTCACAATACTTAGTTTTCAATGACATATTTCCCTGACCTCCTCATACCTCCCCTTCTTGTAGTCCAATTCAAATTATTTATTCAGCAAATCCTTATCTCAAAGCATTACAGCTAAAAAACCCCTTAATTTCTATCCGACATCATTCAACATTCATTAATTTTACAATATTTCTGTAAATAGTCCTTGAATTTCTTCCAATCTTCTTCCGCCGACTCTTCTCCCTGGTCACGGATTCTGCCAGTCATTTCTGCCAATCCCATGCAGTCAATCATCTTCATCTGCCATTCTTCCAGAGTCGGTAAATCTTGCATCTTCCAGTACTTTGCAATAAGTACTCTTGCTGCTGTTGTAGCATACATAAAGAAAGTTCTATCCTTTTTTGACACCAACTGGCCAACCATACCCAAGAGAAAGGCCTCTGGTTTCTTCAAGAAGGCATATTTAAATACTTTTTTCAATTCATTATAGATCATTTCCCAGAAAGCCTTAATCTTAGGGCACGTCCACCCAAGGTGAATCCAATTCTTTCCTTTTATTCTGTGTCTTTTCCTCTCACTCTGTACTTGAAGCCTAAGTCCTGTGAGCTAAGTTTGAAGGAGTTGAACCAGCTTCAGATTTGTGAGGCTTGGCTCAACTAACTGAGCCCCAGCTCAGCTGGGATGAGGCACTTGAGCTAGCATAGCTCTGACTGAAGCAAATTTGAGAGACATAGCATGGCTGAGCTGCAAACCAGCCAATTGCACCAGAGATCTGTTGTATCCTAACACACCCATTCCAGCAGATCAAGGGCTAGAACTGTGCCCTAAGGAAACATTTGAAAGGCTGTTCCATAGATGATGGGGCAAATTTGTTTGCTGTTGTTCCAGGTGGTATGACCAGAGTTAATGGGCTGATAGACTCCATCTCCCAACAGCTCAAGCCAGCAAGGCCAATGGCCAGGAATGATTGGAACTTTAGCATAGTAAATGTCCAGAAAGCCACAGGTTCCCCAACTCTGTTCTAAATAGTAGACTTTGTAAGAAATTGGTGAATGCAGAAGGGAATTTCTCCTGCAGGTAACCTTGCTCCCTCACTATCTAAGCACAATATTTGAGCAGTGAATGAGGGTGAAAGGCTTTTTCCACATTAACTCTTGTGTCTACTCTTTAAAATGCTTTCTGCAACCATAGGACAGGAAGGAAGGAAGGAGAGGAGTAGTTGATATTGATACTTTCTCCCTTGTTTCAGTTGTTTGGCAGGAATGTGCACTTCTGATGAAATTAGATTGATGCCACATGAGCTGGTGACCATAATACAGAAAACTGTCTTATACAGAATTAGATCAACTAGTTTAGCATTGTCTACACACAAAAAGAGGAACCAGAGTGGTGCTTTTGACATATTATTGGACTCCAACTCCCATCATCCCCAGCCAGCATGGCTAATAGTCAGGGATGATGGGAATTATAGTATAGCAAAGGGCAGGGACTTAACACCTGCACTTATGACCAATTGGGAATTCCTCATTCACGGAGGTTAATATCAAAAGCACCCATGTTGGCAACCTCTGGTCTATAATGTATGACAGTGGCTACCCAGGGTTTTCCAGCTCTACCTGGAGATGTCAGGGATTGAAGCTGGGGGGTTTAACATACAAACTATGTGTTCTGCTACTGAGCTACAGAGCCTATTGCTCCTTTAATGGATAGGTGTATGAGATGC
This sequence comes from Podarcis raffonei, assembly GCF_027172205.1. Lineage (NCBI taxonomy): Eukaryota > Metazoa > Chordata > Lepidosauria > Squamata > Lacertidae > Podarcis > Podarcis raffonei. The sequence continues at coordinate 83,425,723 of NC_070606.1, read as the reverse complement.
ACTAGATATCCTTAGTTAGAGTACTTTGACATACTAGAATGCCATAGTGCAGAGCTGCTCAGTTGTCATCTATGAAGCTTAACGTTAGCATCCTGTACCTCCAGGTACAGACACATACTCCTTGACCTAATCAAATTTCCAGCAGGCTACTACAGGTGGCTAGTTGGCTGTGTTCAGCTTGGTGAGCCACCTCCCTCTCCATTTGCTATTTCTTTGTTTTTGCAGTTCTTCTTTGCCAGCCTTACTGACACCTGAGGGATCCTTTTCCATTCCCCTTCCCTCCTTAGCTAGTCTGATATGCTTCCAACTCAGGTCAGGTGAGCAAAACACTGAGGTTTACTCAGCTATGCTGCACCATTTCTCATTAACATATATCAAACAGTATAACTGGGGAAGCCTCTGCAATCAACAAACCAGTTTGTTCCCTCCCAGGCTTTGACTTGAAGCTTCCTGCAGGCAAGGTAAGAGACTGAAGCACCAAGACCTGCAACAGTATTAATAATTTTGTATGCATTTAATTTATTTCAGTCACATATCCTGCAGTCATTGCTGCACCCTTCTGTCTAGATATTTGAATCCCCCTATGCAAGCAGAAGGCAGCAGGCTATTTTAACAGCAACCATTGCAGTTCATTTTGTAGACATATATATATATATATATATATATATATATATATATATATATATATATATATATATATAATGTTCTGTGGAAATTGTACTTTGGAAAGTCAAGGGTTAAAAGTCCAGTGGTGAAAGTGAATGATATGAAAGAGACATGACAGCAGATTTTAAATATCCAAAGGGCTGTCATACAGAAGATGGAGTGGACTTGTGTATTGTGTACTGTTGTTCCAGAAGTTAGGGCTGGAATCAAGGGGCGGAAATTGCAGGGAAGCAGGCTTCAACATTAAGGGAGAAATCCTGTGCACAGGAAGCTGCCATAAATGAAACTGATGTGAATTAAGTCAGCATATAGATACATCAGATCTAAACCTCTTTCAGCAGTGTGCCTGTTGCTGTTGCTCTGCCTGAACCTGACAGAGGGAAAACAAGCCTTTAAAATAGTGTTCTACGCCAGGTTGCCAGTTCACGTGACCAAGCTGAATAGGTTTAAGATACAGCTTAAATTCCTCTTCCCTACCTCCCAGTCCCTCCTGTAACACCCCTATTTGTTGATCCCCAACTGAGCTGGGTTGAGCAACTCACACCAGTATAGCTTTGGCTGATCTGGGTTCGGGGATTTAATACCAGCTAAGCCCAGAATCAGCCGGCTGAGACAGAGATCTGTTGCATCCTAAGCTACTCATCCCAACAGAATTTGGCATAGGATTGCCACCTAAGAAAAACTTCCTAACCACAACAGACTGCTTACTAGCCATAGGGAAACCAAGGATGAGGAAGGTTCTTCAGCACCTGCTAAGAGGTGCTACATAGCTGGTGGGTTGTGCTAAGGATAGGAGTGGAATCCATCAAATTCAGATTCCAGAGTGGATCCACATAATTGGATCCAGGCTTCCAGGGAGGGGAGAATATATCAGTCTTGGTTTCGCTCACTTCTCATTTTTCCAAAGTTCAGTTCAGCTCACCACATTTCCACATCAGTTTAAGTACTCATGAAAATTCACCTACATTTTAGCACAAATTTCTCTACACAATCTTGCATGCAACTTTCCTCGCTATAGATATTTCTGGCGAAGCAATTTCCCATAATATAATGTGTGCTGTTTTCAATAATATATGCAATATATTTTCAATAATATATATTTCTGTGCAGGCTGTATTAAGCATTTTTGTACACATTCCTTGACTTGAGAACTGCATTGCAAAATGCAGAGAAGTGCAAATTTCAAAAGATGGCTGCGCTTAGGTCTGTGCATTGTTTTGGAAAGTTTGCACTAGGTAAGTTCACCTTTAAATGCAAACTGAGCCAAATTTCTCCCCAGTCCCTATGCACATTGTAACCTGGGTCCACTTCAGAATCCACAGTGCTGCAGATTCCTTTACAAGGTCATCTGGGGGGTCTGCTGCATTGCATCAATTGCTGAAAAATAAAACTTTCAGACTCTTAAAAACCAGTCTCCCAGCTGTTCACAGCCTGGAGCGGCTACCGTGGGGGCTAAAAATGCAGCATGCAATGAATGCAAATACAGTGATGCAACTGTCAGACAGCTATGCATTTCTGTGTTGATTTTTTAGGACCTTCCATTAAAAAAAAATTATCCCCCCAAAATAGGATGGAGATTTCCCCACTAAAAATCTACCTAGAAAGGGGAAAGGACCTGTTTAGTCCTATTCCTGTACACAACTGGACAGGATTTGTCTCGTTGCAAGTTGTGTGCAAGCCTCCTGACATAAGCATCTTAAAGTTTCTGTGTCTTTAAGGTGGCCTTCCTACCCCCAGTGTGCTAAACAGGGACAAAAAGCAAACTGAGCTGTTACTGAGAAACATTGTGATTTATTTCAGGTTGGCAGCTCAGAGGGACTCTAAGCCGTTTGTTTGATGGATGGTGTCCCAGTCTGAGTGGACAGGGAAGCTGGCAGAGGTGACAGTAGCATGCCCTTAACTCATGTTTGTTTGATGAACCAGAAGGACCTCTACTGTCTGGAGTGAATAAGGTTGACTATGGAGTAGCATAGGGCTTGAGTCTCATCTCACTTGCCAGAACAACTCAGTCAAAACTGATGACGTTCCATTTGGTATATAAAGGAATACAGATTATTTTTTGAAGGGTGGGGTGGTGGGAAGACAAAGTTTCCTTGTGCATAACTTTGTTCACAGCTTTTGTTAATGTCAGGAATAATTGCATGCCCTTTGTGCTGAGTGCATCAAGGTCCCCCTGGGCGGGAGTGAGGGGTTCTTCAAAAATATCACAGCTCCAATGTTCTCTGAAGTCCATAAATGACTTTTAAGTAATTGTCTAGCACCCACTATATCAAACTATGATCCCTGGGGCAGAATCCAGGAAGCTGTTATGCAAGGGGCAATGGTGAGACGTAAGGAGGAGCAATCTGGGAAGCAGTACCACCCCCTGGACCAGTTGGAAGAAAGAAGACAAGATTCTGAGGGCAGGCTAAGGTTGGTGGAGCAGTTCCCCATCAGCCCTAATGGGCCAGACAACACTTAGGCTGTTTACATCTTTTCAGTGCAAGGCAAAAATGTTTGTCTTATCTGAGGCATTTAAGTGTATTTTCCCCCTTTGCATTGGCTGTTAGAAGAAGAGTTTGGATTTGATATCCCGCCTTTCACTCCCTTTAAGGAGTCTCAAAGCGGCTAACATTCTCCTTTCCCTTCCTCCCCCACAACAAACACTCTGTGAGGTGAGTGGGGCTGAGAGACTTCAAAGAAGTGTGACTGGCCCAAGGTCACCCAGCAGCTGCATGTGGAGGAGCGGAGACGCGAACCCGGTTTCCCAGATTACGAGACTACCGCTCTTAACCACTACACCACACTGGCTCTGTTAGTATTTCCCCAGCCCTTTGGGGTCTGTCTGCAGTGGTTAAACCACTGCTAGGAGTACAGGGACTGTTTTAATCATAGAATCATAGAGTTGAAAGGGACCCAGAGGGTCTTCTACTCCAACCTCCTGCAATGGAAGGATCACTGCTAAAGAATCCCTGACAGATGGCCATCCAACCTCTGCTTAAAAACCTCTAAGGAAGGTTAGTTCACCACCTTCCAAGTTAGTCCATCCCACAGTTGAACAGCTATTACTGTCAGAACATTATTCCTAACATTTTGTTGCATTCTCCCTTCTTGTAATTTGAATCCATTGGTTTGGGTCCAAATCGTGCTTCACTTTTATTTATTTTGTGGAATACTAGGGGTCAGCAAACTTTTTCATCAGGGGGCCCATCCACTATCCCTCAGACCTTGTGGGGGGCTGGACTACATTTTGGGGGGAAAATATGAACGAATTCCTATGCCCCATAAATTACTCAGAGATGCATTTTAAATAAAAGTACACATTCTACTCATGTAAAAACACGCTGATTCCTGGACCGCCTGCAGGCTGGATTTAGAAGGCGATTGGGCCGGATCCAGCCCCCGGGCCTTAATTTGCCTACCCATGGAATAGACAGTTTGTCTTCTGTGTGATCTTCCATCCCAGTCTTTGAAAGGAAGGAAAATATACAGCAACTGTGGGGGAACCCACTCAGGGTTGGGGGCATGACAGGTGAGGGGGATCTGACTCTCCCCATACTTTTCCCCCCTGAAAATTACCACCCCCCACGGGGCTGCTATTTGCCCCTGTAGGTGCAGTTTACAGTAATGGCACCCTTGGCTGCAAAAGGTAGTCTGCTTGGTAAACTTTTGATGGTAGGGATATGATGCTGGAGGGAAGAGTCGGATCCCCTCTCCATCTATTGTGTTCTTGCTGCTGAGCCTCCACCATTGCAGCTGAAATTTTCAAAAGCTCTTGGCATAGACAGACAATCAGGTGGGAAATGCTTCATCTATTACAGGTCATGAGCACACTATTTATTTCTAAACTACAGCTAAGTGTACAAGAAGACATGACAGGAAAATCTACTAAGATAGATAGATAGATAGATGATAGATAGATGATAGATAGATAGATGATAGATAGATAGATGATAGATAGATAGATGATAGATAGATGATAGATGATAGATAGATAGATAGATAGATAGATAGATAGATAGATAGATAGATAGATAGATAGATAGATAGATAGATAGATAGATAGATAGATGATAGATAGATAGGGTCACAGTGGAGTGGAAAGGGGGTTAACCCTTTCCTGCCATCCTGTTTTACTGATGAATCTCCTAAAGTTACTGTTTGTCACATGGGCCCAAACATAAGATATCCTATGGCAATTCCCTTTATGGGGCAAATAGCAGCTTAGGTTACATAAGTGTGGGTGTGAGAACATATCCTTTTCTCATCTATCTCATCCCCTTTTGGAATTAGGCTGTGGTTCAAAAAAAAAACAAGCATGAAAACACAGATTTACACCCCCCCAAAAAAAAACCCCTCACATTTAAATCGCATCACAAAATTCAGAATTGTGCAGAATCAGTAGTTATCTTACAAATTGCTTTGTTGAGAAGGTGCAGAGCAGGTCAGTTCATATTGGAATTATTATTATTATTATTATTATTATTATTACCATTATTTTAGTAGCATGCAAAACAATATGTAGCAAGAAGAAAAGCAGTAAGGAAGAAAAAGCAAATAAAACAGTTTTTTACACTGGTACCTAGGTTCTTGAACGAAATCCGTTCCGGAACCCTGTTTGGCTTCTGAAACATTCGAAAACCGAGGTGTGGCTACCCATTGGTTGCAAGAGCTTCTTGCACTCGGCGGAAGCCGCAATGCACGTTCGGGTTCTGAAAAACGGAAGCATTTACCGCTACTTCCAGGTTTTCGGCATTCGGAAACCGAAATGTACGACAACGGAGCCATTCAGGAACTGAGGTTCCACTGTATTGGGATCTGAGATAAAAGCGACCCTCGTGCATCCCTAGACACTGTAGACCATACAAATGGTTGCTAATACAATTCTCTAAAATATGGTTAATCCTGCCTACGGATCTCCCACAGCACGCCTAGTCTGGCCCGAAGCCTCTAGTGAACTTTGCAATAGGGAATAGTTGATAATCATTAAATAATTTCTCTTCTCCTGTTGCTTTGTTCCTTTCCACAATAGCTGCAACACTTGAGTCAGCACAGAAAAGTATCCTCCCCGCTTGCTCAGTAGTTCCCAACATCAGTCTTTGTCAAAACCTGAATGGGAGCTATCATTATTTTGGATAATGGCATGTCTTTGTTTTATTCTGCTTCCCGTGGAAAAAAAGAGAGGGTTAGCCTTTTCTCCAGAGCTCTGCTATTAACATTCCTTCTGTGCTTCCTATGCAATTGGATTTTATTTTATTTCTTACAAAAATCAAAATCTGCAGAGCAAGGACTTGGTTAATTTTTAAAAGAAATAAATAGTTATTTTATTTCATTTTTTGTGGGGAAATTGCAAAGGAGCAATCAATATTACTGGAGTGAATTGGAACTGTGTTCTGTGTAGGTGGGAACGGCTGTATGGATCTTTCTCAACCGGACAATAGCGTCTCTCCCAGTGGGTATCAGTTGAATAGGAAAAGCCACTATGATTGGCTTAACCACCTCTTCATGGCTGTATTATTCACATATGTGCGTCTGCACCATGAAAACACAGCTGGCAGCTGTGTGTGCACGCAAAAAGTGTGATTTTTCTACAAAGAAAATCTGTTTTGTTAGTGTCTTTTATTAAAAGGAAGAGTCATTCCATTATTCTCCAGATAGTTATCACTGGAGAATTGGACAAATACTGTCTTTTCTCTCTCTCCTGTACTTGTCTTAGTTTTATACATTTCATGATACATTCCTTTGAATCTCTCCTTCAGTGAAGAAACACTTTGTTTAATGGCTCCCCATTGGAAGCTGCAGATTAATCTGTCTGAATACCCCGCTGAGATTTAAAACCAATCGATATTTGCTGTGATCAAAGGAACTGAATTATTTGTCAAAGGAAGGAAATGATAGCAACAATGGAGAGTAGCCTACAGACTCATTCATTCAGTGCAACACTTTATGCTTGCATGGTTCAAACTGCCCCCCCATCTCCTTTCACAACACCCACATGCCTACCCATCTTCCCCATCCTATGGGAATTTCGTACGATGGTCTTCTCCTTCACATGGAGTCAGAGCACAGAGAGAAGACATTCCCTTCAGGGTGTGACTTCTTGAGTTATTTCTTTTATTTCTGACAACGAAAAACTCTAATGAGATTTTGAAAATGATACTCCCCAAATCAGTAACTTTTGAAATACCTTTCTCTGGTATGACTGTTGCCTAAATATTGACGTATCAGTTTCTGGCATTACTTCTTTGGCAATCACTCGTAGCCAAGTAAGATTGTCTTCCATAAACACAGCTTTAACAATGAGTCTGTAAGTGACTGTGGAGGCCAGTTCTGGATCCACACGTCATTCCACAGTGGGAACATAGGTTTCCGGATGGGAGTAGATCATGGGGCGGGTTTGGCAAGCATGCCTTCCTCTTAGCACATTTCTCCTTTCGTCCTGAGTTTGAGTGTCCACAAAGCCCATGACACCTTTGGTAAAGGCTGTTCTCCAATTGGAGCACTCACAGGCCAGTGTTTCCTAGTTGTCGGTGTTTATACTACATTTTTTAGATTTGCCTTGAGAGAGTCTTTAAACCTCTTTTGTTGACCACCAGCATTACACTTTCCATTTTTAAGTTTGGAATAGAGTACAGTGGTACCTCGGATTACATACACTTCAGGTTACAGACTCCACTAACTCAAAAATAGTACCTCGGGTTAAGAACTTTGTTTCAGGATGAGAACACGGTTCTGCACGGTGGCAGCAGGAGGCCCCATTAGCTAAAGTGGTGCTTCAGGTTAAGAACAGTTTCAGGTTAAGAACAGACCTCCGGAACGAATTAAGTTCTTAACCCAAGGTACCACTGTAGTTGCTTTGGAAGATGATAATTAGGCATCCAAACAACATGACCAGTCCAACGAAGTTGATGTTGAAGAATCATTGCTTTGACACTGGTGATCTTTGCTTCTTCCAGTGCACTGGTATTAGTTCGCCTGTCTTCCCAAGTGATTGCATTTCTTCTTCTTCTTCTTCTTCTTCTTCTTCTTCTTCTTCTTCTTCTTCTTCTTCTTCTTTAGCAATCACTCATAGCCAAATACAATTGTCTAAATATTGACGTATCAGTTTCTGGCAGTGATAGAGCACCACGAGTGGCATCCCAGGGACCAAGAAGAGATCAAGAGAAGGGGCAGACCTTGGTAATATGGCCCCTGGGCAAGGCAACCAGCCCACCCCTGCCACAGCCCTTGTACCGCCTTCCCAACACCAGGTAAGCAAGGTGCCAGGCTTTGGAACGGAGGTGTGATGATCTGGCAGGGTTTTGAGCCATCTCTTCTCCTTCTCAAAAGTGGGAAAGCGCTAACGAGGCTTTGGGAAGGAGAGAGGAAGGCACTCCCTTGGCCCCTGTACCCTGTGCAGTGAAACCAGTTTTGCTGCCCTAAATCTGCCTCTGCCAAGAGCCCCAGCATCATTGAGTCTTTGGATGGTGGCCAGAGGGATCCATCTATTACACCAGTAGAATTGCACTCACCACTTTGATAATGCCTGGAAAGGAGATCAGAACGGCTTTAAGGGCAAATGCTTGGAGATCAAGGGTGAGGATAGTGCTATATTTTGAGGAGTGTTTCCTTTTAACTGCAGAAGTGTTTCTGGGCTGTGGTTCAGTCCCATTTCTGACCTTGATTTAGCTTTCATCCAGAAACAATCCTCCATGCATACAGGGGGCTACCCACAATGGTGACAGTTTTCAAATATTGCCATCTGCAGTCATCAAATGAGGCCAATATTTGAATGCCTTCTGAATAAGTAAAGGGGGGGGGACCCTATCCCCGCCTTCCCATATTGGTCAGATGTTGGCAAGAGAGGCAGACAGTGAAATTAGCATATTTGGAAAGCCAAATGTTAATTTAATTAGGCCAGCTCTCGCTATGTACTTTCAGCATTCTAAAGCAAACACACAAACAAACCCCCTTTCAACTGCTTAAGCACCAACAGAACCTTTAATCCGCCAACTATGAAAGGATTATCCTTTTGGAGGGATGAATCGGAAATGGGAGCGAACTTCACACGTACTGTTTTATGAGCCTTTTTTCTCTCTGCGTGGTGCTCCCCACCACAGAGAGAGGGACGGTTTTGAAAGAGGATATCGCAGCTGGTTTTTTCCTCTTTTTTTCCTTGCAACATGCCTGGAGAGCGCCATGCAGAGATGAGGCTGGCAGTGGGAATAGAAAAATGCATATGCAAAATGAAAATACCCTGTATTTACATGCGATGCAGGGACGGCAGATGTAATTGAGCTGTACCAGAATAAATTTAACTACTCTACTGGACAGGAGTTATATTAAAAACTCTTCTGCTTGTTACCACTGGCATGGGGCACTCAGTCAATATTTAATCAATGTACTGGAGGAGTGATCCATTCATGTTCATGTCCCGCCCTGCTTTCCCTTAGTTCCAGATCTCCACTAAATCCAAGCTGTTGATGTTGGCATGGCAGCACTCACACAATGCCTTACATCCCAATATCACACTATAAGCGCTGGGGGTCTCGAACCAGATACTTTAGTTGCTGCGCCAGATACCTGACTCTTTCTGCCACTGTTCTGGCTTGATAAACTCAGAAGGGCAGGATGTGCATTTAAATAAACAAACCTCAGGTTTTCTGCCTTGCTTCTCTTCAGATAACCAGAAAGACCTGATCAGGAGGCAGGTGACCAAGGGACCAACATGAAGTTGCCTCGCTGTGCAAAGCTTTTAAGCCTAGCCTAATTCCCCAGTCTGAGTAACTTGCCTCTCGGGTGCTTTGTTTGAAAGTAGATACAGGGAGTTGTAATGCTTTTCACAGTTGCTACCTGAAGAAAATTGTACGCAGGGGTCTACTGTGACCTGGAGATATATTGCATAGCATGAGCCATGCTCTAGTAACTTCCCAACTTGATTACTATAATTTAGTCTAAGTGGGACTTCTCTTGAAGGTGTGCAGGTGATACTTGGAAGGAGGTTGAGAGCCACTGGAGATGTCCTGTTGGTTGTGTCATCAGTGATGGGAGTCTGGTCAGGACTAGAAGCAGGACCCTCTTGCCCGTGGCACCCTGACTTTGGAAGTTTGTGATGTCCTATACATGCACGCTCTTTTTGGTGCCTCCTAAAAATATTCCTGTTTAGACACGCCAACCAAGATGCTTAAGAAGTTGAGGTAATTTTAATCTGGTTTAGTATTTTAATCTGGTTTAGTATTTTAAAACGATCATCACCTGAGGCCCTTCTTTTGTGTCTTCTCCATGAGAGGCCCAGAGAGTGGCAACCCAGGAACAGGCCTTTTCTGTGGTGGCTCCCCACTCTGGCATGTTCTCTCCAGGGAGGCTTGCCTGGTGCCTTCACTACATATCTTTAGATGCCAGACAAAAACATTCCTCTTCTCCCAGGCCTTTGGCTAATTAAACAATTTATGGCTTTTTAAACTTGAGCAGGGGAGGAGTTAGTGTTTTTGTTTGTTACTGTTATGTATTTTTATGTTTTTATATTGTAAACTGCCCTGCAATCCTCGGATGAAGAAAGGTATAGAAATTTTAGAAAAATAAAAAGTAGGGTTGTATTTTTTGTCTTGTTTCATAAACTGCTTTGAGGTTTCTTGCAATTAAGCAGTGTATAATGTTTATGAAATAAATAAAATAATAAATAATATGAATTTTTGTCTTGGTATCCCAATGTTCAAGAGTGGAATCACAGTGTGCTGTGTACAATGTGCTGTGTATTATTGTCCTGCTGGATCCTATAAAATTACTATAGGGACTGAGTTGGGGTTATGCAGAACCATTCTACATTTCTTGTGTTCAATGATCCAGTGTGGTGGAATGGCTTGGCTGTTGGCCTACGACTGTGGGAGACTGCATTTCAAATCACTGAGCCACTAGGCCAGTCACTGTCTCTCAGCCTTATCTGTCTTACAATGTGTGTCCGTATGTGTGTGTGTGGTTTTAGGAAAAAATGGGGAGCAAGAGAACCATGCATCTCACCTAAGCTCCTTGGAGCATAGAAATGTAACGATAAATTAAGTCAACTTAGCATTGTCCTGAATACCAGGACTTGCTCACTAACTTCATCCTGATGTCTGAATGAAGGGATATGTCACATTAAGAATAAATGAGCAAACTTATGAATGGAATGCTGAAAAGGGCGGTTAAATTGAAAGCCTCCATTTGCTTAGCCAATAATAATAAATCTAACAGAGACAGAAAGAATAATCCTCTACCCTCTCCCATAAGGGGATAATGAAACTGGAATAATAATATTGGCTTACTTTACAAGATGGCTGCAAAGATTACAACAAAGTAATGTGTGTGGCGCTATTTGAACACTCCAAAGTGCTATATAAATAATGCTAACTATTATGTGTAGTGATATTGCTGAATTTTGTATTTTCTGACTCCACAGTATGGAAACTTCAGCACTTTGTAATGCCTGCTTCAAAAAAACAAGCCTGGATAGTTCTTCTCCAGCTTGCTAAACACACACACACAACTAAGCTAGGGAAGAACTTAAATCTAGTGGTTAAGAGCGGTAGACTCGTAATCTGGTGAACCGGGTTCACGTCTCCGCTCCTCCACATGCAGCTGCTGGGTGATCTTGGGCCAGTCACACTTCTTTGAAGTCTCTCAGCTGTGTTTGTTGTGGGGGAGGAAGGGAAAGGAAAATGTTAGCCGCTTTGAGACTCCTTCGGGTAGTGATAAAGCAGGATATCAAATCCAAACTCTTCTTCTTCAATCTGCACACCTGCAAACCTTATCCCTCCTACCCTCTCACTGTATACCATATTTTTCTGTGTATAACACGCCCCGTGTATAAGACGCCCCTATTTTGGGGGACTCCAAATTAAGAAAATGGGGGGAGATTGCCCAGAGTTGTTGAGCTTTTCTGGGAGGGATTGCTGAAAATCACTCACCCGCCTGGCCTGCGCTGCCACTCTGATGCGTCACCAGAGCCACCTATCAACTGTCCCATCGCCTGAAAAAGCCGCCAATCGCCTGCCCAATTACCAGACCAGCCCTTGCCACAGCCACCAAAAACACACCCAATAGCCGCTTACAACCTCCGGCTCCCGGCAGCAACCAATAACACGGCCCCACTATGCACTATCCGCGTAAAAGACGACCACCACATTTTAATATATTTTAATAAAATATCCTCGTCTTATACACGGAAAAATATGGTACTTCACATGCTGCTTGAGTGTCGGCAGTGGATTAGAGAATGGGTGGGAGGTCTCTCTCCCCTGTGCCCCCCTGCCTTGCCAGGCATGTGGTGCCAGGCCTTTCAAACACTGCCAGGGATGGGCTCTGATTTGGCTGGGAATTGGCACATGCCCAGTGCCTTCACTGACTTCTTTTCAGGGCCAGTTAAAAGTGTAGCTCCCCGCCCCAGGCTTTTGATGGGCCCTGATAGCTCACTCCATAGAGCATGAGGCTCTAAATCTTAGGGCCATGGGTTCAAGCCTCATGTTGGACAAAAGTCTGCTGCACTCAGGGGGTTAGACAAGATGATCCTCATGGTCCAATTCTTTGATCCTGTGATTACAGTGCTGCTGTTTTTTGTGAACTGTGCTGCTAAAGCATTTTTTATTTTTAAGTTAATTGCATGTGCTTTTATTAGAATGCATTTTCTACCATGTTTCTATGCATGTTGTAAATCGCTTGGAGGCCTTTATGTGTACGTGTGTGCTTCAGTTCAATAAACAGTACAAAATATCAGTAATAGTTATTATATTATCAATTATTATTAATAACAAACATTAATAATAAGCAGAGCTGTTTCCCAAGGGGAAAATAGTTTATCTTTCTAAACCTACCCTAAGCTTTAATAAGGGAATTTCACTGCATTGTTCATACTAAAAGGATAACAGGTTAATAAACAACAACAATAAACAACAACAACAATTTATTATTTATACCCCACCCATCTGGCTGGGTTTCCCCAGCCACTCTGGGCGGCTTCCAACACAATATTAAAATACAGTAATGCCTCAAACATTAAAAGCTTCCCTAAACAATATACCTTATCAATGCTGATCTGAAGAGGCAAGAAAAAAAGCGGCATTTTCTGAAATCAATAGTTTCCTCAAGATAGAAAATAGCATTAGCAAACCGCCATTGCCCCCATTTTGATATTCTGATAATCTCTTTGGAAACTGGACCAATACCATTACACAGCATTTGTTTGCTATGGCATCGCTTGAAACAACTTGTCCTGCCAAGGTGAAGTTGATGGCTTTCCTCTACACACACACCCCCCGCACTGAGCATAGAATCCATATTTGACATGGAGGAGGTGGGTAATTTTGGCAGGCTGCATGCCAAGAAAGGAACAGCTGGACAGCAGTTAAAGCCATGTGGAGCTCTGCACATAGGTCTGAGTGGACGGTTGACCTGTTAAATGTGGGTCAGTTGGCAGCTGTACCACATTACTATCATATCAGGCATACTCCAGCTGCTCTGGCCTGGACCTTGCCTCTGCTTCTCCAGTGACTAAAGCACAGCAAGGAACAGGGGAATTGAATCAGGCACAGCTTCTGCTAAAAAAACCCCAGGTTTTGTTAACACTGATCTTCCCACGGAAGAAAAAGAAAAGGAGATTATTGCCTTGATGTCAACAACCAAATTCTCCCTTAAATTAAACAGTGCCATCCAAATTCTTCTGGTTTAAAAAAACCTACCACCCCTCCCAAATAGGGAAATTTTGCTGCCATTTAACGCAAATGGGTTCAATCTTATATTCACTGACTTGTGAACTGAAGATGGACAAATCTGTCAAATTTGCTTTCTCGCTGTTTCTCTGCCTTTGATTCAGTTATCCACAGTTCTGCAGAGATTTCCTTTAAAAACAATTGCCACGGAAAATTTGCAGTATTTTAGGGTGACTTCTCCTAATATACTTTTTATTGCAAGCAATTCCCCCTAATGAAATGCATTTTTATATGTTATGTTCACTAAATTATGCATTTGATGCACATTGTCCATATATATATATATATATATATATATATATATATATATATATATACACATATAAACACACACACACATATATATAGAAACACAGTTTGGTTGTGGAGAGTCATCACAAAATCTGGAGAAGTGCAGATCTCAAAAGATAATTGTGTTTTGACTTGCATAATGGTTCAAGAAGTGTGAATTAGGAAGTTTCTCATGAAAATGCAAACTAAATTTCCTGCTGAGGCAAACCTCGTTGAATTGAGGAGGACTTGCTGAGTAGATATGTATATAATTCCGTGGACCATGGAATTCTACAGTCTGTGCAATGGACACTGCAGTCTCTAGAACAGCCTTCATAAGCATGGTGCCCTCTACATATTCTGAGCCACGGTTTCCATTATGTCTGGCAGAATGGGTATGTAATCTAAACTCCGTTTTGAATGCTTATTTTCCCTCAGCCATCAGAAGCTCAACTCTCGAATGCAGCTGGGATCTGACATACTTCACACCAGCTTAACTTAAGCCCATGCTTAGGACTGCTCCCTTTGTAACTAAGAACTAGTGCATACCCTCTAACATTTTGAGAGGGGAAAGCAGGACACAAATACAACCAACCGGCCTGCCCAATTTCCATTCTCTTTCTCCCACCCGCATGATCTGTGCTCTTGTCCCCCCCTCCACCTGCCTGATCTCTTCTCACTCTCACCCAGGGTTGTGGGAAAAGGGGTGGGAGCGGTCCGCCCCAGGTGCCCTCACTGAGGGGGTGACATTTGGCGCACTGCCCACCCGTGACTCCCAAGCCTACCCCCGAGCCGTCGGGGTAAGGGAGGAGCTGCACCGCTTTGCCGGCGGCATTCCCCCCTTCCCCCTTCATTTTGACAGCTTGGGGGAGACGCGGGAGATGCGGGTGGGTGGCGCGCTGAATGTCTGCCATGGGAGGCTTGCTCTGCCCCCGTGAGTGGCTCACTCCACCCCTGTGGGTGGCTTGCTTGGCCCTGGCTGCAGGCGGACAAGCCGCTCCAGGCACCCAAGTGCCTATCCCGTGCCTGGGAGGGCACCCTCCGCACCACACACCCCTTGGGAGCGTGCCCACCTGGGCATCGTGGGTATATGCTTGGCTGCTGCTCTCACCCACCCGTGTTATGAAACCAGGGTGCTTTGGGATGAAGGCAGAGCTCAGGGCAGCATCAGCAGGACTGCCCTGCTTAAAACAGGGCACTTGACAATTATGCTCATGTCCAGAGTGACTACAGTGGTACCTCTGGATGCGAATGAGATCCGTTCCAGAGCCCTGTTCGCATCCTGAAGTCAACACAACCAGCGTCTGCACATGCGCGGGTCGTGATTCACTGCTTCCACACCTGCGTGTGATGTCATTTTGAGCATCTGCGCATGCACAAGCGGCGAAACCCAGATGTAACACGCTCCGTTACTTCTGTGTCACTGCGGAGCGTAACCTGAAAATTCTCAACCTGAAGCACATTTAACCCGAGGTATGACTGTATTTCCCTTCTCAATCCCTTCTTCCTTTTGTGTCATGCCTTTTAGATCACAAGCCTTTTACAGCTGAATAGTGGCATAATAATATAAACCACGTTATATTATTAACAGCACCGGCCGTCCTCTGTATAGCATCCTCTCCCCCATTGGATATGCTCATACAATCCAGTCCATGTAAATTCTGAAATTGTCAGCCAGACCTCGAGATAGGTTTTCAACGCTAGCCAATGAGCATTTTGCTTCTTTAATTACTTCTTTTTACATTGTGATTCTCCTCGTACAGGAGGGTTCAAGCGATTTCCATAATGACAAAGGGCGCTGTTTGCATTTGTCACATTGTCAGCTTCTGTGGCTTTTCTCGAAGCCTTGGACACACTTCTGACTTTCCTCGAGCTGTTGGAGAAACACTGGCAAGAGCAAAGCCTACAACTGTTACTAAAATTAGTCATTTGTCCCTTTTTTTGTTTAGAAATAAAAGGCTGCGTTTGCTTCGAAAGCTGTTGCCTCTGAAGTCCCGGGGAATTTAGCTAATTGTGTCGGTATGCTTATGTACAGTAATTACAGCAAACAAAGGATGCACACAGGAAGGTGTAAGGTCTTTAAAGGCTAATCTCAAGAATGCAACACCCAGGTGTACTTCCCCCAAATCCTGTAATGAAAATAGTAGTCCAAATCCTATTTAGCAAACAACGGGATTTAGTCTTATAAAATCCACAAAAACACTCTAATTTGCTACCTGCCATTGTATGGCAGCAGTCAAACTGGTTGGAACTTGAGGCTTTCAGTTGACAAGATGCTCTGAGGGCTTTGCTTGGAAACAAGGGAGTAGGATCAATTCAGCAAGGGTTTAGCTGCCTTATGGGTCATTTATGCCCCACAGCTAGGATTTGGACTCAATGGATCTACATGGAAGCATCTGCCATGGTATCTCATAGACTGCTGCCTATTTTTGTTGTATGCCCCACCCCCTCTGATGAAGAATGTCTTATGCCAGATGTATATATTATCTGGTATGCCATTACCCTGTACCATGGGAGGAAGAAGCACATCAAAAGAGGGGT
Source organism: Podarcis raffonei (assembly GCF_027172205.1). Lineage (NCBI taxonomy): Eukaryota > Metazoa > Chordata > Lepidosauria > Squamata > Lacertidae > Podarcis > Podarcis raffonei. Next base: position 83,409,548 of record NC_070606.1, on the reverse strand, counting down.
GTTCCACATGCTCAGGCCCTCCAAGTGTCCTTATTTTCCACAGATTTGCAGAAGCTGTTCCAGTTTCTGATTTGATCCCAGAATGCCCCCCTAGCCAAGGAGATACGTAGCTCTGCAACCTTTAGAAGACATTCAGAAGGCAGCCATTAATGTTTAATGTTTTCTTGTGTTTCTAAATATGTTGGAAGCTGCCTAGAGTGGCTGGGGCAACTCAGTCCAATCGATAGGGTAAAAATAATAAAATAAAATAACAACCCTATTTTCATCGGATGCATGTTGGAGGGTATGCATGTTCCATGGGCGCACACACCTGACCAAGGTGTCAAAGAAGGCACTGGCTAATGTCTGGTCAGCTGCAAGCATGACTTTATTTCAGGTGTGTTGCTTCACAGACCTACCATGACCCAGGTTACTCTCAACAAGAAGTACAGTTCTTCTATAGGGCTCCTCTTCTAGGATGCCTGCCTTCTGTGCTGTTGGCCTTGGCAAGCTTAAGTCCAGGACTCCTGTGCCTGGTAAATCTGTGATATATTGCTGAGGGGGGCAGTAGAAGAGAAGAGTCTTCAACAACCAGTTATGTCTATGTCTATGTCTACTAAGAAAGTATAGCCAGAGTAAAGGTAAAGGTAAAGGGACCCTTGACAGTTAAGTCCAGTCGCGACTCTGGGATTGCGGCACTCATCTCACTTTACAGGCTGAGGGAGCTGGTGTTTGTCTGCTCCACAGACTGTTTTTCCAGGTCATGTGGCGCAACAGAACACTGACACCAGAGCAGTGCATGGAAACGCTGTTTATCTTCCCACTGGAGCGGTACCAATTAATCTACTTGCACTTTTAGTGTGCTTTCGAACTGCTAGGTTGGCAGGCGCTGGGAATGAGCAACGGGACCTCACCCCATTGTGGGGATTTGAACCACCGACCTTTTGATCGGCAAGCCCAAGGCCCAGTGGTTTAGACCACAGCACCACCTGTGTCCCCTTATAGCCAGAGACATATTGGCAAATTTTAAAAATCTACCCGGACAGAAATTTTACCTCTGGAAAAAAGGACGTGTCCTGGAAAAAGAGGACACATGGCAAACCTATTATTTTACCTCTGCTTAAACTAGGCAGAGCAGCAGCAGGTTTGGATCTGCTGTAACTTTATGTTGGTTTACACCAGCTTCTTGTGTATAGGATTGCTCCCTAAGCCCCATTTCCATTTTTCAAAAAAATCAAAAGCAACTTCATACTCAAAGTACTCAAACTCATCCTCAAAGGATTACTCAAAGCAGAGAAGCAGCAAGGAGAGGAAGACATAACCTTTTCCCTCACATCCATTTATCCACTTCAGATTGTCCCTGACATTGTCCCACCACTCTCTTCCTGTGGGATTGCAGATTCAATTTTATAAAGAGTATAAACTGTGTTTGTTTGTTTGTTTTTAAACCTATGGAGAGGTGGAAGTTACTAGAAGGGGGAATTCTAATGTGAGGACTAGCTAAAAGAGGTTTCTGCAAAATGAACAGAAAAGTCCTGGAAGGGTACCATTTGGAGAAAGGTCCCAGGCATTCCATTTTCTCGGAAGTGAGTTGTACAAAAGGATTGCCCCCCATTTCAACTAGTGAATAATATTTTAATAATGGTTCATTCAAATAGTAGATAAAATATGTATATGAGTATTATGGCAGATGTCACGAATAGTGAAACACAGCACAGTGAAGTTTTTTTTATTGACGGAGAAGCAGGAGATCTCGTCTTTGATTAATGCTTCTGCCTTTGTTCCAGGCTGCTATTTTGTTTTTTGGTGCATCTATCAGGTAGCTGACAAGAATGAGGAAAGGTAGAAAGGAATAAATATGCCTGTTTCTCTCTCAGCCTTATGATTTCAAAAAGATTGACTAATTTAGAATTAAAAACCACAACACCAAACTGAGAAATGACCCGAAAGCTCAAAGCTGTTTTTCTTGTTCAGCAGCTGTAAAAAGGTTAGGTTCATATACAACCATTTCCTGCCCATTATTTTGTGGACCACATTATGCCCTCCCTGAAAAACATATGCTTTGCTGTCATTCTTCACTGGGAATCCCCATGGAAACTAGCGATGGGCCAGCCTCACCTCAAAGTATCTGTTCCAGAAATTGTATCTGATTAGCAAAAGTGATTGATATTGTTTCACATCCATTGTATGGGAAATTAATCTGGCCTCTGGATAGGCTCTGGCACTCGACCATGGTATGAGGCTGTGGCATCATTGCAGGACGGCATTACATGCTGTCACAAACAGGTGCTTCTCTATCTGCACATACAGATGGGGTATAGGGATTCTAATGCATCCCTGCCAAATTTGCACGTCCGGAACCAACCTGCAAACCAAAACACCGCTCTCCTTTGAAATGTGCTTGCCACCGTATTTTGTGATTCAGTTCTCCAATGAAAGGATGTGTATACAAATATGCATGTTAATGAAAAGTGCATGTCATACAGTGGTACCTCTGGTTATGAACTTAATTCGTTCCGGAGGTCCGTTCTTAACCTGAAACCGTTCTTAACCTGAGGTACCACTTTAGCTAATGGGGCCTCCCGCTGCCGCCGGCACGCAATTTCTGTTCTCATCCTGATGTAAAGTTCTTAACCAGAGGTACTTCTTCTGGGTTAGCGGAGTCTGTAACCTGAGGTACCACTGTATTAGTATATGTTAGAATATAATGTGTCAATTAGGGAAAATAATGTACCAGAATGCATATACCTGGAAAAATTGCACGCAAAAATATATTGGAGAAAACATTATGAAACATTACAAACCTATACATATGGACATCTGTAGTAGAACTCATTCGGATGTGCAGCCAAACAGCGAGGCAATGCTTTAATGGTAGGAGGCAAGGCTAGCCCACATGGCCTCATGACCCACATTACACTTCGACATTTGGGGTGGTCATCTTCTTGAATACACATTCTTCAGCATCTATTCTCCATGACCCAAGTCACTAAGAAGGACAGTATGAGGCACATCATGCTATTGACCAGAGGTCGGTAACCTAAGGCCCATAGGCCGGAAGTGGTCACTTGTTTCCTTAATGAGAAACATTGTGCCCATGAGCGCAGAAGCAATTTTTGGTGCTGCGTTGCGCCGGCCCGGCCCACAGAGGATCTCCATGGGAGTGATATGGCCCAAGCCTTGCTGACTCCTGCTATTGACTGTTTAGGTCAGCAGGGACTAACCTGTAGGCTTGCTGTTGTTGTTGACACTCCAACTGCAGCAGCCTAAGCCAGCATGCCCTGTGGTCAGGAGAGACCGGAGCTGTGGTCCAACAATGCTTGGTTATCCATCCCTAGTTGAAGTAGCATTAGTAGGATCTAATTATCAAAGTGGACTCAGGGAATGCCAGCCAAAGGCTAGCCATTTGTCCACCCAAAATATCAGCAGTCACAAGGAAAGAAACCTGGCCTGGCAGCTGCAGAAGCCCACAAATGTGAAACAATGGAAGGCTACGCAATACTTGCATGAAAAATAATCTCATTAAAGAAACAAATTACATGCTGCCAACAGAATTCTGTCTGCCGTCAACTTCGCCAGTGCCATGGGCTTTCAGATCAACCCACTTCATATGTCGAGAGTATTTGGGCTTGCATAATTGGCCCCTGAAATAATCCCTTTGTTTCCAGTTTGATAGAATCACTTGTATCGCATCCAGCAACTGCCAGAAGATTAAGTTGGTAATGAGATTGTACCTTTCCCCATTCTCGTTAGCTCGTTAGGACAAATAATTGATGTGTCATTTTTTGTTCTTGCCCTGAGAATGGATTAACATTGTGGCATTTTATTTTCCCAAGAACCTGTTTTAAAACATACTTAGCAAGCCAAAGCAGACCAATTGGTCCCTTGTAGAAGACAAACAGGACTCTCTGGTTATTCCCCTGCTTTCTGTAAATTCTGAATTATGTTGTTTCCTCCAATGATGAAATAGTAGGGTGGGATTTTTTTAAAAACCCAGCAAACCCAGTTGTAATAACTAATACATTATTGGAGAATTCCTGTCCTTTCTGCAGTATGCACTGTATATTTCAAGAAGGAGCTACTACTACATTATGGATTTAAACTCTAAGGTTTTCATTGCTCCTCCATAAGAAGGATGGAAATCATAGCTCTGTGAGGTTGCCTTAAGTTATTTATTTTAAAATGGGTTGTCATAGCTTTTGTCAAGGAATCCTAGGAGCTTCGTTTTTGCTGGGGTGCTAAAGATGTTTAGCAGTTTTTGCAGAGTTGCGATCGCCATCTTTCTGGTGGAGAAGTACCTATAAAATTGTTTGATATTATATGCTGCTTTTATCTTTCCGCCAGACTTGATTGCAATTTGCAGGCATGGTCACCCCTTCTGAGGAGATGAAGCCCACCAAATTTCAGGATCATGGTTGTTATTCTCTATGGCTATTCTACAAGGCAGACTGTACCATTTTGGGATGGGGACACAAATAGGAATCATGGGGGTGGGGGTCTACAGGGAAAAAGCAGGGGTGCCCATGAAAGACTGATGGACATCAGCACCCTTCAGTAATGGTGGGTGGGTGTTCCCTCAAGGATTTTGTTCGGGGATGTTATGGATTTGGGGAGATACTTCTTCTTGAAGGATAGAGAAACATCTATTGATTTGCATATGGTAAGGTGTGGTGATAGGTAAAGAAGACAAGGAATCCACAGAAAAGACTGAGAAGGGTAAAATATCATTCTCTAAGCATGTGGTGGGTTGTTTTTTCTCATCCACTTCTTCTGTAGCATCCGGGACTGATCAGTTTTGGAGAAAATATCTGGCCAGATGGGCATTCACTCTTAGTAAGACGTCGCCCCACTAGAAAGAAGGTAAATCAAAATATTATTCTTGGCTGCTGTAGCAAACACGGCTCTTCAAGGCTGATAAATGTGTCCAATATTTAATAACAAGCACAAACCTATTGTCCTCCCCTAATTTCTGAAACACTTTGATTATTCCTGTGACAGCCTAATGAATGTCATTTCTATTGTGGCTCTTTGTTGGAAATGGTTTACATCTGGAAGATGATAATTTGCCCAGTACATTTATAGTCTGATTAACTCTTGCCTCAATATAAGACAAAATACATATCTCCTGTCTTCAGGGATGGTTAGATCTGCATTTGCCAAGTAAATCTTGAACACTAGCCAATAACAAATAAGCTGAAGAATGATCAGAAAAAAATATATATATAGCAATGCCATCCCATTCTATTTCAGGCAGGGCAGTGAAGCTGAACACATAAATTTCATTTCCTGTAATCCATCTTGGGACACTGGATCTATAACTCTGAGATCAGCACATTATTTAGAGACTCATAGCAGGGGCTCGGTTTACAATTTCTGTTGTGTACACTTTCTGTGATCTAACAAACTGTATTGTGCATTGCTTACCGTTATTTATATGATAGCTTGATCTAAAAGTCACACTCTGTCCTGTGCTAGTATTCTGCAGTTTAGCTAATGAGATGTGGAAAAATATGAAAAAGAACCATAGAGTTTGACCTCAAAGGTCATCTACCCCAATCCCACAGTGATGCAGAGAATTCATGACTCCAGCATCCCTGATAAGTTGGCATTCTAGCCTCTGCTAAACAATCTCTCATGACCTCACCTTCATCACCTTCCAAGGTCGCACCACAGTCAAGCAGCTTCTTCAGAGCTTCCTTTTTGGGAGCAGGTGGTGCTGTGGTCTAAATCACTGAGCCACTTGGGTTTGCCAATCAGAAGATCGGTGGTTCGAATCCCCGTGACGGGGTGAGCTCCCGTTACTCTGTCCCAGCTTCTGTCAACCTAGCAGTTTGAAAGCACAGCAGTGCAAATAGCTAAATAGGTACAGCTGTGGCGGGAAGGTAAACGGCGTTTCCATGTGCTCTGACTTCTGTCACTGTGTTCCGTTGTGCCAGAAGTGGTTTAGTCACATGGCCACATGACCCAGAAAGCTGTCTGTGAACAAACGCCATCTCCCTCGGCCTGAAAGCCAGATGAGTGCCACAACCCCATAGTTGCCTTTGACTGGACTTAACTGCCCAGGGGTCATATACCTTTACCTTTTTTTTACAGAACTTCACTGGAAATCTTTAGTCCAAATTCTTTTTTTAAAAAAAATGATTTGAACACACTGGAACACAGCAGTGGGTGTGGTGTGACACAGTGGCAGATGTGACTGGCCATGTCATGTTCCTTTATGCACATGGGTGATTCTGATCCTCCATGAAGAAGGAAGGAAAGAATTGTCTGCCAAAATACCACTCCAAATTTTGTCACGTGACATGAGCCATGAAAACGAGGAAATTACAGTACAAAACTCTAGTGATTTTCCATGTTAACAGGGTCACAGACAGATCCACACCCCCCCCAGAAGCAGTTAACACAGAAATGAGCTCTAAACTTCCACCAGATTTCAATAAGATGCTTTTACATTGTGCAAAAGATCTCAAAAAATGCAGAAACGATTGCGTAGAAACATCAGGGAAATGGAGTGAATGCAGCCAATGTGTGATCGAAACCGAACAGCCTCAAGGTTTTGTGTATCCCAGAAGAGGTGAAATGGAATTTTCTTTAAAAACAAAATACGTCCCTTGAAGCATTCCAGCACCAAAGATACAAAGCTGTGCAAAACTGTTTTCCAGGTAAGTATTCCTACCACTTCTGAGTTTGCCATTGAGGACCCTTTGATAAGCTTCAATGAGTCAGTATTGGTTGGCATAGAGGGACAGAGGAGTTTACTTGACCTCCTGTGTCACTGCTCCTTACTGGAAAGTTGGGGCAATGTGGTGGAGAGGTTTGTGCCGAGCAAATACAGCAGGAAGAGTGCTGAATGGTCAGGAAGAGTGCTGTTGGTGATTTTGTACCATGCTAACCTCCCCCTTTGCCTCTCTTTCCCCCTCCTGGTACAGCACTGCTGAAGACAGATGATCGCATAAGCCTCCAGACTGACCACTACAGCAAAGAGTCTCTATTCGAGGCTCTTGAGCCACAGCTTGTTAGTCACTACATTAAATTGCTATGAATGAAGTCAAACACATTTCAACCAATACCTCTTTGTCTCTTCTTCAAAAAATATTACATTTATGCCCCTTGGTTCATGGCATGCTAAGTACAGCAGTGAAGGGTCTTAAAAGTGAAATGGTTTAGAAGCGCAATTGTTGACTCTCAAATGATCCTTACTGTGGTTCCTTTCCTTTCTTTGTCTCAGCTTCCCTTTCTGTATCACACAGATTTAACCATGTATTTTGAGATTTCCCAATTGTCTATGTGTAAGACGAGCTCAGCAAAAGCATTTTAGAATATTTAATATGGAAGATTTATACCCACTTCAGATATATTTTTCAAGTAATCCCTGATAAATCCACCATCTTTTCCTCCATTTCTGTAACATTACTTTCCCCTCTGAGCTTTGCGAAGAAAGGTTCTTAAGTCAACACCACTTCTCTCTGTTCTTACAGCATTATGCTTTTCAAATGTGCAATATGAAATTTCTGCTATTGCCTAGAAACCACTACAGCCTCGAGAGTTTTCATAACTGAAGTCTGAAAGAATAACTGCTTCTCTCCACCAGGGGAGCACATTGGCTCTTTGCAAATTGCAAAGCAAATGGGGGTAACTTGGGTGAGGTTTTCACATGCCTGAATCAGTTAGAACTATTAAGGAAGCATTATGAATTGGATCAGGGAATCTCTAAAGCCAAGAGTTGCTGTGTGGTCTTGGATTTTTACAGTGACCACTGCATTTATTTATTTTTAAGTGAAACCAACCTGATTAGGCTGAGCTCAACAGAAGTGGGGTATCTTTCATTTTGATGGACTTTAATCACAGCAAATTATTTTCCGAGGACATTCTAATCACAGTGATTTTTTTTGGGGGGGATATTGGATTAAATATTTTAAAATTATGTTTGCGTGTCGAGGTCCCCAGGGCCACCCCAATAACTCACACATCACACAGAATTTTTGTTTAAGGTTTTTGGCATAATTTTGGCCACAACTTTATTAAAATACAAAAAATGTGAGTGGTTGCTTAGGCATAGGTTGTGACTATCTGCCCCCACCATGGGGGACAGACTGACATTCCGCACAATGCGAAAGTCAGAATAGGGGAATACACTTGGGGGTAGCGACAGAGCAGGGAAGCTGCCCTCAGCCCTCCCCAAATGCAACCAGGAGCTCATTGCTATGGCCTGAGGAGCCCCCTTGACAGAGTGGACAAGCAATAGTTAGCCCCCAATTCCTTTAACGGAATCCCTTGCAGCAGCAGCATTAGAGGGGCAGGCACAGCCAATCCATGCCCCTCAACCAACCAAACCATAAACCAGTGCCTAACCACAACCTTACAAGTTGTGATGATTTGCTATGCAGTAGGCAAAAACCAAATGGCCCCAGCCAATCAGCCAGATGGACAAGTTTCCTACCGGGCCCCTGCCCCAAGAGCAGACGACCCCATGACAGGCATGGCAAGGTCAAAGCGAACAACCCTAATTCTAGGGAGGGGGGGATGGGCAATCCGATGCATGGGCGAAAAGAGGAGCCCTAGCCTCGTGCAAGGAGTTTTAGCATTTCTGGCTGTCAATCAACAAATGGCAACATTTACTTCTTCCCAACAGCAAGGGAAACCCCAATCACATCAGTGGCCAACGATCAATTAGCCCGCCCTCAACTTTGGAGTGTCCTGGCGGACCCCACCACAACTCTTGCTCTCCATGAAGGAGAACACGCTTTGTTTTTAGGTGGATCTGTATGTACCCCTATGCAGATATACCAAGAAAGATCTCTCCCCTTGGAGGAGGGCCACAGAAGCCTACCACTCAGCAATGATCCTTGGGATAAGAAGAGTCTTGCTGCTGGTGTCATTCTCCCCACCCCAATCATTCTTGAGGATTCAAGCTCATCCTTGCAACACCACCAATATACAGTTCTGGCAGAAAATGAAGAAGTTATAGATCTCCTCCTCCTCATCCTCCTTTTAAAAAACCAATTTAAAAGTCCCCTGTGTGTAACTGCTGACAATCTGAGAGACTTAATCCACTCTGAAGGGCTCCTGGACCTATAAATTTCACCCACTTTGGCCAAAAAGGGACTACACTAAAACCACCTCTGGATTCCCCGGTACAGTGAATGGAGAAAACAGAGCTTTGTTTCATACAGAGCAGCTTGAAATGCAGAGCACGGATGCAAGTGGTGACAGCACAATGAAGAGCTACAGATACAAGGTGGATCTTGGGGGCCCTTGTACATCCCTACTATAAATCCAGCAAGAAGCATCTCTGTGACCTTGAATTTGGATCAATAGTGCCATTTTCTTAGGGCTCCACTTAAAGACCATTTAGATGTGCCTAAAACCAATGTTTTTCAACAGCAGAGCTATCACAATTTTAGCAACTTTACTGACAGTTCAGCTATTGAAGAAAAGAACAGTTGACCTCTATGCACCATTTATTTCCAGTTCTCTTTTAGGTGTAATTCAAGGTAAGGGATTTAATAGCAAATTTTAATGCATGATTTCCCCCAAAATTCATAAGTTATACAATAGTCCTCTGGAACATACTAATAAAATGAACCAATGTTTATTATTTAGATGGAAAGACTTTCTGTCTTCATTTCTAACAGAAGCATCCCAGGGTTTATGAGTCAACATGATTATGGCTATGATTTCAAAACTTATTTCTTACTTTTTAATTTAAATCTACCCTTACTTGCCCCCTTATCGCTTGAGAAGAGTAATTTAGGCTGGATCCTAAGCCTATTCAGCTCAGTCAAGTGACCTGGCAACCCAGCATAGAAAACTATTTTAAAAGGTTGTTTTCCCTCTATGTTATCTGTGTTCTATTTGTAATATTATTATGTACACGATTTGGAGATACTGTACTTGGTGCTTCAGGGGGCAGAAGTGAGCGAGTTATTGTTTACTCTCCTAATTTGATTCTTACCTGCAAGTGGAAAATAAATCAATTTATGATCATCTCTAGGGTCATTCTAAACCCAATTTAATATTGGAAAAAATAGTGCACATAGGTATGCAGTTAATACATATAAGTACTTCCAGTTTAAAACACTGGATGGGGGGACTCACCATTTATTTTAAAAGTATTTGAGAATTCCACCCCAAATTCTCTATCAGTTTATGATCCAGGTCCCTACCCCTTTTCCTGATACAGCTCTGCCAAATAACTTGGTCCTTAGAATTGATGTTTTCCTAAGGTGTACAGTTCAGGAAAGGCTTAAACAACAGAATTTCTGGAATTTGTACAGTCAGTGTGCCATCTACTGACAAACCAGCAAATTCAGAAATTGCACTGCATCAGAATGTATTTTGCTAGGATTTTGGCTGTTTATGTACTCACTGCTTTTCACACGGCAACCACAACTTAAATTCTCAACAGCACACACATATGTTCGTTTCAAAGAAGCAGATGAAAATTAGGCAAACTTAGATTAAAAATATAAGGTGACAAGTGGGAACTGCAACAAAAGATTGCAGTGCTCCCTGTTCCATTCTACCCCTCCCCATCAGTAGTATTCCCCCCTCTCCATTCCCCCCACCACAATGGTTTTTTCAACATTATACAGTCAGCAGATTGTACACACTGAGCATGCTCAGTCATGATTGAGTTGTGTGGGAGACCTGACCCACCACCTCCATGAGGCAGATTCAGCTGAGAGGCAGCGACTGGTCCAAAGTGACCCCAGTGATGGCAGAGTGGGGATTTGAACCCTGGTCTCCCAGGTCATAGTCCAACACTCAAACCACTCACTCTGCTTGGTAACACCAAAGTGGTGCACCATGTCACCTCTATGTATGAGGAAGAAGACCCTTGGCACATCCAATATCACAGGTACTACCAAAAAGAGGTCTTTCCTCACTGCAGACAGGCTTACCATGAGCATCAAGGTTGCTGACCACGGTAATGGTAGCACTAATTCTATCAGCACTTCTCATGTGATTCCTGCCTTAAAATGTTACCAGATAAATGGGATCAAACCATAGGAAAGTGATTCTCGTGTTACTCTATTCCGAACTTAAAAGTGGAAAGCGTAATGCTGGTGGTCAACAAAAGAGGTTTAAAGACTGTCTCAAGGCACATTTTTAAAAATGTAGAATAAACACCGACAACTGGGAAACACTTGCCTGTGAGCCCTCCAATTGGAGAACAGCCTTTACCAAAGGCGTCATGGGCTTTGAAGACACTCGAACTCAGGACGCAAGGAAGAAATGTGCTAAGAGGAAGGCACATTTGGCAAATCCACACCGTGATCAACTCCCACCCAGAAACCAATGTCCTCACTGCAGAAGGACGTGTGGATCCAGAATTAGCCTCCACAGTCACTTACTCATTGTTAAAACCATGTCTATGGAAGACAATCTTACTCGGCTATGAATGGTCACCAAAGGACATATGAACCAGTCCTAAGAATAAAAATCCTATTGTAGGCATAACTGCATTTTTTTAATGGTTTGGCCTGTTAGCCATACTATGAACTACTTTTGCCCAGTTTCTTTCTTTCTCTTTCTCTTTCTCTTTCTCTCTGTATATGTGTTTGGAATACTGAAATGAACCTGACAAATTAATTACCACAGAACACTTCATTAACTAGAGTACCTTGCATATAGCTCTTCATTGTTCGAATAGATTTGTTCTGAGGTGCCGCACTCACAGAGAATTCTAATTTTGCATTGTTGATGCTTGTTAAGAAGCACCCTTGGATAAATATGTTTAATGCATCATGACGTCTAACTAGTTGCACCTAGCCCGTCAGCCCCTTGAAAGATGGGGGTGCATAAAATGCAGAGGATTAAAACTCCCAGAAGAGACAAGAAACGTTGACTTCTCAAAATGATGGATCCTCACAGGCATTCTCTCCCTCTGTCTCTCCCTGGCCCAGAATGACCCAGGGTGATCTATGCTTGCTAAATGCTGTCCACAGTCTGGTCTGATAGATGGCTAGAAAATGGCGGGTGAGGGCAGGACTGGGTGGCAAGGAGTGGGCAAGCCTGTGGGTGGTTGAAAGGAAGGTCTTTTGGAGAGATGGGGTAGATGTGAGGAAAGACAGCTGATTTTGGAAGCAACAGAGGAGAGAGGAAAAGAGGAAGCCAAGAGGAATGGGGTTCAATGATTTACATGGAGAGGGAAGCTGAAAGGCCTTGCTGCTTCAAAGCTGGGAGTGTGCTCCCCTTAGCAACCATGATGGGTTAAATTAAAAATGTCAGAGGAGAGCCAATGTGGTGTAGTGGTTAGACCTGGGAGCTAAAGGTAAAGCTAAAGGGCCCCTGACAGTTAAGTCCAATCGCGAACGACTCTGGGGTTGTGGCACTCATCTCGCTTTACTGGCTGAGGGAGTCGGCGTTCGTCCACAGTTTTTCCGGGTCATGTGGCCAGCATGACTAAGCCACTTCTGGCGAAACCAGAGCAGTGCATGGAAACGCCGTTTACCTTCCCACCGGAGTGGTACCTATTTATCTACTTGCACTTTGATGTGCTTTCAAACTACTAGGTTGGCAGGAGCTGGGACCGAGCAACAGGAGCTCACCCTGTCACAGGGATTCGAACTGCCAACCTTCTGATCGGCAAGCCCTAGGCTCAGTGGTTTAGACCACAGTGCCATCCGCGTCCCACCTAGGACCTGGGAGACCAGGGTTAAAATCCCCACATGGCCCTGAAGGCATACAGGGTGATTTTGGGCCAGTCATTGCCTCTCAGCCTAACTTAGGGAGGGAAGTGGCTAAAAAGTGGGGAACTATGTAAGCCACCTTGAACATCTTGGAGGAAAGACAGCATATCAGTTTAAGAGATAAATGTAATAAATAAATAAGGCCTGTGGAGAGGAGGGGAACTGTATTAGGGCCCTCATAGGTGGAGGCAATTAAAAGAGCAGCTGCCACGGAACAGAATGAAGTCAACTATCTTGGTGTCAGTGTTGTCATTAGAAAATCATGGAGGAACACTGGTGCACCTTCAAGGCGCTTTCCTGAGGAGAAGTGGTTTATGGTGTTACTGTGAGAGAATCTGGAGAGATACCGGAGGAGGCAAAGTTTTATGTTTCCCTCTGCGTAGAATTCTGAGAATCATAGAATCATAGAGTTGGAAGAGACCACAAGGGCCATCGAGTCCAACCCCCTGCCAAGCAGGAAACACCTTCAGAGCACTCCTGACATATGGTTGTCAAGCCTCTGCTTAAAGACCTCCAAAGAAGGAGACTCCACCACACTCCTTGGCAGCAAATTCCACTGTCGAACAGCTCTTACTGTCAGGAAGTTCTTCCTAATGTTTAGGTGGAATCTTCTTTCTTGTAGTTTGGAACCATTGCTCCGTGTCCGCTTCTCTGGAGCAGCAGAAAACAACCTTTCTCCCTCCTCTCTGTGACATCCTTTTATATATTTGAACATGGCTATCATATCACCCCTTAACCTCCTCTTCTCCAAGCTAAACATGCCCAGCTCCCTTAGCTGTTCCTCATAAGGCATCGTTTCCAGGCCTTTGACCATTTTGGTTGCCCTCCTCTGGACACGTTCCAGTTTGTCAGTGTCCTTCTTGAACTGTGGTGCCCAGAACTGGACACAGTACTCCAGGTGAGGTCTGACCAGAGCAGAATACAGTGGCACTATTACTTCCCTTGATCTAGATGCTATACTCCTATTGATGCAGCCCAGAATTGCATTGGCTTTTTTAGCTGCCGTGTCACACTGTTGGCTCATGTCAAGTTTGTGGTCAACCAAGACTCCTAGATCCTTTTCACATGTACTGCTCTCAAGCCAGGTGTCACCCATTTTGTATTTGTGCCTCTCATTTTTTTTGCCCAAGTGCAATACTTTACATTTCTCCCTGTTAAAATTCATCTTGTTTGTTTTAGCCCAGTTCTCTAATCTGTCAAGGTCGTTTTGAAGTGTGATCCTGTCCTCTGGGGTGTTAGCCACCCCTCCCAGTTTGGTGTCATCTGCAAATTTGATCAGGATGCCCTTGAGTCCATCATCCAAGTCGTTGATAAAGATGTTGAATAAGACCGGGCCCAAGACAGAACCCTGTGGCACCCCACTAGTCACTCTTCTCCAGGATGAAGAGGAACCATTGATGAGCACCCTTTGGGTTCGGTCAGTCAGCCAGTTACAAATCCACTGAGTGGTAGCATAGTCAAGACCGCATTTTACCAGCTTCTTTACAAGAATATCATGGGGCACCTTGTCAAATGCCTTGCTGAAATCAAGGTAGGCTACATCCACTGCGTTCCCTTCATCTACCAAGGTTGTAATACCAGGGTTGTAATTCTGTCAAAAAACGAGATCAGGTTAGTCTGACATGACTTATTTTTCAGAAATCCATGCTGACTATTGGTGATCACAGCATTCCTTTCTAGGTGCTCACAGACTGTTTGCTTAATGATCTGCTCCAGAATCTTCCCTGGTATTGATGTCAGGCTGACTGGGCGGTAATTATTTGGGTCCTCTCTTTCCCCCTTTTTGAAAATAGGGACAACATTTGCCCTCCTCCAGTCTGCCGAGAATTTTGTATCCCTGGTATGAGATAGATCAGGTGCAAGGAAACTCAAGCCAGGGGTTAAGGACGGGTGTCTTGAGCTGGTAATGTTTCTTGCTTGCCTGGATGGTGGAAGCATAGGGATGTGTGAATGTGTGACAATACTAGCCTGCTGTACAAAGGGGAAATTTACATTAATTGCTCCACTCCGCTCTTCTGTAAACGAGTTGACCAAGTTGCAAGCGTCCTGAGCAAATTTATAATAGGTTGCTCTTGAATTTATGAAGTTGGAAGTTATGGATGTCCAAGTAAAGCCAATAAATAGCTGCAAGAGCAGGTATATCTGTTTCCAATGCCTTCTCCTTCCTACAAAACAGTTTCTGCAATCCAGAGCTCTTGAATGTATTTTACATGCTTTAAATACAATTATCTTTTTATTATCAACATAGGTACTTGTGTTCTTTCTCTCTCATATGCACACTAGATAGAATTCATACGGAAGAATATGTAAAATTCAGAGAAGTTTGATGAGCTATCACGGATCAAAGCACTCAGAAATAATTGCCAATATACCAAAGTTCCATAATTGTTCAAACACAAAGTAATGGAAAGTGGCACTTGAGGAAGACAGCTCTTACGGAAGTCTTGATTCCTGTAACAAAATGGAATGCATGACTATCGCTCCAAATTAATTCTGCAACAAAGACCACTTGTGCCAGTTTTAATTCACACTATGGCCACATCAAGGCTCAGGAATACTTATGTGCAAGCACAGCTCATTCCGAACACTGTCTTGCAGCTATTACTTAGTCAGTGTTTGAAATTTGGGGAAAAAATAACTAGATGAGGAAGTGCATAGTCATCCTTGGGTGAAACATCTCCTCTTGCTTTTGATAGACTTTGTGTCCATTGAAGCAGTTTCCCTCAAATTTCTTACACTCTGAATAATACCCACATTGATTTGGTGGCTGAGGAATCTCTGTTTGCCATCTCAGGAACCCACAAGGTTTTCTGACACTATGCAGGGCACAATCTCAATTCACATTGGCCACTGACCATGCAGATTGGTTCTCACTATTGTCCTGGAAACATAGACAACGTATCCTGAATGAGTCAAGCACTTCCCCATGGTCCAGTGTTTTATAGTAAGCCTGTAGTGGAAGAAAGAGTGTGTTTCATAGATTCTCGTCCATGCTCATTGTTGAGTAATCCCTGATACATGGTTCTTCTGCCAAAGGAGCATGTTTGATCATGCCATGCTTTTGTGATGATGATCAAAGGAGCTGAAGATTTTGAAGAGCCATCTAAAACGTGCTGCCATTAAACTATGCCCAGATAGTTTCTTTATTTTGGCTCATGGTGGGTTCAGTCTCAGTTCCAGTGGCCAAAATGTGAGAACTAGTTAGGGTTGCATTTGCAAAGTTCTTCATGCCAGTTCTTAAATAAATAAATAAATAAATAAATATTGCGCTCCAACTTTCATTGATATGTTGTGTCCCAGAATAAGGCCTAAATAGCATCAACAGCTGCATTAAAAAAAAAGGATCCAGATTTAGTTAGTAGAGTAATTCCATTGAAATAGGACTTAACTTCCATAAGACTAAATGCAACTGAGTCATACTCTGAGTAGACCTATTGAAATCAATGGATGTGTGACTGACTTAAATCTTTCGATTTCATTGGGTATACTCTGAGGATAACTTAGTGCACATTCACACCGCCCATTTAAAGTGCTACAGCACCACTTTAAACAGTCATGGTTTTCCCAAATAATTTTGGGAGGGGTAATCGGTTAAACATGCTTTGTAGGAGAGACATGTTCCCCTCTCAGAACTACAATTCCCAGAGCTCCCCATGAAGAGGGATTGACTGTTAAACCACTCTGAGAATTGTAGCTCGGGGGGGGGGAATGGGAGGGTCTTCTAACAACTCTTAGCACCCTTAACAAACTACAGTACCCAAAATTATTTGGGGAAGCCATGCCTGTTTACAATGGTGTAATAGTGCTATAAATGTAGGTGTAAATGTGGCTCTAGATGGATGCAACCCATTGATTTCAATGGATCTACACTGATTACATCCGGATAGAACTCGATATGACTTGCCTAAATGCTTTTGTTTAGTTTGTTTTCAATAGGCCTTTCACCACATTTACTTTTTCAATATGTTTTCAACCCAAATTAGTGTGTGGATATTTTAAAAGAACTGGAATAACTGCAACCAATATCACAACCTTTGTCCCCTGTGCATTCAGATCTTGACACAGCCTCTGGATTTCAAGGAGAGAAAACAGTTGTAGGTTGCAGACTAGTCATTAGACCTTCTCATGCAAGCTACACATAAAATGTATGATATATAAAATGTAAACCGAGCCATTGTTAACTAGACATTAATGAATGGTGTTTCAAAAGGTTAAATATAAATATGGATAATTATGGCTTTCTAGTAGCAAGAAATTATTAGCTTCTTCCCCACTTGCATGGCATGGATCCAAAACACCAATCTAAAATAGAAGTATATATTTTGTTCGGCAATCAAAATACGACCTGGAGAGCTACAATTATAGTAGACAGTTAGGATTTCTCTGAATATATATTGCTCTTTGTGCCCTCAGCCAAGATTATTCTTTCCCCTGTAATTAAACCATGCAGTGTATAGTGAGAATTACTAATCCGTAAACTAGGATTTTAATGGTATCAAGAAACCATTTCATTTATTTTTAATTTCAAAATTGCACTTCAAGTTTGCAATTCTTAACTGTAGAAAGGACAAAAAAAATCTAATTCATGCACAGAGAGTTAAAGTACCATCACAGTCTTTGCTTATTATTAAATGCACCACGAGGGTGACAAATAAACCAGGAACAACCTGTTGGATTGAAGTATTTGGTTCAGACTTTGTTTGTTTTTAAGCAATGTCAGAGGGTTGGAAAATGCCCCCCCCCTTAAGTAGTGGAGACAAATTCTTAAGAGTTCTCAGGCGAGACATGGGCTAAGCATTCCAAGCAAGGTCACAGAAGGTTTCTCTTTCCTCTCCTTTAAGGCCTCATCTGAACTATATACAATTTAAAGCAGTATTATACCATTTTAAATAGACATGATTTTCCTCCAAAGAATCCTGGGAATGGTAGTTTGCTAAGGGCGGTGACAGTTTTTATGAGACCACTTATCTCCTCACAGAATGACAATTCCCTGAGTGGTTTAACAATCAATCGCTATTCTCAGGAAATGCTGTGAATTCACACACACGCACACAAATCTTTTGTGGTCCCAAAGAACATAGGATTGCAGGGTCCAGAAGCGAGGAGGACACTGTCTTCTGCAGTACTGTACTCCTTCCTCACAAGGGAGGCAACCTCTAAGATGGCCTGGAATAATCCACTTGTCTCTACAGGAAACTTTGGAAATTGTAGCTCTGGGAGGGGAATAGGGGGTCACCTAGCAACTCTCAGCACCCTTACCAACTGTAACTCCCAGAATTCTTTGGGTGAAGTCATGACTGTTTAAAGTGGAACAATAGTGTTTCAAATGCATTGCGTGGATGTGGCCTTTGAAAACCTCCAGAATACACCAATTTCTCTGAAAATGTAAGCACTGAAAAGCATCTCTTATTAAAGGCAGCCTTTGTACACCCTGTAATATGGCTGTTGAAGCTCTGTGCCAAGCAGTGTAACTACCAGCTTCTGTTGCTTTTCACATATCGTTACCCCTCAGTAACTCTCCAATGCATTTATGGCATTAGAAACGATCCAGTAACATCACAACATAGTGCTAGAGTACGCTGATTCTAAGATGAGTAGATAGCTCTTGGCTGGATATTAACTGTAGCAGATAGAATTATTTTCCATGTCTTCATGGTAGGAGTTTGCCAAAGGCTACGGCTGTTTAGATCTATAACAGAGATGTATATTTGAGTCTGGCAAGAATGCTATTATTTGTCTTGTGGATATTCTGCTAATTTTACATCATTTCACTTTTTGTAAAAAAAGACAGATAATTTAAGTGGGTTCATTTGTATAGTACCCCACGCTTGCTTGCAAACCAAATGCTAAATGACAGAACTAGAAGAGGTTATAGCCCTTGCCTAAAGTTTTAAAGAAGAACTAAAATAATTGCTAGTGTTTGTGATTCTAAAATCTAGATTAGGACCTAGATTATCTATGTATATTTATTATCTATGACTATCTATTTTCAGAGTGAAAGTCGGTCTGGATAATTGCCGAGGGCAAGGCAATGGTCATATAGAGAAACTTAGGTATCAGATTTAAGCACTGGACACAGAGATTTGCCCGAAATGTACAATATGCCTCCTGAAAAGATCAGATAAAATAAAAAGCAGGTAACTGCAGGCTGCTGAAACTGCTGTAGCTGTTGGCAGCAAGTGCTCTGGTTTCAGATAGTTGAAATGAGCCCTCCCCATCTATTGGCTCAGCTGCTATGGTGTGATGGAAAATTTGTGAAAATTTTAAGCTACTCGTGAATTTGCTTGTTTTAAACTGCCAGTACCCAAGGGCTTCGGACAGAGGTGTGGAATGAGAAACACAGAGCAGTCAAGTACAACATCCCTAGAGTGGACATAAAAAAGGGATGTCTGGACCAGCCAGTCGGAACTTCCTGTTTCCTCCTAGGCTGGGACAGATTTACATGTGACCAGAGGTGGGCGTAGCCTCACCTGTGCAGGTTACAAAAGCATAGGACTGGACGCCATCTCTTTCTCTCTGACTACATTTGTTGAAGAACCAACATCTGCTTAGCCTAAGATGCTCTCTTGGCTTCCAGACAAAGGAGCTGTCTCCTTATGGGATAGTTTCCAGGTATATTACTTTTGTAACTTAAGCCTGCCTTCTGGGATCCATCTGTGAACAGAATGTGAGTGAGTAAACTCTTTTTATATGTTTATAGAAGACTGTGTCGTGTCTATTTCTTTTATGAGGGACTAAAGGGGAAATTACCAGGTAACTTATTTTAGCGAGCCTGAGCAAATGCATCCGCTGTGCAAGTTTAAAAAAGGGAAACGTTACTCTGCTAAATTGTAGAACTTGTTAACTCAAGTTGGAAAGGATATAATCAAACAATATATCCTCTCCTACCTCCCTGAACATTCCCACAAGAGGGGGCTGTTGGTAGGACTAGATGCAGAGAGGGAAGGAAGCAGCACCTTGAGTATTTGACTGTTGGACCAAGAAGCTTATTTTAATAGGTGGGTGGATGGATGCTTGGGAGACTGCAGCAAGTGAAAATGCTGAGTCAACACTGACATGAAAGTGAACAGGAGAAAAGGCTACAGCAGGTATTCCACATTTTAAAAAATGCAGCTGTTTGCAAATCTCTGCTTCTAACGTGATTCTAGTTTTCTTTGTGTAGGGGGGAACCCTCCATTCTATCATAAGAACATAACAGATTAGATAAGATTAGATACAAACATGTACATTGTGAGAAATTTGTTGTTGCGAGGAAAAAATATAGGTCTAAAAGGAGAATTCATGGTGGCAAGATCCAGGTTTGAGGCAAGTACTTTTTGGGTAAGAGAACCCCAGGAAAGATTCAAAATCACAACATATGCACCAAAGCAAAATGTGGAAATATAGGCTGTTAGACCTTTAAAATATGCTCTTCCTTCCAAAATCCCACTCTTCCCCTAGCATAGAAAAAGACCATACATTTGGCAAGTTAAAAATTATTTACTTACAAACTCTCCAAATGTCAGATTTATCTGCTTTTCTATACAACATTTGGAAAAAGTTTCACAGGCAGTTACAGTGGTGAAAGTTCATAAATTATTGGTATAGGAGCTCAAGAGTGGCTTGTAAGAGCCATGTGGTCAGAGCTTGGAGCAACCAGCTCAAACCTCTTTACACACTGAACTTCTCAGGTAGACTGGAGACAACAATAGGCTTGATTACCTAGTTCCTCCCAAGGTGAAGTAAGCCTGGCAGGACAGCTTACTCTATGGTATTAACCCTTCATGCATTAACTAGACTTAAGCATGTTGGTCATATGAGACTGGTTATCCCACCAATTTCAAACTGAAATGCTGATGAATTTACATGAGACCCCTTGAAAAGAAAAGAAAAGAAAAGAAACAACAGCATCACAGATAGCTGTGGAAATGTAGAGATATGAACTTTTACAATTGGGAAAAAGATAAACTGAGGCAAATAAAAATTGACATTTTTGTCCATACATGTGACAGTCCTATTCAGGGCCCTGATGTGCAACGAGCCCCATCTATGTTTCCCACCAAATATTATCACATTTGCTGCTATTTGTTTGCAGTAAGCAGCATCTTTGGTAGAAAATTGTGGTTGAAGTGTGTGGGTGTTAATTTTCAGTGGGAAATTGGTAGGGCCCCCAATCCAGATCAGGAGCACATTCCAGAATGGGGCACTGCTGCTGCTTTATTTCTCTGAAAGAAAAGCAGCCATTTTTAAAGTATGCTTTAAGGGGGGAAAGGGTAACATGTAGTTTGGCAACCAGGACTGGCCAAGGCTTTGAGTTGAATGCATTATTGGTGTCACTGCTGTGTAATGTATGAAACAGCCCAAAAGGTGGGTGTGAAGAAATATATAGGAGATTTTTGTACAATTGTATAAAATGAAATGTGGCTTTTTCATTTGTGTTACTTATTATCCTGTTAACTGACTTTACTAGATGCACAACAGTTGCATGATTATTTGTGTTCATCCTCACCAAAAATCTCTTCCTGATTGACTCTATTTTTCAAGTGGCTTTGGCACTCTGTCTCTTTCCCCACTACAGAAATACCCCACTTATTAAAAATCACATCTCGTCACCGACACATGACTTGGACAGATTGTCGAAAGTTGTCACGTTGGAGAGATAGCCTCTATCATTGATTTACAGCATGATGTTTTCTAAGCACCAGGAACCAATATGTTATAAAGGCCCAATTTGTCAACTCAGATGTCATTATAAATTACTAAACGTGTCCCATGCAGCACAAATTCATCTCCCATAATCCCTTCCTATTGAGAGCTTAACCAGGATAGGAAATTGTATTGCTCCAAGTCTGCAGATTCCATTGTCATTTTTAATTTCTAAAGCCCTGGGTTATCAACTCACTTCAATGTAGCATATTACTCTATAGCTCTGGGGGTCTATCAATTAATGCATTTAATGAAGTTGACTGATTACGTCATGCAACTATTACTTATGGAGACACTAGAAAGGTTTTGGTGGCCCCTAATACAGTCAAATGGATAGCTCTCAGTTTTGCTTCTCCTTTTGTGTGTAGGTTACTATTATGCAAACAGCTGCCTGGAAAGTTAGGGGCTATTTCAGCGGAATAAATGTGGAAATATTTTAACTTGTTAGTGCTTTATGTCAACGTAAGTGACAAGTGAGGAGGAACTCATTATAGCTTGTCCATATGGAGTAGCATCTCTTCCCCACATACATCCATATTTTTATCAAGTGGGTTGTCCATAAATATAAATTCAATACTCTCTACAGCTATAAAAGACTAGAGAGCTAGAATATATATGACAGAAGTGGAACAAGCACAACAGTTCTACAAAGTGGTGATGGCGGATGAAGTGGTGGGACACCTAGCCACCAAAGTTTGAATGTGTGGCAGTACTTGTGTTCAACATCAAATAGAAAAGTTTTGACCATCTAGCATCCATCTAACCTAGTGTTTCCCAACCTTGGGAAACACTGCTTGTAACCCATGGGGAGGCATGTGGTCCTCCAGATGTTGCTGGACTCCAACACCCATCAGCATGGCCTTTGGTCAGGGAATGTGAGAGTTGTGGTCCAACACAAGGCTAGATTAAGGTGGTTGAGGCTCTGATGCAACATTCTCAAAATAGGGCCCATTTTCTCCCAAAAAGGAACACGTGAAATGAGATAACACAGCATAAGTCCAAGACATAAGGCTAACAAATTTATTATACTATAAGCTTTTTGAGGCTACAAAAAATACTCTGAGGATGTACATTTTCATATTTTACTTTCACTTAATTCATCATTGTTTTTGCTCACTCCCTGCCCTGCCATTTGCCAGTGTTCAGCATAGTCTACAACACCCGGCTGTTGTGAATATATATATATATATATATATATATGTATGTATGTATGTATGTATGTATAAAATGACTGCAAAGGGGGCCTTAATATTCATGGGCATCAAATTTTGCTTTCGTTAATCAGAGTGGTGCATCTCTGTATTAAAAGGGCCATGTTTTTCTTCCTCCTACTATAGCTCTACTATAGCTCTAAACCACTGAGCCTAGGGCTTGCCAATTGGAAGGTTGGTGGTTCGAATCCCCGCAACGGGGTGAGCTTCCGTTGCTCAGTCCCAGCTCCTGCCAATGTAACAGTTCGGAAGCACGTCAAAGTGCAAGTAGATAAACAGGTACCACTCCAGCGGGAAGATAAATTGTGTTTCCGTGCGCTGCTCTGGTTTCGCCAGAAGTAGCTTAGTCATGCTGGCCACATGACCCGGAAAAACTGTCTGAGGACAAAAGTCAGCTCCCTCGGCCAGTAAAGTGAGATGAGCGCCGCAACCCCAGAGTCATTCGCAACTGGATTTAACTGTCAGGGGTCTTTTACCTTTACCTTTTTAATCCTTCAACCAATCTTAATCTGGTCTGATTATTGAATGTTTTATATTACTAAATCCCACTTGTGATCAATTGAGCTAACTTTGAGGTTAATGTGTGCAGAGGCCAGATTCCTAAGGCCTGTAGCCACTGGGGGTGGGGGCTGTGAAAAGGAAAGTGATTCTTTCATTCTTTTTTAAAAATTATGATTGATTGATTGGTTGATTTATTATTATCATTTTACAGGCAAAATAGTAAGGAAAAACAGATAGGATTTTTCCTAAGTGCTCTGTAAAAAAATAAAACCTACTCTCACTTTCCAATGTTCAGCCCCAACAGCAATATCAATGAGTTAATTAACAGGATTTTAAAGTGTTATAGAATATTTTTTATTTATTAATAATGTGTTTAAATTATTTGATTTTATACCCCTTTTATAAATTAAGTTTGAATATAATGGACTACCTATATTTGAGTTTTGTCTGCCCTTTCATCATAAGAAAACCAAGCTGCAATCCTGTATCCACTTACCTGACAGTAAAAAAGATAAAAGGTAAAGGACCCCTGGATGGTTAAATCCAGTCAAAGGTGACTATGGGGTTGTGGCGCTCATCTCACTTTCAGGCTGAGGGCGCTAGCATTTGTCCACAGACAGCTTTCCGGGTCATGTGGCCAGCATGACTAAACAGCTTCTGGCACAACGGGACACCGTGACGGAAACCAGAGCGCATGGAAATGCTGTTTATCTTCCTGCCGCTACGTTACCTATTTATCTACTTGTGCTTTCAAACTGCTAGGTTGGCAGGAGCTGGGGCAGAGCAATGGGAACTCACCCCGTCGCAGGGATTGGAACTGCCAACCTTCCAAGAGGCTCACTAGTTTAGACCACAGCACCACCTGTGTTACCTGAAAAAGTAAGCCCCAGTAAACACACTTGTGCAATGCGACATCCCACCTCCCTGTATGTGCCCCTCATTCTCCCTAAATGTGCTGCGGAGGGGTAAAGGTAAAGGTAAAGGTACCCCTGCCCGTACGGGTCAGTCTTGACAGACTCTAGGGTTGTGCGCTCATCTCACTCTAGAGGCCGGGATCCAGCGCTGTCCGCAGACACTTCCGGGTCACGTGGCCGGCGTGACAAAGCTGTTCTGGCGAGCCAGCGCAGCACACACGGAAACGCCATTTACCTGCCCGCTAGTAAGCGGTCCCTATTTATCTACTTGCACCCGGCGGTGCTTTCGAACTGCTAGGTGGGCAGGCGCTGGGACCGAGCAACGGGAGCGCACCCCGCCGCGGGGATTTGAACCGCCGACCATGCGATCGGCAAGTCCTAGGCACTGAGGTTTTACCCACAGCGCCAGCTGCGGAGGGGTAGGGGAACCCATAAAACAAATTGAGAAGATGTGCAGGAGGTATAGAGGGCAAAAGCCCTGTGGTGCAAGCAGAAATGTTTGCACTGATGGGACCATGATTTAGCTGTACTTTGAATACAACCCCTGCTAATTTTCAATGAATTAAAAAGGGGACATACACAGACACCCCCCAAAAAGCCTTTTCTGGCTCTTATACGTATATGAAATGTAAGTGTGCATCTGAACACATGAAGTTGCCTTACACTGAGTCAGACCCTTTGTCCCCCAGTGAGAGGAGGAATAACTTGAGGAATAACTCAACTGGAGAAAGATGAAAGGACCTTTCTTGAATTACTTGCGTGGCAATTCCTGCCCCCTCCCACAGATGGAGTAAATAAAGACACCGGACACCAGAATTTAGGTTAATGGGCGAAAATGGCCACAACTTTATTGATTACAGGTAAGATTGGTATTGGCTTTAGGCATTGGCCCTAACAGACTATCCAGTCTAACCGGGAAGGGTTAAGCACCAACAGGGGGCGCCCCCGAGATGCACATCCCTAGGCGCTCCCCAAGGGGTTACCGCTCGGGAGCGCGCTTTAGGCCCTAGCCTCTGTAGGTTTCGGACGAGGCGACACCCCCCGGAGTCCTTTAACGAACTACCCTTCAAGATTTGGGGAAGGTGATGGCACTCCTCCCCCCCGACTTCATTTGCATAACAATAACCCTGCCAATGCCTACCGCCAAAACCGGGGAGTTGTGACGTTTTGCTACAAGGTAGGCGAAAAAACCAAGTGGCTTTTAAAATACAGCCAATTAGCCAAATGGAAAAATCC
Source organism: Podarcis raffonei (assembly GCF_027172205.1). Lineage (NCBI taxonomy): Eukaryota > Metazoa > Chordata > Lepidosauria > Squamata > Lacertidae > Podarcis > Podarcis raffonei. The sequence goes on along the minus strand of NC_070606.1, from coordinate 83,384,327 downwards.
CTACCAGGCCCCTTGCGGCGACCAGCCGAAGCCCATAGCAAAGTCCGAATGCCAACCCAGAGGGCGGGTGGGTGGGAAAACCGCAGCTGCTGTAAGGAAAGAAAGGGGCGAGCCAGGGCTGCCCCGACCTTAAATGCCCTTTGTTAACCCCGCCCCTACCGCCAGCCGATTGGCTGGCGCTGTGGATAATGAATAATAATTGGCATGGGGAATCCCTGAGTCCCGCGGGGCTGGAGCCAGCCCCGTGAGAATGTAGACGGGGGCGTGAGCCCGCAATCCCCCCTCCTTAGGTCGGGAGTGGCTTTGGCCACTACAAAATAACTATTTTTAAAGGGAGATTAAAAATACGAAGATGCCCTTGAGTAAATGATTTGCAAAGAAAAAAATCTAGTCACCTCTTGAACAGTTCTGATTTCATTCATTGACTGGCAACTGATTTTGAAACAGCTTTTAACTCCAGATTATTATTGCTTATCAGGAAGAAAGAGAACATTAGGCTCTTATAAAAAAAGTAAAGAATACTGGTAGCCGGTAGTTAAACTAAATGAAAGATGTCTGTGCAAATGACAGGAAAGTGCTTTAACAAGCAGAATATGGCACCTCAGTCAGGACTTGGGGGGAGGAAAGAGATTCACTTGACATTTAAAGGAAAACCTACTAAATTTGCACTTTCTGAAACATTATGCAAACCAGAACACAGCAACCCTTGAAAACTCGCACTTCTCCGAATTTAGCACTGCAATTCTGTAGCCAAGTGATGTGTATAAAATTGCATCCGCTAAAGTTTACATAAATTAACAAAAATAGGATAGGAAAATCTACTACTATATTTTGGAAAGTTGTTTATTTACACAGTGGCGTAGCGTGGGGGGTGCAGGGGGGCCGGCCGCACCGGGCGCAACATCTGGGGGGGGGCGCGCTCGCACTCGCAGCTCTCTGCCCGTACTAAAATCCACAGGTTAGGGGGCGCAAATTACTTGCCTTGCCCCGGGTGCTGACAACCCACGCTACGCCACTGTATTTACAATACATTTGGATACATCTTAAGATATCATAACCATATGCATCTTCCACAGTATTTTGGTCTAGCATCATTCTGGGGCATTGTTTCAGGCAAATGATTGCTTACACACACACACACAGAGAGAGAGAGAGAGAGAGAGAGAGAGAGAGAGAGAGAGACATTATAGAATATTTGGAGAAAATTCTGCAACATGTCCTCCTTTTTCTAAAGGGTAGGAAAAAGAAAAATATAATAAATTTTCTCAGAAAAAATACCTTCAGAGAAATGTTGCTTCAGTTTTAATAGTTTTCCTTGCACATATGAATATGTGCAATATATTTGTATGCCTTGTTGAGAATATTTTGGATAGAAAATTGGAGTAGAAAGTACATAGAATTATTAATTAGCAGATTAATTAATTCTGATGCACTCAACAGGGTGGATAATTATAGTTTTTCATATATATATATATATATATATATATATATATATACACACACATACATGCTTTTTATATTTGAAAAAATCATTTTCATGCTGATTTCTCATCCCTGCCCCCTCCAAAGTAAGTAAATGGGAGCAACTGCCTTTGGCCGTACCACCTGAAATATAATTATCTCATCCCTGCCCCCCATGATGTACAAGTACCTGGTATTGAAATAAATCGATACCCTGCTAAGGTTCAGCAGAGATCAATTACGTGCAAAAGTCGTTGCATGGAAACAAACAGAGAACAGTAGGATACCATTACACAAGCTTAATTGCTTAGATTTCTTAAATTTCCAAAGTGAAAGGTAATGCATTAAGGAACCTAATTAGATATTGATTTAAATAAATTTAGCCTCCCAGTGGCTAAACTGTGTTTATTAAAGATCTTGATGTAAATTAAAAGCAACAAGGGAAAACCAAACTCCCCCCCCATCCTCTGTTTTCGGCGAACCTCACTAAAATTGAATACAAAAACAAAACAAATGTCTTATATTTGTTTTTTATGAGGCTGGAAACTCTCAGAATAGTTAGTAAGATGAAGAAGAAGAAGAGTTTGGATTTGATATCCCGCCTTTCACTCCCCTTCAGGAGTCTCAAAGCGGCTAACAATCTCCTTTCCCTTCCTCCCCCACAACAAACACTCTGTGAGGTAAGTGGGGCTGAGAGACTTCAAAGAAGTATGACTGGCCCAAGGTCACCCAGCAGCTGCATGTGGAGGAGAGGAGACGCGAACCCGGTTCCCCAGATTAGGTGACTACCGCTCTTAACCACTACACCACACTGGGTGTTATATTGGTGGCAATGCTGGCATTCCTTAGGCATTATAGCCATGCAGGGCAAAATAAATAGAAAAGGGTGGAGGGGGATGCAATTTACCCCACCAAAGACTGGCTCAAGGCATTTTGCTGCCTGGCATAATGGCACCATCTCTCAGTTCCATGTACATAAGACAGCTATACTCTCTCTGAATCTGAAGCCCAGCACCTAGAGTGACCATACCACTTCATCCTTCATTGAGTGACATTCCCATTAGAAATCTAGATGTAATGGAATATGCATTAATGGGGAAATTTTGACAACAGGGCGATGACACATTTCAAAAAGAATGGGAAAAATGTATGTCATACATAGGAAGGCTAAGGTGAAATAGTGAAACCAGTAGAACTGAAATAAACCTCATCATGTGAAATACAAAGAAAATTTCTGGATAAAGAAAATAATAAAAAGTAAAATGTATACAGTGGTACCACGGGTTACATACGCTTCAGGTAACATACGCTTCAGGTTACAGACTCCGTTAACCCAGAAATATTGCTTCAGGTTAAGAACTTTGCTTCAGGATGAGAAAAGAAATTGTGCTCCGGCGTCGCTGCAGCAGGAGGAGGCCCCATTAGCTAAAGTGGTGCTTCAGGTTAAGAACAGTTTCAGGTTAAGAACGGACCTCCAGAACGAATTAAGTACTTAACCTGAGGTACCACTGTAATGTGATTAATCTAACCAATGCTAGTTGTAAATGAATACAGACACACAATAAGAATTGCATATACAGGAGGATTTATTTGGCTATAGACACTCAATGGACAAATACGAAACAAGAACAATAATATACAAAATGGATAAAGACAAAAAAAATTAGATGTGATATAAAAAGCCAGAAGAAGGAAGGAAGGAAGTCGGCTCTTAGGAGCAAATATAAATGTAAAATGTAATACAATATGTGTATGTGGAGTATGTAAATGAAAATCAATAAAGAATATTATGGTGGGGGGGAGAAATCTAGATGTCATGAGACAACTCAGGAGACAAGAAGAGACTGTGAGGAAACTGAGGACAATGACTGCAAAGCCTGTTTAGCATTAATTTTTGAGCTTGAACACCAAGTCAGTCATCAAGTTCCTGGGGGAGGGAGGAACTATCACCTATGAACTATCCCCCTCCCCAATCCATTTCATTGCTTAATTACAAACCCTGTTAAAAATGCAGGCCCTGCTTCTTAGTTGAACTTTGCTGACTCCATCTTCCTTTCATCCCAGTCAGATTTGCCAAGGTGGTTCCCTCAAGATTCCTGGCAAACATTCCCCCAGTTCTCCCACAGATTGTGCTTCTCACTGTAATTACTTCTTATTTGTGAGTTGTCAAATGCTTGTGCCTGTGTTTCCCTTTTCACTTTCCAGCTTCCTAAAGCATCTGACCTGAACAAATAAACCACAGTAATGACAAAAAGAAAGAGGGTGGGTGGGTGGTATTAAACATCTTAAAAATAGACATTCACATTTCAATACCTTCTAAAAAAATAAAACTTAAACAACAGGTAAAACTCCTAGTACATGAATTGCACCCTCCTATCTCTATCACAAGAGTTCCAAATAAGTCACAATATTTATGATTCCATAAGCCAAGCAGTGGTGTGTGGTCAGTGGACTGGGGGACCAGGCTAGTCCCCTAAATGTTCCCCTGCTTTCTCGTTCTCAAAGCCCGGGAAGTTTGTGCCCAGCTTAGGGAGGGAGGTGTGATACTCTGACTCGTCCAAGAGCCCTCCCACCACCTTCCCGAAGTTCACCTGGCTATAGGAAGGAGGCAGGAGGACTTCGGCATGCTTTCAGAGCCCTGGTGCTTCCTTCTCAAAACTTAGGAAACTTTGGCTGAACTTAGGGAGAGAGGCTTGATGCTCACCCGCACAACGTCACAACGTCCCCCCATCAGCATCACAAGCTGGCGTCTCTGGCCCTAACTGTTCCCCTTTGAAAAATTTCACCCTATGCCACTGAAGCCAAGCCAAGTAAACAAGCAAACAAACACAAACAATAGATCTGGAGGAAAACTAATCCCAAATGTGAAGAGGTAGACTGGCTACTTAGTGATTCTTTTGGACATGCTCGGTAGCATGCTCTTTATTGTTGTTGTTGTTTAGTCATTTAGTCGTGTCCGACTCATTGTGACCCCATGGACCAGAGCACGCCAGGCACTCCTGTCTTCCACTGCCTCCCGCAGTTTGGTCAAACTCTTGTTCGTAGCTTCGAGAACACTGTCCAACCATCTCATCCTCTGTCGTCCCCTTCTCCTTATGCCCTCAATCTTTCCCAACATCAGGGTCTTTTCCAGGGAGTCTTCTCTTCTCATGAGGTGGCCAAAGTATTGGAGCCTCAGCTTCAGGATCTGTCCTTCCAGTGAGCACTCAGGGCTGATTTCCTTTAGAATGGATAGGTTTCATCTTCTTGCAGTCCATGGGACTCTCAAGAGTCTCCTCCAGCACCATAATTCAAAAGCATCAATTCTTCGGCGATCAGCCTTCTTAATGGTCCAGCTCTCACTTCCATACATCACTACTAGAAAATCCATGGCTTTAACTATACGGACCTTGCTGACTAGCAAAATGCCTGCCATTGTGATTTATTTATTTACTGACATTAAAACACATGCTTTGTTGGTCACACAACCTCAGAGTGAGAAACAATGTTAAAACAGTGCAATAAAATAGTATTTGATTTAAATACTACAAATCAAAAGCAGAGAATATGACGGGAGCTTCTGTATGGTGGAGCAGGAGGTGGGGGGCTTTTTAAAGCAGTACTTCCCCTCTAGGTAGCCAGGGGTTGACGGGGTCAGAGGAAAAAGTGGGCAGACCAACAAATGTTTCTTTTTCCTTTGCAGAGTAGACAAGTTTCTACACAGTCATACAATCTCCTTATCCTCCATTCAGGCTAGCAAGAGGCACTCATTATCCAGAAATGTTCAGGTTGTGAAGCAGGACCAATGAGGGGTGTGGCCTGGAGTGAGGGGGCGTGGTCTGTTGAGAGTTTCAAAGGCCAACAGAGAGGTGTGAAGGGCCACATTAGGCTCCAGGGCCTGAGGTGCCCCACAATTGCAGGAATCCATAGGGGTATTCTGTTGCCCTTTCGTGGATAAGGATGTCACAAGCGTTTGAATGGGGTTCTCGCGAAAGCAAGCACCCCCATTCAAATACTCATGGGTAGGGTTGAAATGAGCATGACTGAAGGATGCTGCTTGCAACTTTCTGCAAACAGGGCATAGCAGGTCCTGTTTACCTTGATCCTGTGAGTGCCATCACGACTTCTCTCTTCTGCTTGAGCTTACTCTGAAGGGAAGGAGTGAGGAGAGGGCCAGTGGATGTGATCCCACCCCACCCCCCCACCCCTCATGCCAACATTCATTTGTATACAGTAACAATTTCCACTGGGCTAAAGAGAAAAAATGCTGGGAACAGGCTATTGTACACCCAAATCCTCGTTTTCTGTGGCTGAATTCTGGCGGGGCTTGGCTCAGATCAAAAACAACTCCTCTCAAAAGGGAAAAAAAAGTTGCCTGCTGTTTCAATATTCTCAAGTGCTTATAGAAAGCTCTGCTAAATGTCGGCTATGATTTGTCCATTTTTGCCCATACTGTACATGGCTGGGTATTCACCCAGAGCTCTCTGATTTATTCAATCCAACAATTGAACTCTAAAGAATTAAAACCTGCTGATTCAGGTAACAGTCTGGCACGATTGATTTTCTTCTTCTTCCCAGAAGAAGCTGTGTCATTATTGTTGTATTATTGATCTTGCTCAACATCCACATTTGCTCTGCTCTGTGCGTATGTGTGTGTGTGTGCACCTGCCAACAGGAAAAGTGCTATGTAACGTAATGATCCTATATGGGTGGCGGGAAGAGTAGATATCCCCACCCCCTCCACACTATTCTCTATTTCTGTCTGTTTGACTCCTACATAGCATTTCCATGGGAGAATTGCTGGATGCCTACGCACATTAATTTTTAGTACAGCAGGCCTCGAAACCCATCATCTCCCAAGAATGTCCTTTTATAGACTTGTCAATCAATGTATAATTAGCTGGATTTACATGCGGAGCAGATGGGAATTTTGGAAGTGTTTCTTTTTGACTGATGCTACTTGGGAGGAGGGAAAGGGAAAGAATCCTGACATAGGACTGCGTGCACATGCAGAGACACAGACGCACCAATTCCAAATAGCAAAACTGAGATTGCCGAAGACCTATTGGTTTGGAACCACCCAAAAATAATGTAGTGGCTTCTAGTACATACTCGGGAGATTCTCAATTTACAAAGAAGTATACAGGTTTGTAAAGGACAGCTAGAGGGCAAGTGGCCAAAGACATCCTGTGAAGCCAACCAAACATGAGTGACAGCAAGAGCAGCAAAGGAGGCCCACTACTCTGCCTCCAGCACTTCCTCAAGTAGCCATCCAGTGAAACATTTTCATATTGTCCAGGTTTGTTACCATCTACTCTAGGGAATGGAATTTTAGACCCCCTCAGAAGTCCGCTGTGAATTGCTGGCAAGTTGCCAACCTTTGTAACAATCTTGACGCCACATCTGCACCATAGAAGCCAACCCCTAGGGACCCAAGGTCCCTTTGCCCCATATATATATATATATATATATATATATATATATATATATATATGAGGAGGCTGACCCCCAAAAAAGTTGATGGACACTGGACAAAGTTGATGGATACGGTCCAAATGAAGGGAAATAATAGCCCCATTCTCTTTTGCCTTGGTCAGACCACACCTGTAATACTGTGTCCAATTCTGGACACCGCAATTCAAGGAGGATGTTGACAAGCTGGAACGTGTGCAGAGGAGGGCAACTAAGATGATCAAGGGTCTGAAAACCAAGCCTTATGAGGAACACTTGAAGTTGCTCGGTATCTTAAGCCCAGAAAAGAGGAGACTGAGAGCCATCTTAAAATATTTCAGGGGCTGTCACATGGAAGAGGGAACGAGCTTGCTTTCTCCTGCTCTGGAGGATAGGACTTGGACCAATGGCATCAAGTTTCAAGGAAGGAGATTCTGACTAAACATCAGAAAAAGCTTTCTGACAGCAAGAGCTGTTTGACAGTGGAACGGTCTCCCTTGGGACGTTGTGGACGCTCCTTCCTTGGAGGTTTTTAAGCAGAGGTTGGATGGCCACCTGTAATGGGTGCTTTAGCTAGGATTCTATGATTCTATGATTCTATGAAATGGAAAACCTCTCAGAGGCTGTACTTCCTAGGCATGGAACAAGCAGAAGTGTGCATGAGCCCAGACCCTCCAAGTGTCCCTATTTTCCAGGGATATCCCTGAATTAGAGAAGCCATCCTGATTTCTGAATTTATCCCAGAATGTGCCACTTTTCCTTCGGATGTCCCTATTTCCATTGGAGAAAAGTTGGAGGGCATGGAGTTATCCAGCCCCCAAGTTGTCTGAAGACAATCCTTTATAGGAAAGGTTGTTTTAATGTTTAATGTTTTATTATGTTTTTATATATGTTGGAAGCTGCCCAGAGTGGCTGGGACAACCCAGTAAGATGTGTGGGGTATAAATAGTAAAATTATCACTGTGGAATGGGACCTCCCTGTTTTCATTGGAGAAATATTGGAGGGCATGTGAGCCCCTAGTCTTCCATGTAGAGCAAGGGCATTCAGAACATTATTAAGAAAATACAGCAGAACTGAAGCATCATGCCCACTTTCCTTCCTCTGCCACACACACACACACACACACACACACAAATTTTATTAATGTGCTCAAGAAAAACAGACAAACAAAATCTATTAGGAAAGACTACTAAAAATATAATAACCAACCACCTTTTCACAGTTCATGGATTTGGTACAATAATATATAATCTCTAAAGTAATTAATCTTATTTACAAAGTAAATAATTATGTTTCTCCATTTTCTTCCTCTTCTGTGAAAATTGTGTAAAAACCCAATTAAATTACAGGGATGAATAACAGAAAATAGTTGTTTTTTTCCACCCTTTCAAAACATTGCTTTGTTGCTACTTTAAATTTATGGCCTCCACATTTTCAAGGCTGCTGAGCATGGTGGATATTTCATATCTTTCTGATTTGTGTATGAAATAAAGGAATGCTGCACTACATAAAAATCACATGGTCTGCCTATGCCTCTCATTAATCTGAACTCACATTGTTGTTTTCCAGCTGCTGCACTTTCCCAGACATTTCTGTACCACAGAGCTTTGTTTTGTTCTCCTGAGGATTTCCATTTTTGTGCAACGGATAGTCTACCTTTTGTAATAAGAAGTATAAGCAACTGTACAGCTTCAATATCTAAAATGGAGCCCTCAAACCAGGGGTGGCGCATCCCATTTTGCTGCCTGAGGAGAAACAGGAAGTGCCACTTGGCCCTGCCGCTGCTGCCACTCCTCCTACCACCACCTACCTTCTCTTGCCACCAGCACCACGCGCCCCATTGCACCACCATCAGTGCCAACTTTGGACAAGATATCCCTGATTTCAGATAAGATTGCATCCAAAAGGGACACAATCTTGCCACTGGCAGAGACGGTGGGACAGGCTGGGCATCTGGGAGCATTCCACCTCAGGGGATTCTGCCGCCTGGAGCAGTGTCTTCACCCTGCCTAATGGCAGGGCCAGCTTTGCCTCAAACAAATATAGTAACATTAATTGAGATGTGAAAGTTAATGCAAACTGATAGAAAATGTAAGATATTTGAAACACAGTGTACCATGTGTTCTGCTCCTTCCTGAACCCTCATTTGATTCCCTCCCCCTCTTCCTTTTTACTTTCTCCTCCTGTGATGAGGCTGCATTTTAATATTTTAATGTTTCAATATTTTAATGTTGTCTTTTAATCTTGTTTTTAAGTTGTATTCATTCAACTTGTTTTTATTATTGCTTGTTAGCCGCCCTGAGCCCGGCCTTGGCTGGGGAGGGCGGGGTATAAATAAAAATTATTATTATTATTATTATTATTATTATTATTATTATTATTATTATATTATCTATTTGTGGTTCCTATTCTCAAAAACAAACAAACAAAAAACCAACCAAGACCCAGCTTACATTCAAGACCATGCGTGAGCATTTTCTTTTCCATTGACTTCAACTGAAGAGAGATCAGACCCTTTATTAGCATGCATTACCATAATAATGGGTAAACATAATATGATTACTTCCCAGTGTTTGTTTGATTTATTACACTCAAGTAGGAAGCTGAAGGTCAGAGTATATGCATTTGTTTATTATACATATCTCAATAATTACAAATAAGATCCTACCTACTGTATGGAAATATTAAAGGAAGGAACAGGGGGGACCTGCTGCTTTTGCTCTGTAGGATACAAAGTATAAATTAATTAAACCTTGACAGGCAGCTTGACTCAGAGGTCCTTGGGGGATGAGCAGGAATAGGCGGAGGACGTTTCTTCAGCTGTTTGATATCAGGGTTGCCAATTTCCCCCCCAGATGTCAATTCCGCCTTTGGAATCCCAGTATAGCAGCCTTATGATACATCCAAGCATAAACGGCAGGGAAGTCATTTAAGTTCCCTAAATAGCCAATAGGCATCAGGAAAAGAGATAAAATGCACTCCCAACTGGAACTGGTACATACTTGGGCAATTGTCAGGCATCGAGGATGGAGCTGAGTGACACATTCAGGACTCAGGCTCATTTGAGAGCTGGAGGGCTTGCATATTTAACAGCAACATGTAATTGGCATTAGGTTCAGAACCCTGGCAGAGGAAGCTTATCTCCTTGCCGTAGAATTTTCAAAGTTCAATGGTGATTTTTTAAAAAAAGAAAAGAAAAGAATTACACTAAAGAAAGCAGCACTCGTTGTATGCAACTATCAACCCAAATGGGCACATGAAAGTTTTGTGCATTTATCTTATTGTAAGAAGCTTCGTAGTTGAGGACCTGTTTTCCATGTACAGCGGGCTTCGGGAAGGTGGCGGAAGGGCTCTTAGACCCTGTTGGAGCATCGCAACTCTGTCCCTAAGCCGGACAGAAGCTTCCCTGTCTTTGGGAAGGAGGCACCAGGCTTTAATACTTAAATATACCAATTTACCAGAAACATTATAGGGACACGGGTGACACTGTGGGTTAAACCACAGAACCTGATCAGAAGGCCACCAGTTCGAATCCCTGTGACAGGGTGAGCTCCCATTGTTCGGTCCCTGCTCCTGCCAACCTAGCAGTTCGAAAGCACATCAAAGTGCAAGTAGATAAAGAGGTACTGCTCTGGCGGGAAGGTAAACGGCGTTTCTGTGCGCTGCTCTGGTTCGCCAGAAGCGACTTAGTCATGCTGGCCACATGACCCGGAAGCTGTACGCCGGCTCCCTTGGCCAATAAAGCGAGATGAGCACTGCAACCCCAGAGTCGGTCATGACTGGACCTAATGGTCAGGGGTCCCTTTATCTTTACCAGAAACATTTAGGAGACTAGCCTAGTCCCTCTATTCCCACTAGACCACAAACCACTGTTCTAGTTGCCGAATCCTGGCAAGATAGTCCAACACAGACATCCGGTACCATGATGCTTCTCCCTTATTCATATATTTCCATCAAGTTTTTCTTCCTTGCACAGTTGACTACCTTAATCTGACCCAGTGGGAAGGTTTATTTTCTTCTATTTTCCTATCTGGGATCAGCCCTTCTCTGGGGTGTTCCCTAACAAAGACTCCAGGCAGACCTAATGCTTTGTGATGCATGAAGATTAAAATAGGGACAATAAGGTAACCTCTATTATAGAAGCAGTGTCAGATTCTTTTCTTTTGACACGTTGATGTTGAAATGTCACACAACAGCCAGAAGACTTTGCCTCCGTTTTTGACACACACACTTCCTTTCACCTGCTTCAGCCCCAGTACAAAATGCCACAGGTTGTTTTCTGTCTGGGTACATTATCAGAGGACATTGTATGGGACATTTGCCTGTACCTTGTCCCACCATTGTGGCAGCCTTGTAGATGAGTCCACAGCCGCACCTCCAGCCTTCAGCAGAATTATACCTTGGGGAGTGATATTTAAAATAACCATTGCTCCAGAAGAGCAGGTAGCGATTTTCGCTGTCATTAGCATTTGGACATTTTTAATGAATGCTGATGCTAATTTCTAAAGGGGAAATGGTTGCAATTTGCTCAGGAAAGCTCGAGGTGGGAAGAGCGCCTTGCAAAATCACTAAAGTATGAAATCTCAATTTTCCCACTGAGTTAAACATGACTTGACAATGCCAATGAACTTTTGAGAGAAGTGACAGGCAAATTACAACATGCTTTCACCGAGGCACATGGAAACTTCCAGTTCTAAAAGGCATACTGTCAGTAATTGTAAATATTACCGGCTAACACTGAGAAAAACATTGCATGTGCTTTCCATAAAACAGACTTATGGTATAGGCATAGGGCATTATGGGAGTTCCTGTTGCACAGAATTAAACAAGACATGGAACAACTTTTTGTACTATTTTCATTACTTCCCTATGTCTTGATAAATAAGGATTTATATATTTATTGATTGATTGCAAATTCTGATATGAACTGATCAGATCCATACCTCCCTCACTAATGTGTGGATCAGCATGAAGTTGTAATTCAGATTTTTCAGTACTATAAATTTTGCAGTGCAATTCTTTGCTCAAAAACACACACAAAAAACAAACACCACAACGTACCAAAATGCATATAGAAGTGCCCGCCTTAGGATAATGTATGTTTTGAAATGTGTAATTTGTGGTAAAATAGTATTAAAATATTTAAAAACATGTTTAAAAATTAATCTTTGAACAGATTCTTTTGTTTTTAGTAGAGTAAGGCAGAATATACTTGGAAAAGGTATGAATGGATACTTGCAAAACTACCAAGGACCAGAAATGAAGTAAGCTGTCCATCCCTAGCTCTGGCTGAATCATTATGTAGATTGGGTGCTGTGTGTGTGTGTGTGTGTGTGTGTGTGTGTAATCTGATAGTTTTAATTTTGATCATCTTTTTATTGCCCCGAAGGCAGAATATAAAGAGTCAGCTAGGGACGTGGGTGGCGCTGTGGTCTAAACCACTTAGCCTCTTGGGCTTGCTGATCGGAAGGTCAGCGGTTCAAACCTAGCAGTTCGAAAGCACACCAGTGCAAGTAGATAAATAGGTACTGCTGCAGCAGGAAGGTAAACGGTGTTTCCGTGCGCTCTGGCACTCGTCACGGTCCTCCATGCGCCAGTAGCGATTTAGTCATGCTGCCAACATGACCTGAAAAGCTTTCTGTGGACAAACGGCAGCTCCCTCGGCCTGAAAGCGAGATGAGCGCCGCAACCCCATAGTCTCCTTTGACTGGACTTAACCATCCAGGGGTCCTTTACCTTTTTTACCTTTACCTATAAATAGTCAGCTAATAAGTAAATATATTAGTAAACAAAAAACACTTCAAACCTAAAGTAGGTCCTTTCAGGTAAAAGCATAGCATAAGAACATAATATGGGCCTGCTGGATCAGGCCAATGGACCATGTAGTCCAGCATATTGTTCTCACAGAGGCAAATCAGATTCCTGTGGGAAAGCAGCAAGCAGGATTTGAGCACAAGAACACTTTCTCTTCCTGTGGTTTCCATCCACTGGTCTTCAGAAGCTGTTGAGGCAGAGCCATCATGAGGAACAAACAGAGATACCATTTTCAGAGAGCAGCCTGCGGAAGTGTGTGCTGCCCCATATTAGACCACACTTGAAGATAACTTACGATAATTTATTTACTTATTACAGATATTCTTCCACTCACTCTGGCTCTTCATTGCAAATGCTTTTTTTGAGCGGGGTGTGCGTGCGTTACCTTTTAAAAGCATTGTTAAGCGTAAATAATGTCAACATAACTCAGAACAGCAGCAACCAGGCAATCTCAATAAACAGACAAATTACACTCCATCATAAACAGAGATCTAAACATTTACATTAAAAGACACAGGCAAAGTGAAGCACTGGAGTTGGCTTAGGAATAGATGTCAGAATCAGCACCAGGCAACTGGGTTGCGAAAAACAGGCTTATATCGTTTCCCTAGTCATTACCTATCTCAGCTACGTATGCACAGATTTGATTATAGATGAAGCTGTTCATTGTCGAATGGGGATAAAAAATGGGGAGGTTAAAAAACATGAGGGGTGGGGTCCATGCAGGTCACCCACCTCTCACCATTGTTGTGCAAGTTGCCCATGTTCTCCAGCTTGCCCTGCGATAAGAACAGGGCCATCTCAAGACATTTTGGCACCTGAGGTAGATCCCCAAATAGTAGCCCCACTCCCTGCCAGGGAAGAATGGATGAGGAAGGGAGAAAGATTGATATTGGGATCTGTTGTCCTGGTGAATTCTGCCGCCTGAGGCAGTCACCTCACCTTGCCTCATGGGTGGGCTCAACCTGGATAAGAGGCATTATGTATGTACTGATGTACTCACAGAGAGCTCCTTGAGGGAAGATGCTAGGAGCACCCTTCCTGTCAGAAAACTGGTCCATTGGTGAAGAAGAAGAAGAAGAAGAAGAAGAAGAAGAAGAAGAAGAAGAAGAAGAATAGTAGTAGTAGTAGTAGTAGTAGTTTGGATTTGATATCCCGCTTTATCACTACCCGAAGGAGTCTCAAAGCGGCTAACATTCTCCTTTCCCTTTCTCCCCCACAACAAACACTCTGTGAGGTGTGTGGGGCTGCGAGACTTCAGAGAAGTGTGACTAGCCTAAGGTCACCCAGCAGCTGCATGTGGAGGAGCAGAGACGTGAACCCGGTTCCCCAGATTACGAATCTACCACTCTTAACCACTACACTATGCAAAATGACCAAAACACCCATTTCAATTGAGCCCCTCCTCTCCCTTTTAAAAAATGGCAAGTGCTGTTAAACGGGTAGGAGCAGGGCTCAGTACTACTACCTCTTTAAACAGCATATCTTATTTTGGCAACTCCGCCAAGGTTACCAACTTTACAAAGCTGAAAAGAGGAGCTCTGTCGCCCACCAGATGGCTTTTTAGTAATGATTTCATGCGTTCTGATTGCACATATTCTTAGAAACACACACACACAACATATTTGTTGTTGTGACTGTGGGCACTGGCATTTAAGAAGCTTTTCTAAGAAGAAACATCAACACAACCTCCTACAGCTGCACGCCAGTAATGCTCAGACTTTAAAGAAGTCTGCATTTGTGACATTGTGTGACATTTTGCATGCCGATATCAGTTGTACCCATCAAACAAATAAAAAACCAACAACCCACAAACACACTGGTAGAATATGATTTAGGGCGGTAATGTCAAGGACAGGAATATTAAAGGCGGTCTAGATGTTAAGGTTGCCTCTGAAAGATTAGTTTGACTTCATTCCCATCATATCTATTATCTATTTTCAATTTGATGAGATATGATTTTGCTTTTGTTGCATGTGATCAGCCCACATGAAATCTCTTTGGGATATGGGAGTCACTGCTGGATTCTAACTCAACAATTTCACAGAGAATGAATGTGTGGAGTGAGGAATAGGGAAAAGAAAATGGGAGCCAGTGTGGTATAGTGGTTAAGAGTGGTAGTCTTGTAATCTGGGGAACTGGGTTCGCGTCTCCGCTCCTCCACATGCAGCTGCTGGGTGACCTTGGGCCAGTCACACTTCTTTGAAGTCTCTCAGCCCCACTCACCACACAGAGTGTTTGTTGTGGGGGAGGAAGGGAAAGGAGAATGTGAGCCGCTTTGAGACTCCTTCGGGTAGTGATAAAGCGGGATATCAAATCCAAACTCCTCCTCCTCCTCCTCCTCTTCTTCTTCTTCTTCTTCCCTTGTGGGACAAACTGTGGTTAAAATTGATTATATGTATTTAAAATATAACCCAAAAAACAGGATCTGCCAACCAACAAATCAAATTAACTAGCTGAATCAAAATATAGCCTGGGCACTTGAGTCTAAAACATCAAAACATTAAAAACTTCCCGAAACAGGGTTACCTTCAGATGTCTTCTAAAAGTCAGATAGTTGTTTATTTCCTTGACATCTGATGGGAGGGCATTCCACAGGGCGGGCACCACTACCGAGAAGGC
This sequence comes from Podarcis raffonei, assembly GCF_027172205.1. Classification (NCBI taxonomy): domain Eukaryota; kingdom Metazoa; phylum Chordata; class Lepidosauria; order Squamata; family Lacertidae; genus Podarcis; species Podarcis raffonei. The sequence goes on along the minus strand of NC_070606.1, from coordinate 83,368,999 downwards.
CCACAGCAAAGCAGTGGTGCCCATCCTCAACTCAGACAGCTGCTCCAGAAGGATGCAATAGTTGGTGGTATTTAAAGCTGCTGAGGTTGAGGAGAATTAACAGGGTCACATTCCCCCTGTCTCTCTCCCAACAGAGGTCATCATGCAGGGTGACCAAAGCAGTTTTTGTGTGTGCCAAAACCGGCTGTAAACCCCGATTGAAATGGATTTGCAAAATTGGTTTCCTCCAAGAGTCTGTGATCACCCACTCAAGAACTTTGTCCAAGAAGGGGAGATTGGCAACTGGCCAGTACTTACTTAGTGTACTGGAAGAAGCAAAGATCACCAGTGTTGAACTTCAACATCAACTTTGTTGGACTGGTCATGTTGTGCATATGCCTGATTATCACCTTCCAAAGCAACCACTCTATTCTGAACTTAAAAATGGAAAGCGCAATGCTGGTGGTCAACAAAAGAGGTTTAAAGACTGTCTCAAGGTAATTTTTTTTAAAAAATGTAGTATAAACACCAACAATTGGGAAACACTTGCCTGCGAGTGCTCCAATTGGAGAACAGCCTTTACCAAAAGTGTCATGGGTTTTGAAGACACTTGAAGTCAAGATGCAAGGGAAAAACGTGCTAAGCTGAAAGTACACTTGGCAGATCCACATCGTGATCAACTCCCACCCAGAAACCAATGTCCCCACTGTGGAAGGATGTATGGATCCAGAATTGGCCTCCACAGTCACTTACGGACTCATTGTTAAAACCATGTTTATGGAAGACAATCTTACTCGGCTACAAGTGATCGCCAAAGAAGAAAGAAGATTTTCCAAATCCAGGGAGGGCTTCTTAAGGAGTGGTCTTGCCACTACCTGCTTCAACGAAATGGTACCCAGTTGTATCCAAACACAGACCCCCAAAATCCCTGCTATTTGATCTCAGAAACCATCAAGGAAGATTTGGTAGAGATACCTTAAGAGGTGTCTGCATGCTTAGCAAACAGACAGGCAATTTTCCAAAATGTATAGTAGATATTATACATTATTATACATTATACATTGAAGAACAGCATTTTGGACAGGTCAAGGTAACATTTCCCCAAGATACCTTATATTAAAAAAAAAACAACCACACACATCAATAAATGAAGCGATGAAATAATGACAAAATCCTGCCGCGTTTTAATATCTGCTACACAACTGCAGATAGCAGAGCAACCCTTTTGTCTATGTCTGTCAGTGTCTCCGCAGAGATAAATAGCCAGTACTGCATCAGATGGAGTGACCTCACTAGCTCTGTTACAAAATAAACATGAATAGATGGCATCAGCATTGACCTAGTAACACGGCCATGTGCTTCAGGCCCAGAAGTCGTGGCTTGTGAAATAATCAAGATTTCTAATTCCAGCAAAAGCAGAGGTTTTTGCTCCACGAATAAAGGGGCCAGGGAATCGTGTGTTAACAGTCCCAAGTTACAGCATGGTAGAAGGTGAGTGCCCCCTTCAGGTTTCCAGATGAATAGCACTGCAAGCATTTCACAAAGCTGGAAAGTGACTGATTTCACAGCTCCAGAGCACCCAGGGATGTCTGCTTTTGGTTTCCTCCCCCTTTCTAAATTTTTTACAATGCAAAATCAAGCACAGAACAAATAACCACAGAAGACAGGTGTGAAATGCTGAAGCAAAAACAAAAAAGGGAGCCATCAGTAATACAGTGGTGCCTCGCAAGACGAAATTAATTCGTTCCGCAAGTTTTTTCTTCTTGCGAGTTTTTCGTCTTGCGAAGCATGGTTTCCCATAGGAATGCATTGAAAATCAATCAATGCGTTCCTATGGAAACCGCCTTCAGACCAGGTCCGGGGACAGTCTGTCCCCCGACCTCTTCTGAAGGCTGGGGGGGGGACAAGGGCTTTTCTTCCCACCGCCAGCCTTCAGAAGGCTGTTCTGAAGGCTGGCGGTGGGAAGAAAAGCCCTTCTCCCCACCTCCCACCCCGCAAGCTCCGGGGACAGGAGGGCTTTCCTCCCGACCGCCAGCATTTTAAAAGCCCCCAGGACAGCGGGAAAGTGCAGCACGCTTCCCTGCTATCCCGGACCGCTTTTAAAATGCTGGCGGTGGGGAGCAAAGCCTTTCGGCCCCCGCCGGCCTTCCTGGACCTCTTCTGAAGGCCGGAGGGGGGCGAAAGGCTTTGCTCCCCACCGCCAGCATTTAAAAGAGGTCCCCGGAGATTTCCCTATGGGCTTTCTTCTTGCGAAGCAAGCCCATAGGGAAATTTGTCTTGCGGAATGACTCAAAAACGGAAAACTCTTTCGTCTTGCGAGTTTTTCGTTTTGCGAGGCGTTCGTCTTGCGAGGCACCACTGTACATTCCAAATTTTTGGTATAATATACATTATAACAAATATTATTTTCCAGTGGGATGAGCTGCATTTCCAGCAAATCTTAGTTTGTGAAGTTCTGCACGTGTTCCTGTTTTATTGCATTATCCACAGCCATTTATAGGCTGGGGACATTGTCTATGTTCTATTTTATTAAGACAATAAAATCATACCAAACAGAAAGGAAGTTGTCCTTACTTTTTTTGACTTCTAGAGGTCAAATTAATATGCCAGTTTTTTTTTTCCTGGTCGGGCTGATTCCTATAACTTGGTGTATCAGTCAGAAATGTCTGCTCTGGCTAGATCGCTCCAAAATCAGACTAATTGTGGCTTTGGCCGCAGTTAGCATATAGATAATCGACTCCTTGCAGCTTAATCCTTTATCATTCTCTTCAAAGATGTTTTAGAAGAGCCAGTTGTGGGGTGGGTGTTACATTGCAATTTGCAATTTCATTAATCTCTTGAAAAATAGAAAGCCAATTATCTGGTATTAAATACAATACCAAAGTCTCCCTGATGTCTTTTGTCTAAGTTCAGAAAACAGGGACTGTTAATAATAATGATGTGTATTTATGCCTATTTCAAAGTGTGCCTCATGTTTCACATAAGGCCTGTTAAGTTGCACTAATAGTTTCTCCCCCTCCATCTGCAATAAAAATGAGTGGGACAGAATGCAGGAAACAGGGGCAGGGAACAGTTTCTGAGACAGAAGCACAGGATAATCAAAGGAGCTGCAATTTGTATTCAACATATCACTGTAAGTGAATCATTTAAGGTTACAATAAAATGTAGAGGGTCCTTGAACATTAAAATATAATGCATCACTGCATGGCTTGTTTGTATCAGGGGTCATGCTTGTATAAAATGAAAACAGCATCAGAAAATCCATCCAATCACCAGACTTCAGGTTTTAGAGATGAAAAAAATGATTAAGATGTCCAAGCACCCACTGTAAGTCGCTGGAGTATCCAGCCATATCACATCCTCTGCCTATCTTTCTGGTCTTTCAAAGTCTGCTGATATAAGCAATCCTGAAATATTAGATAATGAGGGTCCACTTATCAATACATGTCACTGAATACAATCATACGGTCAAACCTGATTGATTGATTGATTGATTGATTGATTGACTGATTTCATAAAACTTGCATTAAAATTACTTCAACTTTCTAATCATTTGGGTAGACATTTGCTAACTTTTGAGTGCTATGGTTGTTTGTTTTAAATATCAGGTTTCTTTCTTTCTTTCTTTCTTTCTTTCTTTCTTTCTTTCTTTCTTTCTTTTAGAGTTCAAGAAATTAACAGCCAACAAATAGCAACAGCTTCTTGAGTTACTGTTATGGCCAATCATGAATACAAAAATGACGTTTTTGGAGAGTCTGTGACGGACAAAAAAGAAAAAGAAAGAAGTCTACCATTATGCCAAGACATTCCAGCAGAGGGATATGTGCAGGTTTATTCCATATTTGTTTTGTTTAATATATACTCAGAGTCCTGTAGTGATTTCATGCTCTTTATTGCAGCTTGTAAAACAGTGGTTGAATTGCCCTCCAAACCTAAGGCTTTTATATACATTATTTACACAATGAGTCCCGTCTGATTGGCTGATTCTGCTTCCCTCCTGGAGCCTGATTGGTCTTTTCCTGCAGGCCAATCAGTTGTTGCATTCTACGATCCTACCAGCCTATTGTTCTAGGATCCAAGCTTAGTACATAACACATGTGTTAATAAAAGCCTGTTCCTCTGAGTGTCCCTTTAAAGCTTTCAGCTAGCAGCATGGTTAGCCTTTCCCTAAGAGTGATGTACCACACCTGTTGTAGCCCCGTCTCAAAGGTAAAAGCAGTCAAGTGCTTTCCCATTTCAGCTATTACCAGTCTAGCCACAACCATCAGAAAGGTCACACCAGGTTGCCTGGTTATTCTCTTCTTTATTTCAGTCTACAGTGTATTTTATGTGAACAAAAACACTATACCTTATTGTAATTTTAAATTATTCCTATGGAATTACTGCATATTCCTGCATTACAAGGAGTTGGACTGGATGATCCGCAGGGTCCCTTCCAACTCCACAGTTCTATTATTCTATGTACAACAATATATTGTACACAATGTGCAGTTATTTGGATGGTAATAATGAAATGTTGCTGCATGGGGTGCCCCTGTTCAGCCAGACACCCATACTGTCTTCCAGGATTCTTTAAAACACAATTAAAATCCCAGCTTGTTTTGTAGCCATTGGCCCTTGTTTCCAGGTTTGCATGCAACAGGAAACTATGGTTAAGTGCTAAATCCAGACTTAAGAACATAGAAAGCTACCTGAGTCCATTTAGCTCAGTCTAGACTGAGTTGCAACAGCTCTCCAAGGTTTCAGACCTGGAGATGCTGGAGACTGGACCTGGGGACTTCTGCATGCAAAGCAGATGTTCTGCCGCTAAGCTAACGTCCTTCTCAAACTTGTTTTGCCAGGGATGTGTGAATTGGCCTAAAAGGGGGGGGGCTATTGGGTCCTGCAAGCAGTTTGTGCATACTGAGCCTTATGAAGTCAGAACTTTCGGTTAAGGATTGCATACAGATGTGGCTCCAAATGAAGCTTTATGCATTTTTCTGTATGACTGAAGCACATGAGAACTTCAAGAGCATCTTCAGTTGCAAAGTTTGGTTGCAAAGTGATTCAAAGTGGTCTCTGGAAAGTATGGGTGAGGCAGGCAAAAGCAGTGTTCATCTGCAAAAGTGTTTGCAAATTCTTAAAGTGAGCCTGAAAATCAGGATGATCATGCTTGGTTGCTGATCATCTTTATAAACATAAACTTTATCTGGGGATAAGCATGTGATGCTTAGGTCCCATTTTAATTAAGTGACTGCATTCTCCAGCATTGTGTTGTTGTTGTTGTTGTTGTTGTTGTTGTTGTTGTTGTTGTTGTTTTAAAAAGAACTTAGAAACTTCAAAACTATGTGCACTTTGCCCACCAAGCCAAGATGCGACAGCTGTCCAACTTTATAATGAACTAATAGGAGGATATAATGAATTTCCTGAGTTATCCTAAAATGCTGCTTTATGTGGTGCAAACAGCAAGAGTTCTAAAAGTGGGTGGCCATCAGGAAGTCCCCCAGAGAAGTTCAAAAGAAAACTCTGAAACCATCTAGCACACTGTTACAATGGGACTGTCGTCATTCATTTTAACCTGGTTTCAAATAGATTGGGGGAAATGACCTTTCCCAAGTCTCTCTCTCATGTCCGACTCTTCGTGACCCCATGGACCAGAGCACGCTAGGCACTCCTGTCTTCCACTGCCTTCCACAGTTTGGACAAACTCATGCTGGTAGCTTTGAGAACACTGTCCAACCATCTCGTTCTCTGTCGTCCCCTTCTCCTTGTGCCCTTCATCTTTCCCAACATCAGGGTCTTTTCCAGGGAGTCTTCTCTTCTCATGAGGTGGCCAAAGTATTGGAGCCTCAACTTCACTTGGAATAGTTACTTGGAATAGTTACTTGGAATAGTGACCTATAAAAAGGCTCTATCCTTTAGGAGAGAAACAGTCAAACTACTGAGAGGAGGAAATGTTTCTCATGTCCAACCTAGCATTGGAGGTGGGAGGTAAATAAATGTTGGATGAAATATGAATCAGTTATATTTCTAGAAATTTACATGCTGCATAATGTTTTCATTCATAAAGGTGAGGGGCCTGATTTATCACTGAGCATGCCTAAAAGTGCATTTTTAATCATGCAATGAGAATTTGATGATCTGTTGAGAGGAAACCTCTTACCATCAATTTTCATGAAATACCACCCTTGGGATACATTGCAGCATAAACAGAGAGGGTTTTAAAAACTATCAACAAGTAGCACTCAAGCTAGGGCTTCAAGAAGGAGCATTATTGGATGATAACAATAACTGCTTCCCCAAACATAAAATTCAAGTAATGAAGCTATCAAAACTGCAGATCTCTCCCTCACACCCTAACAGACCAAGGAAACTTTTGTGGGATGTAATCCATTGGAGCAGTCAAATACAACATTCCTTGCTTCCCTAGAGGGGACACAGGCAGGGGGATGTTACTGCAGTCAATATACCTTCCTGTTCCACTGGCCTAGAGCCTCTTCCCCCTACACGTGACCAGGAAGATGGGCGTGACCTTGGCTGACTCCATAAAAGAGCTGAGTCACGCAACCATCTTCTCTTGATGCCATGCTGCTCTCCTGCAGCCATTTTGTTCTCTTGATGCTGTTCTCTTAATGGATTTTGCTGTCTGCTGGCTCTCAGCCAGCAGCACATGGGCTCAATCCCCATATGGGATGAACTCACAATATGTTCTGTAACTACTAGCTAAAGCCTGCCTTCAGGGATCATAATGTGAACTGAATGTGAGTAAACTTCTTGTTACTTTTAAGGTAAGACTCTTGTATCTTTATTCTTTTAAGAGGGATCAAAGGGGACACCGGGAATAATCCAGCCTGATCAAGCCAGACTGGATTGCTTAAGTAAAGAGATTCAAACGAATCTGCAAACTAGCTTCCTGCTGTATTGAGGAACATGACTCATTAGTGTGAGTGAAGGAAGGATAATATTTAATCAATATATCCTCTCCTACTATCCTTAACATCCCATAACTTTGCAACAACTTAGTTTCCTGAAGAACCTTCATTATACAGTTACTGGTGAATGTTGATATGGTAAATAGTGAAGGGAGATCAGGTAGGGTCAAAGGGTCCATGCACAACCCTATTGCTGGAAACAGCAGTAGGGAAATGTGTTGTTGCACCCAGGTCCTTCTCGCAGGGTTCCCATAGGCATCTAGTTACGCACTGTGAGAACAGGACACTAGGCCACTGGCCAAATCCAGCTGAGTTATTCTTATATTCTTATTTCCCACTATAGGTCTTGCTAAATGTTCCCTCAATGAGGATGTTTCATGTATTCTACATGAAAATGTCATTCCCCCCCCCTCCATGGATCCATGCAAACCAGCCCCCTCACTCATTTGTGAGTGGAGAAACAACTTCCAGGTCATAGGATGCCAGGCAGCCTGGCACATCTGTTTTGAGAAATTAAATGCTTAGAAATTGCTCGGACCATTAGCTCATATTTTATGAATCACATAAACATGTCTCCTACTTTTCTCGGCTCCCCAGTCTCATTATTTATAAATATACTTAATGTTACACACTTGACTCCCGTTCTTTGCTTTTTAATGTCTTGTAGATAAGAGCGGATTTATTGGATAGCCTCCTATAAAAGTTACTTTTCTGCATTTAGCTGGTGAACTTTCATGCTTTTTTAAAAACAACAACAAATCATTTGGTTCAGCTGTAGTGAATTTTTATACCCTCAGGATGATGGGAATTGTAGTCCAATCATACCCAGAAAGCCACAGGTTCACCATTGTAGTTCATAAATGATTTTTCCTTCTCTTTTTTTCATGACAAGGCATGCTTTCCTGAATCATGCTGTAGGTCCTGGTGGTAAATCAGGATTTTTCTCCTAACGGAAAGTCTCTCTAAGAAGATTAAAAATTAAACTCTCCATGAATTTTTCAGTGAAGTGTCTTGGTAGTTTGGGATGGCCCTTTCCCCCTTCCTTAGTTAAATTACCAAAATGAACTTCTCCCTCTTGAATCTCTCTATCAAGTCATGTTCTTTTTTAAAACACACACACACACAAAACCAAGTCATGATTGAAATTATCTTCAGTGTAGGAAGATAGAAGTTATTCTAGCTGTGTGAGGAGGGGAATAATCTAACTGCAGTGAAATATAGAATGCTATAGACAGACATTGCATGGCTGGTAATTTCTCCCTACTGAACCTGCATTCCTTTTCATTCCAATGCCTTGTAGAATTTTGGGTCTTAATTTAGTTTCGTTAGAAAAAAATGGCAAAGTTAATATACTTTCACTCCTTAGGAGCCACTTTCGATAATTATTAACAATGCATCTTACAAACTCATCCATATTTCAGAAGTATATTTCAGGTATGCTTCTTTGATATGTATTCCCCCTTCCCCCTCCCACCCACCGTACTTGTCTCAAGGAATGCTTTTTAAAACTCTTGTGCTATTGTTAATAGGAATTCAGGGAGAAATGAAAAGTTTCTCAATTTGTCCTTTAATGTTTCTGCAATGATGGCATTAATACATTAAACCGCTTGGATGGACCTCTCTATTATCCCAGTATATTAAATTCCTTAAACATCTTTGAGCAAAAGAGATTTTGTTCTTCTGAAGGTAGAAGAATAAATCTTTGAAAAGGACCAGATTAGAAATGAAAGTATGGGTTATGGTAGAAGTGGAAAAGGGGAATCAGAGAACCTGGGCATTTAAAATAGCCAAGAAGGTATTTTAGGCATAGATTTCTTGGTGGGTGGGGTATCAGTGAATATTCAGAGGTTGATCCTTGCAAATTTCTACTACTTTAATTTTCAAGTCTCACAGAAATTGGTGGTGGGATGCATGTTTGACCATAACACTGTTACAGAACATATTCCACTGTAATAAATGACAACAGTTTTAAAAAATGAATTTGATTACCACAATCCAACAAACACCACAATTCAACCAGCATCTGAGATGGAGTGGGAGCCATCAGAACTTGTTGTTGTTGTTGTTTAGTCGTTTAGTCGTGTCCGACTCTTCGTGACCCCATGGACCAGAGCACGCCAGGCACTCCTGTCTTCCACTGCCTCCCGCAGTTTGGTCAAAGGCAACAGAACTTACTAGTGGGTATCAAAAGGTTGAATGGTGCTCCTTGCCTCCAAGGCAGTCTTGAAATGCTCCTCTGCTGCCACTTGACTGCACTAGCCCATTGCTTACTAGAAAGAAAGCAGCCGGGATGATGGGGAATATTGAAGGCAAGTTTGATAAAAGGTGGAATGGTTCTAAGTGTTGAAGATGCAGAGTCTGGAGAGGACAAGGCTAAAGAGAGAGATTACAGTGGTTTTCAAATATCAGAAAGGCTGTCACACAGAAGATGGAGCAGAGGACAGAACTAGAATGAGTGGGTAGAAACTGCAAGGAATTAGATTTTGACTATGCATGAGGGCAAGCTTCCACACAATAAGTGTTGCTCAACAAGAGCTGCTCAACACTGGAACAGACTGCCGTAGGAGTTGGTGAGTTGGAAATACTTAAGCAGTGGCTGGATGACCATCTGTCAGGTATGCTTTCAGGTAGCTTCTTGCATCCCGCCAGGGACAGGGTAAGATGACTCAATTGTCTCTTCCATCTCTAAAATCAGTTCTATGATTTTATGAAAGCACCTCATTGGCCACCACAAAATCCAACAGAGCTTTAAACATGCTTAAGCCCTTTGAAATTAAGTGACTTATGTTTACTAAGGCTGTGTTGAACAGTGGCAGCTCCCTGGAAGGTGATATGAAGCATGAGATCAAAAGAAAATCCAGAAAAGAAATCTATAGGTCTAGGAACCAAGCTTTTTCTTAGATGACCAGTAGGAGAATTTCTAGTTGTGGATTTGTGATTACATTTTGTTGTTGTTGAGGGGGGTGGTTTTGGGCTGGTCTTAAGATCTCCCTTACTACAACTTCTAGAAGTTCTTCATAAGAGCTACACCAGATTCACAGAGATCCAAATGAAATTACAGGACAGTCGCAATACAATGTGTCTTAAGTCTAACAGTTAACAAAAGATCCAAGCCAATCTAATTCTAGTTTCTGCCCAAGGAACCATGCCAGCTCTATTCCCAGTCCAATTATTGCTTTTACGAAGTGCTCTATATCTGTCAACTGGCTAAAGTGTGAAGTAGAATGTAATAAATGCAGTTGGAAAAGCAACTGGTTCACACATTCAAGGAAAAGCCATGTAGTGATGGATACTTGAAAGGGGCAAGTGTAAAGTAGATTGTCATGTGGCTGCAGTGTTTTCACTTGCACGATGTGTGTGCCTGTGTGCATGCTTGTTCTGAGGTGGCTGAGTGAAAATCATCCAAACCGCAGTTTGTCTCGGACAAGATCCATGCTTTTCACCGATCACCTTTAGCCCTTTGTTTCATGGTTCACACACTGTTGCTGTTGCATTCACTAGATGGGGAAGTGTTAACTGGGAGGGGGAGCTGATGTGACAAGCTGTAACCTCACAACAAAGCTGTATGTTATAATGTGATTGCAATAGTAATTAGTTGTGAGACTAAAAAAGCTGTTCTATGTAGAATGAGGTAGTAGCCTTTCGTGGTCATATCTTGGATTGTGAGGATTCACATTTTTGAATGCTTCTCATTTTTAAAAGTCTCTGTTTTATAAAGGAAACTAGCACATAGGAAGCTGTCTTAAGCTGAGTGGTCCATCTGGCTTGATATTGTTTACACTGTCTAGGAGACTTTCCCTACTTAGAGATGCCAGGGATTTTACCTGGGAATTTCTGGGTGCAAAGCAGTAGCTCTACCACTGAGTTATGTCCACGTTGGATAGAAGCTTACAGCAGATATTTCCGTTCCACCTTAAAAGGGAGCAGGATGTTTGAATAACAGCCTGCGCATTTCCTGTCTCACAGGATGTTTATGTTGTCTGTTCCTTTCGTTTTCTGCTGCTGTTTCTGCCTGAGCAGTCGGAGCAGACGGTCATGTTTTCTTTGTTCTGACCAACGCCAAATAAAACCTGTAAATATGCATGTTCTGCTCTCATGCTTGTGCAACTTTTGCTGTGTGAATTCTGCTGTTAGAGTGTGCACTAAGCCTGAGGCTTAGTGTCGCTAAATTGCTGGTACTGCGTGACTACGGGAGGTCGATGGATCGTCCGGCACCGAGCTTGGGGGCTCAGATGGACTTTATCTCCCTGGCAGTATCCCAACAACAGGTTTCGGGCCCAGATTCACGGCACTTGCAAGAGAGTAAGACAGCGACAGACTGCTGAGAGGTATGTGCTGGGAAAGTGAAAGCAGAGGCTTTTCTGGATGCCGCGGAATACGTCTTTGATGTCCGGCAAAGACTAATTGGCCTGGGAGCCGAGCCAGAGGCATCGTGATTTATGGGCTGCCGAGATAAGACGTCTTAGAAGGCATAACGGCTCACGTAAAAAGCTGGAATGGAGATTTTCCAAGCTTCGGAGGCCACTGAGTGCCCAAAGTTAAATCGGCACAATTATCAGACCTGGGCAAAATGGTGTGAGAGTTTGCTGCGTCAGTTTGGAGTCTGGCATACTATATCAGAAGCCACTCCAGTTCCTCGGACAGAGAAATGGCAGGCCCAGGATTCGAGGGCCATTGATATTATAGTCTTATCCGTCTCTCTGGAGGAAATAAAGATGCTTGCTGGAAATCTCACGGCACGTGACATGTGGGATGCTTTGAAAAAGGCCCACCTGCCAATCAACCCAGCCCAGAGTTTGAATGCATCGGAGGTCCTGGCTGTTTCCCAGAATGCTAGTGAATGCAGGGATGCTGAGGGCACCGATTGCAAGCTGCAGGGGGAGAAGACTGCCACGTCATCCCAGGCAGCATTCCAGCCTCCAGGGGGAGCCAAAGAGTCGGCTGCTGAGAGCTCTGTTTCTCGTGAGAACCAAGGTCAGAGCCTATGCAGAGGCCGGAAGGCCAGATGTAAACAGAGCAAGAAGCCTGCAGATGGCCCGAAGCAGAAGGGGAGTGGAACGCCAGTGGAAAACAAGGCTATGTTTGCTGGCACAGCTCCACCAAAGGCTAAAGGCACGTCTGATGGCCAGGAGCAGGGGGGCAAGTTGCAAAAGCCCACGCCAGTGGAAAACAAGGCTATGTTTGCTGGCACAGCTCCACCAAAGGCTAAAGGCACGTCTGATGGCCAGGAGCAGGGGGGCAAGTTGCAAAAGCCCACGCCAGTGGAAAACAAGGCTATGTTTGCTGGCACAGCTTCACCAAAGGCTAAAGGCAAGCTGCAAAAGCCCACGCCGGTGGGAAACAATGCCAAGGCCAGGTTTGTTATTGATTCAGGTTGCATGCGCCATCTCACCAAAGACCGCCATCTGTTCATCTCCTTCACACCTCAAGATGGAGAGGTCCAGCTGGCTGATGGAAGGACTTTGCAAGCTGCAGGAGTTGGGACTGTGAAACTTGCAAGTCTGAATACTACCATCAAAGATGTACTTTTTGTTCCAGGAGCTGCGGACAATTTGATTAGTGTACCACAGCTGACTGGGCGTGATTTTGAGGTTTCCTTCAAGAGGACTGTCTGTGTCATCAGAAAAGGCAAAGAGGACATTTTGCATGCAAAGTTGATGGATGGTTTGTTCAGTCTAACTTATGATGACAATGCTGTTATGTCTAATGCTGATTCTTGTTGTGTTGCACAAACTAACAAGGTTCTTCATGCAGGATGCATTCACGATGCACATCGCAGATTTTGTCACCTCTCTTGGCAAGCGCTAGCCAAGATGCCTGAGTTGGTTGAAGGTTTGGACATCAAACCTTGTAAATTTCACATGAAATGTGTATCTTGTGCAGAGAACAAGGTGAAGGTTGCTCCAAAAGGCAAGGAGTCTAGCAGGCAGGCTTCCAAACCCTACCAGCTAGTTCACGCAGACCTGGTAGGGCCTCTAGCGCCCTCTTTGGGAGGAGCAAGGTACTTCATGGTTCTAATTGATTCTTTTTCCAGGTACATTCATGTGTTTATGCTCGAGCAGAAATCGCAAGCATTTCCTAGGTTCAAGGCATTCTGTGCTTGGTTGGAGAATGCTCACAGTAAACGTATCGGCTGTCTGTTTACTGATCGAGGCGGGGAGTTCCCTTCTCAGCAGTTTGAAGCTTTCCTGACTGAGAAGGGAATCCAGCATGATTTGTCAACGCCTAGATCGCCATGGATGAATGGGCTTGCGGAGAGAGCAAATCAAACGTTGCTGCAAGGGATAAAAACCTTGTTGCATGATGCCAATCTCCCTGAGAAGTTTTGGGGGGAGGCTCTGGCGAATTTTGTTTATTCTTTTAACAGGAGACTGTCATCACCTATTGGCTGCACTCCCTATGAGAAGATGTTTGGTAAGAAACCTAATGTCAAGCACTTGAGAATCTTTGGTTCTGACATGTGGGTGCACACCCCACAAAGCAACAAGCTTGGGAAGCGTGGGGCACATGGTTTGTTCATGGGGTACGAAAAAGGGGCATACAGGGTATGGATGACTAACTCTAAATCCATAAAGTTCACAAGGAGTGTTGAGTACAATCCTAAGTGGGGGGAAAATGTGGGAATTTTCCAGAGTTACCCAGAGGAGGATGAAGGTGATGTGAAGAAAGCAGATCATGCTGAGAAAGCTGAGGAAACTGAGGATGATGATGATGATGATGATGATGATGATGATCAGAGTTCGGATTCCAGTTCAGTGGGCGGCGCTGCTGCTGCTGTCAGTGACAGTGATGACACAGCAGACTACAAGAGCGCAAAGGCCTCAGTCAGACCGTCTGATGAGTCTGACAATGAACTGGAAGAACCACTGTTCACCATTGGTCACTTTTCTCCTAAGAAGGAGGAGATGAGTCCAGAAGACTTGCGTCTGGTTCGCAGGTCTGAAAGGGCGACCAAAGGCAAACTTCCAAAGAGATTTGCTGATGAGTTTGCTAAGACAGCAACTGCTGTTCTTAGTAGCTCAGAGAAGGTGTGGGAACCTTCAAGCTTCAAAGAGGTTCAGGAGTTAACCTCTAAAGATGCTGAGCCCTGGCTTAATGCCATGAAGGCTGAAGTTGATTCCTTGAACAGGAACCAAACTTGGGAGCTGGTACCGGTAGTCCCAGGAATGAGACAGGTTGGCAGCAAATGGGTCTTCAAGGCAAAGACAGACCAGAATGGCAAGGTTGTCAGACACAAAGCCAGATTGGTTGCCAGAGGTTTTTCACAGGTACCAGGGCAGGATTACCACGAGACCTACTCACCCACGGTCAAATATGAGAGCATTCGGCTGATGCTCAAGATCGCTGCGGAGGAGAAACTGCATGTTTCCCATCATGACATAAATACAGTTTTTTTGTACGGGATTTTGGGGGAGGAGCTGTACATGCTTCCACCTGACGGGATGCAGATACAGAAGGGAATGGTCTGTAAACTGCGGAAATCCTTGTATGGTCTCAAGCAGAGTGCCAGGTGTTGGAACACAAAACTCACTGAAACATTGCTTTCTCTAGGTTTTCACCAGGGCAAAGCTGATCCATGTGTGTTTGTCAAGGAGGAGGGGCAAAACAAACTGTATTGTTTATGTTTTGTTGATGATCTTCTGATGTTTTGGAAGAATCAGGCTTTTTACCAAAGCACCCTAGCTCAGCTGAAGGAGCACTTTGACATGAAGGATCTTGGTGAGGTATCCAACTATCTTTCTCTGCAGGTGGAGAGGGACCAAGCAGGTAATTTTCTGGTACACCAAACACAGAAAATTGCTGATGTATTAACCAGGTTGAATTTGGTTGATGCAAACCCAGCAGACACACCGATGGTGACAGGTTACCAGGTAGACAGTACTGCTGAAGCGTTTTCTGACACAACGCTGTACAGATGCATTCTAGGCAAGTTGAATTTCATTGCTAGATGTTCAAGACCTGACATTGCTGTAAGCACTAACCTGCTTAGCAGACATGCTAACAATCCTACTGTTCAGGATTGGAAAGCTCTGAAGCGCATAGCCCGCTATTTGAAAGGGACTATGCACTACAGGCTGAGGTTCACCAGTCAGAAGACTGGAGGTCTTGAAATCTTTGCAGATGCAAGTTTTGGAAGTGACACCACAGATGGTACGAGCACTTCTGGAGTATGCTACATGTACAACCACTGCCTGTTTGACTGGTTGTGCAAAAAGCAGACAACAGTTAGCCTAAGTTCCTGTGAAGCAGAACTCAATGCTCTGTCATTTTCACTCATGGATTGTGAATGGTTGATGCAACTGTTTAAGGACATTGGGGTTTCTGTGAAATGTCCTATACAAGTGTATCAAGACAATAGATCTTGTTTGGCTTTGCTGAACTCGGAGAGTTGCAAGCAAAGGACCAAGTACTTGCAGATTAAGCTGCATCGTGCAAGAGAGTGTATTCAGAAAGGACTCATTCAGGTGTCCTACATGCCAGGAAATGAAATTCCTGCTGATCTATTGTCTAAGGTTGTTAACAGAGAACAACTTAAGGTTTACGCACAAAGGTTGCAATTGGGTTGAACCACAGGTACTACAGGTTGCACGGAAAGGGGGAGGATGTTAGGATATTTCCGTTCCACCTTAAAAGGGAGCAGGATGTTTGAATAACAGCCTGCGCATTTCCTGTCTCACAGGATGTTTATGTTGTCTGTTCCTTTCGTTTTCTGCTGCTGTTTTTGCCTGACCAGTCGGAGCAGACGGTCATGTTTTCTTTGTTCTGACCAACGCCAAATAAAACCTGTAAATATGCATGTTCTGCTCTCATGCTTGTGCAACTTTTGCTGTGTGAATTCTGCTGTTAGAGTGTGCACTAAGCCTGAGGCTTAGTGTCGCTAAATTGCTGGTACTGCGTGACTACGGGAGGTCGATGGATCGTCCGGCACCGAGCTTGGGGGCTCAGATGGACTTTATCTCCCTGGCAGTATCCCAACATCCTGTACGTATCTACTCTGAACATGTACACGATCTCCTTGAATTCCACTGAATTCCACGAGAACATGTCCAGTATGACTGTCCATCCTTGGATGCCTTCCCTATAAAGAGTAGTGTGAAACACAGCTGTCTTCTTGTCCCAACAATCTTGGGCATATTTTTCTCCCTGGTATTCTCATATGCCTTCAGCTCAACTGAAGGTGATGTGTACTTTCACTCAAGGAGTGGTGGGAGTCTGTTCAACCTGGCATGTCTCTATGCCAAGACAAAAGTGTGGTGGATCCTTATCCGAGATATGTTGTTGCACGTTTTGGGGGCCTAATCTGGCCTCCGTGGCAGTATATGTCCTGGGGTAAAATCCTAAACAAAGCTCAACAACTTTGATCGGCCTTCACCCCTGTTCACTTCATCAAATCTGGCCCTCTTTGAAAAAAGTTTGGGCACCCCTGCTCTGCAGAGACTCATTAACCATTTTGCCCGGATTGGCCTTACCAACAGCCTGATTAAGATCAAGATCCTGGGTCAGGATGTCACCAGCACTCCACTTGTCAGCATTGGTGACCACAGGCTTGAGGTGGTAGACAATTTTGTCTACCTGGTTTCCATCATAACCAGCAACCTCAATGGAGACGCTGAGCTGGAGAAGCATACTGGCAAGGCAGCTACGGCAATGGCTCGCCTCTCCAAAAGGGTATCAGAGAATGTGATGCTAATGTCCAGTACCAAGATGAAAGTGTACCAGGCTGCTATATGTAAGTGCATTGTGGACAACTTACAGCTGCCAGGATCAATGCCTTCCAAATGCACTGTGTCAGGACGATTTTGGACATCACATGGCAGAACAGTGTCTCAAACAAAGATGTTTTCGCTCCTGTCTCAGTGACATTTGTGACATTCTTGCCATGTCCAAAGAATAGAAGATGGAAGGATAATCAAGGACATGCTCTACAGGCCTATTGGCAGACCAACTCTGCATTACAAAGTTGTTTGCGACTGTGACATGAAGACTGGTAACGTTAACCCTGCCATATGGGAATCCCTTGCAGGCAACCGCAGTGCCTGGAGGCAGCCAATCAGGTTACGTATCCACAGCAGTGATCAGAGAAGGAATGACTTCTGGGAGGAGTGCAGAAAGAAGAAATGTCATGGTGCATCTGCAGGAGCACAACGGAATATCTTCACCTGACCCAGCTGCAACAAAACATGTCTCTTCCGTATTGGTCTGAACAGCCACAGCAAGTGCTGTAAGTTTGACTTCACCACCAAAGATGCACTCTTCCAACATCGCCTGAGATAGATGGATGCCAACAATAATGAAGCTACCATAAACTGACCAAGATCTTTGGTTCAGATCATGCCTGGCAGTGCTCTCAAGGTCTGTGGCAGAAAAAGAATTTTCCAGCCTTCCTACCTAAGATTCTTTTAAACTGGAGTTGCTGTCAACTGACACTTGGTATGCTGTCAGAAGTGCTGTGGGCTGCTAGTCCCTGTGGATTTACTTGCAAGACTGACCTAGACATATTGAGCCATCACTCATTAAAAAATAGGGGAAGTGTGTGGGTATAGATGATGATACACAATTTATATAATGCAATATTAAAATGTAGCCAGCAGGAGCCCTGAAGGACTTTGCAATTAACATTTTTAAAATAAAAATTCTTGTCTTAATTGACAAACGCAAGCGTGTATCTGAAGTGTGTGTGTAGATGTATGAACATTTTTAAGTCTTCAGTAGCTATTAAATTCATAATAATATAGCATCTTATGGGTGCTAATAATGGTTTCTTTTTGAATTATTTGTTGTATACAGGGGGAGAGAACTTGTTCTCCTCTAGATGTTGTTGGACACCTATTCCAATCAGCCCCAACTAGCGTGGTCTTTGGTCATGGAAAATGGAAGTCCAACAACATCTGAAGGACAATAGATTTGTTAAGGACTGCCAGGAATGGTAACCTTGTGAGGAGTAGACTACAGTGCCCAGAATTCTTTAGGGAAAGTATGTGTTTTGAATGTGCTTTAAATCTATAGTGTATAGGCAGCCTTCTTTGTGCAAACAGACCTATGCAGCTGTTTAGAAACTTTTGACTAGCCAGTTATTTTAAAGAATCATTTGATCTGATTGTTTAAAAATGCATTCAATATTTTATCATATACATATTGTTGTACACCATCAATATATTTTTGAAGAAGCAGGTTTATTTAAAAAAATGATAAAGAAAAGTAAATAAATGAAGAATTACAGAAACATTATAGCATCCCATGTGAAATGGGCTTTATTGTCAAGGTCCATTTTCCCTATGTGTGGCTAATAGGACAAGGCCCCAGATAAACTGTGGCTTGTTGGACATTTGGCTGAATTTGCATGTGCAATTTGCTGCAATCACCTACTTTGATGGATTTCACTCAGGAGTTAGAAAGGGAGAGAGAGAGAAATACTTTAATTTTTTATTCTTAAAAACATTTTTAAGCATCTGTGAATAGGAAAAATCTATAATCATCTAGTTAATTCTTTTTCCACCAGTGAAAACAATACAAAATGTAGCTATGATTGTATTTGAGCTTCAAGTAGAATTATAATATTCTTATCCAAAGAACAAACTTCAGACATGTCAACTCTTTTCTGCAATAAACAAAGACTTATGCACGAACTGTTAAGATCCATGGTAAATAGGGCATTATGATATTTACTTTTGAACACTGTGGGCTTAATCCACTTGGGAAAGTCAAATAAATTATCTCTTGCTATCAGCTAAGGCAAGACATAATAATCACATGCATAATGTGTGCTTCTTGGGGGGGGGGGAACATGGAAGGTGATTTATGTCACTTGTATTCCTAGAGCGTCTATGGCACAACTTGGTGTATAGCTGACTGACAAATCCTGGCATGACTTAAGCCAGCGGTGGGAAACATTTTTTCAGCCCAATACCTGTGTTCTCTGGGGGGAAATATTTGGGAGAAGGGCTTTGTGCCCCTGGTAGAAGAAGGGCAGAAACATAGGTGGGTGGGAACAGAAGGGAAAATCATCAGCACAATGGATGTGACACTTATCTTTGTGGAGTAGGCTGCATTGTACAGTAGGCGATGTGTCTCCACCACCACCATTCAGCCCTGACCCTGAAGTCCAGCGCCGAGGGCCTTCTGGCGGTTCCCTCACTGCGAGAAGTGAGGTTACAGGGAACCAGGCAGAAGGCCTTCTCAGTAGTGGCGCCTGCCCTGTGGAACGCCCTCGCATCAAATGTCAAAGAAATCAACAACCATCTGATGTTTAGAAGACATCTGAAGGCAGCCCTGTTTAGGGAAGTTTTTAATGACTGGTGTTTTAATGTATTTTAAATCTTTTGTTGGAAGCCGCCTGTGGGGAGACCTAGCCAGATGGGCTGGGTATAAATAATAAAATTTATTTATTTATTTATTTATTTATTTATTTATTTATTTCACACACGCCTCCATCCTCCAGACTGTCAAGAGGCATCTTTTGAGTTCAAGAACTCTAATGGCTAGAGTTGGCAAATATTGTCATAGTTTTAGTTGGAATAAATCATGCTCTCACAATGTTACCATTTATCTGAAGCTAGAAGACAAAGTATCCAATGGAACAGATTTCTTTCTCTTTCCCTCCCTCTCACACACACTCCCAACCACCATCTGAGACTTAATACATTAAAAAGATGATTCTGCCATTCCCCCCCCCATAATAATGAACTCATTTTAATGTATAATCCTTTTATTCTAAATGCATCTAAAGCTCTCTAGTGCCTAATGGGCAGCTGAACCAAAATCCATTGTCTTTATATTTGAACCTGTGGATAAAGCATATGGTAAGTAAGATAAACCATATTTTTTAAAAAGTTACAATGGTGGATTTTTTAAAAAGAGAGAGAGAACAGATTAACAATTAGGTATTAACAATCTTCTCATCCATGCTGGCAACAAAGAAATAATTAAGATAACAGATTGCTACCCAAGATAACATTACCCCCAAAAAGTATGTGTGTGGGGGGTTAATAATAAAAGTTTTGCTCCCCCCCCCCACTCCAATATGCATTATTCTTTTCAGGTGAGTAATGACCGCACAATTAATTATACTAATTACAAGGAGTAGGATAAGAGTTTCTGCACTTGTAATACCTGTGGGGATCCGAGGCGAAGAATTTCTTCAAGTTTTTCCTAGGTATGCATCAAAGCAGGACAGCCGACAGAGAACAAAACCAGAAAGCACATTAAAGCATCCATGAAATACCATGCAGTGTGCCAAGTTCTTATTTTGCTAAGTTATGTTATACTCTTGCATTTCTTTGCTGAGGAACGGAGGCTAGAGTGGAAGCTTTTGTGGGTTTTTAGGTGACGTATTGCAAAGACCACATCATTTGGGGCTCAGATCTAGTTCAGGGTGGTCCCAGATCAGTCCCAGTTGGGGCCATTTCAAAGTCCCGGATGGGTTTGTGTGCATGTGTTGCCCTAGTTCAAGGCAAGGTTCTAAGTCTGTAGAACGAGATAGAGAGCACCAGGCAAGTGAAAAAATGCTTTTTTCAGCTGGAATTTACTTAAACTCAGTTCTGGCACCTCTCAGGTGGGTGCCATTCTTAGAGAACAAGGTTGGTCTTGCACCTTTCCCCCCTAGAAAAATAGCACCCAAACTACTCCATTGCAGATAGAGTAGGGGAGTGTTGGTTGCACTTTCAGTTCATAGCAGATGGGTGGTTTATAAATAATAAAATTATTATATGATAGTGATGATGAAACTGGCTAGTCAACATTCCATATTAGGTGAATGTGAGCCCCAGATGATAGGTCAAAGCAGAGAGAGCACAGAGTGACACAGAAGTAGATCAGAAGTTTTATAAAATGCTCATATGCTGTTTCAAGGCAAGTATTTGGTCTCATGCACGCTCTTGATTGATAGGCTCTTTCCATGCCCTCTCTTCCTTCCCCATTTAGCAGTCACATACCCTCCAACATTTCCCCGATGAAAATAGGGATGTCTCATTCCATAATGATCATTTTACTATTTATACCCCAGACACCTTACTGGGTTGCCCCAGCCACTCTGGGCAGCTTCCGACATTTATAAAAACATAATAAAACATTAAACATTTTTTTTTAAAAAAAATCCTATACAGGATTGTCTTCAGACGGCTCAGGGGTCGAATAACTCCATGCCCTCCAACATTTCTCTAATGAAAATAGGGACGTCCTAAGGAAAAGTGGGACATTCCAGAATCAAATCAGAAATGGGACAGCATCTCTAAATCAGGGGTGTCCCTGGAAAGAATGCATGTCAACGTAAACTTACCTTTCCAGCGCTTACAAAAGCAATTCGCAAATGAAAACACAGCTGTCCTTGGAAATTGGCATTTCTCTGAATTTTGTGATACAATTCTCTACCCTGAAAGATTTGCACAAAAATCTAAATATTGGGGAAAGTGTACGTGAAATGCATCCATTAGTGAATGTAGCATTAAAAAATGTGTATATTAGGAGCACTAAAATTCAGACAACTTTTTGCAATGATTGAAACAAAAATTACAAAGTGATACAGAGATCTGGAAAACTGAACTAACATTGGGAATATGAGAAACTGGGAGAAACTGAAACTGACAGATTCCTCCGTCTCTAATCTCACATCTCTCTCCAAATCCAGCGTTGTGTTTAGCCAGGCAAACCCAAAAGTTTCCACAAACAGGCTAATTCCTGCTATCTTAAGTCTTTTAAAAGTTTTCCCTCATTGATTACTTTAAAATGGGTCAGATTTTGCCTCCATTAACCATGTACTGATGCAGTCCCTGCTGTATAAACCTGTGAATACGTAATTAAAGTTTCACTGTGATATAACCCTTTAGGTTTGTTTGAATCGATCTTCAAGGTCCTTAAGGCAACGTACTGCCACAAGACAGCAGGAGTCTATTATTTTCTTTTTTATATCTACTAAGTTCATTGGGGACACAGCCAGAAGCTTTACTGAGGCAATAACAATGCCATCACTTTAAAATTCTAATAGACTCAGTGGTCCCACCGGATCCAGCCTCTCACACATGCATCCACCCAGAGTGAGATTTTCAGAGCCTCTTTCCTTGTGAGAGAATTAACATACTGGCAGCTTTAAAAGCTTCTCAAAGATAGTACCTGGATTTCTGCTCTTTTTTATGATGGAATATAGCTGGTGGCAGCCAATAATCTGGAATGAAAGATGTCACTGTTTTTGGCTGGTCTTCCCTTAGCACTTTTCAGCTGATAGAAATGGATCCAAAGTTAGAAGGGTAAATTATCCCGGCAACTGTTATCATTTTCTGTCTCCCATGTGCGCACGCACGCAAGCAAGCAAGCAAATGCATACCAAGGGCTGAAGTTTGGTTTGAACACAATTCAAAGTGTTGGTGCTGGAAGTAAACAGACATGTGACATACAGCAATCCACACATCTGTTCTAAAGGTGGAATGGAACTATATCCTAACAGTGCTGAACTTTAAAGCCCTAAATGGCTTCGGCCCTGTATACCTGAAGGAGCATCTCCACCCTCATCGTTCTGCCCAGACACCAAGGTCCAGCTCCAAGGGCCTTCTGGCAGTTCCCTCACTGCGAGAAGTGAGGTTACAGGGAACCAAGCAGAGGGCCTTCTCAGCAGTGGTGTCCGACCTGTGGAACACCCTCCCATCAGATGTCAAGGACATAAAGAACTACAGTGGTACCTTGGGTTAAGTACTTAATTTGTTCCAGAGGTCTGTTCTTAACCTGAAACTGTGCTTAACCTGAAGCACAACTTTAGCTAATGGGGCCTCCTGCTGCTGCCACGCCACCAGAACATAATTTCTGTTCTAATCCTGAAGCAAAGTTCTTAACCCGAGGTACTATTTTTGGGTTAGCGGAGTCTGTAACCTGAAGCGTCTGTAACCTGAAGCGTATGTAACCCGAGGTACCACTGTACACAACTTTTAGAAGACATCTGAAGGCAGCTCTGTACTGGGAAGTTTTAAATGTTTGGTATTTTATTATGTTTTTATATATGTTGGAAGCTGCCCGGAGTGGCTGAGGAAACCCAGCCAGATGGGCAGAATATAAATAATAAAATCATCACCATCATCATCCAGCATGATCAATGGTCAGGGATGAAGGGAACTGTAGTCTGACATTTAGTGAGCTACAAGGCACAGTCTCCCAGCATTGACAAAGAAGCTGGTGTTCATGTATGTGTGACCCACCTAGAATTCCCAGGCTAGATTTAGTACCGGTGGTGGGTTTTGAATGAGATAACTAATTATATTTAATTGACATATTTTCAAAAGTATGACTGGAGCATGCACACTGCTATTTTTGGCAGTACGGATGAGGAGAAATGGACTAGTTCTGGTTTCTGGACCTGTGCTATTCTTGGACTGCAGAATTGAAAACTTTTCCTGATCTTGCTTCAATCTGGGTAGCGACAGACAGGCATGGAATGTCATTACTGTCATGGCAGCTCTCATATTATTTCAACAGCAGAGAGAGTTCTAGACATATAATGAATATCTTATACTGGCAGTTTACCCAGAGGCATATTTGGATAGCCTTCTCCTAATGGAGCTGTGATGAGCATGCCAGCCAAATTTAGCCCGAGAACTTGGTTTGCTTGAAAGGGAGCTCTCATCTATCCATCCAGGTATCAATTGGGAAAGGATGAGTAATTTGAAATTTGATGCCATCCCTCCCCCCTCTCCTTGGTAGTTTCCTACAGCCCAGAATGCAAGATCATTATTTGCAGCTAGAGGAGTGGAGAATGAGCCATGCCTTTCATAATAAGCAGTGAAGCAGTGAAAGGCCTGCTGAAGAGAGATGTTTATGAAGCCTGGTTGATGCAAAAGCAGCAGTAAATCTGTGAGAAATTCTTCACAAATTACTGGTGTGTAATTCTTAGTCATTTTCAATTGTGCTAGCGCCATCATCTTAGTAGAGTTCTGATCTCAAACATCACAGTCTGAAGGGCTATCACACAGAAGATGGAGCAGACTGTTCTCCTGTTGCTACAGAGGACAGGATTAGACTCAATGTATGGAAACTTTAAACAATCACATTTCAGTGAAACTTTCGGAGAAAAGTCCTAATGGTAAGAGCTGTTCAGCAATGGAACACACTGCCTAAGGATGTGGTTGGTTCTCCTCTGGTGAAGCAATTAAGCATAGCCTGAACAACCAACTCTCAAGGATGTTGCAAGTTGCACGATCCCTATACTGAGCAAAGGATTGGATGGTGTGATCCCCCTTCCAACTTCAACATTCTCTAACAATTATATGATGGCCTGTTAAGGATGTAGGTCATGGATTACTTGGTGTTTGCAGATTAAAAGCCACAACATTCAATACCAATCTTGTTTGCTGGAAGGATTTGTGTTCAAGAATTGGGGCAAATAAGGGGAAACTGGCCATTTCTATTCCCGTTTCTATCAAAATTTCTCAACACTTCTATACCCAATACGCAATACATATGCTGAAATGATGTATACAGGCTATCTGTGAGCTTTGTTTTGGCCCTGCACTTTCCTGACATGCCATTATTTGTGAGCCTATCCTTAGCCCTCTTGAGAGTAGCACTGCTGGAAACTGGTTCTTGAGCTGCAGCTCAGCCATAGAAGCCCAAGAGCCACAAAATCCAAATGCTCTCATATTAGCCAATCTTGGGTTTGGATTGTGCTGCAAATCTGTTAGCATGCTGCTATAATAGTCCTGCGATATGTGGTCTTTCCATTCTCTTGTTCTGGCACGTAATAGACACCGTTGGAACCTGACTGCAAGCATTGTTAATATTGCAATGGTTTTGAATAACATTTGCCGTTCTCTTCTAGGTGTTAGACTCTTAAATGCCTGTCATTAATCCCCACGATCCCTCCCTGTGGTGCATGGTCAGCCTTTCCTTATATACATGAAGACTTCATTCACGAAAGGAATTAAGATCCTTGCCTTTGGGGGAAAATAATTTCTCTGCATGTGTTGGGGTGAAGCAACACACCTCCCTCCCATTAATGCTAATGGATGCCCCATCCACGCTGGCAAATGCAGTACAACAATTCTGAGGAGAATACTTTCCTTGGCGTACATTGTCCCCAAGGGCAATATTCTTCTAAGCTCAGGAATAATGCAAAGAGTGTGGCACACATAAGCTGCAGCCCTGAACACATTGGCCTCTAAGTCCCATTACAAAATGCCTTTAGGACTGCAATGTTGTAAATCTCCCTGATTCTCTGAAAATCCATGTGCATAGGATGGGGTAGACTTCACCCTCTATTCCTTGTAAGACAGCGCAAAGAAGGGAGAATGATACTAGTATAGTCTGTCGTCTGTATAACCCGTGCCCAGCTGTTCCCACCCCATCATCTTCTGCAAAGCCGGAACTGCAGGGGAGAAATTAAATCAGCTCACACAAAAAAAGGAAAGGGTTTCTTCGAAACACAGCTATCATTCAAAACTTGCACTTCTCCAAATTTTTTGACGCAGTTCCCCCAACAGTGTACACAAGGAAAATGCTTTCCCCCCTCGTTATTTCCATAATTTATATGCACCGCAATTAAGCATCCCTGTAGAATAGCACTTTCAGCTTCGCAAGGTCAGAGCGGCTAAAAATGAATCAAACACTAATATGTTGGAATCATGTGTATACATTTACTATATGTGCATGTTTGCTAGAATCAAGAGGCATCTACCTGTTCAAAGATTTGACATTTAGAGACTTAGGGGAAAACATTAAAACAAGGGCAGCCAATGTGGTTCCCTTCAGATGTTATTGGACTTGTTATTGGACCACAACTTCTCATCATCCCTTGATTGCTCATGTTGAAGGGAGTTGGAGCTCAACAAAAACATCTGGATGCCCTTGTCCTAAAGAAATAGAGGACAGAGCCACAACATACATTTAAAGTACATCTAATGTACATTTAAAGCTGATGAGTCCCTCTGAAAGAATTGTGGAAAGTAATTGGTGAAGGATCATGCAAATTATAGTTCTATGGGGAAACTACAGTTCCCAATATTCTTTGGGGAAGCTTGTGTATTTTAAATGTGCATTGAAGTTGCTTAAAATGTATGGTGTGGGACTCATCCTATTGCACATGTAGGATCCTATGAAGCTGTGCTATACTGAGCTAGGCCCTTGATTCAATTCTGGCCCAGAACTGTTTATGGAAGCTGGCTGTGACTTTTAAAGAAGTGGGGCAGAGTATTTATCAGACTTATTGCCTGAGATCCTGTTTAAACGAAGATCCCAGGAACTGAACCTGGGACCTGTTAGTATGCATTGCTCGGTTTCATAAACTCCTGCCCACCGGCACAGAGCAGCAGTCTCTGGAGAAGTGATGGCAATCACTACGGTTTGTCAGTTCAGGTAGTGCGCCAGCACTTAGCATGCCAAAACATCATTAGCACAAATAATGGTTTTCAGACCTTGGTTTGACTTGATAACTAAATAGAGCCGCAGAGAAAGCAGAATCTTGTTTACCTGCAAGCAATTTCAAAGGAGAGATAGGAAGAAAGAGAGAAGGGTGATATCTTCTTTCATAAGCAGATTGTTTCCTAAGCAAACTTTTTCACAGGACTTCCAAATATAGCAGATGCTCATTATGGATGAGTGGCTTTCCCTTGTAAAGGTGTAATCAAATCAATCTATAAAGTCGTGGAACCGGGATTCTAATTCTTCTGCATATAAGACAACAGGCAAATAATTGATGCTTTATAAGTGGGTGCTTAACTTAGGCAAAAGGGGGTGTCCTGTCTTCTTCACATTAATGTAAGCTGCTAAGAGTTTGCCCACTGCAGAAAGGAGGATGTATGGTTCACTTTGTGAAATGTCTAGTGATGGTTCAAAACTGGGGGAGCACGCAGAGCAGATTTTTGTTTAACGTTCTAACATTTTCCCATGGAGACTCTAACACAGTGGTGGGGAACCAGTGTCCTTCCATATATTGTTAGACTAATTCCCAACATCCTAGCCAGCATGGCCAATGGTTGGGGATGGAAGTTGTATTCCAGCTACGTCCAGAGGTTTGCCACCACTACCATGACACTTTCTCATTTCTCTCCTGCCGACCTGGCCCTAGTAAATAGTTTGTGATTTGCAGCTTAATGAAACAACTCAGAAGCCTTAAGCAGCTTTCTCCTGGGCTGGTTTTATAACCCAAAGTCAGTTTCTGAAAATAAAACCTTAAAGTACTTGAGCTTAGCAGCTATTTTCTATTCTTGTAAATAGTTTTGTGCAGTGCATACTGTACCCAAAGAACCATAAATACCCATTGTAAATCAGTGCCTGTAAGGCATAAAGGGATGTTTTTGTCACATGAGATTATCTCATGGTTTCCCCATTTGTTATACTGTCAAAACATATGCCTTGCTGTACAACTCTTTTGCGATACTTTAGGATTTCCACAAGGCTGACTAATGTGATCAAGCCAAAATTTAAAGAGATTTGTCATTTACAAATCTCCCCTACAAAACAAGGACTTGCCAAGTTCTAGTAGAGAAATGGATTCTTTTGAGAGAGAGAGAGAGAGAGAGAGAGAGAGAGAGAGAGAGAGAGCGAGCGCACTAGTTCAGAATGGCATTGGTAGAGAGTTTTTTATCTTTTTGTAACAAACTGGACCTGAAAACCAGTTAATTTAATGTTAGGCTGAAATCTTAAAAACACTTTGCTGGGAGTAACTTGAAATCAGCGAAGCATTCCATTACTGCATTGGCTTGTGTCAGGACATTGAATGGAGGAGAGAACACTAGCAGTTTCAGATAGAACAGCATCTTCAAATGGATTAAATGATACCGGACAGGCAATCCCATACCAAGGCTTCCTCTATAGTTCCACCAGGCAAACATGGCAGCATGCTAGTGCACTCTGCTATAATCATAGGTGCTTCACTCCTCTCCTGCTCTGAGAGCTAAGCCATGGTTTGGCTTAGCTTTATAGCCAAACTTTGGATCATGGTTTGTTTCTCTCAAACTACAAACCGTAACCAACTGTAAGCTAAGGTTTAGAGTGAGCTATGAATGAAGCCATCAGTAACTAGCAATCAACAAGACAAGCCTATAGATCTATCAAATGTGAATGGGTTGGGTATGGAGTCTTCTTCCACAATTTCAGGTCTTCTGCCTCACACATAAAGATATGTGCAAAGGGTGGGAGTTATCATTATCTGCAAAGGGTGGGAGTGAAGATCCCCCAATTCTTGTGACACCAGGGTAGGAAATAATTTAGTCTATTCTGAGCTCTGTCTCAAAATGTGTATCTTTGTTATTCTAGAACCTGATGGAATCTTGCAAACTAGCTTTTATATGAACGCAAGTGGGATTTGCAGTGAAATATTGTGGCATGTTGTGCTTCTGTTCACAATTTCAGTCAGTGAATTCTGGTAATCTATTTCATGCCCTCTGGTTTTCCACTATCAATTAAGAGGCAGGGATCTTCTTAAACTGGGAATGGAGAACTTGTGGTCCTCCAATTGCCATTGGACTCTATTTCCCACCAGCCCCAGCCACCACGGGCAATTCTCAAGGCCGATGCAAGTTGTAGCCCATCAACATCTAGAGACCCATCCCTGCACTAGAGACTAAACCTGGGACCTTCTGCATTGAAAGCATGGATTCATCACAGAGCAACGACAAATGCCGAATTAAAAACTGATTACTTGATGAAAGTATCATTTGATGCAGGGATGGGGCATTTTTTACTATTAGTTTTTATTAAAGATATTCTTGTGTGACAAGACAGATAAACAGGAGAAAGTACACCCATCACCTCCACTTTAAATTCATAGTCTTTTTCACAGGTTTTTTTACATTTAGTGAGAGACACTTTTGTCATAGACTTTGAACTATGGCACCCATCAGTCCTGACCATTAGTTAGGATCATAGCTGTCAAGCGTCCCTTATTTGACGGGACTGTCCCTTATCCCAGCGCCATGTCCTGCTGCTGTCCCTTATTGATGATGTCCCTTAAATTTCCCGGGTTTCAAAGGAAGCAGCTCCTCTCCCTCCCTCCCTGCCGGCCAGGGAGGAGTGAGGCTCCAACTGTGTTGCTTGGCTGCGTTGCTCACCCAATAAGGAGTCTAAGAACGACTGGGGGTGGAGCTTGCATGCCTTGTGCCAATCAATTCGGCTGCGTTGCCTGGGGACTCGCCTTTGCTCAGCGCTTCCCAGCAGAGATGTGATGGTGGTTTTCCTTGCTGCATCCCCTTTGCCGGGTTGCTGCGCTATGGGAACCACCACTTGAAGCTTCGTTTGGCTGCTGGTTGACTAAAATCCCTTATTTTGGCTGCTGATCCCTTATTTTCGAGGCTGCTGGTCCCTTATTTTCAAATCTGTAAGTTGACAGCTATCGTTAGGATGGCTGGGTTGATGGGAGAGGGAGTTCAGAAACAACTGGAGGACCACAGGTTCCCCATCTCTGCTTTCATGAATTTGATAGATATAGTCATTGCTATTTTTCTAGAGCTCACCGTGAACTTCTCACTTGTTCTCCTTGCAATGGCACCCACCTGAGAGGTGCCAGAACTGAGCTCTGGTGAGCTCCAGCTGAAAAAAAAGCCCTGGATATAGTTAAAACAGTTTTGAAGATTTGTGCATAGATTCCAGAGTCAGGCACTAGTTACTGACTTATGGCCTCTTTCATTTGCCCTTGTCTTCCAGTAATATTGTTTCTCTTGCTGCAGTTCTTTCCTTTCTCTTTTGTCTTCTGCCTTTGAACTCAGGGTCAGGCCATTTGTGTGGTCTGGCAGCAGAGTAAGGGATGCTTATGAAAAGCCAGATAAGCAGTTCCTGTCCCTATTATCCGTTTAGTGTGGGTAATGGGGTAATCTTGAAAGGAAAGGTCTATTATGAAACAAGAAAGCTAGAAGGAGCCCGAGGCTTAAAGGGCAAACTGTGAAACCAAACAAAATAAAGAGAGAAAGGAGGTCTAATGTCTAAATGTTCCTTCAGGATCTCTTAGACCTTTCCTTGGTAAAATAGCTCACAACGGTGGCTGCGGATCAGTAGTGATGGTGAGTTCACTCAGTTTAATGCAGAATGAGAGCCTCTTAGCCAAGCTCTTTCTTGCTCAGTTTTGTTTAGGCTGAGCTACAAACCTGCCATACTCCCGTGATGTCATTGAGAGCACGAAGGGGATTATTATCATTATCCTCATCACCATCATCGATTTATGAATTGCCTTCTAAACCACCATCTCAAAGCAATTTACATGCAAGATAATAAAGGACAGTTAAAAACACAGAAACAAAAAAAAAAAATCTGAAACAGGACTAAAACTCCAACAAGTGTACATTTGTGGTAAAGACCCAGTCATAGAATCATAGAATTGTAGAGTTGGGAGGGACCTCAAGGCTCATCTAGTCTGACTCCTGCAGTGAAGGAATCTCAGCTAAAGCATCCATGACAGATAGCCATCCAACCTCTGCTTACAAACCTCCAAGGAAGGAGAGTCCACAGCCTTCTGAGGAAGACCATTCCAGTCTTGAAGCCTCTGCCTTAATGAAATGCCACCCATTTTAGCAATAGATTTCAAAGCCCACCAAACAGTATCCTTTACCCACTGCAGTTCACAACTTGGTGTTTCCCCCCTCTGGTACTATTCCCTGCCATTTGGGGGCATTCTTGTTAGTTGAGTGTCCTCAGCCACTCAGGGGTCACCAATTGAGTATGTTGACATCACTACCCCATGGAACAAATCAGTTTCAGTTCTCTGATGATAAGCCTTGGTTATGAGGATGTGTTCTTTATTTCCCATGAATATTTCCATCTCCTTTCAAAGGCCTCAACAAAAATTGCCAAAGAATGGGATGGTGTGCATGCTTGGGATGGAAAAAACACACTCACACAATCACAAAATCCCAAAACTCCGTCATCCTCTCTCCTTATTTTCAAGACAGCAGTACCTTCTTCCTCAGGAAGAAAGGAATGTTTGAATCTGGTCTAACTTTTATTTTGTTTTATTTTTTTGGAGCATGACAACCTTCAGCTGTAAATACCCAGGAGAGAGGACCTTTCATTTTAGTTATCTCTAATGTGCAAGGCCCACTTATTATACTGTATAAATAACACAGTCTAACAAGAATATTATTATACAAGACTTTTCTGCTGAAATCTGCCATTCCGAGAGCTCTTGGGAATCTGTGACAGTTAAGTATGCTGTAATACCTAGATTAAAAAGGAAGAAAGCTTTGAAACCTGTAATATAGAGGAGACCTTTGCAGAAAGGCAGAGTGTTTATTCAGAGGGATTTGTGCTGGTCTGCAGGAAATTTACACTTCGGTACCTTGTCCCCTAAGCAGCGTTTCTTATAAAGATCCCACTGCTCTCTTTTTCAACAATCAATACTGTGTGAATGGATTCTTAAAATAAAATATGACAATTCCACTTTGCAAGAGTTTATTTTCTCTCTTTTGGCAGCTAACTCAACATCCAGCACTGGGAAATCATTACTGTGTAGATCACCCAGACACTCTTTAATTTCAAATTATTTCTAAATCACTTCCTGCAGTTGTTGTTTTTTTAAATATGTTGCTTCTCTGTTTCTTTTTGCTCATATAAAACACAACACTGCCGCATTCTGATGCCTTGAATTACAGGTTTCCCGTGTTATTTTTACTATAGCCGGTTGTCTGCAAGCACTCTTGATTAAATTCCTTTAGTTTCTTCAGAAA
This sequence comes from Podarcis raffonei, assembly GCF_027172205.1. Lineage (NCBI taxonomy): Eukaryota > Metazoa > Chordata > Lepidosauria > Squamata > Lacertidae > Podarcis > Podarcis raffonei. The sequence continues at coordinate 83,337,483 of NC_070606.1, read as the reverse complement.
TAATAAAGTGAGAGCATTTTATGCTCTATTTAAAATTTGAGCATCAGCCAAGATTTTCCATTGTGAGCGCTCTCTCTTTTAGCATCCATTGCAAGTGTTATTTTTAAAAAAGAAAAAGGAAAAAACAGCAGAAGCCTTCATATTATAAATCCTCTTTTCACTATCTCTGCTGATAACTCCAGAGATCCTGAGAGTGGGAAATTATCAGTCATGCTTCTCTAGTTATGCATCCCCCAAGAATCTAGCCCCAAGGAAATTCATGCTCTGTTCTCTTATTCCCGCTTCTCTCGAAATAGAGAGCTCTCGCAAACAGATGGTTACGTGTAATTTAGAAGGTCAACTCTCAAGGAGTTTTTATTATTATTATTATTATTAAAAAAAACTTTAGCTAAATACTTTCAACATGTACAGCAAGTTTTGTCACCTATTGACTACATTATGAGAGTCTCGTGCTATAATTTTGCCTTAATCATCTTCTCATCTAACAGTCCGCAGGGTGTAATATCAGGTTGTATAGCAATCCACAGGCATTCAAAGTCAAAAGAAAGACAGAAGGACAAAAACTAGACAAAGTTGAGCATTTAGAAGACCCAGCAAATTCCAGTGTGGTGTAATGGTTAGATGGTTGGACCTACCTCTGGGTCGAAATCTGTCTTTCAAGTCCTCAGACATTTCCTAGAACAATGCTTCCATTTTTTCCTGCCTCATTCCTGGATAGCTCAGTTGGTTAGAGCATTGTGCTGGTCATGCCAAGGTTGTAGGTTCTTGATGGGACTAGATGATCCTCAGGATCCCTTCCAACTCTATGATTCCTAGGCATTTTAGCATTTGTTTGGGATTTCTGAGGAGGCAGGGTTTTGAGGTGAGTGGTGCATGCTCTAGTTATCTCACGCTTGGACTACTGCAACGCGCTCTACGTGGGGCTACCTTTGAAGGTGACCCGGAAACTGCAATTAATCCAGAATGCGGCAGCTAGACTGGTGACTGGGAGTGGCCGCTGGGACCACATAACACCGGTTCTGAGAGATCTGCATTGGCTCCCAGTACGTTTCCGAGCACGATTCAAAGTGTTGGTGCTGACCTTTAAAGCCCTAAACGGCCTCGGTCCAGTCTACCTGAAGGAGCGTCTCCACCTCCATCGTTCAGCCCGGACACTGAGATCCAGTGCCGAGGGCCTTCTTGCGGTTCCCTCATTGCGAGAAGTGCGGCTACAGGGAACCAGGCAGAGGGCCTTCTCAGTAGTGGCGCCCGCCCTGTGGAATGCCCTCCCAGCAGATGTCAAAGAGATAAACAACTACCTGACATTCAGAAGACATCTTAAGGCAGCCCTGTTCAGGGAAGTTTTTAATATGTAACGCTGTACTGTTTTTAACACTGATTGGGAGCCGCCCAGAGTGGCTGGGGAAACTCAGCCAGATGGGCGGGGTATAAATAATAAATTATTATTATTATTATTATTATTATTATTATTATTATTATTGCAATGTGGCCAGAGGCGGCATGATCTCAATAAAGATTTCTCTAGCACTCTACATCCTCCCTGGCTCCCTGTGCTTACTGATCTGAAACAGACCTGTGGGAGGAGCTGCCTCATTGTATGTTTCCGAGCACAGTTCAAAGTGTTCGTACTGACCTTTAAAGCCCTAAACAGCCTCGGTCCAGTATACCTGAAGAAGCGTCTCCACCCCCATCATTCTGCCTGGACACTGAGGGCCTTCTTGGTAGTGGCACCCTCCCTGTGGAAAACCCTCCCACCAGATGTCAAAGAGAAGAACAACTACCAGACTTTCAGAAGACATCTGAAGGCAGCCTTGTTTAGGGAAGCTTTTAATGTTTAACAGACCACTGTATTTTAATACTTTGTTGGAAGCCGCCCAGAGTGGCTGGGGAAACCCAGCCAGATGGGCGGGGTATAAATAATAATAATAATAATAATAATAATAATAATAATAATAATAATAATTCCTTCTCTTGGACTTCAATTGCAGACTGTAGACCACTGGTGAGACCACAAAAGTGAGACAAGCATGGCAAAACCCCTACACCCCACCCATAATAATTTATTTGAACTATTCTCTTCCCCTTCGATAATTTTCAAATTAAATTTCTTTTCTCATTAGCTGGTATAGGATGGTTAGGAGGGGGAGGGGACATGAGAAAATTGTTTGGCTCAGCAATGGGAGAGACCCAGGTTCAAATTTCCATTCTGCCATCACACTTGGGACAGTTGCTGACTCTCAAGTTGGGACCAGGAAAAAGGTGAACTGGAGGGGGTGCTTCATTCTTTCTGCTGGAGAGGGTGAATTACCTTTTCCCTGCCAGCTATTTCCTTTCTCAAAATAAACCTCATTCAAGCTTTCAAAATCCTCCTGTATATATCTTCACCTGCCCCCCAGTACATGGAGAAGAGCAGGTTGTGGGAGGGTGGGTGGTTTTTATTCACAACTGCGCTCTCCTAACATATCAACCCTATTAAATTATCACATGCCCATTCAACACCTTCAGGCATCTCTCATATCACTTTGGAAGGCAGATCTCCACCAGAATCCAATAATCAAACAGTCGGTTAGGAATTTTGATAGATTCTGGGACCCACTCCCTCTAAAAGAAAGTGAGTTGGATATAGTATGCATGAGGCTCTCTGTGGGCATCCTGATTATTTGGAGCTCTCACTGTTCAACGATACAGGTTCTTTGCACATTCAGTCCCCAGTCAATGTGCAGATATGAAGGAGAGTGCTAGCCTTGAAGTTATAAAGCTGGAGCATGGCCAGGACACACAAACACACTTGATTACATAAATAACAGGCTTCACAAGTAAAAGGTGAATCAATGTATTTTGCACTCCTCTGAAATGGTGAAAAAAACCAAACCCAACAACTTCAGAATCTTGGAATAAGTCTTTAAGCTTCAAAAGAATACTTGCTGCTATGTTGTGTGATAATCTCTTCCCCCAATTCATATTTTATGAAGTTGCGTATGCCATTACAAGATAGAGATACAATGCTACCTAAGCAAAATTCCAGCCAGACTGGTGAAAGTTCTTCACCCCAGCTTTCTAAAATAACTGCTGAAAGTCAAACCTTCAGCCATTCCCCAACCTGTTGCTCTTCAGATGTTTTTCCACAAATGGTTTACAGTGTTACAAACTCGAGTTACAAACGCCTCAGGTTACAAACGCTTCAGGTTACAAACTCCGCTAACCTGGAAGAGTTACCTCGAGTTCAGAACTTTGCCCCAGGATAAGAATGGAAATTGTGTGCCAACGGCACAGTGGCAGCAAGAGGCCCCATTAGCGAAAGCACACCTCAAGTTAAGAACAGTTTCAGCTTAAGAACGGACCTGCAGAACGAATTAAGTTTGTAACTAGAGGTACCACTGTATTAAATTTATGCCATGCCTTCCGTCTGAAGAAATGGGGCTTCATCATCTATCAGCCCAACCACCATGGTCAGTTCAGTGGTCAGTGATGATGGGAGTTATAATCCTGCAACATATGTAAGCAGATTCTCCAAGTGTCCCTATTTTCCAGGGACGTCCTGGATTTACAGAAGCCATCACCGTTTTTGATTTAATCCCAGAATGTCCCACTTTTACTTAGGACACCCCTATTTTCATTGGAGAAATGGTGGAGGGTATGGAGTTATGTACAACCCCCCCCCCCAGCCAAGGACATAAGTACCTTTAGAAGACTTCAGAAGGCAGCCCTGTATAGGGAAGGTTTTTTTAATGTTTGATTTTTCATTATGTTTTTATATATGTTGGAAGCCACCCAGAGTGGCTGGGGCAACCCAGTCAGATGGGGAGGGCATAAACAAAATTATGAAATATTATTATGAAATAGGATGTCCCTATTTTCATTGGGAAAATCTTGGAGGGTATGTGGAAACTGCAAAGTTGTAGAAGACTCTGCTTATTGAATAGTGTGTGTGTGTGTGTGTGAGAGAGAGAGAGAGAGAGAGAGAGAGAGAGAGAACAAACTATACAAGTTGTAAAAGGAGGCTATGGCTGGATCATGACAAAGGCCCATCTAGTCCAATACTCTGGTCTCACAGTGGGCCAACCAGATGTCCATGACAAGATCTCAATTGCAACAACACTCTACCCACTATATGACCTTTGACAGTGGAAGTAAAACATAGCCATCAGGGTTAGTAGCCATTGATAGTCTTATCCTCCAGAGCTGATATATTCCAGTGGCTAAGAGTATGAACTGAAAGCTGGAAAGTGCCTGGCTCAGGACTAGTTCCTTGTTATGGGCTTTGACTATAATGCAACATTGCAGCTCCTGTCTCTGCCGCTTTCATTCCTATTGATAATCTGCAGATATTACACTACACATTTTAAAAAGCAGTCTGAGGAACAGAACTGGCCCAATGAAGAGTTGAACATCAATGGATCTAAGGAAAGAAAGTGGCCGGATTAAACCCCTAACACTTCACAACATATTAGAGAGATGTTAGGATTGGTGGATGTACATCTGCATATTTTCATTGACTTACTGAACTGTTTGTTTGTAAACTGCTCTGAGTGCTCAGAGAGAAGAAGAGTAGGATATGATAACCAAGAGTAGGATATAAGAACCATAAGAACCATCACAATCAAGAATGAGTTTTGTGGCACCTTCATTTAAATGTGGAATAAACGTTCATGGATTACAGTCCATTTCATCAGGTGTATGTGTGACTTAATGAGGGTGAAAGAGGAGATCGCAAAATGTGGTCTGAAGCTCAACATCAAAAAACCGAAGATCATGGCCACTGGTCCCATCACCTCCTGGCAAATAGAAGGGGAATAAATGGAGGCAGTGAGAGATTTTATTTTCTTGGACTCCATGATCACTGCAGTCACGAAATTAAAAGATGCCTGCTTACTGGGAGAAAAGTGATGACAAACCTAGACAGCATCTTAAAAAGCAGAGACATTACCTTGCCGACAAAGGTCCATATAGTTAAAGCTATGGTTTTCACAGTAGTGATGTATGGAAGTGAGAGCTGGACCATAAAGAAGGCTGATCGCCAAAGAATTGATGCTTTTGAATTATGGTGCTGGAGGAGACAATTGAGAGTCTCATGGACTGCAAGAAGATCAAACCTATCCATTCTGAAGGAAATCAGCCCTGAGTGCTCACTGGAAGGACAGATCGTGAAGCTTAGGCTCCAATACTTTGGCCACCTCATGAGAAGAGAAGACTCCCTGGAAAAGACCCTGATGTTGGGAAAGATTGAGGGAACAAGGAGAAGGGGACAACAGAGGATGAGATGGTTGGACAATGTTCTCGAAGTTACCAACATGAGTTTGACCAAACTGTGGAAGGCACTGGAGGACAGGAGTGCCTGGCATGCTCTGGTCCATTTAGTCGGACATGACTAAATGACTAAACAACAACAAATGTGTGAATTATCTTGGGGATCATGAAGTACATGGCCAAAGTTCCTTCAAAGATACAAAAGGCCCCGCCAAACCTCTCCTTCTTCTCCCAGGTTTCTTCTTTCTTAACTGAAGAAGACAGTAATATTTTGCACCAGAGATCAAAGTGGTTGAACTACAACCCCCATGATCCTCAGTGGGGGGAAAACACTGCCAGCATCAACAACACTGCAAACACCTTCAGTTTTGTCCACCTAGTCTGGCAGGGCTCTCCAAAGCCTCAAGCAGATATCTTTCCCATCACCAGACACCTGATTTAGGGAACCTTTTTGATCTTCAGATAAGCCACCATCACTAGCTATCCTGTCCTGGCCCCAGGTTAAAGCTATTCCTGCTTGAGAACAAGGACAAGGTGACAGGTGGTTTGTGAGTGTGTGCAAGCAGAACTGTGGTGAACAAGTCACTGGGAAGCTACTTGCGCTCAGCTATCAAGAGATGGTCCCCTCAAAATCCACATCCCATCCACTGCTTTAGATCTAGTCGTGTTGTTGTTGTTTAGTCGTTTAGTCGTGTCCGACCCTTCGTGACCCCATGAACCAAAGCACGCCAGGCACTTCTGTCTTCCACTGCCTCCCGCAGTTTGGTCAAACTCATGCTGGTAGCTTCGAGAACACTATCCAACCATCTCGTCCTCTGTCGTCCCCTTCTCCTTGTGCCCTCCATCTTTCCCAACATCAGGGTCTTTTCCAGGGAGTCTTCTCTTCTCATGAGGTGGCCAAAGTATTGGAGCCTCAGCTTCAGGATCTGTCCTTCCTGTGAGCAATCAGAGGTGATTTCCTTAAGAATGGATACATTTGATCTTCTTGCATGGGGCTCTCAAGAGTCTCTTCCAGCACCATAATTCAAAAGCATCAATTCTTCGGCGATCAGCCTTCTTTATGGTCCAGCTCTCACTTCCATACATCAGATCTAGTCGTAGCCACAGTTAAAAAAATCACACGAACAAAAATCTGAAAGACAATCCAGAGGAAAATTGCACTCCTTTCAATCATACATAGAAGACCTTGGAATGATCTTCTCAGAGTGTTGCCAGAAACATTTCACATCAGATTGGCCCAAATTAGGCTGCAGAAAACAAATCTCAATTGGCCGGGAGTGGAATTGCCAAGTAATAGTTCTTATCCTTCTCGATCTTCTGATTCTACTATCTGAACAATGGGGGGTGTCAACTTCAAAGGAAATTGCTTTAGGGAAGTTTTGCTCAGACCTCATTCTGTTATTCCCAGAGATGTTTCTATGAGATGAAAAGGACCTCCTGCAGATGCCATAATGGTATTATGAAAAAAACATGCACTTATTTGGAAAGAAAATCTATTTGAGATGTTTGCAAGCTACCTGTGGAATACAATACAGTATAGGAAAGGAAGGTGATAGCAGCTGGAATGCACTTTATAATGCCAAAAGAAATCCAGGCTAACTAATGTGTCTTTATTATGGATTAATTGAAATGCTAGATTTCTATCAAGAGGAAACTTGTTTGAAATGAGATATTATTGTTTCATGCCCCAGTGGTCATCTGTAAGTAAGAGATAAATGAGCATATTTTGAAGGAGAATATGTAAAGTTGTTAGCTGATGGATATCACTTGGATATTTTATTCTGTGGGATCCACCTGAACTGATACACTTCTATTTTGGCTGGGGCAGTTTTACTTCTTTTCATATTTGTAGGCATTTTACCTCTTCACAATTGCATATCTTATTCTTGTAACCTTATGGTGAAAGGCAGATAAGAAATCTTATAAATAAATCTTAAATAATAAATAACAACTGGTTTGAAGTATTAAGGTGAATGCTGAATGAAAATATATTTAATAATAATAATAATAATAATAATAATAATAATAATAATAATAATCAGTTTCATGTCATAAGGAACCTACAATCTGAAATTACACCCGGGATGAGGCAAACGAGGAAGAAAAAGAACATGGGAGTGAGTAGTCAAAGGGGAAAATGTGTCTAAGGGTAGTTTCATTAGCAGCTGGGACTTAAGGCCTTTATAGAATAGGTGGCTTTGAGGAGAGATTGAAGGAAGAAAGAGTGGTATATGCAAGGTCAGTTTTCTGTGAGGTGACAACAACATAAATAGTGTTTTGTCATTTTAAATTAGTTGTGTCTTTGTTCCTTTTTTATTTATTATTTATTTATAATAAATATAAATGTGCACCCCACCCCCGAGACCACTCCATTATAAATATCCAACCTCCCAAAATTTCAACACCTCTTGCGATGGTTTGATCCCTTTCCATTTTAGCAGCACAAATTCTACAAATACTTTCCATATCTCCTCAAAATCATTTCTCCTGCCTATTCCCCGTCTCACCTTAACAGCACATGTTAATTTATCATTAATAGCTATATCACATGCCTTTTTATACCATTCTTTTGTTTTACATTCACCTTGCCCCTTCCACTTCCTAGCTATAATAACTCATGTAGCTGTCAATACGTTTGTGAGTAAGTCCTTCATAACCTGCAAACCTTCCACCCCATCGTAAATTGATAATAATGCTACCTCTGGACTCTCAGTCAACTTTAACCCTGTGATTTCTGTTATCACCTGAAACATCCTTTGCCAAAAAGTTTGTACGTACACCCCCACCACATGTGAACATAATTCCTGGTTTCTTGGCAGCCCCTCCAAGGAAGATTCTGGAGCAGATCATTAAGCAAACAGTCTGTGAGCACCTAGAAAGGAATGCTGTGATCACCAATAGTCAGCACGGATTTCTGAAAAATAAGTCATGCCAGACTAACCTGATCTCGTTTTTTGACAGAATTACAACCCTGGTAGATGAAGGGAACGCAGTGGATGTAGCCTACCTTGATTTCAGCAAGGCATTTGACAAGGTGCCCCATGATATTCTTGTAAAGAAGCTGGTAAAATGCGGTCTTGACTATGCTACCACTCAGTGGATTTGTAACTGGCTGACTGACCGAACCCAAAGGGTGCTCATCAACGGTTCCTCTTCATCCTGGAGAAGAGTGACTAGTGGGGTGCCACAGGGTTCTGTCTTGGGCCCGGTCTTATTCAACATCTTTATCAACGACTTGGGTGATGGACTCAAGGGCATCCTGATCAAATTTGCAGATGACACCAAACTGGGAGGGGTGGCTAACACCCCAGAGGACAGGATCACACTTCAAAACGACCTTGACAGATTAGAGAACTGGGCCAAAACAAACAAGATGAATTTTAACAGGGAGAAATGTAAAGTATTGCACTTGGGCAAAAAAAATGAGAGGCACAAATACAAGATGGGTGACACCTGGCTTGAGAGCAGTACATGTGAAAAGGATCTAGGAGTCTTGGTTGACCACAAACTAGACATGAGCCAACAGTGTGACGCGGCAGCTAAAAAAGCCAATGCAATTCTGGGCTGCCTCAATAGGAGTATAGCATCTAGATCAAGGAAAGTAATAGTGCCACTGTATTCTGCTCTGGTCAGACCTCACCTGGAGTACTGTGTCCAGTTCTGGGCACCACAGTTCAAGAAGGACACTGACAAACTGGAACGTGTCCAAAGGAGGTCAAAGGCCTGGAAACGATGCCTTATGAGGAACGGCTAAGGGAGCTGGGCATGTTTAGCCTGGAGAAGAGGAGGTTAAGGGGTGATATGATAGCCATGTTCAAATATATAAAAGGATGTCACATAGAGGAGGGAGAAAGGTTGTTTTCTGCTGCTCCAGAGAAGCGGACACGGAGCAATGGATCCAAACTACAAGAAAGAAGATTCCACCTAAACATTAGGAAGAACTTCCTGACAGTAAGAGCTGTTCGACAGTGGAATTTGCTGCCAAGGAGTGTGGTGGAGTCTCCTTCTTTGGAGGTCTTTAAGCAGAGGCTTGACAACCATATGTCAGGAGTGCTCTGATGATGTTTCCTGCTTGGCAGGGGGTTGGACTCGATGGCCCTTGTGGTCTCTTCCAACTATATGATTCTATGATTCCAACATAACACCAAATATTCCTTGTTTATTTATTTAATCTTATAGGTGTTAAGTGCCATCTTCATACTAACTTGTAGTAATTTTCTTTTATCTTTATAGGCAACATTTTCAGAGTGTGTTTCTCCCATATTTCCCCCCAGCTTTAACTATTTATCTGCCATGTTGACTCCTTTTCCCACACCTATTTTAAATGATCTTGTTGATTCTACATTTCTACTAATACTTTATAAATTTCGCTGGTTTCCCCTTTTTATAACTATATTGTCTTCTTTGTCTCTCCTTTATATAATCATTTTTTTTCAAATTTTGTATATTCTTTGCATACCTTGTTTTCCCTTAACCACTTCTTTGTCCATTGTTCCAGTTGTATAAAGTAAAACCAAGTTATTTTGCTTCCTGTTAAAGCTTCTCTTATTTGTTCTTTGCTTCCCATTTTCTCCACCCGTTCCTTTAAGTATTTCCCTCTCTTTCGCTTCTTTTCCAATTTCCTTGTTTAAATTTACTGGGAAATCTTCTATCATCACCATCGGGGTTAGCGGGGAATTTACGGGTATCAGTTTTCCTTTATATTTCGCCCATATCTCAATGATGTTTCTTAATATGGGATTTTCAATATTCTGCCACCATTGCCTATTTGGTTTGATAAAAAAATATATTCACTAACTTCTCCCTCATTTCTTGTGTACCACTCTCTAACCACTCTAACTCTCTTTGTTCTCCTATCCCATCTATAATATATCTTAACTGATTTGATATATAATATAACTTTATGTTGAGGAGACCCAGTCCACCTATTTTCTGGGGTTTATACCATCTTCTTTTATTAATTCTGGGTTTCTTATCTCCATTACAAAATTTATTAATTGTACTTTGCCAACCCTTTATCTCTGACTCCGATATCTTAATTGGTAACATTCTAGATAAAATTATTCTAGAATTTAATGTTCATTTTAATTATAACCACTCTTCCAAACCTTGAAAGCTTAATTTTCTTATATTCCTTCAGTTTTTCCTTAATTCCCCTCTTTAATTTGTTACAATTCTCTTCTTCTAAATTTTCTAAGTTTCTTGTTATATTTATTCCCAAGTACTTTATTGCATTTGTTACTTTTATATCTATTTTTCTCCCTTCAAAATTTTTCGTTTTTCATCTTCATCGTAATTAAAAATCATTATATGTTTGTTTGAAGATTCAGATGCTCATAAAATGGTCTGCAAGTTAGCACAAATATACTTGGTGTTTGAGGGACATTAAATATTATTACTGTTAAATATTTGCTAACAATAAAAAAGATTATTATTACGTTTTAGCCAACTAAGTTATATGCAAAGTAGACTGTTAGCAAATTATGAACTAAGTTAGTACTGTCCATTAATTTCAATGCTTCTACTCTGAGTATAAGTGAGTAGGAATTTCTGAGGCCAGACCCATTTTTCTCTGAATATGAGGGGGCGATCTAGTGCCTCCTATGGCCTCAGCACACTTCCCAGGGTCCACACGAGTGCAGGGTTAATTGGTCATGATTCTTCGGTAAAGTGTTAAGTGTCACTAGGCATGAAGAGAAATATGGTACTGTGCACTTTTATAGCCAAACTTCTCTAATGAACGCTTTTCAAAACTCAGCCATTCCTTAAAAGCTACACTTCTAATTTTACAATGCAGTTGTCCAGCTGACTAATGTCTAATGCTAGGCATACATTATGTTAGTGAAAATAGCATTTAAAAATGCAGTATATATGGGAAGCTTGTTTTGCTAAAAATATACAAAATTGTTTACAAATCTGTGCATATTAAGGGAGAAATTCACACCAGTACATTTCCAAGCACAATTCAAAGTGTTGGTGCTGACATTTAAAGCCCTAAATGAAAACAGCCCAGTATACCTGAAGGAGCTTCTCCACCCCCATCATTCAGCCTGGACACTGAGGTCCAGCTCCGAGGGCCTTCTGGCAGTTCCCTCACTGTGAGAAGTGAGGTTACAGGGAACCAGGCAGAGGGCCTTCTCAGTACTGGTGCCTGGCCTGTGGAATGCCCTCCCAGCAGATGTCAAGGCAATAAACAACTATCTGACTTTTAGAAGACATCTGAAGGCAACACTGTTTAGGGAAGTTTTTAATATTTGTTGTTTTATTGTGTTTTTAACATTCTGTTGGGAGCTGCCTAGAGTGGCTGGGAAAACCCAGCTAGATGGGCAGAGTATAAATACATTGTTGTTGTTGTTATTCTAAAATGTGGCTGAACTTTCAAAATGACTTTTTTTTTTTTTTTTTTTGAAGAAGAAGAGCCTGCGGGATCAGGCCTGTTATGTATTAAGATTAGCTGCAGTTCTCACTCAGGGCCACCAGTATGCAAATGAAGGATTGAGAACTGTCGCTCACTGATTGGTTAGCTAGTTGGGAGTTGTTACTGTTACAAGTTACTTAGTATTATATAAAGCAGCCAGCTAGGCTGCAGTCAGCCTGACTCCAGGAGCAGTTCTAACTGCTGTAATAAAAAGAGCTGTGTCCTTCGTCCATCTTTCCCAAGGCCATCTTTCCCAAGGCTATTTAACAAGGCCAATGGCCCATCTAGTCCTGCATCCTGTTCTTACAGGTGCCTGTGGCTGAACCCACAAGCAGGACCTGAGCACAAGAGAATTCACCCCTCCTGTGCTTCCCAGAGGCATTCAGAGGCATTATGGCCTCCAAGCATGGAGACGAAACGTAACTTAAGAGTGGAAAAAATAAGAAGCTGAGATAAACCAAAACTGGCAGATTTCCCCACCCCCACTTGCCACCCATTTTCCAAAGCTCCTACTATAACACAACAGGGGGGGGGGAGTCTGATAATGAGCAATGCCTGTCCGGAGGTGTTCATCTCTCCCCATGGCTAAGAGTTTAATGCTACAGAAGGAGCTTGAGAGACAACCGAATGTTCTGTGAAGATCAGTAGAAGGTGCTACAATTAAGGTCTCCTGCTTATTCAGTCCCTGATTAAATCCTCTGTAGCATAGCAAGTTAGGCTTGGTTATGATGAGCTTTTGTCAGAGACATCTGTCAAGCAAAAACTGGATTGAGACAACAAACATTTCACTCAGGTTGCCGAACAGCGCTCATACCGTAATGAATTTCACACAGCTGCTAAGAGCTTTGACTTCGTATGGTATATTGAATTTAATATTCCCTTATGTAGACATGTAATCAATTTTTAGGCTCCAAAATTTATTACCTCCCTTCGCTGGAGTAAATTTCCTGTGCAGCAGAGGACATGTGTGGGCTGCCTCAGCTGTCATTTTGTGGCCTAGAATACTGAATTTCTGAGGTTTGCATCTGCTGTGTAAAAAGGCACAACACAGTTGCATCCATCTTTATTTTATTTATTTATTCCTGTTTATTCAATTTATATAGCCACCCATCAATAAATATTCCCTAGGTGGCTTCCAACACAACACGATTAAAAAATTACATTTTAAAAAAGAAAGAAACCCAAGAATAAAGAGTGAAAGACAGGAGGAGGGGAACCTCCTTACAACAGAGGCACATGGAAAAATTTTCAGCCCAGGCTTAAAACACAATTGAAAAGCATTTGTAAAAATGGCATTTGTAAAAAAGTCAGAAGCATGTTTGTTAGGGATTGTAGGACAAGACCTGCCAAGGAAAATAAAGAACTTATTTATGTATGCTACAACAGTGGCAAGAGTCTTGCTAGCACAAGGATGGAAGAATGAGGAAACCCCGAAAGAACAGTGGCAAGAGAAATTGATGAACTATGCAGAACTGGCAAAACTGACATACAAATTGCAAGATAAGGACAACTGTGACTTTAAAGAAGAATAGGAACTTTTTGCAAATTATTTAAAAAGACAACAAAATGAACTGGACTCCTTGGTAGGTTTTGAATAAACATGCACAAATTTAGTGAGGGTTAATATAGTAGATAGATAATATAAGGATGTATACAATTTTACAATATGCAGAGAACAACATGAGTTGAGAAATCAGAGAGAGGAGCTGAGGGAAGGGGGGAAATAATGAGGAGGACTTGTTTTGATAAGTTGTTATGTTGAAATTGTTAATTAAAAAATTATTTAAAAAACACAGTTTAAAAGCCCAATTGAATAAAAAAGGTCTTCACTAAAAAGCATAAAGAAAATGTCAGACAGTAAAGACTTTCTCAAGAAGCTATCCCATAGCTAAGGTGTCAGAAATCATCACAGGGTCTGTGTGGTGTAGTGGTTAAAAGGTTGGACTAGGACTTGGGAATCCATAATTCAAATTCCTACTTGGCCATAAAGCTCATTTGGTGACCTTGGCCCATCACCAGGTCTCAGCCTGACCTACCTCACAGAGTTGTTGTGAGGAGCATAAGGTGTGGAGGAGAGTTGTGTACTCCTTCTTCAGTACCTTGGAAGAAAAGTGGGTTATCAAGGCATAAATGAATATGTAGAAACAAACAGTGAGTCGTATCCAGTGAATTTGTCCCCTTCCCACAATGGGATGCCCTGTGTCCCCTCTGCACTGCCTCCCACATGTGCTCTGAAGGCTTTGAGGAATAATAATAATAAATTTTATTTATACCCTGCCCTCCCCAGCCACGACCGGGCTCAGGGCAGCTAAGACCAGGTATAAAACAATTGATTAAAATACAACTTAAAAGTAAGATTAAAATACAACATTAAAATGCAGCCTCATTTCAGTAGAAACTCAAATCAAAAACGTTTTGGGGGATGAAAACATCAAATCTACACCAAGGCCAACTATCCAGACTGGTCCTACGTAGGCCAGAAAAAAGCCAGGGAAGTCCCCAAATAGGAGTTCCATCACAGAAGGAAAAAGGATAGAGGAGAAGGGGATCAAGTTGATTCCAAGCCAAAGGCCAGGTGGAACAACTCTGTCTTACCGGCCCTGCGGAAAGAAATCAGATCCTGAAATCAGATTCTGGAAGCCCCAGAATATATTGGGAGGAGGGAGGAGGGGAGGGGAGTCCCTTTGTACAAATGCAACTGCTAGCGGCATGACACAATTATTAAAATTTAAGGACAGAAATGATCAAACGTGTGTATAATTCAAAGAAGAAGCACTTTATTGCAATTATTAATAATTGAATACTGAAAGCAGGTACCCTACTTCAATGATTCTTGTTTGCTTTCAATGTGATGAACATGTTGATTAAACTGTTAGAAGATCAAGTGAGCCTAGTCTGTTTTACTTTCTGCTGAGGACACAATACAAGTGGGATGGGGGAACTTCCATCCCATAGAACAAACTTGTTGCATACATGATACCATGTATGGCAGAGCTTCAAAACAACAAGAAGCAGTAGCTTAAAGTGGGTTTCTAGTTTCCTTTCCTGGAGCTCAGCTGATGGGCAGTCGGAGTTTGTCTTGCTCAAGGAGATAAAAACAATTTCCATTCAATGGAAACCTGTTCTTGCTCCCAGTTCTTCTCTCTGAGGGTGGGGAAATGAAGGGAGGGGATTTCTGCTTCATTTATATACCGCCCTATACTCAGAGGTCTCAGGGTGGTTCACAGAATAAAATGAAAATATAAAACCACAAAATACATAATCAAAATAAAAACAACAACAACAACCCAATGACCTCCCTCTTCCCAGCCCCCTCTGCTGTGGAAAGTGAAAGAAAGAAGCCTATATTTTAAAACACAAATTTATTCACTGGGTTTCCTGCAGTGGCAGTGGGTGCTTCAGAAACCAAGCAAGGGATTTTGACAGGTGGGGAGACAACCCACCTGTCAATCATGTGGCATCATGTGATCGATGAAGTCCTACCCACTTGTCAACTATGGCCTGCGAGGCTGATTGCATGATGAGCCTTTCTTGCATTGTGGCATGCCTAGGCAATTCATTACCAATTTGGAGCTGCAAGTATCCAAACGCTTTCCTGGGAGAAAGATCCATGAAAATAAAGCTGGCTTACTTCTGAGTAAACTCGTATGATGATTGCAATGGCAGTTTACAGATGATAGTTAACTTCTGAGGATGAAGCATATCTTTGCACAGGTTCTTCTGATTTTGGGCACGAATTTCATTCAAAGCAATCAACATTCTACTATCTCTGTGAGGGTAGCAATCAACAAAGCTACCAGATTTTCCTCCGCCCGTCACACGCATTTGCTTTCACACACAAAGAAAATGTATTCCTCGTTTTATAAATGGTAAATGCTACTTCAGCAGATCCTACAAGCCAGGGAAACATCCTGCATGGTTAATAATACAGGATGTGGTGTGGGGAGGGGGAGGCAAACAGAACATTTATATAAAGAAACAAACTTATCATTAATTTAATATTGTTATTTATGAGCACCTATGCAATATTCACAAGTGTTTCCTCAGCTGCTTGAGACAATAACTCTAATTACTTTAACTTGCTCCATAATGCTATTTTTATATGCCAGGATGTGCTGCAATTCAAGATCATTTTGCGATTCAAATGGAAGAGGAGGGAAACAGATAAACAATCGTTTATCATGCATTATTTATGTAAATACATTATTCCATCTGCGAGAGACACTCTTTCCAAACAATGTCTTCTTCTGATAATTAGAGTTTAGTAGAAATTCTGGGAGAGATTAACGTTCCTTTCTTGCCTCTGAACCAGGTCGCTGAATCATAGTTTCCTGTGGTAGCAGCAAATTTCACAGAAAAAAGGCGAGGCTTCAAATGTGAATTTATGTATTTTGGACCTTATCCTGAGCTCACTTCCAAATAGGCTTCAGACCATGCACCATCCTCTCTTGTCACTGCCACAAGAGTAGCAATGAAACTGCCTCATTGTATGTTGAGGGCTGTCTGCTTTCCCTCTTTTTTCTCTCACTGCAAACTCCCAGCCAATCAAGGATTATGTAGCAAGTCAGATGGCATCACACCACTAGGTAATCAATCAGATTGTCTATGTAAAAGTGGGAAATGCACCCAGTTGCTTAGACCTTGTAAGCATATGCACAAAGATGTAGGGGAGATGTCACCTAAACAATTGAGTGATTCTGCTTGATCTTTCGTGCTGTTCTGCAGCAATTTCATTACAGACCCTGCAGCACCAGAAGAGATGGAATGCAAGGACACACTTCCTTGCACTGTGAGATCAGTAGTCTCTCTTTACACAAGTATCACCAAAACAGAGCCCCCTATGCAGCCTGCAAACAAGGCTGTGATGTCAGGTGTAGCACTCACTCAGATATACTTATTTTTTGAGAACTTTCAGCTCAGATTCACCAACATATAGAAGACTCATGACTTAAACCTGCAGCCAATCAAACAAATTAACCAAATCATAGGAGTCTGAGTAGGTGAGGTTAAATGAAGACTTAAATCCCTCTCTGTTCCTGGTCATGTTTGCAGTTGTAGTCACACAGCAAAGCAGCAAAGGAAGTAAATTCCTGACTTCCTTGCTACATGTGAACCTGACCAGTGCGCTCTGTCTCTTCTGTCCAACATTCACTGAGGTGAGCATGTCAAGCCTAAATGGCACATGCATGGAACGCGCAAGACAAAAATGATGATAGATGATCAAGGAATTCCCTTAACGCAAGGATGCCTCAGGTTTAATCAGCCAGGTCTTCCAAATGCCTTCACTTGCCTGGACTAAATGCCAGTTAAAGACACATAAATCCCAATGCAATTTTGCAAAGAAAGACAAAACGAGGAGTCCCAAAGGCAAATCAGGGGTTTCTCCAAAAATTCCTACTGAACCCCACAAAACGTAACTAGCAAAGCTCAAACTTCATATGGAGTGAGGGAGGAAGGGAGGGAGGAAAGGTTCTGAGAACAGTGAAAGAGGAAGAAGTTAGGGAGGAGCTGGCTTGTGAAGCCTGGCAACTGCCCAGTTCCCACTGGAAACTTCAGCCCATGTTCTTCTTCTTCTTTGACGATCACTCGTAGCCAAGTAAGATTGTCTTCCATTATGCACAGTTTATGGAAGTCCATAAGTGACCGTAGAGGCCAATTCTGGATCCACACGTCCTTTCACAGTGGGGACATAAGTTTCCAGGCAGGAGTTGATCATGGTGAGGGTTTGCCAAACGTGCCTTCTTAGCACGTTTCTCCCTTTCGTCCTGAGTTTGAGCGTCTTCAAAACCCATGACACCATTGGTAAAAGCTGTTCTCCAATTGGAGCACTCACAGGTCAGTGTTTCCCAGTTGTCAGTGTTTATACTACATTTTTTTTAAAATTTGCCTTGAGACAGTCTTTAAATCTCTTTTGTTGACCACCTGTATTATGCTTTCCATTTTTAAGTTCGGAATAGAGTAGTTGCTTTGGAAGACGATAATCTGGTATCTGCGCAACATGACCAGTCCAACAAAGTTGATGTTGAAGAATCATTGCTTTGACACTGGTGATCTTTGCTTCTTCCAGTACACTGGCATTAGTTCACCTGTCTTCCCAAGTGATGTGTAACACATCAGCCCATGTACCTCGGGGCATCCACTCCCTTGGGAGAAGCCACACCAGGCTTCTTCACAAGGGGTGTTGTTGTAGCAAATTCACCCCACTCTAAAGTGGGAGCAGCATTTGCCATGTTTGGGAGTGGAATAATAGGGTGGTATTAAATATTGCTCTGTGACAAATGTTCTGTCTGTACAAGCACTGCAGTTTGCCAGGAGGAATGATTCCTGCTTGCTGACCACCACATGCTGTTCCAGGGGTTCTCACATACACACCAACCCAACTGCAGTGAGAAGATGGAGGAATCCTCCTTGCAGAAGCAGAAGTCCTTGCACAGGGCTTCCACTGAAGGGGCCCATTAGATGAATTCTACCCAAAGATGGACTTAAGATCATGAGCATGTGGGGAGACAGGTAGAACAGTAGGTAAAACAAAAAGTAAATGGCCCAGAACTAGAATAACCCAATACCACAAATTTATATTCATTACGATTAAATCTGGACTGGGGAGTTTAATGTTTGAATTCAGCACGGTAATTCCTCTTGATGACAGAATCAACTTATGCAAAGAGATTTAATAGCACAACAGGAATCCTTTCTGGGAAGTGAAGTACTGTGGAAGGCACAAAGTCAAAACTGCATGACTTATTGTGGTGACATCCACAAAATGCAGGAAAATGTTATGCAAAGTATATCAATTATGCAAATAAGCAATCATCAAGTATTTCCAAGGGGGACATCCGTTCTAAGTCACCTTGCACTGCATTAATAATTTTGATGCTATACATGTATTTAATCATTATAAATCAATTAAATGACCATCAATTAAGTGCCCATGATAAAATTAAAGAGTTAGAATATAGTTAAAAGGATTGTCTTGTCCAACCCCCTCATATTTTCAACCTTTACTTGGAAATCTTCTGTAAAACATTTCCCAGGTAACTTCTTATGCTTTGAAAACTACTCTTATAACCAGAGAGACATAATTCATCCTATTGCAATCACAGTTACTTTCCATTTGAATTCCACAGAATGGGACTTAGGGTGATATTCAACTAATTTTTTTCCTCCTAGCTTTCTTCTCCTCCTTCTCTGTTGTCAGTTCCACATGGACTATGTCTACTTCTTTCTGCCTACAAAAAAGAGGGATCAATCCAAAGGGCATCTCATTGAGCTCCCTGTCTCTAAACAACTGAAATCATGTTGGGAATAAAAAAGGGGCATGGTCCAGGTTTGCAAGTAGGGACAAGAGTAAAGACCTTCCACTTGCATTACCCTCCTTTTCTGGGCACTGGTGTGGATTGGACCTAGGAGGCAAGCCAACAGGTGGTGATTGTGGCAAGGAATCAGGCCAAGTCAGGGAGGCAGAGCAAGTATTTTAAGACTGGATTCAATCCAACCCTAGAACAGCTAGGTTGTTGTGGCAGTGGGGAAACCTGTCCAGCCAATGCATTCCCTTCTGGACTACTTAGCAAGGATCACATGCTAGTGGTGCTCAGGGCCAGTGGCAAAAGTGGGTGGAGCCATATATGTAAATTTTACATTTGGATGGCAGGCTAGTTTTTACACACACTCAGCCCCCTCTATCCTGCATCCAAACAAACAAGAGGCAAAATTGGAGTTCAATCACACATTCCAGTCAAGCAAAAATATTCAAGGAGGGTGCAAACAGGGCTGATTAGGGTGTGGCCTGTAATCTGGGGGTGATGGGAGTTGTTGTCCACAACACCTACAGTGCACCACATAGGCTATGCATGATCTAAAGTATCACCACCAGCAGGATGATATTGCCACAGAGTGTCACAAACAGAACTATTTCTGCATTCTCTTCCTGCCACTGGAAAACATGCTGACATATTGGTTTGCCCTACACTTCCACCAATCTCTTGGAATTAGATGTGGCCAGGGAAGGGAAGGGAAGGGAAGGGAAGGGAAGGGAAGGGAAGGGAAGGAAGGAAGGAAAGAAAGAAAGAAAGAAAGAAAGAAAGAAAGAAAGAAAGAAAGAAAGAAAGAAACCAAAGGCAACTTTTTGTTGATGTTCCTTTCTTGTACCCAAAAGGTTCCTGTTTCTGCTTGAACTACCAAACTATCAAAGGCAAAATATGTTCTCAAAAGTAAACAAGACGACAGAGAGCAAGGCATCAGGCTTTGAGTTTTAGGAGAAATAATCAAAACGACAGCTACCAAGAGAAGCTCTTGACAACAACTAATAGAATAAAGGCAAGTTGGTGTGTACATAACGTCATAGACACCCCCCCCCCAAAAAAAAATGCAGGAAGACATTTGGCCTGCTGAGTAGAAAATATTATATGATTTGCATTTCAAAAAGTTTTAAAAATTGACTTGCAATTCCCCCACAATCAAAATGACAAAACCCATAAATTATTGCTCAATGACATCAAAGAATGGACACATATGAACAGCCAGTGTTTTTTTTATTATTATTTCAAAGAAAAAAACTTTCAACTGTAGGTAAAGATCACAGCAACATTTTAAAAACTCAACTGCAAATCACATACAAGATTTAGGATGTCTTTGAAATAATAATAAAAAGGATGTGGAGTGCAATCCTATGGATGTTTACTTAAATGTGCAAATGCTGGACAGCTACCATAATCTCTTACCACTGGCCATGCTAACTGGAGAAGATGAGTGCTGGAGTCCAGCAACATCTGAAGACCTATATGTTCCTCACTACTGGATCACTGCATTAATTTGGCATGAATTAGAAGGGGTACTCCCATGCTACATATATTGAGTGCACAGTCTATGTACAAGATAATTTAGATGTACATTTGTATAGTTATTCATACATAATGTTCAATGAGTGTGCAATCTGTAGCACACGAACAATCCTGCAGTGGGGGTAGAAACTGAGAGAAGCTCCCCAGTAAGAGAGTTCAACAAGAGGTTCAAGCAGCCCTACCCGAAGCCTAGCCAATTGGGAAACAGTAAATAAGCAGGCAAACCCCAGTTGGATGGCATCAGTAGGATACACCAGCATAGCATGTGATTTCCGGAGCCAAACAAGTTTCACCAGCCCTGTGTGGAGACCCACATGGGTCTCAGGAGTCCTGGTTCCCATCCTGATAACACAGCAAGCGTAGTTAATTAAAAAGGAAGATTTATTGCAAAAACAGAGTTCGCCGGACGGCTCTAACAAGCCGCCAGCCTCATCAATCATGATGACCCTTCTAAAGTCTGCTTCCTGCAAGACCAGAAGCAACTGAACTTTCATTTCTGACATCCCTTGTTATGCTTCCTGTCTTGGAGCCCTCCCATTCACTGACACCTTGGGCTAAGAGGGTCAGCTCCCACCTCTTCCCCCTTCTCTGAAAGGCTGTCTCTTAGCTCTTTCCTGCCTGATAAACTGCTTCCTTCTCTGTTTGCGGCACTTTACACTTCTCAAGAGTGTTGGCAGGGTTCCGGCTCGCTCTCAGTCATTCCCTTATCACCCAGCATTCCAAGGGGTGGGGGAGTTGGCACTAACTGATGCTCCTCCTGCCTCGCAGTTAACCCTCTCTGTTCCTGGCTGCTTCCTTCAACTAGTTGCAAACCTTCCCTGGGAGCTGGCTCATTTATGACAATGGGCCTCACAAATCTCCTGTTTTGGCTGCTTGCCTGGGATTGCAAAAGAGAGAGTTGCTAGATATCTGGCAGGCTAAAATATATGGCTAATGAGCTGTGTTCACTTGGATCAAAAGTTGAAGCAGGTCTGCCCTAGGCGATGGAGAGGGATATGTGATTCTTAAGAACTCTAAGCAGACATTGGAACTGTATATTTCTAGAGAGTAAAAAGAGTTTCTAGAGAGAAAGATGCCTGAGCAATTAAGTTAGAGGGTTTTCATAATACTCGATTCAAAATCCATTCTAAAGAACCCAACCTTTTTCAGCACATTTTGTCTATTCGCATTAACACACACATACGTAAGATGCAGCATATTTGCCAATGACTGACACTACTGTGCATTCAAAGCCTTTAGATGCTGTTTCCTTCACTTCGAGGAAGATAAATCGCCACATCTCTTTGAAGACCCCAGGGGAAAGGATGATTAAGTGAATCAAAACATGTTTCATCATGTGGATTTGGCAGCTATGCTAGGGTTATTCAGGGGCATCTAAAAGTAGCTTCAACCTCAGTAAAATTACACACACACACACACACACACACACACACACACACCAAAGGCCTATCTGGTCCAGCATTCCGTTTACTGCACTGGCCAACCAGATACCTATGGGAAGACCACAAACAGCGCTGCAATATTCATAATTACTAGTAGCCGTTGAAAATCATTATTGCCCATGAATCGGTCTAATCCCCCATCTAAGTCAGTGGCAATTAGCATATATTGTGTTAGCAGATTCCATGTACTCCCATTTGTCTGTCCTAAACATCCCATCATTTGTTTGGATGTTTGGATGACCCCAGGTTGTAGAATTATGAGGGATGGAGAAAAACTTGTTGACTTTCTCTGCACAAGGAATATTTTTATACATCACTGTGGGTCCGTGGGTGAGAAGCCAAATATTTTGTTATGTACTATTGTGTTTTTATATGGTAAACCACCCTATGATCCTCAGATGATGGGCGGTATAGAAATTTAATACATCAATAAATATAAATGATTCTATCCAGCAGGCCGTACAGTATGTCTAGAACGTGACTGGTTAAAAAGCAAGAGAAAATGGGAAAACCTTGGGTACCTTGGAAGGTTAAGTAAAGTAAGCAGCAACACTCTCCTGAAAATTCATCCTTCCCAACCCATACATTTTGAAGAGGGTTTCATTTCACTCCTATCCATCCAATGCAAAGTCAAAATACAATTTTCTCAAATTTTCATCGCACCTCTAAAACACAATCTGTCCACTGAGTTGAAAGGAGGCTATCCCACCCGGCTCTCTCTTGATAACGTAGGAGATGGGGGAATAGTTTTAAAAGGTGGAGCAAAATGTATGACATTTGATTGTCATTCCAAAATAAATAAATCCAAACAGTTCTGCCCAAATGTCCCCATTATCAAGCTAGTTTCAATTTCTGTAATGGTGAAGATTTTTAGCTGCTAGCTGTGATGTTTTGGCTTTTTCCTTTTTATCTTTTACTGAGCACCTGAACAGTATGCCTGAAAAGCATGCTGGGTAATAACAGTATAACTTTCCAATGCAATTTTTAATACTTTGGTTGTTGACTGCATGCTTTCTATATTTTTCGCTAGTTAGCTAGTCTCATCAGAGCCTGCCAGCACTCCTATGAACATTCTGTATTCTTGACCTTGATAAATAATTTTCTGTGATCTTTCTTACAAGGCTATTCTAGATAAGTGATAAATATATTGTGTGCCTCCTCCATGAAAAGTCTGGATGGTGGCAGCATAAGGATGGGCCTTTTATGCAGTGGCTCCCCGTTTGTGAGATGTTTTCCCAGGGGAGGTTCATCTGGTGCCTTTATTACATATCTTTAGGTGTCAGATGATAACTTCTCTCTATAAGAAGGCCTTTGGCTGATAGAACATTCTATGACCTTCTAAATGTGTTTCTATGGCACAAGGGTTATTGACTTATTTCTGTTTCTGTTTCTGTTTTATTATGTATTTTGGGCCAGGATGCAGTTAAAGGCAACAGTCTCTTCCACTCTCTTTCAGCAACCGCTTGATCAAAGCATCAGACATGTTAGATTTGTTGCCAGAACTTCAGTGGTGATGTCACCACTCTGTGCCAAATGAACATCTGCCATCAACTAAGCATGAAGAAAGAGAGAGAGAAGGTGAAGGTGGAGGAGGAGGAGGAGGAGGAGAAAATAGTAGCAGTTATGAGTGAAATGGTCATCAGGCCTACAGCCAAAATATTGCCATTAGTCAAGAGTAGAAAAGGAGCAGATTCAATGGAAAACACTAAGTCCACATTTGCAGCAAGCAAGCAGCAAGCCATTTTCATAGGCAAGAAAGTTTATTTGTCTGTTGGGAAGCCTACCCCTTCCACACCCACACACCAGGCACCCTATTCCTCTGCTTTCCTCTTACAAAATATCTCAGTACTTCCGGTGAAAGGTGCAGCTCATCCAGATAGTCAGCGGAAGGGGGTTGACAGGTAGAGTTGAGATGCTGCAGCTTGCTGGCAGGTGTGTTGCTGTTGCTTATTGGAAAGGAAAGTGAGCTAGGCAAGATGGTGGAGAGGTCAGCACAGTGCAAATACACCAGCAGGAACACAGGGTTGCCCCACACCAACCTCCCCACTATCTTGACGCTCCTGCTCCTAGTAAGCAACAGTGTCCCACCTGCTGGAAAACTAAAGAAGAGATTCCAACCCACATGGCATTCTGTGTCTAGTAACCAATCCTGTTACCTGAAAGCTGGTAAATTGTAAAGGATCCAGCTGTAACCTGTCAGATTTCACACTTGCATCCTCGCCACATTCCTCAACGGGAATATTCCATCTTGCCTCAGCTCTTCAAAGGCTACCAGGTCCTGCTCCAAACAAGTGTGTTGTCTCACTTTGTCCTGGTTTTATCTATTGACCCAACCCAAAGTGGAAGGCAAGTGTTTTCATAGAATTCCAGAACTGTAGAGTTGGAAGACAGGAGTGCCTGGCATGCTCTGGTCCATGGGGTCATGAAGAGTTGGACATAACTAAATGACTAAACAACAACAACAAGAGTTGTAAGGGACCTCAAGGGACATCTAATCCAAGCCCCTGCTTTGCAGGAGTCACAGCTAAAGAATTGCTGGCAGATTACCATCAAGTCTCCATTTACAAACCTCCAATAAAGGAGAGTTGGTCACCTTCTGAAGTAGTCCATTCCATGGTCAATCAGCATTTACCACCACATAGTTCTTCCTAATATTGGGTTGAAATCTCTGTAAACCCATTGGTTTGGCCTCTGGAGCAACAGAAAACAAGCTTGTTTTATTTTCCATGTGCAGCCCTTTAGATGGTTGAAGTTGGCTATTATAGCACCTGTCAGTCTTCTCTTCTTCAGGCTAAACATACACAATTCACTCAACTGTTTCTCATAAGGCCTTTAACATCTTTCTCATAAGGCCTTTAACATCTTGATTGCCCTCTTCTACAAATGTTCCCATTTGTCAACATCCTTCTTAATTTGTGGTGCCCAGAACTGGGCACAGCACTCCAGGTGGGGTGTAACCAGGGCAAAATAGAGTGGTACCATTACTTCCTTTGATCAGCACACTTCTGTTAATGCAGCCTAGAACAGCATTAGCTTTTTTTGCTGATGCATCACACTGTTGACTCATATTAAGCTTGTGGTCTACTAAGACCCCTAGATCCTTTTCACATTTACTACTGGCAAGCCAGGTTTTCCCCATCTTATATTTGTGCAGCTGGTTCTTCCTGCCTAAGTGCAGAACCTTATATATGTCCTATTGAAATTCCTTATTTATTTATTTATTTATTTATTTATTTATTGTTTATTTATTTATTTATTTTTAGTTTAGTTTAGTTTAGTTTTGGCTCAGTTTTCCAATCTGTTAAGGTCATCTTGAATCCTGATTCTATCTTCAGAGGTATTAGCCAACCTTCCTAGTTTGATGTCATCTGCAAATTTTTTGAGCAACCCCTCAATCTTTATCCAAATCATTTATAAAGTTGTTGAACAACACTGGGCCTATGACAGAGGCCTGCAGAATCCTGCTCGTCTCTTTTCCAGGAACCATTGGTGAGCACTCTTTGGTCTCAAGTCAGTCAACCAGTTTCAAATCCACCTAACATGCCACATTTTGCTACTTTCTCTACAATGATATCACGGGAGATTTTCCAAACTCAAAACTCTGGGACCAGAGTCACAGCCCTTATCCAGTCATCTCCTTCTGGTTCTTAGGCCGGTCTATGTCAGAAGCCTAGGATTCCATTTCTTTAGCCCAAAGAAGAGGAACGAACCTCACAAGTAAGGTTTCTTAGTCACCAACTGTGTGAGTCAAGGCCACACACATCATGAGGGAAAGTTTGCAGGATGAAGTGCATAAAAAAGTAAGACAGACTAGCTTATGAGGTGTCTTTGAACATTTCAAATGTTATCTGCACTTTGAAGAGTTTGTGATATTTAAAAAATGCAGGCATAAGAGAGTCTAGTAATCATCAAGACAGAGAAAACATGATCAAAATTCCTTTTTTACATCACCCAAAGTGAGAACAAAGAGATCATTCACCTCTGAACAATATAGTATATCAAATAGTTTGCAAATATAAATGTCATAAAAGCACTGGAAATTCCTCTTGTTAGCAACGGTCCCGAGAAGCAATGTTATAAGTATAAATGCTAATATAATCAGAGCTGAGGCCCAATTTCCCTAGTTTCGAGGTGAGGAGTTGCATTCTCAGTTATTGTTGCCTCCCTATAGTAACATATGGGATAGCCTAATCTGATTTGTTATGCAGAATTGTAAAGGCATGCTGTTCACTTCATGGCATGCATGACAACTCCTGGGGGCTGAGGTTCTTTGGGGTCCCCTGAACATTTTTTTAGAAGATGGCACCTCTGCTTCATGGCTGCGTGGAATCTCTTTGATGACTTTTGATGACTAATCCAGGAAGGAAGGAAGGAAGGAAGGAAGGAAGGAAGGAAGGAAGGAAGGGAGACATAATGAAAATAGAGTCAAAGCAACAGCAACAATGACAAGGAGCATTTTTCTTATCCTGCAGACATTTTAGCTTAAAATACTACACACATTTCTTGGTCCTTTGGCCATTCTGAAGTGTTATTTTCCTCAATCCTATATCCAGCTGACAACAAAAGATAACAGTTTATGCATCCAATGAAATAGGTTTTAGTTCATGAAACTTACACCATATGTAATATTTAAGATTCCACTCAAGTCCTTGGTTGTTGTCATGGTATTGACGGAGAATGAAGGGGAGGAGGAGAGACAGGCAGAGGAAGGGGGGCAGGAAGTGGCGGTGGAGGAAAGAAGAGAAAGCCAGGAGGAGGGACAGCTCACAGAGGTTGGAACAGAGCCTTAACACCGCACAGGAAGTTCTGGCACAGACAGTGAAGCAATGCCTGTTCCGTCTGCCCAGGAAAGGAGAGTGTTAAAGAGGAGGGGACAGAGACATTGCATGAAAATTACACGTCTTTTCTGTTGGAGAAGGGGCAGGTGTAAGGCACTCCAAGAATCTGAGCCGAAGGATTCGGATGCATGATTGTAACATGCTGCTTGTACATATGTAAAATAAAGACTGTATATATGTATCTCTGAGTGAGCAGAGGCATTTCTTGTGGAGAGCTTTCACAAGCCATCACAATTGTTGTTGTTGCTGTTGTTGTTGTTGCAACTGACTAACTTGGTTATCATTTTGAAAGTGGCACGAAAGAGGACTGATTAGAAACAAAGAAAAAGATGGCTATTAGTATAATCAATGGATTGTTTCTAACTCAATCATTATCAGAGTAGACTGATTTAAATCAATGGGCTTGACTGACTTGATCAAAATCAATCTACTCCGAGTATGAATTATTTGGATAGAACCTTACGCACTTTGAAGAGGAAAATATCCATTAAAATCACTACTTTAAATATATATATATATTTGTGAACTTTAAAAATAATAATCAGAGGCATAGCACAGTTAGTTTTCTGCAGCAAAAAGAATCCAAGTTTCTTAGCACATCTTAATGACTATCAAAATTATTATGGCAGCTGCTTTCATGGGCTAAAACTCACTGTCAGATGGATGATGTAAAATCTTTATAGGTATATAAAGATGCCTATTTAAGACATACCGGTATTTAAGTTGTAGTTATCACTGACTGTAATTTTTGCATTTAATTGCCATTTTACTCCCATCTTACAATTATCTCCTTTACATACCTGCCAACTGATATTTAACTTCATGCATCTGATGAAGTGATTTGAGTCCATGAAAGTGTTTGCCACGATCAATTTGTTAGTCTCTGAGGTGACAGAATGCTGCGGCTGCTACTTTTACTACTAATATAATTATTATTTAGCTATCATTCACCTTAAGATTCCAAAGTGGTTTACAACACTTAAACACCATGCTAAAATGGTTTAAAACAATGTACAATCATAAAAATAAGATTGGACCTAAGCATGTACATCTCAGGAATTAACAACCAAAAAAAAAGAGAAAGACCGCATGACTCTTAAAAATACATATAAAATAATAACTGTTGATTTGATGTCCTATGGCCCATCCTAAGACCCTTGGGAGAAAGTCAAGATGCAATTTAATAGCTAAATAAAATTAAACCATACATTTTCTCAAAAAAATGAAACTGCCTAATACTTGATGCAACTCAAGTCATAATATATTACTGAAGTCATCGACCGCAAAAGAGCATAAGACATACATTTTCCATTATTCATTGCAGATGTTTCTAATGTCTCTAACTACGTTTAAATGATGCATTTAAGGACAG
This sequence comes from Podarcis raffonei, assembly GCF_027172205.1. Lineage (NCBI taxonomy): Eukaryota > Metazoa > Chordata > Lepidosauria > Squamata > Lacertidae > Podarcis > Podarcis raffonei. The sequence goes on along the minus strand of NC_070606.1, from coordinate 83,309,326 downwards.
CAGAGCAGTCTGCCCAAAGCTTGAAAGCGTTTCTTCTGCTTGATGAGTTCTAAACCTAAGATCAAATGTCAGCAGCTCTAGAAATGCAGAAATTAGGAGCTCCCGTTAATTCCTGCTCTTTTAAAATAAAATAAAAACCCAGTTGCTATGGTATAAATTGAGTTAGGAAAATTCAGAGAATTTGGATTTTCCATTTACTCTGAATATCTCTCTCTATATATAAATAACCCCAGAAGAATCATACATTGTGTGTGAGCTAGGCCTCACCAATAAAAGTAACTTACTTGAAAAGTGTATTTTAAAAATAAAAGAATGAATAGTTCACCTGCTTTTTACAGCACGGATAACTTGAAGGCTGCAAACCCATGTATACTTATCTGGCAATAAGCCCAATCTAACATAGTGCGATTTACCTTCAAGGAAACATGCACAGACTTGCATTCTAAGAGGTTGCCAGCAGGCAAATATTAAGTGGCAGAGATGAGCAGAAGCTCAATTGGTAGATCTCTTGCTGATTTGCAATAGATCAGCAAGGAGTTCTGATTCCCAATAGTTTAAGATAAGCAAGTAAACCCCCCACCAAAAAAAACCCTTTCATACAGCTTGCCTTGGTGCTAATCACTTCTTTCTCATTCTTGGTGTTCCTTGTTAATTGGTTGCCTTTAACAAGGCAGTGCTTTTTTTTCCTTTTAAAAAAAATGTTTAGGGGTACTCTCATTTTGACTCAAGAAAATCACCATTTTATAGTTCAAATCAGGAAAAATAAATACAGTAAATGGACAAAAGTACAAAGATTCACAAAAAGTTTAGGGGTATGCATACCCCTGCGTACCCCCAGAAAAAAGCACTGTAACAAGGTCTTTGTGCAGTTCTGGAATGGGCAGTTTTAGACTTTTCATTAGAATCCCTGTAGTTACAACAGAAGCAAAGATTTAACACAATTTGTGTGTTATGCTTAGATAGACAGGTAATCCAGGTACATGGCTGAAGGAGTACAGAAACGGATTGGCACTGCCCCCAGAGACACAGTTTTCACTCAGTTTCGGCTGGGGGACCAAGTGCACAGTAATCAAGCAGATCCCTTGAGCCTGAAGTCTGCCTGATCCTGTAGTAGCACTAAGGAATTTGGAGCGCGTCCAGAGATACCTATACAACTCAGCTTCGACATCTCTTCTCTTTGGCGATCACTCGTAGCCGAGTAAGATTGTCTTTCATAAACACAGTTTTAACAGTGAGTCCGTAAGTGACTGTGCAGGCCAATTCTGGATCCACACGCCTTTCCACAGTGGGGACATAGGTTTCTGAGTGGGAGTTGATGGTGGTGAGGGTTTGCCAAGCGCACCTTCCTCTTAGCGCGTTTCTCCCTTTCGTCCTGAGTTCGAGCGTCTTCAAAGCCCGTAACACCTTTGGTAAAGGCTGTTCTCCAATTGCAGCCCTCGCAGGCAAGTGTTTCCCAATGATTGGTGTTTATACTACATTTTAAAAAATTTGCTTTAAGTCAGTCTTTAAACCTCTTTTGTTGACCACCTGCATTACGTTTTCCATTTTTAAGTTCGGAATAGAGTAGTTGCTTTGGAAGACGATAATCAGGCATCTGCACAACATGACCAGTCCAAGGAAGTTGATGTTCGACGTAATTCGTATATTGCATACCTTAAATTTCTCCCAATGCACCCAAACAAGTATCAATTCCTCTCCTATTTGGAGATCATGCGGCAACACCTTTTATTTATAACTTAAGTTTCCTTCCTTCCTTTGTTCCTCAACCCCATAGCACAAAACCAAGGCAATATTACTCATTCCTTCTTCAGATTGTTCTTGTGGATTCTTCAGCTCATCAACAACTTCCGTAAGCACATTTCTATTCTTATTTAGCATGACCCCAGCCAGGTCCTAAGAGACTGAGCTTCCTGTTACTTATTAATTACTTGCTGTTGCTACTTGTCACAATAATGTTACTTGTCCTAAGAGAGGCGGCTTTGTGCTGACTGTACACTTTGGTTCCATCCTCCCCCATCTGCAATAACATTCCCTGTGATGTCCTCCCTAATCAGCAGAAACATGTTCAAGTCATAGTGATATATTTCAAAGCTGTGCATTCATTCCTCTTCTATGTGTGGGCCTGGCCTGGCAAATTAAAGTGTTGTCTTTGATAATAATTTTTGCTCTAGGCATCCTAGAAATGGCTTTATTTGGGTGTCGATCAACTCACTGCTCCACTTGCTGCAGATCATGTCATTCGACACCCTGTTTTACACGCTTTACCCTAAGAGCTCATGCACTAGTAAGCCTCAAACAAAAAGGGTCCCAGGCCCCAGTTACTAGAGACCAAAAGCAAATGAATACAAGAAGGGGAAACCCCTTCTCCTTACCCCTATGTTTTAAAACACGCAACAGGGACTTCCTAACAAATCGTGTCCTCCATCATGGAGAGCACGTGTTGCGGTGAGATCACCTAAACTGCCTCCCTGTTGTGGGGCGGGACCATCTGGATAGCCACAATACCCCATTGGTTGCCCCTCAGTTGCTGGGGCAGAAATTTGGCCTGTTGGGTCATCTATTGGCTACCAAGGGGCTATTTAAGCTGCTGCACATTGCTGGGAGCTTTCTTTTTCATGCGACGTGCATTGGATCACCTGCCCTCCCAGCCTATATTTAGGGTTCTTCTTTGGCCTTGCTATGCCTGTCTAGGGGTCTTCTGTTTTGGAGCAGGGGCACAGTAGGAATTTTGCCATTTGGCTGTTTGGCTGTTGCCATTTGGCTTTTGCCTACCGTGTAGCAAATCGTCACAACTTTGTAAGGTTGGCAGATAGGCATTGGTTCAATGTTTTGTGGAGGGGAAGTGGTTGGCTGTGCCTGCCCCTCCATTGCTGCTGCTAGGGAATTCCATTAAAGGAATCCAGGGACTTGCCTTGCTTTTGTCTGATCCCCTTTCAGGAGTTAGGGCCACGCCAGAGTCCCTGGGAACATATGGGGTGAACTTGAGCCTGCACTCAACTCCATGCTCCCCCAGTATGTTTTCCCTTACTGACCTCTAGTGGAGTCCAGTTGTCAGTCCTGTCCTGCCACGGTGCAGGGTCAGGTAGTCGGGAACCAATGCCTAGGCAACCACTCACATGCTGTAATTCAATAAAGTTGTGGCCAGTGTGGTGTAGTGGTTAAGAGCGGTAGACTCGTAATCTGGTGAACCGGGTTCGTGTCTCCACTCCTCCACATGCAACTGCTGGGTGACCTTGGGCTAGTCACACTTTTTTGAAGTCTCTCAGCCCCACTCACCTCACAGAGTGTTTGTTGTGGGGGAGGAAGGGAAAGGAGAATGTTAGCCGCTTTGAGACTCCTTCAGGTAGTGATAGAGCGGGATACCAAATCCAAACTACTCCTTCTCCTCCTCCTCCTCCTCCTCCTCCTCCTCCTCCTCCTCTTCTTCTTCTTCTTCTTCTTCTTCTTCTTCTTCTTCTTCAAATTATTGCCAAAAACCTTAAACTAAAATTCTGTGTCTATTGTGTATTTATTTGGGGGGTGGTTTGGGGGGGTCTTTACATGCAATAAAGCCAGGCCTACGCTTCAGTTAGAGCACAAGGCACATTCAGTCCCCCAGTCATTGTGGAAGTGAAACTACTTCTGCCCACAACATAGAGCTTTTCCTCCCTTTCCCTTCATGCCCACCCCAATTTGTTCTGCATTTCCCCCCAACCCTCTAGAGCAGATCTGGGGGCATCACAGAGGAAAGGGAGAATTTGTACAGTAACGGTGAAAGGTGTTCCACTTGTGCAGTTACATATTTATATTCCACACAATATATCTTATGCTCTGGCCTGCAGATATGGCTGAAGTCTCCTCTCTGTGTTTCTTTAAAGATGGAAATAAGGAGAGAGGTTTTGCTCCTCTGGTTTTTGTTTCCCTTTGGAGCAAAGTCACCCTAACATAGGTGTATTAGCCACACTTCTGAGGTAGATATATGAACACTCTCAACTTCATGTGTGTATACTATAGACCAGTGTTCTTCAAACTGTGGGTTGGAGGGCCACCAATGTGCCGCCACCCACTTTCAGGTAGACTTCCTTGCTCACTGACCTGTGACTGTAGCAGCCCCTTCCCACATTTGCAGTGCAAAGTAGGCATGTGTGGGAGCAGCAGTTGGAAAGAAGAGAGAAAACAGAGAGTGGATGGACAGGGGACAAGCTATGTGAAGGATGTGTGGGAAAGAAGAGGAGAGGGAGGAGGACAAGAGGGATGATCAGACTGAGGAAAGGAGAAGGAAAGGAACCAATGGTGCTTATTCACCTTCTGGTCTCACTATATATAAAACATAAAAAACAATAAGAACAACATGAAAAACAATAAGAACAATGTGAGGAACAGAATGCAAGAAAACCAAACAAGGAACCCTTGCAGTAGATGCCAAGTGTAAATGACTTATGCTAATTGTCCACAAATTGCTGCAAAAAAGGTAAAGTACTGAATTTAAGATTGGAAAAATCAGAAACCAAGAGAACCAAAGTTCACAGATTCTTCCATCCCTATTTTCCAGTACATTTTCCCCAACTGGCCTTTGAGCAAAATGTTTGATGGTAATGAAAACTCTATGCCTAACTCTAATTGGGTAAACCTATGCCTCCTGGGTGTTCTTTGCAACTTTGCAACTCATGATTCTTCTGTGACTAATCCTTCATGATGGAGAAGTAGCACAGAAGGCAAAACAATAAACCCATCTCTTGCATGAGGCCTGCCAAAGATAATTACATCAACAGTGTGTTATTTCCACAGCAGGTATGACATCCATAGCAGGTATTTACTCTAAGGGAGTGTCTTTCTTCATGACTTCTGAAGCCAAGACCAGTATCATACTCTAAACTAAGGTTGCAAACCAGGATCACAGCCATGGTTTGGTATTTTCATTCAAACCCTGGTTTGGATGTAGTAGCAAGTTATTGTTTGATCAAAGCATTCTATCTATATTAGCAGAACAAGACTTTCTTTTAACCAGGAGAATGAAAAGATGAGGGGAGGGGAAGGGAGAGGGCACAGGGAACACATAAGGACAGAGCTGGTTCCTGATCGTCATGAGCATGAAATTTTCATGCCTGTGATTCATTATTAGTTTGTTCTTGGATAAGAAAGATGGCAGGCACTGGAGCAGATTCACTGAGGATCCCTCCACAAGTTATATGTTTCCAGACATAGAGATTAATCTCTTTTCTCTCCTTCCCCATCCGTGAACTGAAGAAGTGGATTGTTCTAACTTGACTATGTAGCTTCTTTGCTTGAACCATCTTTGTATTGAACCATCTTTTGTCTAGTAGGCCAGAGGGGAAAAAAGCAGACACCCTTCTGCAGGCCTCTTTTGACAGGTGGACAAGTTCACCATCCTTTTAGTCACTTGGCTTCATGCAACATCAAGTGATTTCAAGCTCACCACAAACCAGCAGGGCTTGCATTCTGTTCTGAATTTAAACAATGCCAAATGCAAGTCCCATTGCCTTGAAGAAATTGGGCAGGCACTATAAGCCACACACTCCCAATTCTTCCTTGGCAATGGGAGTTGAATTCAATGCTATTTAGATTCAGCAGCAAATGTGAAAGCCCCACTGCTGTCTGCAGCGATTGCACCACTCAGTAGCACCAGAACTGAACCTCTTGCAGCCAGGCTTGTCTTCAGCACCAGATTTATACAGTGCCAAATCCAAGCCCCACTGCAAAGGAATGATTGGGTGTGCACTTGCGTGCTCCTGGTTTTTCATTGGCAGCCATGGCTTTACCTGGCCCACACTTGATTTCATATGACACCGGGTGAATGGCAAACAGACATAGCCTGCCAAAAATGGCCAAACTGGCCAGCCTAGTGAGCCTAATTTGGCTCACAGCCTGAGGGTTCCCCAACCAAGGCTTCAGGCCTTAGAGCAGATCATCTTACTCACCACAGTGAGAGCCTGTCACTCACATTTATGAGAAATGAATAAATTAATCCACACTTCTGTGATTAAAAAAAGGCTTGCCTACCTTATTAGGCTGTTGCAAGAGCTTCTGAGATGTATTATGGAAGCCCAGTGAACACTTAAAAGTGCTGCATTAGCACTTCTTTGGGTTATTTCCAATTCAAACTGATCAATATTCCAAACCACACTTTGTCTTACCAGCATTATAATACACCTCAAAGTAATAGTTTGACCCCTGGCTGACAGTCTATTGAATGTTGTCAGCAAATACTAGATCATGTTGTCAGCATATGCTAGATCTTTCTAATGCAATGATTAATTGACTCACTGGGAATGTTTAGCAACAGGTAATGAGATATTGACTATATCAACCATACTATGATCCGGCTGCCATGAGTAGTGACTAATATACCCAGTCCTAAACATATCACATGGTTATTTAACATATCTTAACTTTGACATAAGTGAGATTAGGATTGCAACCCAAGGTGTTCTTTTCTGGCTTCCAAATAGCAGTACCATCCTATTTTAACTGTTGGTTGTGTGTGTGAATTCAAATGTATGCATCATTTCCTTAAATACCCTAAGGAGTTTCCATTTAGCTATCCTAACTAAGAGTTCTTGATATGCCTTTCATAATAGGTTTCCTCCCTAAATTGCATTGGTAGCAGGTCCAGTCATTTACCCCCTAAAAATCCAGTGCAAAGGGATATAATAATTAAAACTCTTCTAGATCTCTTCTAGAAAAGGACTGTGATTTGCTGTTCAGTTTAACCTTTCTTATGGAACACAAAAACTGGTTTGGCAGCAATTTTCCCAGGTTTCATGCAGGTGTCTTTCATAATCCTGGTTCAGATCTTTCAAATTTGCAAATGCTGTCTATAGAAAATGTATGTAGTCATCCCTCATTTTTCTTTTCTCTGTCAGATAGCAGCTATGAGATGTAATCTTTCTCTTTTTGTGACTTCTTCCCGTTTACAAAAAGTTGGAAAAACCCATCGTATGCAAATTTCCATGTCGGATTTTAAACATGAGTTTAATTATTTCTTATGCTATGGATCTGTAGGTTATAATGAAAATGGTTGCGTCTGGAAAATGTAATGCGAGTTCTATCACCTATGCGACAATGCTTCAAATACTTGAAGGTAGCTTTTAGTGCAGTGACAAAATATGTCCTGATATTTCTTAACATTTTTCTTTGCCTGTGAAAGAAGTATCTGTTTTCCTGAAATTGAGAATCTCTGGGTGGGGGGAATTGAGTTCATTTTTTGTTGCAAAATGGTCATGGGTGTTGTGTGTTTGGGCTGCCTCTGTGGGTGCTCAGCAGCTTCTGTGGGTGCCTGAATGTTCTGATCTGGGGGAAAAATCCCATGGGAGCTTATGACATTTTCTCCTGCCCCCTCCCCAGGAGTGGTTGGTGTCAAGGGCTGGCAGCATGCATGTGGCCTGCTGGCAGCAGAGCTGTTGCCAGTTAGCCAATGGGAGAAGAGCAGGTGATGAGGAGGCAAAGGCTATGTGGAAGCACCAGATTGGCTTTGCTGATGAGGATGCATAACATCTACTTCCCTGCTACTTTCTTCCTTTATCTTCTGATAAGCTGCAGCTAATCTTCTGCTGTAACGTCAGGTTCATGCTCCTACTCCTCCTCAACGACCGCTCCTGCCACCTTCCTCTGGTCACACTTGTTAGCTAAGGTCCTTCTTAAATTATTGTGCACAGACCTGAACACAGTACCCTGGCTGAAGCCTGGTCACAGTAGAATAGACCAATACCATGACCCTTCTCACAACACTACCATTCCGTTGATACAAACCTGGAATTGCATTAGCTTTTTCAGGCACCCATATTGAACTGCTGTCTCATGCTTCATTCCTGCTATACTCACTTACATATTGCATGCCTGTTACAAAAACACCTGAACTTTCCCTGGCTATATAATTGAAAGGCAACTAAAGCTCAGTGTGCTGACCATGGTATTTCTCAGGGCACAGGTAAGTAGTAAGCAGCAATATGCTCAGCAGGAGACGTCAGATTTCATTTTAGGCACAATTTGGTGTCAACTTTTGAATACAAAATTCATCCCGTTTTAGTTTGGAAGGAAGCAATTTTGGCTGGGTGGAGGAAAATACTATTATTTTCTAAAATTATCACAGCTGATCATAAACTTGCTTTTCTGTATAGCCCTCCCTCATTAATAATATTGACCACATTAGGATTATTTTTAATGAAATGAAGCACAAGCTTAAAAGAACTTGTGCTGGACTTTTTGAACTGCAGTCTTACATTCTGGCTTTTAAAGCATTCTGCCACCAGGAGCATCATTTATTTCAATAGGGCTTGGTGCCAACATAAGTCCTGCGTGTGATGCCTCACCTGTAAGAAAAGATGCTGTAACCGGTTTGAAAATGCTGGCATCGGATTTTGCCTCTGGCAATCTAGTATACAAAATGATGGAGTGTGGAGGTCATATTCAGACTATAGGAGGTTCCAGCCACCTTTGAAAACTTGTGCAAAAGTTCACTGAGGATGTAGAAAGTTGAGGGAACAGTTCTGTCTGCTTCTGTCTGCAGAATTTTATTACACATCTGCTTTTGAGCCTGAGAATAAAGCAAGGCCTACCAAACTGGATCTCTCTTACAAGGTGGCTGCAAAGCAAATAGACCACTCTGTGTAGCTTGGAGAAAGGATTAACATAAATATATATTTATTTAACTGGCTGCAGCTGATGAGAGTTGTTGCACTACAGCTCCCATAAGCCCAGCCAGCATGACCAATGGCCAGAGATGATGGGAGTTGTAGTCCATTAAGACTTGGAGGACACCATATTAGCTATCCCTGTTGCACATCAACCTATGCAAGAAGCCTCTTCTTTCCTTTCCTTAACATCTGCATTAAGCGAATGGGGAAGTCTTCCTGCACAAAACCTATGTATGGGCATTGCATTGGAAACGGCATTTTGGGGTGACATATCTCATCTACATTCCACTACTATTCCAAGGAGTGTCAGAAAAAATGTAGGGATTATTGCTGTTGTTACAATTTATTACTCGCCCTTCACTTATTATTTACAGAAATTAAGGTGGATCCTAAAAAATATACATCTCAAGTGTCAAAAGCCAGGGGATTGAGGTGCATCTTCAGCATTCACTGTATCATAAGAATGCCAGATGCACCTCTGTGGGGAAGCAGTTCCACAACTTAGGGGCTGCCACAGAGAAGGCCCTCCCATGGGGCACTGCCACCTAGAACTTCTGAGGATACTAGCAAACCAATACAGTCTGTTGGGAAGGATTTAGTCTTTCAACCTGCATAATCCAGTTTCCAAATCATGTATGCACAGATCAGATACCCTGCTATAGATTTTTGCCTTCCAGTGCACAGAAGGCAACAGGGCAACAATCCCATACTCACCCTCACACATTCGTCACATCTGAAGAAGTGTGCATGCACACGAAAGCTCATACCAATAATGAACTTAGCTGGTCTCTAAGGTGCTACTGGAAGGAATTTTTTGTTTGTTTGTTTCAGCATTCATCACTGGATGCCTAAATAGGGCTTTGGTCAATGCTAGCACAGTTTGAGCTCATCTAGCAGTGGACAGATACATCAGCTCCAGTCTCGGTTTTTCAGTCTCTGCAAGAAAAATAACATGTCTTTTCATGTGCACCATCACTTAAAATATACATTTTTTTGTATACAGTTTCCCCTAATATGCAAGTTTGTACATTATTTTCACAACTCTAAGCAAATTTTGTGTGCTTGTTCTCCCCTGAGAACTTTTTGTTCTCACTTTTTGGTTTGAGAACTGGATCACAAAATTCTGGGAATTGAAGGTTTTGAAGGAATGTGGCATCTTGGTTCCTGTATCATTTTGTGAAGTGCAAATTAGGTGGGTTGACACTAAAACGCAAAGCAAACCATTTTCTCCCCCATCCCCTAGCTCACAAATGCATGTAAGTCATATTATTGCCTCATGGACCAAAATGAACTGCTTTAACCAGACATATGATACGTTTGTCAGAGACATTTGGTTAGAAGAATCTTTAAGAATGTTGTGAATGCTACTGGCCAATGTGCTATGAAGACTGTTGAGGTATATAAAAATCTTGGCAGATGACAAATTGCCCAAACTTGGAGATGTACTTGGAGATTCATTTTACGTGCAATGCAAGGAAAGGCAGAAGTTCATAGATAATATTTTTTAACAATAAGGTGGAAACCAAAATCCCTCCCAGGTAATCAGGTAACACTGCCGTGTGGTAACATGATAAATGAGATCGGAAAGGAAAGCTATCCTTCTGAAGCGGCAGTCCCACGAAAGATTAGATTTGAACACTTGAGACAGGAAATGGCAAATGACTGTGAATGAAAAAGGATGAGGAAGAACTAAGTAAATGAATGGAGAGAAATGGGAATTGGGAAGAAAGGAAGAAATAAACTGCGCCGAACTTAACTGGGCTCAAAGTTAAGAGAATCACACAGGTAGACGATTAGCTGTCTAAAATATCAGAAGAAAAATGGATTGCTTCCGTTTACCACAGTACAGCACATGCAGCTCAGGCTTTTGACTAAATGTAGGTTAAATTATCTGCAGCTGATGGAGGTGAAGGGGCATTATAGGGCTGAAAATGGGATGAGTAGCTCTTGATCCAGCTAGCGTTGAGGACGTGGTTCATTTCTTAACAAAATATCTCTTGTACTTAGATCTCAGGACTCGTTATGTGAAGCCCCTAATAGCTGGATTTAGTCCTGACTCCACTTCAGATAAAACACTGTTTCTTTTGGTGGGAGCAGGTTATTAAGCATCATATAGAACGGCTATGGAGAAGCAAATATTGTCAACTACATATGTGATTGCAAATTATTTTTAATTTTGTGTTTTGATTGCTGCAACCCACCCTGGGACCTTAAGGATGAAGGGTGGGTAATTAATAATAATTATAACAGGACACAAGTACAGCAGGTTGTTTGCTGCAAACCTTCTCCTCCAGTGTATGGAAGGCAATAGGATCAGGCAATGGGGATACAATGGAGACGGCAGAGTCAGGGCTGACGACTGGTCCTTGCATTACTTTGGCAACACATTGCTACACCGCTGCAGCTTCACTTGTGGGGATTTTTTTAAAGTAGGGCCCAAGCTGTTGTGTTGGGTTTAGTGTGTGTTTCTTGCTTTGTTTTGGTAGAGCTCTGCATAGCACAGGATTTTTTTTTTTGTAAAAATACTTAACAACTTCAATTGTCATTTGCTTTCATTCATTCTTATATCTTTCCCAATGTTGCACTTGCACAAAAACTTTTGCACTTTTCTACTCTCTCTATATATATATTTATTTTTTTGCAGTTTCTTACTGGGAGAGAACTAGCTTGAAAAATTAATGCTCTCCTTTCTTGCTTGCTCTTTTGAGCTACAGAGGAAACAAAGTCATCTTTTTTATTATTTACTGCTACCTTTAATTTTTGATGATCGCCCAAATAAAACTTGTTGCATAAAAGTAGCAGGATTTCATTATGTAATGAGAAAGTTAATAAGTGAGCTTGTCGTGAGCATGCCAGAGCCACATAAAAACACACTGACACACTTGGTCTTGTAAAATGAATCCTGTCCCTCTGCTGCAACCTTGCTTGTCAAGTAAATTACTGAAGCAGTAAATGCAAATTAACACAGATTATATGATAAACCGCAACAGAGAAAAATCTTGATTTCCAACGTTCCCCCCCCCCTTTTTTTTACAAGCACTAAGGACATGAACATAATTAGAATGTTGGACTAGGATTCTGGAGACCTAGATTGACATCCCCACTCAGCCATAAGGCTCACCAAGGCCACATTCACACCATACATTTAAAGAAATGGGATACCCCTTTAAACAGTCATAGCTCTTTGCAAATAATTCTGGAAGCTGCAGTTTTTTGAAGGTGCTGAGAGTTAGGAGACACCTCCCCATTCCCCTCCCAGGGCTCAAATTCCTAGAGCTCTCTGGGAAGTGTTGACATGCAACCAAGGAAACGGGGGCAAGATTCTGCTTGCATCTCCTACTTGTTGATTCCTTTCTCCGTGATCAAGTGCCACGCTATTAAAAAGCCTAGAGGGAAAGGGTCATTTTTCAGAGCCAAAGAGCATCCTGGCATTTATTTATTTTTTACTTTGAATTATTTCACAAGCCAGTAGTGAAATTGGACCCACGGGTCCTCAGCAGTTGCAGCTAAAATGAGCTGGTAACAAGTACACATATACCAAGATTATCTTTTAAAGAAAGGACTTGTCTAAAAATTGGAATAGTTTTTAAAATGTCTTTTTATTCTTAATGACCTATTCTCAGATGCATCTACCTCTTTAAGCTGATGCACATTATTAACGTGTGATAATAAACCAAACTCTGCAGTCTGATCCCAATGCTTCTTTTCTGCTTTATTGGTGTTTGGATCACAGTAGGAGTTTCCAAACATATACAGAGCTTGACCCTTCTACAGTTTCTCATTACTGTATAGGCAAAGAAAGTCATTCATGCCTAAAATCCTCTGTCCTCACACTTTCACATTATAGCTTTGGGCTAGGACACCACTTAGCTTGATCAGTGAGAGCTGATCAGGACTGAGCTAGGATTCAATATGGAAGATGCTTCGCTAATAGTGTAGAATGCTGGTGATCTCAGATTTGCCTACATTATGTGCTACAGGATTTGTTCTCCACCAGAGAAATACAAGGCTGATGAATGGAGAGGAATCCCTGTGGCCATTGTCTTCTGTCCAAGGACCTCAATACAGCAGCTCAAGGAGTGTTCTGTGATAGGCTTCTGTAAACATGTTTACTTGTATGTAAAGCTGAGGCTGCTGTAGACACCAGAGGCCATCTTGGCTGTGCAACCTGTTCCCTGCCTTGCAGGCCTTTTCCCACCTAGCCTGGGAGTGTGGGGCCCTGACTGACTCCAGCTACAAAACCTATTCCTTCAAAGGTTATTGCGTGAGCAGACTGCGACAGCCCCAGCCCCCAGGGATCACAAGAAAGGAATAAATAAAGACTCTGACGACATGTTATGGAATTAAAATTAGGCTTTATTAAACTTCTGAATGTAGGAAGAGCTTGGCTTAGGCCTTGGGCATGTACCCCTCCCAGCTCCCTAGCCAAGGGAACTGGGGAACATCAGGGTAAATGGGATATGGGGGTGCACTGAGAGACGTATGTGTAGCAGGCAGCCCAGCCCATATCACCGCAGTCAGGGTAGTTCACTGACAGCCTTTCGGTGTATGGCCAGTGACACTCATTATATAACCTCTTTTAAGAGGGGACCCTGGAATTGATGTTGCAGGGGGTTGAGTCACCACTTCACACACCCACACCCATTAAAGGGAAGAAAAGACTAAAGGATTCCACCCAAGGCCATAAACCGCCAAAGTTGTGATGAATTGCTATGGGGAAGACAAAACCTGCCAATGCAGGAAAATTTCTTCCTAGTCCTTCAACGGCAACCAGTCAAAGACCACAGCAGGGCCCGCTAAACAGGAAGAAAAAGTTAAGCTGCAAAGAATAAAAGATTAAACTAAGGGAGGGTAAGCCGGGTGAATCTCCTGAGCCAACTGCCTGGCTACTCTCGGCTCCACCCCCTATATATAAATGGGACTGGCCCCACCTTCCAGCAATGAAACTTGACTACTGAGGCTGGGCGTGAATCTCCAAATAATAACACTGGGAGGAAAGCCAGTTCCTGTTTGCCATTAAGTTCCCTGGGAACTGTATCACTGCGTGGGATCCCACAAAGGGCACCCACAATGTAAAGTGTGAGTGCTCATTGTCAGTGCTCATAGGTGAAGGAGAATGTGCATTGAAGGGGCTAGAGACAACAGAACAATCTCACCCCCTCACTGTGCATGTGTACAGTTCTCTAATATGATGTTCCTCAACATATGATTTCAACATAGCCAGTGGAGTGTAGTCTTTAAGGTGCTGGATTATGACATGGGAGAGCAGGGTTCAAACCTCTGTTCATTCTTGAAAATCCTGAACTGTAATTTCTCCAAGTGCCAGTCCGGTCTACCAATTTCTTCTGCTGCAAATTGCTACTGCTGAAGGACTGGTCAGTTTCCCAAGTTTCTAGCAGTGTGAAGTTCTGTGCATTTCTACTTATCCCAAATCATTTTCTGACTTAACAAGGCTATTTGAAGTCTGAGATAAATAACAGACTCCAGTAAGCAACATCAGCACACTTTTATGTTGTTTTAAAATGTGGAATTATTACATTTGGAAATAAATGTCACACTCAGCATATTATTATAGTACTGGCCAGTGAAACATAAAGTAAAAATTGGGGAAAACATTATGGGGACCCAGAAATTGTAGCAATAAAAAATAAAATGAATGGAGATGAGAGGGAGGGGGGAATACACAAATAAAACAGAGCAATTATTCCTCACTCATAGCCAGTAAAATAGGACAGCGAAGTAAATTATTCCCAGACAATATTCAGATAATAGCTTGAAGATACACAGTGCATCTCTATTCTTGCAACTGTGAATTAAATCCCCAGGTTTTGGGCTAAATGTCTCATCATCCCTGCCCATTAGCCATGTTGCCTGGGGCTGATGGGAGTTGTAGTCCAAAGCATGTGAAGAGCACCAGGCTGGGGGAGTACTCTATAAACTTCGTGGCTGTGAAATTGCCTAGTAACAATATATTAGCCACATTATGCACCTCTGAGCAAGAGTAGAATAAAACTGCAGCCAACCAACTGATTGAATCAATCAATCAATCAATCAATCAATCAATCAGTCTTGTACCTCTATTCATTCTTTTCCTTGTAATCAGCAGGCATCCGAGGCTGCTAACATTAGGTTAAAGAGCTGAACTACTGGTTTTAAAAAAAGGAGAGACCCAAGTGAATGATTTAATTCTGGGAGGGGGAGTTCTACCAAAAGCCAGCCATATAGACATTTTCCACCATTATTTTACTAAGGGAATTTTCTAAGAAAACTTCAATGTTAAGAACATGCTAAAATGTATGCAAATCCTGTGATTAATGCATCTGTGCATTTCACAACAACTATTTATGTATACAGTGTGGAAATTAAATATATGAACAAACTCAGTTATCTCCCACTTGGACTGCTGCTATGTGCTCTATGTGGGGCTACCTTTGAAGGTGACCCAGAAACTACAACTAATCCAGAATGTGGCAGCTAGACTGGTGACTGGGAGCGGCCACCGAGACCATATAACACCAGTCTTGAAAGACCTACACTGGCTCCCAGTACGTTTCCAAGCACAATTCAAAGTGTTCATGCTGACCTTTAAAGCCCTAAACGGCCTTTAAAGGAGCATCTCCACCCCCGTCATTCTACCTGGACACTGAGGTCCAAAGCCGAGGACCTTCTGGTGGTTCCCTCACTGTGAGAAGCCAAGTTACAGGAAACCAGGCAGAGGGCCTTCTCGGTAGTGGCACCCACCCTGTGGAACGCCCTCCTACCAGATGTCAAAGAGAACAACAACTACCAGACTTTTTAAGAAGATATCTGAAGGCAGCCCTGTTTAGGGAAGCTTTTAATGTTTGATGGACTACTGTATTTTAATATTCTGTTGGAAGAGTGGCTGGGGAAACCCAGCCAGATGGGCGGGGTATAAATAAATAATTATTATTATTATTATTATTATTATTATTATTATTATTATTATTACTATCATCATCATCATCATCATTTTGTTAATGTTAGGAAGTAAAAAAGTGAGAGCTGCAACAAAATGTTGCAGTATATCCTACCACAAAGAGGATCACTCATGTTCAGGGCCATTCATTCCCTCCTCCAGGATACTACAGGTTTAAGCAGGCAAATGCACTATTCAGTCCCCCTCTCATTTTCCAGTTTTTTTCCCCAACTGACACTAAACAACCCAAGGCTCCTTGAAGCTATTAATCATGCCTTGCTCAGATTGGAATGTTTTGTGATTTTTTAATGCCTTTGTTTTTGAAATATTGTGTGCTCCTGCCTTCTCAATATTCATGTGAACATGCATATACATGCTTATACTTCCTTTTTGTTTCTAAGTTACCCTGTTTGGGGTCCAGTCCTGCTGCCACTTGGTAACCTGAATTTGTTGAACTAGCAATTTGTTGTTGCTAGTTTTAGGAAGAATTTGTAGTAGTATATCAATACCAAAACGTCAGAACCAAAACATCATATTCTCCACAATGACCAATTCCGACCACATAGTGGCAGTAATTCAAGGTTACTGAATTCCGGGTTGAGAATCACTAAGGGTCTGCTACCAGCTAGAGCCATGAGGAGTTTTCAGTCCAAGTAGCCAGATTCAGGTATGCACAGGCAGGGTTGAGCAGACAGCTCAATAGAGAAGTTGGGAATAGCAGGCAAGCATCAGGACCATGGACAGATCACAAGAGAATTAGAAAGCCGTATGAGCAATAGCTTCTTAGGATGGAGGTCTCATGAAAATTTTCTTAAGTTTGGGGATCTTCTTCCTCCTTCTGAAATCCCAGGGTTATATGTATTCATGGCGCATTCTTTTTTTAAAAAAATAATAATCAAGTATTGGGGGCATATTTAGGCACGTGAGTGTTTCTGCACCTGAGCATTTATACATGATCGTTACCCACTTGTATTTAAATTCATTACTAGTCCCCAGTGACATCCTTCTGGTGGCACAGTTGTGGGGTAGATACATTTAATAACCTGATTGAGGTGCATTTGGAACATTGAAAAAGATATAGTCAGAGAGATAAGTATTCTGCTTTCAAGACTGAATTATCCAAATCTTATGTCAGAATAGCTCACATGATTGTAATATAGTGATGACTTGAGAACGCTCACATATGATTCTAGATTCTTGGAAAGTTCAGAAAGGAGATCATGGTCCTCTTTGTTACAGGATTTTAAGCAGAGGCTGGGTGATTAGCTGTAAGCAGTTCTGTAGCAGTGGAGCAAGGGCTGGGCTAGGTAATCTCTGAGGTAACTTCCGCCTCTATGGTTCTATTATTATTCTTGTCAAAACAATCAACCACTCTCTCAAAGCTTAGACTGGATCAGAGATGACATCTAGTGAATATGTTTAAAGAGCAAGTGTGCAAAGATCATTTCATAGATATTGCATGGAAAAAAATTATAAACAATTTTGAGAGTTAGAAGCACTCTGCCTCCTGTTGTTCCCAACAGCCATCCATCAATCACTCCCTGTTGCCTTATAATTCACTTTACCTGACTGTGCAGAAAAGCAAAGGCCTTTCTCTCTCTGCTGTACTCCCTCTCCCAATTCTCTTTCTCCAACATCCTATGAAAAAGCACATGGTTCTACAAGAATGGATGTATGGAAATCTATCAAACGCATATATTTTAATAGATCTGAATTTGTTTTCATTATTATTCACAATATGTGTGGGTGTAGAATTTTGAAAGACATCTAATCATTTACACCATGGTATCAATGCGACATACAGTTGGCTCATTTGCATGTATGTATCTCAATCAATATTGCTAGTGGAAAGTGGAAGTCAGAAAATTCTGCAATCTCTCCTCCCTCTGGAAGAAAAAACAAGAACCAACTTCATTCCACCTTCTGTGCCATTCCAAGAAAATCCTATTACTATATGCTGATCTTGTTACATTATTGGGTCTAGAGAATATACCAAGGAAATATTTTGACTGTGTGGGTATAATTGATTTTTTTTTAATAAGCCTATGCTAAACAAGGCTATAAAATACTTCCAGGAAAAATGCAAGTGATGGAGAATTATCCTTAAGTACCAACAGTGTTTACTCTCCTGATAAAGTTTAGAAGGATCTAGGAGTCTTGGTACATGAGCCAACAGTGTGACGCGGCAGCTAAAAAAGCCAATGCAATTCTGGGCTGCATGAATAGGAGTATAGCATCTAGATCAAGGGAAGTAATAGTGCCACTGTATTCTGCTCTGGTCAGACCTCACCTGGAGTACTGTGTCCAGTTCTGGGCACCACAGTTCAAGAAGGACACTGACAAACTAGAACGTGTCCAAAGGAGGGCAACCAAAATGGTCAAAGGCCTGGAAACGATGCCTTATGAGGAACGGCTAAGGGAGCTGGGCATGTTTAGCCTGGAGAAGAGGAGGTTAAGGGGTGATATGATAGCCATGTTCAAATATATAAAAGGATGTCACATAGAGGAGGGAGAAAGGTTGTTTTCTGCTGCTCCAGAGAAGCGGACACAGAGCAATGGATCCAAACTACAAGAAAGAAGATTCCACCTAAACATTAGGAAGAACTTCCTGACAGTAAGAGCTGTTCGACAGTGGAATTTGCTGCCAAGGAGTGTGGTGGAGTCTCCTTCTTTGGAGGTCTTTAAGCAGAGGCTTGACATCCATATGTCAGGAGTGCTCTGATGGTGTTTCCTGTTTGGCAGGGGGTTGGACTCGTTGGCCCTTGTGGTCTCTTCCAACTCTATGATTCTATGATTCTAGAATGAGAGAGAATGGTTATTTTGTTTGTGACATAGCTCTGTTTGGCCAGCATTGGTTTAATTAAATGGGGGGAGGGAGTGGAATGCACAGAAGCCAATTATCCAACTGTTCCTGGACCAGCTGTAAATGCCACCCTCATCCCCCCAAAATCTTCCTTGACTGATTTTGTTCAAGCAAACAATATACATACACACAGCTTTGAACAAACTGTTGCCAAAGATCAAGGGCTGGAGTTTAACGGGGAAAGGTAGAAGTTTGCCTTTTGACTGCATAAAGCTTTCTCTTTTTTGAAGAATGAATTAATGAAGCAGAGAGAAAAATGAGCATCTGGGGGGGGGGTCTGTGCTAGGCCAGTTATAAAAATAATAATAATAACAGAAAAGCTTGCTTATAACGCATATGGGGGAGGCAGCAAAGGAATGACAATGAAAAGCAAGGATCTGTTTTATAGTTGGAAGCAAGGTTCTAAACCAGATGAGGTCATCTGAAGGAGAGTGACAGCAAGAAGATGTGCCTTCCCCCTCTTACCACAGCACAGTGGTCCACCCCCCCCCAATGCTTTTCTGTGTTTTTCTATTGCTGTTTTCCTGATTTTATGTTGTGTTTTTGTTTAAACAGTTTAATGATATCACTTCTGTTTGTTTTTGCTTAGAGATATTTTGGAGTGTTAAGAGGTATATCAAGGCTTTTCAACAAATAAATATTTTGAGCAGACAATTTCATTGCAGAATTTGGAGAAGTGTGAAACCCAGGCAATAACTGCAGTCTGATCCGCATGCTAGTCTGGGAGCTGCCAATGAGGTCAGTACATATTAGAGTCTGCAAAGAGCGAATTCCTCAAGCATCTCTATGGACTCTGCAACAGCTCTCCCTCTCCCCCTCTCTCTTTCTCTCTCAGCTTTTGCCTTGGCTAGATCTGTGGCTCTGGGGTTTATTTTTAAACACAGATAACCACAGATTTCTTTAGTGCCATTTGTGAATGCAGCAGAGCTGTCGCTGGTTTGCGCATGAAGGGTTTTAAGTTTTTCGGGGTCAAAATGTACTTGTCTTTCTTCACATGAGTAGCCCAATTTAGCTTCCCTATGACTATTTATATGAGCAAATTGAACATGCTGTGTTTCCCCTGGATGTTCCAGCTTGCAGATTAGCAAGGGCACCAGTCTCTGTGTAAGGCAGAACAGAATCACCACTCAGGCTGACCCAGCTGCGTTTCTAAGCCTAAATGAGCACAGAAGCAAAAGAGGTTGGTAATGAACTACATGGGCATTAACCAGAGGGCATACCGAAACCCCTATTTCTTAATTGAGACCGTTGCATTTTCACAGCTGTCAAGAGAAAAGAAGTGGGAAAAATACAGTGACTGCGCGCTGTGACTTCAGAGGCATTTTATGAGGAAAAATGTCATAATTTGCACACAAAAATTATATTAGCAAATGGATGCCATTATGACGAAGGCAAGTATTGTGCAAGGGCTTATTGAATGCAAGGATCTTGAGAGGATGCTATGCTTCTCTAGGTTTTCTTTGGACTTCTCTGCTGGAGGGATGTCTGTCAGTGAGGATGAAGGATAGGTGAATCAGTCTATTTTCAATCCATGATCCACTTTCACACATGTTCACCCATAAATTTGTTTTGTCCTGATTCTGCATGTGTGTGTGTTTAACAAGTGTTTTTAAATATGCGTTGTTGTTTTCCATGTACTCTGAAGCATATTTTTTCCTCAAAATATTCATTTCTCAAAAGAAGCATTTTAAATTACTTTTGATACCCACATTGGAACATTGGGAAGTGTCTCAGTTGGTGGATACCAAAGTTTTGATCTGCATGTGAGTCTGGGAGGTGTGGATCAAGAAAGCTCCTTTCACCATATGCAAAGACTGAATTCAATCACCTCTAGTGAGAATGAGGCCAACCAGTGCTAACAAGGATTTGGCCTTCATCTTCATCATCACACACACACACACAAATGGGAAGCATCCAGCGGAAAGAAGAACCAATCTCAAGAAGCAGAAGAAGATTTAATTTTTAAAATGCACTACCCTTTCTTCAGCATCTTGAAGTTGGTACTCCTTTCTTGCCCTTACCATCACAGTGGCACAAAGTATAGAGTTCTGCTTCCCCTCGCCCAAGCATTAAATGAGAGAAAGATGCATTCTGGGCTATTAGGAATCGGAGCTGCTCTCAGTATTTTCAATGGTCCAATGTAAGTGTTGCTGGTTCATATAGGTGAGGCTCATCCCCGCTTCTCCTATTGTTGTATCTGGAGGGCGACACTTGTAGGTACCATTTGGTCAGGGTTAAAGCTCATCCCAGCCCCTTCTGACCCTATGCATTCTCTAATTTCCACAATTCCTTCCTAGAGTTCTGTTTCTTGATCCTACTGGAGTCTGGCATCTGATGAAAAGCTGGAAATTGGTTTTTATATATAGATAGGTTTTGATTTTCATAAAATAATGAAAAGACAGTCCTTTTCCTCCCCTACCTGCGGCTATCTCTTTGTATGCCATTCAAAAGTCATTGTTAACCATTCACCTAGGCAAACATCTACAATGTTACAGCTGATACAAGAAGACGGGCGATGCAAAATTACAATATTAGCATATAAGTCACCCCATGTATAATTTATAGCAGCTGTCATTTAAACTCCCCCTCCTTCCCTCCCTCCATATTGTGCTCTAGATACAGTGTTCAATTTCAACTCATCTTTTCATCTTTTCTCACTCTAGGTTGTGAAGGTCAAACTGCATGCAGGATTTCCTTCTACAACCAGAATCCAAGGTCAGCTTTTGAATTTGATGATCAAAACGTCCCATAGGACTGAGGGGCAAAAGCTGACAATCAGTTTCCAAGCTCAAACAACTACTGGCTAATTGCTGAGCGAGTTTTTCTTCTGCAGATGGAGCTGAAACCTTTTATTTTGTTATGAATGTAATAATATAATTCACCATGTTTTTCATCATCTGCATGGCAAAGGATAATCTGTCATGCATTAGGCCAGACCTGTGTGTAATCCACACTAAGTAAATATATAAATCTAAACAAAGTTGATCCAAATCCTCTACCAAGGGCAGCTGCATGCTGTGGCAGGTATATGTTGTGCAAATTGTGCAAATTTGAATTATTTATCTAATTTTGCATAGTTTGTTCTTTAACGTTGGTTTTTTTTTTGCTAGTCATGGGATGGCAATGACATTGAAATCCCATTCATCTGTCATTTATGGAATGTGAAATTGCAACAGGAATTATCACATCCATTAAGTCTTGAAACTTCTTCTTCTTCTTCTTCTTCTTATTATTATTATTATTATTATTATTATTATTATTATTATTATTACTAAGCAAAAGCAGGGATGTTCAGGAAAGTGAATTTTGTGCCCACTACCAACTCTGCAAACACACGCACACACACGCCGCCCCACCTTGCACCAATGCTGCAGAATCCTGATTTACACAAAAACCTGCAACAGTCTGAGAACAAGTCAGGATGTTCTCAGGCAGTATGATTTGAAGTTGGGATTGCTTTTCAGAAATGACATCTGCCTTTATCTGACTGCCTTTGCCCTGAGCAGAGACAGATTCTACTAGTTGGGCCAGGAACTTACTGCAACAAACCTTTGTTTAGATAAAGTGTTAGATATCCTCCCAAATGTTCACTTCAACCACTTATCATGTTTGTGTTTTTGTAGTTGTTTTTAGGTTTTTTTTAATATATATATATATATATATATATATATATATATATATATATATATAGCACCATTCCTT
The DNA here is from genome assembly GCF_027172205.1 of Podarcis raffonei. NCBI lineage: Eukaryota > Metazoa > Chordata > Lepidosauria > Squamata > Lacertidae > Podarcis > Podarcis raffonei. Next base: position 83,287,191 of record NC_070606.1, on the reverse strand, counting down.
CAAATGTGTACTCAATGCATAGCTGGCAAAGCATGAGATGTAGAGGGTTAACGTACCTCTGACATTTTAAATGTTCTCTACAATTGCCACTTTTTAAGTTGAAGTCTATGGCTATAGACACATGCACAGAACCTATGAAATGGAGGAGACAAAGACCTAAGACAGCCCCTCATCCACCAGCCCCCTGACATAAAGCATTTTTTTGCTGGGAAGGCCCACAATCCCTCCTGCCTTAGGGAACTTCCTTGCCCAAATTATATTTTGATTTGGCTAATTATACTTATTTGGTTTCACCACAGTTATGGTTTCTTGAGTCTTCTTTAAGGGTGTGCTAGCAATCCCCTGTTTAGGGGGAAGGAGCAACTAGCATTGCATGGAGCAGATCCTGAACATGCTAGATTTTATTTGCAAAGGCAGCTGATATGTTTACTTTTTTTTTTTTTACAGGAGAGAACATCTTTAAAAAGGTGGAACCTGGATTGTGTGTGGATTAGTCCTAAAAAGACACTATGTTGCATGTATATCAACTAATAGGGAAATCACTGTTCCTATCAGAGACATCAAACCGTCCATACAGTCATGTAGACGGAAGATATTTGAACAGACTTTGATATCTGCCTTTCACCTTGTATGTACCAGTTCTAATAGATATTCATTCGATTTCCTAAGAAGTGGACAGGTCTACGTGATATTCAGACCCTTTGTGGCCCCAAAATTCTGTGACAACAACAAGCAAATTAAATTCAATGGAAAGAATTTTACACAAATTGGTTCATGGACCGAGCACAGCTAGATGAATGGAGAAAAGGATCACTATAAACTGTAATCAGTCTCTGTCAGTGAGCTGGCCCAGAATAATGTTGCTTTCACTAATCTCATTTCCTGTCTTTTTCTCCTTGCTTTTAAGAAACTTATCTTCACTAGGATAATATAGGCAAGGTTCCCAAAGGAATTTCTTTCCCATTCCTTTTAAACCACATAGCGTATAACTTAGTTTTTCTAAGGGAGGGGGGGAATGTAACTGAAAGGGAAAGGATTGGAAGAGAAAGATATGATATGAAGATGATAAGAGAGGGAGATAATTCACACCAGAGGCAATTGCATTCAAGGATGTTCCATAGCTCAGCGGTACAGTTCATGCATTGCCTGCATAAGGAGATGTACACAGTTCCTGCCATGCCCAGTTCAAAATATCTCAGGTCACAGGGCTGGGAAAAGCTGCTAATCAGGATAAAGATTATCAGGCTAGAAGGAGCAATGATCTCATTCAGTACAAGGCAGCAATAGCCAAGGTGGTAGCAAACTGATGTTGTGGACTACACCTCCCATCATCCCTGACCATTGGCTATGTTGGCTGTGTTACCTATGAAGAGTACCACACTGGATACTTATAAGGGAACTTTATATGTGCAAAACTCCCTCTTGCCTACTTTACTGCATTTTCTGCACATAACATTTTATAATGTGTGTCTCTCTACAGTGGTACCTTGGGTTAAGTACTTAATTCGTTCCGGAGGTCCGTTCTTAACCTGAAACTGTTCTTAACCCGAAGCACCACTTTAGCTAATGGGGCCTCCTGCTGCTGCCGCGCCGCCGGAGCACGATTTCTGTTCTCATCTTCAAGCAAAGTTCTTAACTCAAGGTACTATTTCTTGGTTAGCAGAGTCTGTAACCTGAGGCGTATGTAAACTGAAGCATGTGTAATCCGAGGTACCACTGCATATATAAACCATTGGTTTTTGGCTTGTGCATTAGTCATGGGAAAAGTGGGGGGGGGGGATAGAGGGGCCTAGAACTCTTAGGCATATTCCTGGACTCTTCCCTGAATTTTCAGGTTTTAAAAAAGAGAGAAAGTTTCTAACCCTTTGGCTTTTGGAGATATAAGTATGCAAGCTGTATTCTCTATCCAATTGCCCGTTGAGACTCTAATCCTAAACGCACTTACTAGGTTAGGGAGGCAGTTAGTCCAGTTCCACACAGTGGGGCTTACTTTCAAGTAAAAAAGGCTGTAATCCCAAATCCAATTATTGAGCATAAAGGGACTTACCTTGGAGTAATCCTGCATAGCATCACACTGTATAGGAAGCAAAACAGTTCCTGCCACCTAGTCTTCTACCCAGTAACTGGCATGATGGATAAGCATTAAGTGTGTGTCTCTTCTCTGTGCGTATTTCCTTTTTTTGAACACTATAAAATTAACATTTGTTTTATGAATATTAAATACATTTCAAGTATAAGTAAATAATGCTGTTAGGCTACCAACTGCTCTATAATACGATCTGACTGCTCTGTAATAATTTTCTGCCCACCCACATACACACATTCCCAGTGTGCCTTGGATACCCTCGCCAAAAGAATGCTAACTATGATATAGCATCATAGTTAATAGAGTTAATAGATTTAATAAGCCTGGGAAGTTCCAGGGACATCCTAAGCTATAGCTCCATGGTAGAGCATCTGCTTTGCACACAGAAGGTCTGAGGTTGAATCCCCAGCATCTCCAGGTAGGACGGGGAGAGTCCCCTGCCTGAAATCTTGGAGAGCTGCTACAAGGCATTCTCAGTCTAAGGCAGTTTCCAATGAATCTGGGATGCTGATGCACTGTATGTGTACAGTGGTACCTCGGGTTACATATGCTTCAGGTTACATACTCCGCTAACCCAGAAATAGTGCTTCAGGTTAAGAACTTTGCTTCAAGATGAGAACAGAAATCGTGCTCCGGCGGCGCGGCAGCAGCAGGAGGCCCCATTAGCTAAAGTGGTGCTTCGGGTTAAGAACAGTTTCAGGTTAAGTACAGACCTCTGGAATGAATTAAGTACTTAACCCGAGGTACCACTGAATTTGTTGGCATCATGTGAGAAAAGCAGCAAGGCAATTCTTATGTCAGGTCAGCCTAAGTTGAGATTCATCAAACTAGATGCAGCCACATATATCTAACACCACATAATAGGGACTTGGAGGAAAAAACAAAACCTGCAAGCTGGCTTCAGCAATGAGGACGGTGGTCTCAAATCTTCTTTTGAGATCCATATAAACCTAGGGCATGACTTCAAAGCCCTGTTTTCTAATACAGGGTTGACAAGTACAGTGTTACCTCGGGTTACATACACGTCAGGTTACATACGCTTCAGGTTACAGACTCCACTAACCCAGAAATAGTACCTCGGGTTAAGAACTTTGCTTCAGGATGAGAACAGAAATCGTGCTCCGGTGGCACAGTGGCAGCGGGAGGCCCCTTTAGCTAAAGTGGTGCTTCAGGTTAAGAACAGTTTCAGGTTAAGAATGGACCTCCAGAACGAATTAAGTTCTTAACCCGAGGTACCACTGTATCCTGTAAAAGGGACTGTCTCTGGCTTATAACGTATCACCAATGAACTTCCTCTGGAAAAAGAACAAGAGAAGATTTGGCAAGGAACTGGCAGGCTGTGTGGGCTTTGTTTGGCTTGTCCCAGGTTTGTCTTACATTGTAAAAGTAAGATATTGCATTTTATCAATGGCAGGAGGCCAGACTCAAGTTCCTTTTCAATTGTGGCACTCATGTATAGTTCCCATTCATTTCACTCAGTTTGCATATGAAAACTTCCCAGTGGATTATGCCCATGGTGGGCTTTTGTGCAATGCAGGAATGTCCCACACTTTGCAAAATCAGCAGAGGCTAGCAAAAGTGCAGAGCAGGGATGAAAGCAAAGGCCTCCTTCGTTCTCGTTGAGGCTCTGACACTGAAACCATACAAAATTCATTTGGCCTTGGTTTTCATTACACATTCAGACCAAGTTTGTAAAAAGGATTGCTGTGGTTCATGAATCTTTCAAGCAAACTTGTTCTGATCTATGCTTTTGCATAGCAGTCATGCAAAATTCATCACCTTCTAAGGGTGCTTGACACAAAAGTAGGTGGCATTAGGTGTTTTTTGCACGGATTTGGCTTTCAGAATTTTCTGTAAGGGTCATAACCGAAATTCAAAGCAGAACCCACAAGGAGCAATGCCAATGCTGAAAAATACATTAAACAATATTCCCCATTTTAGAACTCGTGTCTTTGAGGATTCAAATTGTATGAATGGCTAATGATTCTTCAATCTCTCTAATGCATATATTCTTTCCTCGCTTCTGCTTAGTATCTGCCCAGTAATATTGAATGGGGTAGGTTGGGGTTGAATCTATCTATCTAAAGCACGAGTGATGGAACTTTTCCAGCCAGCCTAAAAGCTAAAGGTGTTGATCAGATGTGAGGATGCATGGCTTCAGTCAGGTCCACAGACAATCCATTTAAATCAACTGTGCTCAGAGGCAGTAATTCAGTCTGTCATTGGATGTCCCAACCGCCCTCCCTGCATGTTTGGCCCTACCTGAAGATGAGCAGGCAGTGCATGTTCATGACTTGCTATTCTTTTCAGTAGCCTTTCAGCTAAATGCTTGACTAGTGTAAGGTTGTGTTAGTTACTTTGTGGAACAGAGATGGGCAAGTGATCTGGCTGTCAACATCCTGTTTCCTGTTTCCTGCTATTGAACCAATTAATCACTGTATTCGACACCAGGGAGGAATTTGCCTGCAAACCAATTAGGCTGGGCTGGGGGTTTTGCCTACCTCATAGCAACCATCACAACTTGTTGGAGGGGAGGCATTGGGTTGGATCCTTAGTCTAAACAAGGGGGGGATGAGTCTTAACCCTCTCTCAGGATCAAGTATCAGGATATCCCAGTAAAGAAGTCCAGGAGGAAAGTTTCTGTCCAAATGGGGCTAAAGGGCCACAGAATTCCTAATGGCGTCCCAGGAGGATCGCTTTATTTGATGTGCATTAAGGTGCGAACCTTGGGACACGGGTGGCGCTGTGGGTTAAACCACAGAGCCTAGGACTTGTTGATCAGAAGGTTGGCTGCTTGAATCCCCGCGATGGGGTGAGCTCCCGTTGCTTGATCCCTGCTCCTGCCAACCTAGCAGTTTGAAAGCACGTCAAAATGCAAGTAGATAAATAGGTACCGCTCCGGTGGGAAGGTAAACGGCGTTTCCGTGCGCTGCTTTGGTTCACCAGAAGCAGCTTAGTCATGCTGGCCACATGACCCGGAAGCTGTACATTGGCTCCCTCAGCCAATAGAGTGAGATGAGCGCCGCAACCCCAGAGTCGGCCACGACTGGACCTAATGGTCAGGGGTCCCTTTACCTTTAAGGTGCGAACCTTAACCCAAGATCAACCCTAATGTGTTAATCAACCAGCACTCAGGCTCATCGATTCAGGATACACACCCAATGCCTAAGCCAAAACTTACTTACATCTGTAATCCATAAAGTTGTGACCATTTCAATCCCAAGACATTGTCAAGACATTTCTTCTGTTTACTGACCCCTGACCCAGGAGGCTCTGAGCTCACTGTGCACAGGCCCACAAACAAAACAGGGCACAGGCTTTTGTTCAGTACTGAACCCAAAGATGGAACATCTGTCTAGGAGCATTCAGAAACTTAATTTGGTAAAAAGTGTATTTGGTCGTACTGACCAAGAGCACAGGGTACTTGCAGAAGAATATTTGGATTTCTTTGCAGGGCTGAGTTGCTTATCATGCAAATATCATATCCAGAAGAGCTGTGGGGAGCCTTTGGGCCACCAGAAGTTGCTGAACTACAATTCCCATCAGCTCCAGTGAGCATGGAGATGATAAAAGTTCTAGTTCCACAGCATCTGGAAGGGGTGCAAGTACCCCACATGTGATCTGTATAAATAATGTGCTTCTTCCAGCCATCCACTCCAGCAGAAAAATGCTGTTTGCTCTTTGTGATAAATATAAGATGGTCCAATGCTTTAAATTATGTGAGAACAATTGAATATTATATCTACTAATTAAAGTTCTGGTTTTCGTTATTACTGTTCTCTGTATTACTGGTTCCATTACATGTGGGGATCTCACATATATTTTTTCAGTTGAAATAAATAACTTTTTTCAGCCTTCCTATTTGTTATTTATGTTACAGTCATTAATTTGATGATTAGGGTGGGGGGTGTTTAAGTGATGTATCCTGCTAAATTAATCTCAGTGCAGGCTCATTGAAATAAATTGACAACTGAAAATCCATGGAGTCCAATGGATGTACTTTATGTTCAACTTAACTGAAAACAACACGTTTATTATTTAGTAAGGTGAAGCTTAATGATATTCTGTTAAAGTACATCAACACAAGTTAAGATTTCAGGGCCTGCTTGGAATGGTGGGAATTGGATGAGCTCAAAGAATAACTCTGAAATAAATAAATAAGCTTTTGTAAGTTTTCAAGGTGATCAAAGATTGTTAAAGGTATTTTCAAAATATATTAATTTCCCAGTGTAGTACAGCCAACTGCAGCATTTGTCCTTTCATCAATGAAGATTGATGCCAATATAATGTGGTTCTCTAAATATATGTCACTTGCTAATGACAAAGACTGACAAATTACAGTTGCTTCTAATTGTTTAAATGAGAACTTGCTTCAGTAAGGGGGGAAGGAAGTATCTTCTTCACTTCATCCAGAAGTCTCACTAATCCCAGGGTTATTCATCATGGTGAAGTAATACCAAATCTTAACTTTGGAATCAAGTACATTTTTGTGCAATTTCTGTGGAACTTTAAAAAGTGTGGATTCAGTTTTGTTCAATGTAGGGGTAAGATATTTTCCCCCAGTCTTCTCTTTTACTGTTCTGACAATTTATTCCACTATACCATCTGCCTGAAGGTATGGTGGAATAAATACCTTCTACAGTTCTATGATTCATTGCAGAATTAAAGCATGTGCAATCTACCACTATTTTCGGTCCACCCGGTCCATCAGCAGCAGCAGCAGCACATTCTGGTGCAAAAGCACCACTAAGAGTAGCTTGCAACATCTGAAATTGCAATTGCATAACAACAACAATATGAAACAATCAGCCAAGGGGACAGGATCAGCAGTTCAAACCAAGCATAAAAATATGATCCACCAGTTGCCACAAAGAACCCAACTGAGCACCTGTAAACCCTTGTATGTCCAGAGGTCAGGAAAAGGGTCACAATGTGGTCCATCCCCTCTCCCCAACAGATGTTCATTTCTGCACAGAAGGACTCCTGAACAGAACCATGATTTCATCAATATAACTGAAATTACCATAATGCTCTTGCTTGCTTGCTTAGGAATACACCTTCTATCTCCCACTGTCATCTAAAGGCCACTTATTTCCATTATTTTATTTTCTCTAGCCATATTTTTTAAAAACCTATGATGGGAAGCAGGAGGGAATTGGCCAGGTGGACAGCAGCTGTTCACACAAAAAATGGGATTCCACTTGAAATGTGAGTTTTCAATAGCAGCCAGTGTTGGTGTAATGTGAACAATGGGTTAAATTGCACAGTGCTTGGTCCATGAATGTTCAGAGATAAGAAAGCAGGTGTACTGGGTTACAGAGTCATACAGAGCAGAGGTCAAGTGTATGACTTCCTGATTAATTCACACTCCTATTGGTTCAGGAATGTAGAATGAATAGTCTGTAGAGCATTGCTTTCATTACGTCTAGTCCTGTTTTGTGTTTGTGTCCTGTCCTGTTTTTCTGCCTCTGAATCTGTGAGAGTCAGGGGAAAAGGCTGTGGGTTTTACAGCAGCATTAGCTAGCGTGGTGATAGTGTTAGTAGATCTGTACATATGTATCTTTACTCCAAAGACCAGAAGAACAGTATATAGTAAATTAGCTTTGTCTTGCTTCTGGAGACACACTGCTGCTTTGAACTGTGTGGGAGAGGAGTTTCCCCCTTAACTATGGAAGAAGCTGTTCTGCTGGGAGCAGGAAATCTCTGAAGACTCTGCTGGGCCTCTGCATTCTTCTGAGACATCACACTTTCTGATTTGTGATGAACTACCAGCTGACTTCCACAAGACACCAACAGTCAACCCACCAGGACAAAAAGAAGCCCATATAGCAAAGGTGGGGAACTTTTCGTAGTTTGAGGGCAGAATTCCCTAGTAGGCAGCCTTCCAGGGGCTGAATGCTGGAGACAAGTGGAGAAGGAGGGTAAAAGTGGGCAGGACCCAAGCCAAAAGTAGGACAAGCAACGTATGTGATTCTTACCTTTGCACAGTAAGCTATATTCCAGCTATGCCAAAGTCAGATGTTTCTGCACATAAACCTCACCACCCAGGCAAGCAAGAGGCATTATCACAATTCAAGAACACATTCCAGCTAGGCCCAAGCAGCTGAAGAGCATATGAAGCAGGGGCAAGGAGGGTTGTGGCCTGGGGAAAGTCTTAAGGGCCAGGTAAAGAGACCTGGGGGCCACATTTGGCCACAGGCCTGAGGACACCCATTCCTCCTGCATAGTTCTGTATATGACTCTCCTTCCTCGGAGGTTTTTAGGCAGAGGTTGGATGGCCATCTGTCAGGGATGCTTTAGCTGAGATTCCTTCATTGCAGGGAGTTGAACTAGATAACCCTTGGCATGACTTCCAATTCGATGATTCTATTATTCCCCAAATTAGGGAAGCTATTTCCTGTGGCCACCTTGGCTCGTTGCAAAGTGAATCACTAGAACCAAATCAAATGAATAATAATGTAGTACGGGATTTTTCTTCTTCTTCTTCTCCAAAGCACAATATAGCTGAGTTTCCGGAGTAATCCTACAATGATTTATCTGTTGTTCACACCCTCGTGGGACTGCAACAGAAAGAAATGCCACAGGTAAATATAATGTCTCCGAATTCTAAAGGGTATCTTCTCTACAGAGAGGAGAGACTGAAAATTTAGGAATATCTCATCCATTCAGAAGGTCATCTAAAAGTCTGTGCATGGATGTAATGATACAAAGATGAAGCAGAACTGCCATCTTGTGATTGAAAGCTGCAATAAAATCTGTACAATTTGGAGTATAGAGACACAGAAGGTGTTTTTTCCCCCTTCCTCCCCTCTATGTTTAAAATTCCTTTTTAAACATTCAAAGCACAGTTTGTTCAACTGTGAATAAAAGCTGAAGGAAATGTGGTCTGTATGATGTACAATGTTACCACTCTGCTCCTTGGTCAAGGCATATCTTCACTGTGATGTCCAAGGTGAAAGATCCAAACATCCACTTTAGTGGTGATCAAAACACAACAGCAAATGCAAGATGTAGCATTTTGCTGCCTTTAAATCAGGGGTAGGGCACCCAAGGACTGCTACTCCTTCTGGGCAAGCTCCCAGGAGCCACATGTCGATGGTGGATGAGGCAAAGGGGAATGAGGCAATGAATGAAAACCTGCCTTGTAGGAATGATCGCTGGGTGCGGAGCACACTCCCAGTCTGCGGGCAGCCTCAGCTGTCTGCATGCATGACCTTGGGGTGCAGGGCGCACTCCCCCTCACAGATAAAGCCACAGCTGTCTGAACATCTTGCCCTCTGTCTAACCTTTTGCAGTCTCAGTAGTCTGCGGTGTCCTGTCTGTGATCTTTGTCTCTGAGACCTTTGTCTCCTTCGTCATACACTGTGCAAGGGGAAAATGAGGCGGGGGAAACAGGTGCCAAAATAACTTTGTACCATCCCACGATCTTGGGACTGGAAGATGTGTAAAGGTCACAGGCCGAAATGTATCTGCCTGGGTTTGCATATTGTGTCAATAAAAGGAGCCTCCACAGAGCTGGCCGGCAGCTTGCTTGCAGCTCACCTGTGCGCAGCTCACCTGCATTATCAACTCCTGCCTCATGTCCTTCACTTCACTGCCTTGTATGGGAGGCTGGTTTCTACACCAGGAGAAACATGGGCTGTGGAAAGAAGGGTGGCCTAGGGAGAATCCCAAAGGCCCGATAGACAGACATGGAAAGCTGCATTTGGCCCCTGGAACTGAGATTTTCCACCTTTGTCATAAATAGCATATCAAAATCAGCACTCACCCTGGCTGGTGGTTTTCATTTGTTTATTTATTACAGTTAAATCATGCTTTTCTTTCATCATGGAACTCAAGGTGGCATACACTGGATTGGCAGTGGGGTTTCCCACCCAGACAATGCCGAGTCTAGGACCTGCTTAGCTTCACCAAGGTGCTTGGCTTAAATGCCTTCAAACTATGCACTGGGACACAGCAAACCACAATTCTCCAAAAGGTTATCAGTACCAGATTTTTTTAAAAAAAAATCTGAAGAAGGGTTTCATTTGCAGAAATAACAACGTGGACTTCCAGCTTCCAGTCCTGCCAATTCATTGGTCATAAATCTAAGAAGGTTGGCATGCAATAGGGTTGCCATATTTTGAAGAGCAAAAAAAAGAGGACACATTTGCCGACTTCTACTTTTAACTATGGATCGCTATGACGACTCTACCCATGAAAGAAAGGATGTGCCCTGGAAAAAGAGGACATAGGCAACCCATGTAAACCTAAGCTGCCATGGTGACTGAATCAGCTGAGTGTATGTATAACCAGAAGCATTCATCCAGCCAGCATTTTGTTCTGCTTAATTAGAGGAACTATTACCGTATGATAAATACTTTTTAGAGCAGTGGTGTTGAATCAGTGTCCCATAGGCTAGAAATGACCCATGAGTACTCACTCTATCCATCGTCAGTTCACAGTGTTTCTATGCTATCTGGTGAGCCCCTTTCCTAACCTCACACAGCACAGCACAGAAGCCAGCAAAAGTGTTGGAAAATGCCCATGGAGAAAGAAATTGCTCTCTCTGTATGAGAGAGAGTTGGGGTGAATGAGGTTTGTGTGTATGGATGATGTTTTTATGTGCAGATGGTAGGTGTGTAAGAGAGAGATAATGAGGTCTGTAGGCTTTGTCCCTGCCCCTTTATTATCCCTGTCCATCCCTGGTGTGCTCACACACACCACGCAACATAGGAGCCAAATCCTTGGGGCTGAGCTCCCTTAAGCCCCCCCCCAATAAAATATTTGAGGGAGCCAGCCCCCCACCCAAGTTGAAGGGAATTCCCATTCAAATGATGTGCGCTCACCATATCATTTCATCAATTATTCGGGGCAGGCTTAGCTGAGCCCCCCAATATTTTATTCAAATTGGCACCTCTGCCATGCAATCATTTTCTTTTGAGGGAATGCAGGTCTCAAGGGTGAAAAATAATGTCTTTCACCCATACCTTGGAAGATTATTGCATCCTTGTTTAAGTATGTTCTGTATAGAGAACATTAAAACCACACAAAACATCTGCTGTAGGCAAAGTAGATGCTAAAATCAAAACCATCATATGAAATGGTCACAAGACACATGGCATTTAAAGGAATTGTGTGTGTGTGTGTGTGTGTGTGTGGACAAAGTGTGCAGCTGGTGAACAACATTCATTCATAGAAAACCTGAAAAGATAAGAAGCAGCACTATCTGGATGGAGTTGTTTGAGATAACAAATGGGATTGTCAATCTACCACTTGAACTTTTTTTTGTAATGACTATATATATATGTATTGCAGGGTTGCTTGACATAAATGGGCTGCAGTCCAGAAGTATTTCTTATCATTTGGCAGCGGGGAGGGTGGGGGTGGGAGAGAAACACTGACATTGAAATCGTTGTCAGCAGAGGTCATTTCTTCATACAGCAGCTTCACATTTCAGACTCGCTTCTTTTGTTTCTCAAGTCCTGCCTCTTAAATCCACAGTAAGGAGAGAAAATAAGGATTTCTCCTCAACACTGACACCACAGTGTATTGCCACCGGCTAATAAGGGGCCCTGTCTGCACTTAAATGCACTGTTTGCATTTAAAGCTGTGTCAGATTCCCTCAAAGAATCCTGGGAACTGTAGTTTGTTATAGGCGGTGAGACCTCTTCCCCTCAAAGAGCTACAGTTCCCAGAGTTCCCTGTGACGAGGGATTGATTGTTAAAAACCTCTCTGAGAACGGTAGCTCTGTGAGGGGTTTCAAATTGTGAGGGATGCCTCCTGACTACAGTAGACTCCCTCCACTTCAGAAGTTCACACACAGACACACACAGACACACACACACACACTCTGCAGGGACAAAGACAGAGGCATCAGTGTGGGTGAGGAGCATTAGCTTGCTCATTTCTGCTTACATGCTGGTTTTACACATGATCTCAGAAGCAGGCCACCATCAACTGTGTACTGTTATGCTGCTGACTGACTATGTGTCATTCATTTGTTGCACAATAAGCTAGAATGGGCTGCTGACAGGTAATAATGGTTAGGAGCTTTCTGTTCAATGAAATACCTGTTGGAAATATATTCTTCAGATATGCCCAGTGCACTAGCCCAGTGTATCAACACTTCAGAAAAAAGGTGTCTTTTGTTGTTGTTGCCTATGCTGATGTTTCTTTCTGAAATATGTTCGAATGTATGTGTGTTGCCTATTGAATTCATTGTTAATGATTTTGTGTGTGTGTGTGTTTGTGTGTGTGAGAGAGAGGGGGGTGCTGTGTTGTGAGCTAACCTGTAAATACTTAGCATTAAGCACACAAAATTCCTTACTAACCTAGTCTGAGGATGCTTGTGGAATTAGATTTCATGGATTCTGATAATGTGAAGAATGCAACAGAATTTTCTGTTGGCTTTTAATTTTCACACATATTCCGATGCAGGTTTTTGCCTTTTTTTGGCGGGGGGGGGACCAAAACTAAAATATATTTGTGCCTTTCTTTTGATTCACCCATCCATAATCTAGGTTTGATGAATGCCAGCCACAGATTAGGCCATCAACTTGAAATACATCTTATTATTAACTGAAGACTGAGCGTTGCAAGGTAAAAAGAATGATAACGGGGCAGAGCCATCGCTCAGTGGTGGAACAACTGCTTTGCATGCATATGCTTCAGGTTCAGGCTCCAGGTTGGGTTGAAAGAAACTCCTGCAAGAAACCCTGGAGAGCTGCTGCCAGCCTGTGCAGACAGTCCTGAGGTATATGGACTAAAGGTCTTACTCATTTTAGGGCATCTCCCAATGGTCCTATGTGTACAGATTAAAATATTAATGGGGAAGGACCTTGCATGCAGAAGGTCCCAGGTTCAGTCCCTGGCATCTTCACATAGAGCTGGAAATGCATTTAGTCTGAAACCCTAAAGAGTCACCATTAACATGGACCAATGGATCTGACTCTGTGACTCCAGGAAATGCAGTTTCCTATGATCCTAATGATAAACCAATATTGCATATTCTTATTACGAGCCAATTATTTGTGAATTTCATCAGCATCACGTGTGTGTGAGAGTGTGTGTGTGTGTGTGTGTTCCTCCTCTTGACTAGCTGGCACCTGACAGCTATATTCACAACTTCCATAATGAATTAAACATTTGAACAGCAGCAGGCACTCTGAAGTTGTTACAGTAGCATGGAGTGGCACAGCATAGATTAAGCTGTACCTGCGGCTCCAGCAATTAGCCATTTCCCCCCCATCAATCAGTCATTAGAAACCCTTTATATTTCCTCTTAGACATAAATTTTAAAAAAGGACTTTAAGTATGCAGAAGAATATGTTCTTTTCTGCTTTTGCAGAAATGGTAATGATCAAAAGTTCTATTACTGGATATTAGAAGAATCTATCTTTCAGTGCAGTCAACATGTGCTGATAAATGGTACCATTGCCAAGCATCTGGGATCTTAGCTTAACACATATATGAGAATCCAGAAGTTCACCCATTCCTATTTTGTAAGGTTTGATGGTAAATTATAGCACAAATCCCCTCCCCTCACATCTAAGATGTGTTTCAGCTCAGTCCTAAACACATATTGACCAGCTTCTGGAACCACTTCAAGGGTAGCCCCACAGAGAGCACATTGCAGTAATCAAACCTTGTGCCTACCAATGTATAGAAAATGTGGGCTACATGACCAATAGCATTGTGTGGCAAGGCATCTTCCCTGCCCTTTGGACTGCCCCAATTTCCAAGAACAAGAGGGATGACAACTAGCATTTTGGGTTAAAACCGGGCCACAACTTATTACTGAGTACAGATGTGAGATGTTTAGAATAGGCATTGGTTGGAAAAACCCCTCTCACTTCCAGCCCACCTGTCAAAAGGACTTACATTGGGGGTCAACTGGAAGTGAGGAAGTCCCTGCTGAGTAACTCCCCTGCTGGATTGCACCTGGGGAGTGCTGTGGTCCCTCACCCCCACCTGGGCATCTGGACAAAAGCATCTCCCCTGGATCCCTTTAATGGTATACTCCATTCTCAGATGGGCAGGCAGAGGCTACAACTTCCCCTCTGTCCAAGACTGCTCAACCAGTGCCTAAACCACCGAAGTTGTGACGATTGCTCTTAGGATGGCAGAAACCAGAAGGCTGGAGCCAATTTACCAAATGGGAAAATTCCAACTTGGCCCTGAATACGGTGACCAACTATGCCTTGGTCCTGCAGAGCAACATGAAACAGCAATGTAGGGGGGAGGGGTGGAGATCCAACTAAGAAATGGCTGCAGTGCAAGCCACAAACCTTATTTATATACACCCCCAGGAGAGGTCTGCCCACATGCTCGTTCATGATTTGCCAATTGAGACAGCAGGCAGGATCTGTTTCCCCAGTAGCAAGCTCGGCCCAGGAACCTCCTTTGCTGCTCAGAAGGTAGCCCAAGGGCAGGGGAATGCCAAGCCACAATGGCACACACCAAGATGGGTGAGTGGTCCTCACATACTGAACTTTGGCAATAGAGGGAATCATATACCAGAAAGCAGTCAAGCTGGACTAGGAGAGTTTTGAAGATGCTGTCTTGAAGGAAATCGATTTACTATAAAGGAAATCTTTGGCAACTTGATAAAAATGTCATGAAGTTCAATCTAGTTCATAATGTCACATGCTTATTAATTCAAAACAAAACAACATTGTGAGGAAGAACCTTCCTCCTACATCACATCAGTGTGATTTGGATTTCTTCCCGGATGGAAATGGAGTCACAATCAGTCTATGTTTTAGAGCTCATCAGTAGCTATAATCAGGCATCAATATGTATTGGCAAATCTTGCTAGGGTATAAAATTGTGGTGGAGATGAACATCGCACAGACTTGCTAATCATTTAAAAATGCAGTTAGTCTATGTCTCCGGGAATTCTTTCTGCCTTTTGATACTATAACTTCAACATGAACTTAAGGGAATCCGATGTACTCTTAGGGGGAGGGTTAAAATTTAAAAGCAATTCAGCACCTTAATCTGTGCCTTGGTGGGCTTAAGTTGACAAGACTAAAAGGGGAAAACTCTGCTTTTTTCATTTCCAGTCCATTCATTCATTCATATATATATATATATATATATATATATATATATATATATATATATATATGTTTTCCCTCTTTCAAAAGCAATAGGATGGAAAGGAGAGAGGGAGATCTACGCATGATCCTCAGCATGTCTAAAGGTCTCTCCAGATTGGAAGGGAATCCAGGAGAAGGACAACCATTTTGTCCGGGAGACAACCACATTTCTGTTTATTCTGTGATTTCTAGGCACAGGTCCAAGGGGTTGTTTTTTTTCTCCCACCACTTTCCCCAGGAAACCTCACTGTTTACTACTGAATTGGAACAGAGGTCAATCAGGTTTCCTGTAGTGTCTGAAAGAACTCTGATCTGTTTCAGAGCACTGTGCCATTCCGATTTGATCCATTATTTGGGTCCAAATCTGACCTGCTAAATCCTAAACTGTTTTGTCCCCATTGTCTATCACGGGAAATCTAAAAACATTTGTAACTTTCTGCCAAGACCTTGAGCATTTTCAAGTGTCTATGGGAAAACAAAATTGGGAACCACTATTCTAAACAATCTAAGAAAAGTTAGAAGTGTCTTCATCAGAAAGAGTTTGTGTTACTGTCTGTACAGTGGTACCTCGGGTTAAGAACTTAATTCGTTTTGGAAATCTGTTCTTAACCTGAAACTGTTCTTAACCTGAGGTACTACTTTAGCTAATGGGTCTTTCCTGCTGCCGCCACACCACCACCACACGATTTCTGTTCTCATCCTGAAGCAAAGTTCTTAACCCGAGGTACTATTTCTGGGTTAGTGGAATCTGTAACCTGAAGCATCTGTAACCCAAGGTACCACTGTAGATTCAGTGTCCAGATTTACATACAGTGACTGCAAAGTCCATATAACAGCACAGAATACTGATTCCATGGCATGTTTTCCATTTGAGCCTCAAAACTGGAAATACTATTGTCAGACTGGTACCTTTGTTGCAAGCCAAAAACATAAATTAGCATGTGCAAGACTCCCTGACATGGTGTGAAAACTGATTTCATACATCATCCAAACCCATGGCATGAATTAGATATACAAAGCCACATATTCTCCAATGTATTTACAGAGAATAAATGAAAAGCATATGAGAACTGTTTCCTTATTTACTGCTGACTTTGTTCAAACCTTGATTTGTTTGGCAGCTGAAAATTCTACTGCCAAGAAAACATATTTTACTTCATTCTTTGGAAAATGTATTTTGGTTCTGCCAGACCCTTCACCTACTAAAATGACATACTGCCACATAAGAAGGAAGAAGAAAGGAAAGCAAGGAGTTACTACAGCAAAGAGCTGTTGTATCTCACTTCCCCTGCTGGGGACCCCAGTTGACCATTTTAGCAAACAAAAGCAATGCCAGATACTATATCTGGATGAAGCTTGACTTCTAGCCAGGAAGGAACCATTTTCTTGAGTCCAATGACCGTTTGTACACATGATTGTACACAGTTGCTTCCTGCACCATTTTTAAGTGTTTTTACTTGTGCTTTGAGGCTGCTTGGAGCAACTTTATAGTGTTAAATCATAAAGAAAGAGAAATATTTACCTCATTTCTCTGTGTGCTTTTGTTGTTGTTTAGTTGTTTAGTCGTGTCCGACTCTTCATGACCCCATGGACCAGAGCACACCAGGCACTCCTGTCTTCCACTGCCTCCCGCAGTTTGGTCAAACTCATGCTGGTAACCTCGAAAACACTATCCAACCATCTCGTCCTCTGTCGCCCCCTTCTCCTTGTGCCCTCCATCTTTCCCAGCATCAGGGTCTTTTCCAGGGAGTCTTATCTTCTCATGAGGTGGCCAAAGTATTGGAGCCTCAGCTTCACGATCTGTCCTTCCAGAAAGCACTCAGGGCTGATTTCCTTCAGAATGGATAGGTTTGATCTTCCTGAAGTCCATGGGACTCTCAAGAATCTCCTCCAGCACCATAATTCAAAAGCATCAATTATTCGGCGGTCAGCCTTCTTGATGGTCCAGCTCTCACTTCCATACATCACTACTGAGAAAACCATAGCTTTAACAATGCGGACCTTTGTCAGCAAGGTGATGTCTCTGCTGTGGAGATTTGTGAGGATTTCCCCAGAATTATCTTTAAAAATTATCATAGGAACAGGGTGGGCAATACTTTAAGACACCCACAAATTGAACCAGGAGAGGATAGATTCATCCATCCTGACAAACAATACAGCTAGCTAGCTGCTCGGGGAATTGTGCACCTAAAGGGATCTGACCATGCAAACTATCAATCTGACCCAATAGCTGTGGTTGAGAAACCCTTTTACAAAAGTCAACATTTCCGCTGACCAAAATTTCTGCGCTTCCTTTGCCTGCTAATCGGCAACATCTCAGTTCTTTAAAAAGATGATACATGCACTTTTATTGAACTGGAACTGATGCAACCACATGAAAGTTGGGTTCTGAATTTCTAAACTGATATGTGCTTATACTTGTAAAGATTCTTACAGGAAAAGGACTGCTAAAGCTGTCTATGGAATTCAAGTCTTTACTAGGGAACCTTCATCTGTGGAAATCAATATGAGAACTGTCAATGTACCTTCCTAACTTTTCCTGAATTTTCAACACTATCTTCTTAATAGCTGTGATATTGACAAGCTACAAGGCTTTGAAGCTTCCATATAAGAGGAAGAGAAATTGCTTCCCTGCTTCTAAGACAGAAAAAAGGGGAATGCTTTTCCTTGCTTTCGATTCTTTGATTGTCTCTTCTGCTCAGAAAATTAAATTTCATGAAGCTTATTCTTATAGATTGAATGCTTTCTGTGAAAACGAATTGGTATAGTCTTTTTGGTGCTTTCAATAAATTAAACCTAAAGGCTCTAGCCAATTTTGACGTGACACAAATTAGATTCACCAAGAATTCCACCCCCCTGAATATATAACCTTAATAAACAAGTACTATATTTTGCACCTGTCACAAGATGCGTATTGCTTAATTTCATTACCATGTGCTGTCAACCATTAATTCAAATTGTTTGAAGGCTTCTAGTATTTCCCAGCATCTTGGATTAGATTTCTTCACCTTGAACAATTATTCTTAGTGGCCATTTGAATCACAAATCCTGGTCACAAAGTAGCCTGTAAGTTGTGCTGATCTTAAGGTCCTGCTTTTGGATACAGCTCTTTCCTTTTATAATTAAATGTGTCTGGAGAAGGCTTTCTATGCATCTGGCCAAAATGCCCTGTGAGAACGACATTTCAGAGGAAAATATGCTGTTAAAAGTGATAACATGGGGTGATTCTGTAGACAGGACGATCCTGTGATTATGATGAATTCAATTTTCATTTAAAGGAAAATCTACCTAACTCACATGTTTCAAAGCAATACACAAACAGGCACAGCCACACTTTGAAATCTGTACTTGTGCAAGTTTTGCGACACAGTTCTAAGACCAAGTTATATGTACAAACATTGCACCAAAAAGTACTCAAAGGAGTAAAGTGTGCATAAAAATGCATATATAGTACTGTATTCCTTAAAATAACAAAAATGCATTATATTAGGGGAAATTGCCCTGCAAAAATGTGCATATTTGGCAAAAGCACATATTAAATATGTGTCTATTGAGAGAAATTTGTACTAAAATGATGATGGATTTTCCACCAATGTGGAAATGTCAGGTGAATGTTAAGATTGCAAAAATGAGAAAGTGAGAAAAATGAAAGTGACAGATTTGGTGATCTGTACTATGAGAACAGATGGGCCTTGGGCCTGGCACAGCAGGACTTTTCTGGTGTTCTTAGCAAGCTCTCTCGATGCTAGAGTGGTTTCATGGAGCCTCTCAGCAGCAGCAACTGATGCACAGAGTGTTTTTCCCTCCAGGACTCAAAGAGCTGAAATAGATATGACTTCAAGAAAAGACCTGCTCAAGAGGAGAGCTGTGCTTCTCTCAAACTGGAGTTGATATGGGCACCTCCAATGCCAATAATCACCAGCCCCTTCTCTTGAGCAGCAACCAGTCGAAATAGATTGGTGATATGGACTGAGAGCACT
The DNA here is from genome assembly GCF_027172205.1 of Podarcis raffonei. NCBI lineage: Eukaryota > Metazoa > Chordata > Lepidosauria > Squamata > Lacertidae > Podarcis > Podarcis raffonei. The sequence continues at coordinate 83,268,042 of NC_070606.1, read as the reverse complement.
GGAACATAGGAATCTGTCTTAGACCAAGACAGTCCATCTAGCTCAGTATTGTTTACACTCTCCAGCAGTGTCCAAGGTTTCATACTGGGGATTTCCCCCCAAACCTACCTGGGGATTGAACCCAGAATTTTCTGCAGCCAAGCAGATGTTCTTACACTGCGATATAACTAGTAGACGTCAGTGGCGTGGCACAGGTGGGGCAGTGTTGCTCACCTGCCTTCCAAACACCAAGTGTTGCTGCCAGTTCCTGAGAAGAGGTGTGACACAAGGCATGGCATGGACTCATTGTCAGGAGCATCAAATTAGCTCTGCCGCTACCCCTCTCCCTCTCAGGAGCTGGCGAAGATGCTCATTGTTTGGAAGGCAGATGAGCAACCTACCACTAATGGCTACAACCTTTCCCCACTTCTCCATTTTCTTTCTGCAGCATTTTGAGGCGAGGGGGACAAAAAAATACCTGAATATAGACAGTGATGAAATGTCTTCTCTAGCAGAGTCTGGACCCCGAAGGATTTATACCACAACAAGGACAATACCTTTGAGGCGATGTATTGCATTTGGGCTGTGCTTGTGCAGAGTTGTTGTCAAACATCCTATGGGACATAGCTCTTTCTTTGCACACACTCTGAATCAGCAGCTCTGAATGGCAGCCAGCTAAGGATATCGCCATCTCAATTTTCCGAGAGAACCTGCGATAAAATTTAAGGCTTTTGTCACAGGTCTAATTTTACCTTGGTAAACAGTGTGATACCACATTTGTCAATTCTCCGGTTCACTATTTGCAATGAGAGTTCAATTATCAAGAGCTGCGCAAACAGACAAAATAAATATATTTGCCTCCAGAGGGAGCAGAAGATATAGTGCCATCCCTTTTGAAGCGTTCTTCTGAGGTGCTGAGAAAGGAGAGACTGCTTAATTTAATTCTATACAAAGAATATCTACTGAAAGAGTTTCCGAAGTCAACATAATAACTTTCCTAGACAACTTTCTAATTTCATTAGGGGCCACATCTGCTGACAGATTTCTAGGGACACTTTTTTGGAGGGCAAAAGATCTGACTGTAATTTTGAGAAGTGGAATTCACGCTTCATCCTTCAAGCTAAATGGAATCCCTAAAGCAATAGGCCTAAATTTCTGAATGTGCTGCCATACCACTTCTCAAGCTGATTGGGATGAAATAACTCTTTACTTCTGTAGAAAGCTCCGCATGATTGGAACACTAATCTGGGGTGTTATTCAACAAATTCCACTAGTGCAAAGACTTTTGGCTGTGAAGTTAAACTTCCCCTCTCTTCTCCCCACATGCTCTCCACAACCCCAACTAAATCTGTTTTGGGTTTCCTCCCAACCCTCCAGAGCAGATTGGGGGAGGATGTGGGGTGAATATGAGATGAAGTTATGCAGCACAGGTGGAAATCCTGGCACTAGTGGAAGTATGACACTGGGGACAGCTCCGGCTGTTCTAATGAGACATAATGAGCTGGACTGGGCTTTCTGCTCAATCAACTGAATGCAACATTTGGTTATGGGAGGAAGGCTTGATGTCAGGGGCAGGGCTAAAAGCAGAAATGACTCACTGAGTGAAACAGCATCCCAGACTAGCATCCAAGAAGCTGGGTTGCTGTTGCTCACCAAGAGAGAGAGAAGCGCTGAAGTAGTAGGAGGTTGGTGCAGTGCAAACACGCCAGCAGGAGTGCTGGATTGGCTCAGTTGGTCTGTTTGGATTGTGTAACCTCCCCTCTGCCTTGTTCCTGGCTGTCCCCATAAGCAACGGCAACCCACCTGTCAAGAAGCTAGCACAGCAGCGCCACACCACTTGGTGAACCATTTCTGGCTAAAAGCATGGCCCCACTGTTGGCTCTAGATGCATATGCCCTGCACACAAGTAAAGTATGAATAAGTCTACAGATTCTAAAACATACAGGGGTCCTACTTGAGTAGTGTAGGGGATACCAGCTGCAAAGGTTCAGCCTCCAATTTGTGGGAGATTGCAGAGACTTGTCAGAGGGACTAAGGCCAACAGACCTGTCTGGGCTTTCCCCGCTTGCGTAATGGCAGCTTTGAAGCTGGGCCAATCATGCATGTCAATAATGCGACAGGACATTTCTTAAAATCTTGTGTCTGACTTCACCATCTCAGCTATTGACTAAGTATGTTTGGTTAATAAATTTTAAGCCTAATAGGCCAGATTCTGACATGACTTTATCAGTACAATTTAACAGCTTCCATCATGCATGCTGATAGCTGGATATCCTGTTCCAAAAGTAATGTTGAAACCATCATCACTGCAGTTTGGGTGATTTTCTAAAGATTTTGGTCTATGGTGAGAAACTTTCAAGCTAATAATTTCCATTTGATAATAACCAATCTTGCTTCATCCAAACTGCGCATGAGACTGGTATTTAATTACCTAAACTTTGCATTAAGATCATTAGGCAACACTTTATTATACCCCAGAGTGTCTTAGCACTATAATGAAATAGCTCACTTGAATTATCAAAATGTTTTTCCCCCTGAAAGAATCAACCTCAGAGAATGTTCCTTTCCTCATTCTCCCCTTCCCCTAAGCGTCCACAGAATGTCTATTTCATTCAGAGATAAAGATAAAGAGATAAAGATAAAGATAAAGATAAAGATAAAGATAAAGATAAATTTATTGTCATTGTCCATATATACACAGTATACACAACAACGAAAATCAAACACCCACCCAAAGACCGGGTTCACATACACATTTGCACGTATCTCCAACATTCTCATCCTATTCAGACATAATCTATAAAACATAACATAATCCAGAATATAACATAACCTATTTAAAGGCATAACATAACCTAAAACCTATCTCATTCCTTCCTACTTCCTGCTTGCTATTTCTTGCAACTGGCCCTAAGATCATTATTTAGTGCAATCAGAGCTCTTGGATAGAAACTATTCAGAAGGCGTGTGGTTCGTGTTTTCATTGTCCTATATCTTCTGCCCGAAGGCAACAGTTCAAAGAAGTTGTGAGCAGGATGGGTGGGATCTCTCAGGATATTGTGTGACTTCTTCAAAGTGCGAGACGTGAAGATCTCATCCAGGGTTGGTAGTTGGAGCCCAATAACATTCTGGACAATTTTAATTATTCTCTGTAAAGCTTTTTTATCCGTTTCAGAGCTGCTCCCATACCACGATAATACACTATAGGTTAAGACACTCTCAATGGTACTGTGATAATAGGACAGAAGTAGGTGCTGAGATAGATTCAGTCCCCTGAGCATTCTCAGGAAATACAACCTCCCCTGCACCTTCCTCACAACCATATTAATATTTGCAGTCCATGAGAGGTCCTCAGAGATATAAATGCCCAGGTATTTAAAACTACCAACCCTCTCCACCTCCTCGCCATTTATGTGCAATGGTAAAAATACACTTTTCTTTCTCCTAAAGTCAATTATGAGTTCTTTGGTTTTTTTGGTGTTAAGCATAAGATTGTTTTCTTTACACCATTGAATTAACCCCTGTACTTCTTTCCTATAAGCAGTCTCATTGTTCTCACTAATGAGCCCCACCACCGTTGTATCATCCGCAAATTTGATGATTGTGTTGGACTTATACAGTGGGGTGCAATCAAATGTGTACAGGGAATAGAGAAAGGGACTTAGCACACATCCCTGAGGGGCTCCTGTGCTTAACACTAGAGTAGAAGAATAGTGAGGTCCCATTCTCACTGTCTGCGGCCTATCAGTCAGGAAATTCCTTACCCACAGACAGATCTTCTGATGTATACCCAAGTTGGTCATTTTAAGAAATAACCTGTCTGGCAGAATTGTATTGAAGGCAGAACTGTAGTCCACAAACAACAGCCTTGCGTAGGTTCCCTGTCGTTCTAGATGACTCAGTACAGTATGGACAGCGATGGAAATAGCATCATCAGTAGATCTGTTTCTTCTGTATGCAAACTGGAACGGGTCTAGAGTGGATGGAAGACCAGCCTTAATATGATCTAGCACCAATCTCTCAAAACATTTCATAACGACAGATGTTAGAGCTATTGGTCTATAGTCATTGAGAGATACCACCACTGACTGCTTGGGGACTGGCACTATAATCGATGTCTTCAGGCAGGTAGGGACACGATGTGATTTGTTTAATCATGACACATTGAAATAATTTGTGTCCTTTTTCTTTCAAAAACAGATAATGGATAATTGTTGTCTGTTCTTATAGGATCTGCATGATGTGTTGAATACAGGTCACCAGTGATGTTGAGCATAGGGACATTAGAAGTTGTATTCTACCGAGTCAAACCACTGTTCCATCTAATTCAGTATTGTCAACACTAATTGGCAGTGCCTCTCTGGGGTTTCAGATGAAACATTCCCAGCCCTGCCAGGAGATTCTGGGGACTGGACCTGGAACCTTCTGCATGCAGAGATGCTCTACTTCTGAGCTATGGCCCTTTCCCAATTTAACCAGGTGGAGAAGCAAGATATGTGTGTCTGCTACATGTTGAGTCCAACATTGCCATGGTTGCAGCAGAAAAATTGTGAGGCAGCCTTGACCATATGGCTAGAAGATGCAGACATCTCCCTCCCTCCCTCCAGGTGATTAGAACTGCTTTTAAACAGCTGTTAGATGGTTAGGAGATATCTGATTCTACCCTAGGAATCTACTGTGTGAACAGTCCATCAGTAAGAACCAATTAGTTCACACAGCCAGGGCATACATTTATGGTCACTTTATCACTTTTATCCCTACTATGCCATAATTCTCTTTTCAGCATCTAAAAAGTGTTGGAGAACTCCCTAGCCATTCCACAGAAGAAAAGGCGAAGCAAAGAGGGAAAATGCTTTTGCATCCAAGCAGCCTAAATGGGAAAGCTAATTGTCCCTCTGATTACAATATGTGGGAGAAGTTGTGAACAAAGCAGGAGAGTTATGAGAAAGGGAAAGAGAGGACCCCATTAGAAAACCATGCCTGGTGTTTCCTATATCTTGGTGTGTGGTGTAACATATACAACATGTCAGATTCAAAAAAGAGGCACACTAAGTGAAACATAATCTAAAGAAGACAATATGAGCAGTGTGTAAAGCAAATGGATTTCCATTCTGAATTTGATTAGCTGGCTGGACTTGAAAAATACTGGGGGGTCGGTCAATCCATCACAATTTCAGCAAAGTTTCAAACAGATCAAATTTGCCATGAAGAACACCCATGGTGGATTGAATGAATTCATTTTCTGTTCATTGGGGGGGGGGGAGGCGGTTGGAGATATTTCTTACTTCTGCTCCTGTGAAGTAGTAGTTTCTTCATTGGAAGAAAAGGTTGAAATAGTAATAATAAGTAGAAGAACAGGGAGGAAACACACAATCATTTGCTTTTGTTTTCGTGGTGCAATGTATGATTTATGCTATGGTAAGGTCCCTTCTGTAACTCAATCTGATTCCTGTGCATTTGAAATAATAATAATATGGATTTAGAATCATAGCAACATAGAATCATAGAGTTGGAAGAGACCACAAGGGCCATCGAGTCCAACCCCCTGCCAAGCAGGAAACACCATCAGAGCACTCCTGAAATATGGTTGTCAAGCCTCTGCTTAAAGACCTCCAAAGAAGGAGACCCCACCACACTCCTTGGCAGCAAATTCCACTGTCGAACAGCTCCCACCGTCAGGAAGTTCTTCCTAATGTTTAGGTGGAATCTTCTTTCTTGTAGTTTGGATCCATTGCTCCATGTCCGCTTCTCTTGAGCAGCAGAAAACAACCTTTCTCCCTCCTCTATGTGACATCCTTTTATATATTTGAACATGGCTATCATATCACCCCTTAACCTCCTCTTCTCCAGGCTAAACATGCCCAGCTCCCTTAGCCGCTCCTCATAAGGCATCGTTTCCAGGCCTTTGACCATTTTGGTTGCCCTCCTCTGGACACGTTCCAGTTTGTCAGTGTCCTTCTTGAACTGTGGTGCCCAGAACTGGACACAGTACTCCAGGTGAGGTCTGACCAGAGCAGAATACAGTGGGACTATTACTTCCCTTGATCTAGATGCTATACTCCTATTGATGCAGCCCAGAATTGCATTGGCTTTTTTAGCTGCCGCGTCACACTGTTGGCTCATGTCAAGTTTGTGGTCAACCAAGACTCCTAGATCCTTTTCACATGTACTGCTCTCAAGCCAGGTGTCACCCATCTTGTATTTGTGCCTCTCATTTTTTTTTGCCCAAGTGCAATACTTTACATTTCTCCCTGTTAAAATTCATCTTGTTTGTTTTGGCCCAGTTCTCTAATCTGTCAAGGTCGTTTTGAAGTGTGATCCTGTCCTCTGGGGTGTTAGCCACCCCTCCCAGTTTGGTGTCATCTGCAAATTTGATCAGGATGCCCTTGAGTCCATCATCCAAGTCGTTGATAAAGATGTTGAATAAGACCGGGCCCAAGACAGAACCCTGTGGCACCCCACTAGTCACTCTTCTCCAGGATGAAGAGGAACCGTTGATGAGCAACCTTTGGGTTTGGTCAGTCAGCCAGTTACAAATCCTCTGAGTGGTAGCATAGTCAAGACCGCATTTTACCAGCTTCTTTACAAGAATATCATGGGGCACCTTGTCAAATGCCTTGCTGAAATCAAGGTAGGCTACATCCACTGCGTTCCCTTCATCTACCAGGCTTGTAATTCTGTCAAAAAACGAGATCAGGTTAGTCTGACATGACTTATTTTTCAGAAATCCATGCTGACTATTGGTGATCACAGCATTCCTTTCTAGGTGCTCACAGACTGTTTGCTTAATGATCTGCTCCAGAATCTTCCCTGGTATTGATGTCAGACTGACTGGGCGGTAATTATTTGGGTCCTCTCTTTCCCCCTTTTTGAAAATAGGGACAACATTTGCCCTCCTCCAGTCTGCCGGGACTTCGCCTGTTCTCCAGGAATTCTCAAAGATGACTGCCAGTGGTTCTGAGATCACATCTGCCAGTTCTTTTAATACTCTTGGATGCAGTTCATCTGGCCCTGGAGACTTGAATACATCTAGACTAGCCAAGTATTCTTGTACTATCTCCTTAGTTATTCTGGGCTGTGTTTCCTCTACTGAATCATTTCCTCCAAATTCTTCAGGTCGGGCATTGTTTTCTTTATCGGAGAAGACTGAGGCAAAGAAGGCATTGAGGAGTTCAGCCCTTTCTGTGTCCCCTGTTTGCATTTCACCATCTTCTCCTCTGAGTGACCCCACTATTTCTTTGTTCTTCCTTTTGCTACGAACATACCCATAAAAGCCTTTTTTTGTTGCTTTTAACCTCTCTAGCAAGCCTGAGTTCATTCTGTGCTTTAGCTTTTCTGACATTGTGTCTACACATGCTGGCTATTTGTTTGAATTCCTCTTTGGCGGTTTCCCCCCTTTTCCATTTTTTGTACACATCCTTTTTAAATCTTAACTCAGTTAAAAGTTCTTTAGATAGCCACCCTGGCTTCTTTAGGCACCTTCCATGTTTCCGTCTCATTGGTATTGCCTGAAGTTGTGCTTTTACTATCTCCCTCTTAACAAACTCCCAGCCATCATGAACTCCCTTTCCTTTTAGTATTACTGTCCATGGGATCTCACCCAGCACTTCCCTAAGTTTTATGAAGTCGGCTTTCTTAAAGTCAAGAAATTGAGTCCTAGTATGCTTGGCTGCTCCTTTCCGCTGTATAGTAAACTTCAGAAGAGCATGATCACCCGCACCTAATGATCCTTCCACTTCTACCCCACTAACCAGGTCATCAACATTGGTTAGGACCAGATCTAAAATGACTGTTCCTCTTGTTGCTTCTCCCACTTTCTGGACAATGAAGTTGTCTGCAAGGCCAGTGAGGAATCTGTTTGACCTTATGCTCTTGGCTGAGTTTGACATCCAACAAATATCTGGGTAATTGAAGTCCCCCATTACTACTATCTCCCTTCCTTTTGCATGCTTGGCCATCTGTTCCAGGAAGGCATCATCTATGTCCTCCGTTTGGCTTGGGGATCTATAGTAAACTCCCACAATGAGGTCACTGTTATTCTTCTCTCCCTTAATTTTGATCCAAATGCTCTCACTTTGGCTTTGAGGTTCTAAATCTTGGATCTCTTCACAGGTATACACATCCCTGACATATAACGCCATTCCTCCTCCTTTCTTGTCTGGTCTGTTTCTCTGAAATAGATTGTATCCCTCCATTATTACATTCCAATCGTGGGACTTATCCCACCAGCTTTCAGTGATGCCTATTATGTCATATTTAGTTTGCTGTACCAAGAGCTCAAGCTCATCTTGTTTATTTCCCATGCTTTGCTCATTAGTGTACAGACATTGAAGTCCATTAATCATTCCCCCGTGTCTCTTATTTAAGGATTTTTTCCTCCCACCACTAGGTCTGCGTGCTGTTTGCTCCATTTGGTCTATGACATTTGGATGATCATCTTCATCATTTGATAGACTCCTACCTTCAGGAGCACTGTCTCCCTCCCCCACATTAGTCAGTTTAAAGCCCTCCCAATGAGGTTTCTGAGATTTTTTGCAAAAACATTCCTCCCAACCGTTGTGAGGTGCAGCCCATCGCTTGCCAGAAGTCCATCTTCAAGAAACTGCAGTCCGTGATCTAAGAATCCAAACCGTTCCTGTTTACACCATTTGCGAAGCCAGTTGTTCACTTCCACTATTTTTCCCTCTCTCCCTGGGCCACGTCGTTCAACTGGGAGGACAGATGAGATGACAATTTGTGCATTTAATTGCTTCAATTTCCTGCCCAGAGCCTCGTAATCTCTTTTGATCTTCTGGAGGCTATTGCTTGCAGTGTCATTGGTTCCCACATGAACCAAGAGGAAGGGGTATTTGTCAGTGGGTTTTATGATTCCTTGCAGTCGTTCAGTTACATCTTGGATCTTAGCCCCGGGGAGACAGCACACTTCCTGAGACATCTTGTCAGGCCCACAAATCACTGCTTCTGTTCCCCTCAGTAGGGAATCCCCTATCACCACTACACGCCTCCTCTTAGGTCTGGTTGGGGCTCTTCCGTGAGCTGTCCGTTTCAAGGTCGCCTGCACATTCCCTGAGGACTGACTTTGCTGCTCGTCTTCATATACCTGATCGACTGTAATGAGGGAGAGATCCTCAAATGGAGTCTGCTCTTTGTCTTCCATGCTAGGGGAGAGGACCTCAAAGCGATTGTGTATTTCTAAACAATCAGAGCGAACCCTGGGCCTCCTACTTCTTTGAGTCATGTTTCTCCATATATCTGGCTCCTGTGTTGGTGAACTAGCCTCCTTCTCAGGGGAGTCCCCTGTCTCCTCCTTGGTGGAGACGGTGTGCTCTGTTGCTTCCAAGAAGAGCTCCAGCTCTCTAATTCTTTGGAGCGTAGCTACACGTTCCTCCAGTTGCTGGACTTTGTCTTTTAAGAGGGCAATCAACATGCAATTGCTGCAGGTAAAGCTGCCTGTAACCTTTGGCAAGATGGCAAACATTGCGCAGGAACCGCAGGCGACTGCAGCTGTTCCCTCACCCTCCATCTTGAGAACGTGTCGTTAGGGGTGACTACAGAGGTCCTCCATCATAAAAAGCATGAAGACAGGACAAATAAATCCCCCCCAAAAAAACCTAGGTCTCCCCCAACAAACATTTGAGACTAGCTCCCCTAAAACTAAAAGATGGATCAAACTGCGCATGCCACTAGGCGTGCGCCGCTGCCCTGCAAGCTCTGATAAGCTCCTCCCACAGCTAATCACCTACCTCAACAGAAACCCCGCCCCCTCTGACCTTTGCACAGGGAGAGCAGCTAATCAGCCACAAGAAACACACACAAGAAAACCCTTTGTGCTCCCTCTTCAGCTGCTGCCCTGCAAGCTCTGATGTGCATACGCACTATTGTTATGTATGTGCTCGGGAAGTCTTTTCTCTCAAGAGAACCATTTTCGCAATAATTCCCATTCTAGGCTCAAGCTCAACAGCTTCCATTTGCTTTCCTTCCTCGGATTTCAATGCAGCAGCCCACAGCATGGCATATCCTTTGGAATTCTCCCTTGCTACGCTCCATATGGCTACCAAAAATTGGGAATGCTAAATATAAGGCTGTACATTATGGTGCTCAAAATTATTTGGATAAAGCCACAGGATGGCAAACAGATAAATACACCCAAAAATGCAGTCCTTAAAAACACATAACTATTACTAATAGCAGAAAAAAATCAGATTGCTCCTCTTCCAAATGCCTGCCAAAAAATATGTGTCTTAACATCTTTACCCAGTATCAGACAGTGGAGTGAGGCAGTGGTACTTATCTGACCTCCCAGCAAGTGGGTTGCTGGTGCTTATTTATGAGGGTGAAAGAGAGGGGTGTGGTGTGGTTGTGTCAGGGAACTGCCATCGGAGCCAGAGGCAGAGGGAAGGCTCCAGAGGGATGCCGGAGAGGGTCCCAGCAGGCAGAGAGGCAGCCCATCTGCTGGGGAAGGAAATCAGTGTAACACCAGTGGAGAAGGGGGGCAGATGGGGGAATCGGAGAGGAGGCTCCAGGACTCTTCACCGGAGACCAGCGGAGAGAGCACGGGTCCTCCGCTGCCCACACCCTCCCTGCACAGAAGACTTCTGCACAGGGAGAGTAGGAGGAGACTTGGCGTCAAAGAACTTCTTTGCTGGAAGAAGTTCAAGAAACGCCCACTGACGGATTCTGCCAGCGACTGAAACAGCCACGAAGTGAAGGGCTGTCCAGACAGAAAGGGTTCAACCAGGTAACCTAGCCAGGAGTGGCAGCAACTTACGCACGAGCAACCCCTATAACCATTACAGGTTGGGAGGCCAATGCTTGCAAATGCCCTGGGGAAACCGATACGACACTCTTGTCAGTGACTTTGCATAAAGCCAACCTCCCACAAGCCACTCTCCTTCCCTTTAAGCACCAGTGAGTCACCTGCTGGGATGTCAGGTATATGTTACTGCCCTGCTTCACTGCTACTGCTTAAAGCCATAAAGAGAATAGACTAGATGCACCTCAGTAGAGAAGCATGGAGGGGGTACCGCACATAATGTGATGGTGGTTGTTTCCATGTGTTTCTGTGCAGCTTCTGGGTTATTCAGGCAAGCAACACTGAAAGTGCCCTTGGTGTGGATGGGCCTCCAGGTCAGAATGACAACATGTGGTTGTAGGTCGGTCACCATCCAGAATCATAGGCTGCCCTGGTGTGTATTTTTGGCCATACAAAGCTTTTAGACTTAGGAAAGTTCGTGTGCGTACCTTTTTTCTAAGGGAATGGTGGCAAGCAAATGTGCATTATTAATGTGGTGCTGCCATTGCAACAGAAGCTATTCTAGCAAGACATAAACATTAAGAGAGGATGTAAGGTAAGGCATGCCAAGAAAGTCAGGGCTGATGATGAAAATAGTACCCCCTACTGGCTTAGTGGCAGTGACTGCTCTTATTCTCTGCACTGGGGAAAATTGAAACAGGATTACTCGTTGTGGTGTGGACAACCTCCCATCCTCCTTAATCGTTTCCATGCTGATTGGGGCTGATGGAATTTGCAGTCCACAACATCTGAAAAGCACTGTGTTGTCTACCCCTGGTAGTATTATCAGATGCTGCGGTGTGCCACAGAGTGCAGAATTTGTTCATCCCTGAGCCTGGATGGCTGCAGTAATTGTCATGGTCTAGGCTACAGGCAGTCGGAGTCCTGGCTTGGTACATCAGGACTGGGGTAGAGGTAGGGAACAGGAATTAGCAGTCCAGGGTCAGCAGTCCAGGGGTCAGGAAGCCAAGAGTCCATGAATCAGGAAACCAGGAGTCAGGAAGCCAAGAGTCTGAGGGTCAGGAAACCAGGAGACAGGAAGCCAAGGGTCCAAGAGTCAGGAAACCAGGAGTCAGGAAGCTGAAGCACAGCTAGGTGGGTAGTGTGCTGCTGTGGCAAAGAGCCAGAGGGAAATGCTGGTCTTATATACCCCTCCCGGCCCTTGCCACCAGGTGCTACGAGTCTTCTGTCAAGCCTCCCCTGTGCCAGGCCAAACTCAGGAAGACCCCAGTCCTGCGAGGCCCTACCAGTCACAGGGCATGGCTCCTGCACGCACTCCTAACAGTAATCATATTCTATTAGAGGTGTTCCAATCACTGTACTTTCTTATTGCATATTGTTTTGTTGTGTAAGCATGTAGATTGTGCTTTCTAAGCAATGCAGCTGGAAGGAAGCTCTTAACAAGGGGAGCAAATGTTTTGTCTCAGTTTCATTACACGGAGGGGAATCTACATCTCCTTTCACATGACTTCTTCAGGGAGTTGAATTGAATATTCATATGAAGTCCTATAACTGTTGAATTTAATCAATTCAAATAACACTAGAAAAATAATAGTTCCAAAAGAAGCTCATTCACATTTTTTAAAAAAGAATTTTGGTGCTTTGGACCTGTTTGGGGAAAACGTCAACATGCACACATACCAAACCTCACCACTTTTAGCCTACTTTTTGAAGGACGTAGTAATTTCTGATGGCCCTGGGCACCTTTGAAGCTGATAGTAATAGTTCATCATAGTCATTGGCAGCCTTCTCTTCTTTTTGTCTGTCGCAAATTTCCCACCATTCAGTCACATCACCCGACCCCATGTTCTAGTATCACCAGAGCGAGGCAAATATTTTCTTACCTTTTACCTGTGGAAATGGTTTTTATAGGTTTCAGCCAAACACACTGAGCTGCTTTGTGGATGAAAGTGTCGTCTGTCACTCACATTTGTGGATGGAGGGAAGTGCCCCCTACCTGACTGGTCTACCAAACAGCATGACTCAGAGTGGACCTCGATTGCCGCTGCAGGGATTGTTACAGAGAGAAGCACCAAGCGCAGGCAGCACTGAGCACCTCGTTCTTTAAAAGCTGAATCTGGAAGGTTTCCCAGAATACACATCTGCCCCTATAATTTACATCTCAGATAATGTCTGACTCGAGGAGGTAGCAACAATGAGTACATTTATTCACAGTGGGTGAATTACTCACTCTCTGTGTGGCTATGCCGTGCTTCTGGGTGAGCTCTCCCATAACTAGTTATCAGGCTAACTAGCAAATGGGAGGAGGGGCCCTTCTGGTGAGCTCTAAATGTGTTAATGTGCTCCATCTGTAAAATACACAATGTACCATCTGCCAGTTGGCAGGGAGTGGATGCTGAGTCTTACTTACTTATGTATGTGCACTTTTCCTCTGCTCTCTGATGATCTGAAATTCTTCAACCAGATTAATGTTCCTGCTGTCATGATATTGGTGATGTTTGATAATGTGCCGCTAACAGTTCGGAGGGAGGTTGTTTGCAATCTCTCGTGGAAGGCGATAAAATGAGAACAAACTTTTCTGTCTTGACTTGTGTGTGTTAGAAACATAGAAGTAAAAAAAGCTGCCTTATACCGTGGCAGAACATTGGTCTGTATTGGTCAGTATTTGTCTTCATGGGCTGGTAGAGACTTCCCAGGGTTTCAGAGACAATGTTGACATTGCTGATATATTGCCCACATGCTGTATGATGCTTGGAATTTCTAAAAAATGTTATTTTATGATGTTTTGCTATTTTCTTATGCAACACCCAGAGAGTGACAGGTCTTGGGAAAACAACAAATAAATATTATTAGGGGCTCTGTGAGGGGGGAAAGAACCTCCTAATAACTCTCAGCACCCTTAATCAACTACTGCTCCCATAATTCTTTGCGGGAAGTCATGACTATTTAAAGTGGTCTAATAGTGCTTTAAATGTATGGTGTGAATGTGGACATAGCTGCCATGATACATCTATGCACCTGTCTATCAGTATCAAGGGCACAGGAAGAGAACATTTGCATGCCTAGTCAATCATAGCTGGTGGGGGGGATGGATCCAGATATTTTCGGTCATGCAAATTTCACCCTAGGTTACTCCAGTCCTTGGAGCAGCAGAAAAAGGAGAAATAAAGGAAACATTAATTGATCCTAGGTATATTTTAAAGATATAGAAAATGCTGCCACATATTTGACTTGCTTAAAGATTATTCTAGATAACAGCACTTAATGAAACATTTATTGGAAGACTCTCTTGAAATAGGCCGTATTCAGTTAACTCCTTTTGAGGTCAATAGTATGATGTTAATGGAAAAGGAATAATGAGCCCGGTAGCATTATGCAAATAAGTCTGAATACCTGCAGCAAATCTTAATTTGTCCAGTCATAATTGCTGGTAACCAAATTGCCATATTATCGCTCAATTGCTTTTTGAGCTAATAAGCAACATAACAAATAAGAACCTAAAGTAAAACAAACATTTAGGGAGCTAATTACACAGACAAAGTCAAAACAAGACTTGAGTCATTTTGAGATTTAATATTTGACTCCTGTTCCTTTTCTGCTTGAAATCGAAAGCACATGGAATAAACTTGTAGCCATCAAATCACACAGTTTTTATCCGTATATTGCATTTTCAAAGCACATGATAACCCACTCTTTTGAACTCTTTGTTAAATAACGCAAGAATAGGCACTTACTGGTTCCTTAAGCAACTTTGTACAGGGTGAGAATCATAGAGTATGATCTTTCCTTTTACCCATCACCATGGATTAAATGGATGAGAAATTAACTCTGAGTGGCACTCCACACCACAGCATTAGTGTTTAAAATGAAGGCATGTTACTGCATGTATGCCCTATCACATGGCTGTGTGTCATTTACACATGTTACATCACCCAACCTGATATTTAAAGGTTTCAAACTGGTTAGCCAGTGTGAGAACAGAACATGCAAGCATACCAGTGTCCCAGCTCTTGGGCATCACTAGCTGCCTCAGCCCCTTAGAAGCTTCTCACCATTCACAGCCTCAATGTGTGAGTCATCCCTCAAACCTCAAACCCTAGCTCATCAACACCACTGAGAGCAGGTAGGAACATGGGAAGGCCATTAGTCAATGCAGCTCCCTCTTGTCTACATCAACTGGCAGCAGGTCTCCAGGGCTGGGTCTCTCTTAGTTCTACCTGGAGATGCTATGGGTGGGCATGAGAATTTGTGTATGCAAACTGTATGCTCTGCCAGGGTGCTGTGGACCTTCACCATATGGAAAATACACATTTACAATTACGGTGACTCCAAAGGAGTTCTTTACCAACTGACAGCTGGTAAGAAGTATATTTTGTAGCTGGGCCATAAATCCATTGCCTTTACAGAGGTTAATTAACACTTTCCTAAACGCCTGTAAATCAGATACATCACAAATCTGCCTCTGTTGTAAAATAGTTTTCCTTCTGTTCAGATGCTTCAGATGGAGCAGCACTTTTTCTATTGCTTGATGCAAATGCTAATTAACTCTTCTTGAAGGTGAGGCAAATCAGCTGCAAGCCTATTCTTCACACTTTGTCCTCTATGGATGTTGTTGTGTGTGCAGCACTGCGCCACTCCAGCTCCACTGCTACATCTAAAGTAGACTTCTCATTTTGTTGCTGTTAAAAAAAAATAGACATTTTGGTGAACATCACCGATCTATCACCTCCAAATTCTTATTCAAAATACCAATGGTCATTCTGAGATATGTCTTCGTTTTTCTTTGCAAATACACTTACAAGTCATACTTGCATGAAGGGACACAATACATGATCATGGTGTTTTGCTTGAATTTTGCCTAACTTGAAATTGAATGCAAATTTGGAGGATCCTATTTGGGCAAAACATCCAAAGAACAGCAAGAGAATAACTATTGCTCCTTCTACAGTTATTATCTCTTAGAGCAGATTCAGGTCATTGAGCGCCAACGTGAATGGAACCAAAACATCACAACAGCAAGTATATGTTGGGCGAACCCCGAAATAAGGGGAAAGGCCAACAAACAAATTGGGGCAGGTTCAGGGGAAGGGTGTGCCAGATGGTAAGAGGTTTGGGAACAAAGTCCTGTGAAGAACAGGAGGATAAGATTAGTCTGGAGTAGAGAAGATTATGGGGGATATGCTAGTGATATTCAATTATCTGAAGGGCTGTCGTGGAGAAGGGGGCAGTTCTAGAAGCAATGGGTGGAAGTTACAGGGATGTACAAAGGGGAGTTTCCTCATATCTTTATGAGCATTTCTTGTGTATACTCATTTAGTATAGTTCTACTGTGATTAATTCTATAGTAATGTACCCAAATTCCTTATACTGTGTAAGCCAAGCCTAGTAATTATTTACTTTCACAGTTCACAGTTCACTGAAGATAAGCAAATCTAACACCACCTGTTCCTAAATACTTTCCAAGATGCATCACCTTCAAATCCCACACATAAATTCATGTCTGAGAAAAGTCATTTATTCAGATGTCAAGCTCACCTCATTCCCAAATGGTAAAAAAAAATATAAAACTGCCAGTAAAATAGAACAAAATCTAATACTGGCCCAAGACATTTTTATGCCTGAGACATAGCAGAAAATGGTGCCCCACCCTTACCAGTTAATGGTACTGAATTTATTTTGGCACCTGGGACATAAAATCCCACAAGGGGATCTTCCTCCCTCTGATGGTAGTGGTAGTAATAGTAGAACTGGTGCCAAATTGCTGTCTTTTCATGTCACCCCAAATCAGCTGCCTGAAGTAGCCGCCTCAATCTGCCAAATGGTAAAACCAGATCTGAACATTTTTTTAAAAAAATCACCTCTATGCTGGCTTAGCTCTGAATCCCAGAAGCCAACCTAAACAGGTAGTTTCTTTTTTTTCCCCCAATACATTTTTATTCAAATTTTTGTAAATAAGCAATTTCTTATAAATGTAAGGTACACAAATAAACATGCCAATAAATATTACAATATATATATAAATATACATATCTTTCATTTACATAGTTTATTATATCCCTTCCCTAAACAAACAAACAAAAACCTTTGGACTCCCCTCTACCCTTTTGGTAAGTATCAAATAAAAATTCTATAATCACGTACTTTGTTTTTAGTCTTATATATTAACTGCTGTTAGCGTTACTCCATCCCCGCTAATATCATCTACAAATTATTTCCAATATATTTCCAATATTTATTCCAACTTTTATGAAATTCCTGTTCATCTTGATCTCGTATTCTTCCTGTTATCCTGGCAAGCTCTGCATAATTTACCATTTTAAGCTGCCATTCATTTATATTAGGTATAACTTCCGTTTTCCAGTTTTGAGCCAACATAATTCTTGCGGCTGTAGTGGCATAGAGGAATATTATCTTATCTTCTTTTTTAATTTCTTTACCCAAAATTCCTAACAAAAAGGCTTCGGGTCTTTTGGGAAAAGTATATTTGATAATTTTTTTAAGCTCATTATAAATTAGTTCCCAAAAGCCTTTCACTTTATTGCATGACCACCATAGACGATAAAGATCGCCCTCCGCCTCACCACATTTCCAACAACTTTTGTTCTTTAATCTATACATTTTGGCCAATTTCACCGGTGTATGATACCACCTATATATCATTTTCCATACGTTTTCCCTCAGTGCCGTACACGCTGTGAACTTTATATTTTTATTCCATAATTCCAGCCATCTTTCAAATTCAATATTATACAGGTAGTTTCTTGTGTAATATTCTTGTATAATATTCTTTCAGCAACACATTCCTATTTGGAGGCAGGTTGCCATATTTGGCACCAGCTGAAGTTTATCAGCATTTTTTAAGGATGATAAAGTGCACTCGCACGAGAGATAGTGATGATCACCAACTTGGATGGCTTTAAAATGGGATAAGACAAATTCATGGAAGATGGGGCTGCCAATGACATGCTCTACTTCCACGGTCAGAATCTTTTTGCACACATTATGCGCTCAGGTTCTATTGTCTGCCATGGGATCTGGTTGGTCACTGTGAAAACAAAATGTTAGTTTATCTGGTTCTTTGGCCTGATACAGCAGGGCTCTTCTAAAGCTCTTTGCATGCTGCACTAATCTTGTCCTAAATTAGAGTAAGAAAATGGGAAGATCTCTCTTGGACAAAAGGGTGCATTTGTTCCCAACAATGATTGAACAAATTCTTCTGGAAAGCTGACAAGCTGGACATGGAGAAAACTGCTGCCTCTTGCCATGTTTCATAATTCATGGAGACATGGATTATAATAGCCAGAATCTCATTTAACAAAAAGTATTACAAATAAGGGTTTAAATACGAAATATATAGTTATACCAATATCTGTACTTCTGTGTTTATACATAATTCAGAACAGTTAAAACAATGACTAACTTCTTCTTGCTTCTGCCCACCAATCAGCAATCCCAGCAAAATATTGCTCTAGAGTATTGTTGTCAAAGTAATTTCCTGAACTATTAGGTCTTCAATTAGAAACACAGAGTGAATGTGCCAAAACAAAATCCCCAAGAATTTCATGTTTACTTTGCTTATATGAAGAATCATGAGGGTTATTTTTCATGGGCAAAAGGTCAGTTGACAAAGGTACTTGAACACTGATTATAGGAAGAACTAGGGTTGATTATGTGAGCAGGTTACAACGGCATCAATAAACATTAAGCACAGGGTGGCATTCATTAGTTTTCAGCAAAGGTTACATTTATTATTCCAAAAATAATGAGCATGGTGTAAGAATTCAATTTCAGGAAATTGGGTGAGGTCAAAAGCTGGTGTTTGTTGCTTCAATTGCAAATCTCTAGTGACTTCATATGGGAGCTTCAGCTACGGAGCTCTTAGGAAGAGGATCCATCTTTACAGGCTGATATACAATGCCTGTCTTCATTAATGTAGTTCCGTTAATTTAAATTAGTGTTCCTCAGAAATCAATGGAAGCATATTAAAGTACATTATCAATCAACTTTCACCACCCTGTAATGCACAAGCATTATGAAATTCCTCTGCTATCCTGTAATTTTTTTATATAAAAAAATACCCATAACCAAAAGAAACTAAAGCCTTTTTGGAGCCCAAGAAATGATTAAAGAGTTGGGAAAATATACAGAACTGCTACTCCCTATGAGCATGTGTACAATGTATGTGTTTACATACACACATACTCTGTGTGTGTTCACTATAGGATCCCTGTACTGTCAAAACTGTACATATAGAGTCCCTGTATATATGCCCACAGCCTCAGCAGAAAGTGTTGGAGAGACAGTTTACGAAGACAGATTCTTACTTTTTAATAGCAGAGTTAAGCACAATGGTGATTGCTAACAAGCACATTAAAATACTTTGTTGTTGTTTAGTCGTTTAGTCGTGTCCGACTCTTCGTGACCCCATGGACCAGAGCACGCCAGGCACTCCTGTCTTCCACTGCCTCCCGCAGTTTGGTCAAACTCATGCTGGTAGCTTCGAGAACACTATCCAACCATCTCGTCCTCTGTCGTCCCCTTCTCCTTGTGCCCTCCATCTTTCCCAACATCATGGTCTTTTCCAGGGAGTCTTCTCTTCTCATGAGGTGGCCAAAGTATTGGAGCCTCAGCTTCACGATCTGTCCTTCCAGTGAGCACTCAGGGCTGGTTTCCTTAAGAATGGATAGGTTTGATCTTCTTGCAGTCCGTGGGACTCTCAAGAGTCTCCTCCAGCACCATAATTCAAAAATAAAATACTTAGGCTAGAATAAATCACAGGGACTTAGCTTTGCAAACAAGAGAATATTTTATTTACACGGTTTCCAGAAGTTACATCAGACAAGTCTCCATCCACCAGTAGTAAAACAAAGATGAAAAAGCTTCCGCATGGCATAGGGCAAAAGATTTCTGCATTGCAGAGGGTTGGACTAGTTGACCCTCATGGTCCCTTCCATTTCTACAATTCTATGATTCTAAGTAAGCTTGCATAAGATTGTGCTGTACGATGTTTACCATACTAGAATAACAGGCCTTGATTTTGACTAGTCTTAGCTGAGTCAGGTACAGCTTCATTACGATCTCCTTTATTGCCAATTGAACAATCACCTTAGCTTCCTCCTATATTTCATGGTCCTTTTATTAAAACACCATTTGTCTTGCTGCTATTGAGAAATCCCATTACACCTGTTGTTTGCCTTCAGGGGAATTGTTGCTAAACTGGTGGTATTCAAGCTTAGCTTTATGCACCAGAAACTAATAAAATATAACATTGCTCTCTTTGCTCAAAATATTTGCTGTTTAAAAGACAATGTTCCCCAATATTCGCCTATATATTTTACAGTGATATATTGCTCAGCCAGAAAGCAATTGTCTGATATATTTACCAATTCCACCCTCCTGCACCTCAGATTTTTGCAAAACACTTTGGGCATATGAGCTAACATAAAGAAAAAAAGTTTATTCTGTAATTTTTAAAGTCTTCAGCCAGACCAAAAAAAAAAAAAAAAAGGAGCAAAACCTACTTTTCATCCTAGCAATAACTATTTGGATTCTGTTCAGCTTTCATGCAAAATCCAATGTTTTCAAGATTATAATTACACAAGATGATGCCATATGTTCCAGTAAATTAAGATGCACCTCATCCCTTAACTAAGTACAATTACTATAAAAGTAGAGAGACCTTTATGAAGGCAGCTGTGTGAGAAGAATGTCAGTGAGCAGAAAACAACCTAACAGCCCCCTCCTAAGAGCTGCTGTGCCAACCAAGTTTATTGTTTAAGACTGAGTGAACTGTTTTCTTGTGCCAATGGCAATGTTAGTTGTGCTATGATGGCACAGCAAGTTGGCACAGGTGGTCATGAAGATGTAATGTTGGCCATTTGACACTAGATAGTTGAAAATAACACAGTAATGGTACTGTTGACCCTGTTCTCTCGCTCTTGCACATGCATGAACACAAACAGAATCCTGTACATTCAGTAGGAGAGTGAATACTTGCAGTCTTCTCAAAGGGTGAGAAATTTTGCAAGAGGTGCAGAAGGCCATGGGGACAGCCATCATTTTCCATCCAAAAGATACAATCTGAAACAATTGCATATCATCACATCTGAAACAATTGCATATCATCACCACCTACTCCTGTATAGACATGTAAATTGACTTTGACCATGTGATGAAATTCTTCTTGTAATACCACACCCTACTTAATACCATAGGGTGATGATAAAATTATTATTCACAACTTTTAGAAGACATCTGAAGGCAGCCCTATATTGGGAAGTTTTAAATGTTCAACTTTTTATATGTGCTGGAAACCGTGGCTAGGGAAACCCAGCCAGATGGGTGGGTATAAATAATAAAATTCACCTGAAAATGGGCATTTTCCTCTATTGACTTTCTACTTCGGAATGCCCTCCCCTCTGCCATGCATGAAACAGCAACCACAAGTTGTTTCAGATGTCTTGCAAAGAGGCATTATTTTGCCCAGGCTTTCCCTGACCCATACGATCAGACCCTGTTTTTATCCATGAGTTACAGCTTGTTTTTATTGGCTTTTATGTGCTTTTATACTACAGTTTTATTGATTGTGTTTTATGTTTGTTTTAAAGCTATGGTTTATGTTGTACAATGCTTAGACATTTTTTTTCAAAAAAATAGTAAGTGGTTTATTAAAGCTTTAAAATAAGTAGAATGCAACACCCCTTGTTCTTAGGTAAGAGATTGACACATCCCGGAGGGAGGAATTTAGGTTAACCTCGCTTCCAAGTGGGAGATGGAATGCTGGGGAGCTGAATTGGTGGTGATAGCATGAATGCAGCTTACAAATACGTATCTGGTGTGATTGGTAGGTATTTGGCAATTTTGCAACTTTATGTTGTTCTGACTGGTTTGTTGTGCCTGTATTGTTCCATTCTTTTGCATCAATATGCTGCCCATCACTTTGAGAGCCTTTGGAGGCCAAAAAACTCTATATAAATAAACGATCACATCACATCACATAACAACATAGCATACCATCATGCCTAGGGGCATTTGCTGATTTTCAAAACATGGAGCAGACAGGCTGGGCTTTTAAAAGGAAGCAGAAAATGGGAAAAGCCACCAAGCCACCTTGTATATTATGTCAAGTACCCAAGCACCCATCAGAAAGCCGAACAACTTGTGCACGCATCCCTGAAGTCAAACTGCTGTGTTAGCAGCACTGAAGTTAGCAGCACTGAAGTAGGGTGCAAGCCTGGGCAGTGTGTATGGAAGTCCTGGGCTGCTCAGATAGCAAGACCCCACTCTCAGCCTCACTGATGTGGTCCAAAGGAAAGCAGAGCAATACGTTTGGCACCAGCTTGGCTGCAGGTGTTGCTGGAAGGAGGTATACAAAGTGCCATCCAACTGTCTTAAGCACTCACTCCAGAAAAGGCATTGCCAATGGTGGTGGCTGCTCTCTCCTTGTCCTGTACTTCAGACAAGAACAATACCACAAGGAGGATGTTGAAGAAAGTTTTCTATAGTGCTCTGGGGATCAGCAGCAACTACAGTGGTTAGAATGCTTTTTCCTATGTGATGTCTCATTAAGCAGGAAATTCATGAGTTTGGACTGAAGCTCTAATTTATGTCTTATTGAAAGCATTAGCCAAGTATTCTCCTTGAAGAATGTGGCCCTACTTCTCAGAATGGCAGTCACAGAAAGCAAGCCACAGTGCAAAGAATTCTCTAATTGCCCTATTTCTCTGAGGACTT
Organism: Podarcis raffonei; assembly: GCF_027172205.1. Lineage (NCBI taxonomy): Eukaryota > Metazoa > Chordata > Lepidosauria > Squamata > Lacertidae > Podarcis > Podarcis raffonei. The sequence continues at coordinate 83,245,577 of NC_070606.1, read as the reverse complement.
TGTACCAAAGTCATGCATAAATTGCACATTTTAAGAACAGCTTTGTACACTTAGATATTTTATCTCAAGGTCAGGCATATTTATTTAATATAACAAGCTCTCCATAGCAGATGATGATCAAGCCAAGATTCAGCTGACCAGTCAGTATAAATGTCTCACTGATGTATCTCAGAAAGTTAATCTTTCCTTCTCCTCTTAAGCATCATTTATCATTATTTGTTGGTGCTGAAGTCACAGATTCTTAGGAGAAGGTACCATATCTGCACAGCAAAGTCTTTCTGCTCTACAGTTCTGCCCCACCCCAAATTATTTGTTGCTCCTGCTGCTAGAATTGTATGTGATTCCGCATCACCAGTGATCAGTGCTTCCTCTGCAGCCTTCCCAGGTAATTTAATTAAAGCCACAGGATACATGATGAGATGGGAATTTGCTTTCAGTCAAGAAGTCTGGACAAACAGGGAGGCTAAGAAATGTTTCCCAGAAAGAAAGATGCCCATACTCATTTCACAATAATAAGGTAAGTTCAAAACCCTGCACGCTGCAATTATAGGGTACTGTGAAAAGATTCTGAAAGATGCTGGCACTTCCTGCTTGAGTCAGCAGCTGAGCCAACACAGAGGTGATGAGTGGGAACCAGAGGTAGATAAGGATGGTGAGAGCATCCTTTGGGAGATAAAAGGCCAGTGTCTGAGAGTTCTCTGGCTGGGTCCAGACAGGGAGGAGGAAAGGGGGACAGGAGTGATGGAGGAAAGCTACAAGCAAAGAAAAGGGGTGAGGTACAAAAGGAATCTGGGCTGCTTCAGCAAGGACCATGAGTTGGGGAAAGAGGAAGAGTAATTGGATAGAAGGACCAGGGTTGTTATTCCTAGTGGCAAGTCAAAAAAGGAGAGGGATAAAAAAGCAGGCAGGATGGGGCACGGTGAAGAACAGGAGAAGATAGGAGAGAACCTAGTGTCTATAAGACCTATTTGCATTATTGAGCTTCTGTAGGTAAATTCCATTAAACACTGAAGAACTCCCATAATCGTTTAGAGAAGCCAGCCAAACACTTTCTCTCTACAGAGTTATTTTAAGAAGCTGATTTGCTGTGTGCCACTGAGGCGCAAGCCACTAAAATACAAAGCCTTCCCCACGTGAATCTGTTCCGTTAGTTCTCTCCTAAGCTGTGGTTCATGCCTGCAAGAAATCATACAGTCCTGTATTATGTCCCTAAGTGGGGGTGGGGGAGAGGGAGACCATCCTGCGGGGAAGGCTTTGAGGGATGACAAATGGGCAAAACAATCAGGTCAAAGAAATTTCATTAACTAGTCATTTCCAGACTAGCCACTGTGTGAATACAAACAGCTGACATTTAGACGGAGCATCTTTCTGAGGTCTTTCTCTTCCCCACTCATTTTCACAATACTTATTACCAAAGGTCATTTTTTAAAAAAAAGGAAGAAGAGGACAGGAGGAAAAACACAAAATTGTTTGAGCAGCCAGGGTTTCATGGGAAGCTTTTAAAAGTTCAGAACACTCTGACCCTATGGTTGTATGTTTCCAGCCTTTCTCTAGTTTCCTTTTTATATCCTGTTTCTGCCCTGTCCAATGTATCCCCTAGTTTTTCATCCTCTGCAATTGCCATTAATGGACTATGACTCCCACTGCCAGGTCATTAATGAGCGAGGAGCAATTGCCTTCCCACAACATTAGACATTACATTATCACTTGCTCTTATTATGCTGCGTTTATAGCACAGGCAGCCAATGTGCTATAGGTCCCATCATCCCTGACCATGAGGTCCCTAGGAGCTAGGACTGATGTGAGCTGAAGTCCAAAACATCTGGAGGGGGTCGTGTTACACCCACACATACCCCACACACATTTCTTACCTTCATGACAGATTTATCATCCTAAAACCTGTTCTAAGTTTGCATCTTGAGGAGAGAATAAGCACACATGGCTGAACAATAGTGGGAGAGGGCCAAAGCCCTTATGTCCGGCTTGCCAGTTCCCTAGAGGCATTTGGTTGGTCATTGTGGCAAATTAGAGACCCTGCAGAACCAGAAAATACTGGGCTACTGTACACATAGTTTGAGATCCTGTTTTAGCTGGGACATCATGGAATTGCAGAAGCCATGTCAGCTTCTGATTTGATCCTGGAATGTCCCGTTATTTGGTCCAGCACTCTAGGGCAAGTCAGCTGGCTCTTGCGAGAACTCGGGACCAAATTGCAAATGTCCTAATTTTGAACAGCGGGATGTTGAAGGTATTGCCAGTTGAGTGGTACTTTCCATTTTCAACAGGGTGTATTACAAAGATGTCTAACATGGCACTATATTTTAAACTATATACATCTCATACATTTTCATTTTCATTTATCCTCACTGCCTAATGTCACATTATGTACTTTATAATGAAACCTGATTACAATGAAACTTGCAAGCCAGCTGTGTTTTGTAATCTGAACAGCTTTCCTTCCTCCCCCGCCCTTTCTCCAAAACAGCTTCATCTTCCTTCAGTTCCCAAAGAACAGCAGATGTTCGCTTTGGGAAAATCACCTGATGAATACCATATTAGTTGCATGACACTATGAAACAAGAAGTGGCAACAAAGACAACTATTTACATCCACCCACCCATCTCCATCTGTCTATTCCAGGGGTCAGCAACCTTTTTCAGCTGTGGGCCGGTCCATCGTCCCTCAGACTATGTGGTGGGCAGGACTATATTTTGAAGGGGGGGAATGAACAAATTCCTATGCCCCACAAATAACCTAGAGATCCATTTTAAATAAAAGGACACATTCTACTCATGTAAAAACAGGCTGATTCCCAGACTGTCCGTAGACCGGATTGAGAAGGTGATTGGACCACATCTGGCCCACGGGCCTTAGGTTGCCTCCCCCTGGTCTATTCTATATTTCCTATCTTTCTTCTTCTATATATTTTAGAAAGTTGTTTGTCTGCTCTCTGAGCATTCAGACACCTCTTGTGATATCATTACCAAATTTAGCACGCTGGCTCCTGAGACCAGTCTTACTTTCAAACACAAATGAAAATCCAACCCTTGTTCTCAGGAACCATCCTGCAAATTTGGTGACAATGTGAAAACATAGTCTTGGGAACCATTGTGCCAAATTGGGTGAAGATGTCTCAAAAGGTGTGCCAATGCATAGAGACAGACAGATAGACAACTTTCCAAAATATCTGGCATTGGGCACCATTTTGAATCCAGGCGGCAGACTGAGCATTTTGAAACTGCACAGATTTGGACACCTCTTAAGGTGTAACCTCACCAAATGTGACATAATATGCTCCCTCGTGATCCTTTTGCAACAAAACAGCAGTTGAAGATATGGTTTCTGCGAGCAGGCCTTAAGCCTGATTTACACAAGAGCCTAGCCCTCAGCTGCTACTTCTGTGAAGAGCAAGAGCAAGTACCAAGAGGCTGCAATGCTGTGCTATTGGCTTTTATTGGAAAGAGAAGGCTAGATTAGGTAGCTCTTGATCTGATCCAGCAAGACAGTTCTTATGTTGCTACCATCATGTAGGATTTCTCCGACACAGTAACAAGCCACCCGACTCCACATACCGCATCTCCTGCTGACAATTTTAAATGCTGACAAAAGCGAGTAAATATTTCACTAGAGATGCATTGTGGGAATTTCAGGCAGCCTCTGAATACTCACCGGTTTAAATTTGGAAACAAAACTCTGATCATTAAAATGCAGGAGAGAGGGATTTCAGCGGAAGCCTCAGCACAAATGTAATTATGGTGTTGCCATCAAAGCCTTTCTAATATTATTTACTTGCACACCCATCATCCTAATGAGTTCTAGGGAAAGGGTTTGAAGCCTGCTGGAGACAGAGCACTTAAACCAGAGTGTGGAAACCACTGGAAAGCTAAAGCTGAAAGAGAAACTGAAAGATTTATGGCACAATATTGAAAGTAGTCTACTGGCACAAGTTGGGTTGGCTGAAGTGGAATTGGATCAGGGAAGTATTGTCGGATTCTAGCTTTCAGAGAGCCTGATATGCTCAGATGATACTCTGGAGCACATATGCTGAAAAGAGACTTCTGTCCATTGTTCCAGTTAGTGGTTGTAACACGCTTTCCAATATGGCAGAATAAGACTGTATGAAATTTGCAATGAACAGGATCTCCTGTGGTGATTCACTAGGCTTGAAGAAAAGATTCTTCATTCTGTACATTAAAGGGTGCATAAAATCTAAGTTTATTTTCCAAGGTATTTTGGTATCTGTGTCTTATAATCTTTTACCAGCTTGGGTCATTGGGTATGCACAAACTGGGGTCCAATTCTGAGATTTGTTTTTCAGAATACATCTTCTTTGGCAATCACTCATAGCTGAGTAAGATTGTCTTCCATAAAAACGGTTTTAACAATGAATCCGTGACTGTGGAGGCCAATTCTGGATCCACACGTCCTTCCACAGTGGGGACATTGGTTAGATTAGGTAGCTCTTGATCTGATCCAGCAAGACAGTTTCATGGTGTGGATTTGCCAAGTGTGCCTTCCTCTTAGCACATTTCTCCCTTGCGTCCTGAGTTCAAATGTCTTCAAAGCCCATGAAACTTTTGGTAAAGGCTGTTCTCCAATTGGAGCGCTTGCAGGCAAGTGTTTCCCAATTGTTGGTGTTTATACTACATTTTTTAAAAAAATTGCCTTGAGACAGTCTTTAAACCTCTTTTGGACAGACCACAAACTTCTAGATCTTAAAGTAACCACAGGTCTCGAGATCAGATATTTATTTCCTTTCGTCCCTATAACAACACAGACCTTGATTATATATTTCTCCTGCTTTTGCACAATTTTGCACAATTTTGGCTTAAAAAACTATTTTGCTGAGAATTTTTACTAGCTTTCATAACATTCCTTTTGGGTTCCTTCAGAATTCCTCAGCAGATTCATATATAGATGAAGGAACCTCCAAATCTGCTTTTGATTGTCCACCAGTTGCCCATTTGTAGTTGGCTCTAAGAAACACAAAAGACATGATATTCACACATATACATATTCATTTTGGATTCTACTGCCCTAGGAAGTCTACAGCCAGACTTCCTAGGGCAGCCAGAACCGCCTGCTATTTTTAATGTGCATTTTTGTTCATAATTGGCAGGTATGAGCAGTGGCCTTTCCTCAGCTTATAAAACATAAATAGACAACTACATCTATGTTTGCATCTGCCATAAATGATACTTGATGGCAGGCTTGGAGTTTTTTGCACTGCAATTTACACCGCTTAAGCCATGAAAAGAAAAATCATGTTTTGTAAAAATGCATTAAAATGCATTTTTAATGACAAAATCTTGTAAACCCCAAATTAAGCTGGTATACAAGTCGTTTCTGTTTGGGAAAAATATGGCAGAGTAAGTATTTTTAACCAATCTCAGAAAGGTCATGCATCTTCAAAGTGCTCATAAAATGATGCTCATGTTTTGCTTTCTCAGTGTTTTGAAACTAAAGTTTAGAAGAATGGTGAGTGGGGGGAAAGATTTAGCAGTTTCATTTGGAGATATTCCCCATATTGCATGCCTCCGTCCATCACCACAAACATTTTGTCCTCAGAAATGGATTATGATTTGCCAAGAGAAATGTGCTTACTACAAGGCAATGTGAGCCAGTTTCTTCAAGCAACAGATTTTACGTGAAATTAAGAGGAAAGTAATTTTGATTTAGGTTAGGCGGAACTTCATATAACTATCTGTCTGATATTGCCCATGACACTAAAAGTGGGTTGTAAGGGTGAGAAACACTCAACATAACCACTGTCAGATAGCGCCATACTGGACAGAGGAAGAAGACCACAATCATTACACAATATGCTTCCACATCACAAGTACATCTCACTGTTAAAGAATGAAAATTCAGTTTGGCCAAATGCACATATTAGGGGCAAAGGAGGAGGCTAGTCCATCTGGGATTTCCAGTGATATGCTATCACTAGACGTGTGGCTACAGGTAGAAAAAGCATACATCAGAGCATATGAAAATCAGTTTGCTTAACAATCAGTTTGCTATGTGCAGGAACAGCCAGCATTGAGGGCCTGTGCCACGCTGCCACCCTTCCAACTGTTAGAATTCCTGCTCCATGATTGCAGTCATGGGATTGTTGTCTTTCACATGACACTATATGTTTTGACTCCACAGAGTGGAAGTGACAGAGACAGGATGTTTGTGTTACTGTGTTCCGTAAAGTGGGACCATTGTCCTTTGTTCTTTTGCTCTTTGCTGTCTGATGCTAGAGAGAGAGAGAGCCATGTTGCTTTTGAGGCTCCTGAACAAACGACCAGGAGGGAGAGAACATGCCAGTCGGGCATATGTCTCTGCCAGGGTCCTACTCAAGTGTAGGATGAGCTCCTGACACCAAAGACAGAATCATTGGTACTTACCAGGATAATTCCAGGGCAAAGCAAGGCAACAGCAAGATTAGGGCACTGTGGGAACCCTGGCACAGCCAAACTGATTCACCCGCTGATGCACTCACATAGCCCCTATCTTGCCACTGCCCCAACCTCACACCATCCCAGTAAGAGGCATAGACTGCTGTCAGGAGGGTAGTGGCATGGCACCACTGTTCCACACCGGCTACTCCTCGCTACGGGGGCAATTTTATAGCAAGGCCTGCTGGGATAGGCAGAATGCAGCTCAGCGGCCATTAGGTCCCCAATCCTGGATCGGGCAAAGGTACACTGGTGTCACTTGCTCCTGGTGGCACAGCTGGCTGAACTAATACCAGTGTAAGTCCCAAAAAAGAGGGCATGGGGGTGGTGGAAGGGTGGAACCAGAGAGGAGAGACTTAGGCTGGATCCTAAGCCTGTTCAGCTTGGTGACATGACCTGGCAACCTGACACAGAACACAATGTTAAAGGCTTGCTTTCCCTCTGCCAGGCTTCTCTCTGAACAGCTCTGACAGTAAGAGCTGTTGGACCATGGAACAGTCTCTCTCAGGAGGTAGTGGACTCTCCTTCCTTGCAGGTTTTTAAGCAGAGGCTGGGTGGTCATCTGTCATGGATGCTTTAGCCGAGATCACTTCAGTGAGTTGGACTAGATGACCCTTGGGTACCTTCTTATTCTAAGATTCTATGATCCCAGGCTTAGGCAGACTGGGTTTGGATTTGGTGCAACTTTATGCCGGCTTATTTCATGCTGGCTGGCTTGATGCCACCTTCCTGCTCCTGGAATTGCTCCCTATGCAACACAGCGGAACAGGGACAGTCTTAGAGAATAAAAAGTACAGAGCTCCTTGAGCTCCCAGAAATGATTCAACCGCTGTTGCGATTCTTGTCCTTAGCATGGCTGTCCAGGAGAGGACTATACGGCATAAGTACATCAGTCACACCCCTGCCCACACGCTTGGGGTGTTGCGGGATTATTTTTCAGCTATGATCAACCTAAATGCAGCCTTTCAGTCAGAAGCTGTTCTTTATTCACAAGCATTCCATAGCTGCCTCTTCTGATTTACTCATTGCCTTGCAGCCATTTAGGTTTACAAAGGAATAGGCCATTGTTTTGATAAATGCTTCAGTTAAGGGGCCATAAAGAATACTACAATGCGAGAGAGACTTTAACTCTTTCCATCTTACATTTTTGATGGTATGGCAGGAGGAAACCATGGGGAAGGAAGCAGGTCACCCTGAGTAGAAACAGCAGCTAGGGCTTCTTCGTTCCCTCAGGAAAGAATGAGAAAAGATTCCTTACTGTTTCCAACATTCTGTCTAAGTAAAAAAAAATATCACGGTTGCGTGACCAGGAGGTGACAGCCCCAGCCCCCAGGGATCATAAGGAAGGAATAAAGACTCTGATAACATTATATGGAATTAAAATTAGGCCACAACTTTATTAAACTTCCAAATATAGGAGGAACTTGGCTTAGGCCTTTGGTGTGTATCCATCCCAGCCCCCCAGCTGGGGGAACTGGGGCTCATCAGGGTAAATGGGATATGGGGGTGCTCTGCGAGACGTACGTGTAGCAGGCAGCCAAGCCCATATCCCCTCACGCAGGGTAGTTCACTATGACCTTTCAGTTTATGGCCGGTGACACCCAGATATATAACCCCTTTAAGAGGGGACCCTGGAATCGCCGCTGCAGGGGGGTGAGTCACTACTTCACACACACACACCCCTATAGGGAAGAAAAGACTACAGGATTCCACCCAAGGCCATAACCACCAAAGTTGTGACGAATTGCTATGGGGAAGACAAAACCTGCCAATGCAGGAAAATTTCTTCCTGGTTCTTCAGCAACCAGTCAAAGACCGTAGCAGCGCCCACTGAACAGGAAGAAAAAGTTAACCTGGAAACAAGAAACATTAAACAAAGGGTGGGGTGGGGAGGGAGGGTGAATCTCCAGAGCCGACTGCCTGGCTATTGTCGGCTCCACCTCCCAGCAAGAAACTCGATTACTGAGGCTGGGCGTGAACCTCCAAAAATTAACACTGAGAGGCAAGCCAGCCCCTGTTTGCCAGTAAGCTCCCTGGGAACTGTAGCACCACGCGCAATCCCACAAAGGGCACCCACAATGTAAAGTGTGAGTGCTCATTGCTAGAGTCTCTGTGTGCTATGCAGACCTCTGATCAATAACTCCCGCTTGAAGATTCTAGAAGTTTCCAAAGGAAACGGTGCCCTCAAGAGTCTCTTTGATTCATGTTTTACAGAAATGAGGAGAATAAGCATTTAGAGAGAGAAAACACAAACCATTTCCACCTTCTGTTCACAGACCTGCACCTTAACGTGATGTGATTCATGGGCAATTTAAAACCAGCAAACAGACACTGAGAAAGAGATGGTGAAATGCTTTGGGAAATCATGACTATTTCAGATAAACATGGCCAACTCTTCCTACTGCTCACTGCGCTTAATGCACCTTCAGTACTCTACATCATAAAACAAAGGGGGGGAATCAAGTTCTTCATAGGCATAAGCATTAATACTTCATATACTCTGATATACGCTTCCTCCGAGGTAATTTTATAGAAGATACTTTCATCAATTGTCTTCCTCCTTGACTTAAAGGACACAGTAGGATGCAAAGCTGCTTTTCTGATTCAATTAGTGATTAATACTGAATGATGTACAATTATATTGTCAATGATAACAAGCAGTTTGCTGGGAGGACTGTTTGTGCTGGAGCTCTGGAAATGCAGAGGGAAAGGGGGGGAGAAAGTGCACTCTCGAAACTGCAGAGTTATTTGAGATGTCAAAAAAAGATTCATTTTCTTCTATTAAAAATAGCACTTCAAAACCACCCTATTTCCAAAGCAGAGGCAGCCACATTCCAACAAAGAAAGGCATAAGTTGAAAGAAAAGGATTGTTTAGTTTTAACTGACAGAGGGAATAATATGGAGGGTGTAAATAATTTACTGTGTCCTTGTCCTATAGGGAACCGACAGAAGCATGCAACAATCATTAAGATTCAATACATAATTCAGCCTTTTCACTTTCTGTTTTATCATTCCGCTCATGCGGCTTTCAAATGTGTGGGCCCATATTCTCGTGCTCATTGAAAAGATGTTAAGTGTCTTGTCCTGATGCAACCAGAACTGTAAAACTTAATGAAATCTTGGGATTGTGCTCTTTACAGCTCCCATCCCTGCCTGTTTTTTAGTGAGGAAGCATAAAGCAAAATGGAGAGTTTGTGCTACTAAACATTGACAAATAGGAACAGTTGCTGGGTTGTGATTATGAATGATGTTTAAATGTTTTGGATAAATGTGCATTTCATGAAATATTTGTGCTTAGCATTCTCTTTGTTACAGCCTGACTTGCTCAGAACTCACCTGGAATATCCTTGGAGAAAGAAAACAGACCACTATTAACTGGCAAGTTGTGAAAATGAGACAGCCCCCATCTTTGTGCTGTTCGGTGTTTTTTGTTTAGGAACGCCTACGAAGACATGCAATTTTATTACGTGTATTACTTTTTAAACTGTTGGCTTTATATTTGGATAATTTTATGGTGACTACTTATCTTTAATATTTCTTTAATCACCATCATTTACTTATTATGTTATTATTATTATTTGAAGAAAGTTTTATGGTTTTAAGTAAATACATGTTACAAAATTAAATCAGCTCAACAGAAGTACCTCCCTCCTTTCCTCCCTGAAGCAGAACAAAATGGTTTCAACAGCAAAGCTCACTGTTCCGTAATCAGGCATGTGTATGTGGTAGGTGCCAAACTGTATTGTTTTCATCTGAGAAAGTTATACGTGGATGCCCTATTTCAATAAAGTCTTCAGTGTCTTGGGAACTGTTCAATACCTTTACCTGTGTGGTAAGTTTTCCCATCGAAACAACTGTCCATACTTTCTGTCTCCATAATATAAGCCCCTCTCCAAGCCTTTTTCTGGGCTCACACTGGCTTAAGAACTACTAGGCTCAGATCAGCCCACTGGGTCCTGGCTGAGCCAGGATGAAGGAGATAAACTGGCATTTCTTTGGCTAAGCCAAGGATGAAGAAGCTAAGCTGGTATAGCCTGCCTGTGCCAGGAACCTTCAGGTTAGCTGGAGATCCACTGAATCTTAACTGGTTCATATCAGCAGATCTTGCTATCTTGCTCCCTAATGGTGTGCCCAGTCATTATGCATGATAGAGAATATTTATTCAAAAGTGATGTGAGTAAGGGGCGAGGGAGGAGATGGGAAATGAGGAATTGCTTCCTGTGTCTTGAAGTATACGCCCAACCATTCTGCAGTATCAGCATGGAAAGCACAGTTTGCAAAACGAATGAAGAAATAAAATTAAAGGGCTGTTTGCAGAGGTCTCGTTCAGAATATTGTATGACCTCATTTGCACGACCAGTTAATTGAGGGATACCATGCCCTAGGTGGGATGAGAAAGAAGGACCCTGAGCTCATTACACAGTTGCTGAGATCAGGAGTGGATGTTATGATTATTCATCTCCATGCAATTGAAAGACAGATGTACGAATGATACTGGGTTCTTAGGATCCATTAAATTTATATTTTTCAATAAGAAGAGCACATTATTTTTTAGTGGTTATCTGAGAATTACTATTGCCAATGCACAATATAACAGTAATTATTCTTAAATCAATGACACAAAATGGTCCATTTTAAATCATATTCTTGTCATTGGATTAAGGTGGTTATCAGCTGTACAGTCAGACAGCAATTACTTCACCTTAATTACTTCTGGACTTCTGGAGGTGACAGAAACTTATAATGCATGCTAGTGTGGCAATGATTTTTTTAAAAAATAGATTTTTTTCCCCCATGATGTGAATGCGGTATATGTTTGAATGGAAGAATGTGTGTCCTTGCGTATCAAAAAGATACTGTTCGAGAAGCTACTGAATATTAAGATAAGGAAAAACCTGACATTCTTCATATCTGTTGCCTTGATTCACAATATGGAAGTTGTTTTGGAATCATCAAGTCTTCTAGCATGGGAAACCTAATAAGATCAACTTTTCAGCATTAGAATATATATATATAAAATAATAATTAACACAACACAATCAAGTATGATTCTGTGCAACTGAAGGTTGTGATCTTTTGCACACTAGAACTAAGCCCTGTTGAACTCCATGAGACAAGCCTGATCCTAGAGTTACAAGGATAAGCAAGCTGGGATGTGGTAGATCTTTGACTCAGTGCTAGTTCTCAGCTCAGCTGAGCTGTGTCAACATAAGACCCCAACCCCAGCTCAGCTGGAGTTATACCATCATATCTTCCCCATCTTAGTCCAGGAAGCTGAACTGAGCAAAGAGTGTAGGGTCTGGATGGTTGCAGACCACACTTTTCTCTGGTCCTTCATCCCCCTTGGTGGTCCTTGACTCTTGAGATGTTTCAAACTGTGCTACTGTTTTGCTTTGAGTGAGGGGTTGATTTCATATTTTCATCTGGTACATCAGCATTTTACTTTCACTGACATCTAAATATCGATATATTAGGGGCTACCATCCTTGCTCTCATTGCTCACCAACACTGCCTATCTTTCTGTTACAGCTTTGTGGAGACGGGGGGTGGGGGTTCTGTGTTATAATTTATTTTTTATTTCTTACCTACCATATTCTATTTGTTTTTCTTTTATTGGATTATGGGGGTATTTTAATATAAAAAGTGGTGTGAGCCATCTTGAGTATTCAGGTGTATAAGTGCAAAGGTGGGACATATGTAGCTTAATGAACAAACAAACAAATAACAATCATCCTTAGTTTTGTTTTCCTGCAGGCGCCCCTGAGTTAGCTTGGAAATAATCTCTAGATTCAGTTTGATGAATATGTGCAAAACGAGCCCATTAAAAGGTGCTTGGAAAGCAAGGCGATTGTTACATTTGACCCATCCATGTGCAGATTGAAATCTGAGTGAAAATTACCAAATGCCATCTAAATAAATATGCAGCTGGCATTTCTTCTACCAGCAATCAGTCATTGCTGGGTTGTTGTTATGTGGTTTTGTCTCTCTCTCTCTCTCTCTCTCTCTCTCTCTCTCTCTCTCTCTCTGTGTGTGTGTGTGTGTGTGTGTGTGTGTGTGTTTTAAATGCATGATTCCACAGCTAGAAAAAAAATACACACCAGGAAAAACTTGACTGGAAGAAATTCAGAATTTTATAAGATAAATATCCATGCCACTCAAGGTTTTTTCTCTTGTTAGAATTCTAGTTTTGATCTCATTTCACCCTTCTTTGTAACCTTTATTTTGACAGGAAAGAAACACATTAATCAAGTTCTGAATATGATTAAATCTGGGGGGGCGCGTGTTGTGTGGGGAGAGAATCATATGACTCAGAGCAGTCCATCAGGTAGCTGACACAATTATAACCCCTTGCTCATTATGCTAGTGGGTTGAAAATTGTGACAAACAATCTGGGGATTGTTAACAATCATGATAATCAATTAATCAATTAAAAAAATAACCAGAGTGCCTCGCAGTCTTTATGATGCTTGTGATCCGAACAACCTTGAGAGATAGAGCATGTTACTCACATGTTCTTCCCATTTTATAAATGGACAACTGAGTTTGAGAGCATAGCTGCCAATGTTTCCCTTTTTTAAGGGAAATTCCCTTATTCCGAATAGGATTCCTCTCAAGAAAAAGGGAAAGTTGGCAGCTATGTTTGAGAGGTTCACCTGAATCTACAAAAGGGATTCATGGCTTCCCTGAGCTTCTGAGTCTAGGTCTCCCACACCCAGAAGCCAGAATACCCACTGACTGTGACTGCCCTATGACAAATAAGACAGAGAAGAAGAAACGACGAATATTTTGTTCGTTGAATGTTTCCCCCTCCCTCTTCCCCAGCCACTGAACTTCCTTTCCTTCACAACTACTTATTTCAGCAAGGAACCACAGGAATATGGTTGTCATTTCAGTGTCTTTGACGGCCATGCCGTGCCCATATGTAAACTCTCATTCCAGTAGCTGAGAGCCAGAAGCTAATGGTCTGTTACAAATCTCAGCCTTCAGAGTGTCATATAAGAACAAGAGCACAAAGAAGATGTTTGGCCACAGGCATATCTTTGGATCCCAGCCTCATGGGCTTATTAGGAAGATACCAGCCAAACATGAAGTACAAAGGCATGCACTTACGATTCCTGTTGTTGCCCTCAGCGTTAATCCTAGAATATGCCAACGATTGTAACAAAATAATAAAATTGTGAAGGGCTTGATAGAACCTAAGCACAGATATACAGGCTGCCATATTGAAATAAATTGTTGGCAGGATTGCTTTCCTCTTTTCTTGACTGAGATGGGAGCTGCTGCTGCTGATGATGATGATGATGATGATGATGATGCTATTATTATTAAATTAAATTAATATACCACCCTTTCTCCCAAAGGAGCCCAGGGTAGCAGATGAGCAGGTGCTTTTTATGAACAAGGTCCCAGTCTCGTGTTTTAGACCACAGATAAAGCACCTATTTATTCACTAAGGCTTTTAAATGGTTCCCCCCCCCCCCATGAAGCTGTCTCTAAACATGGAATTTCTGTCAAACGCATTATCAGTGAGGCTTGTGTTATGTACAAAAGAGTGAACCCTGACCACAAAACTGGTAAGAACCAGTTAGGTAAAGGTAAAGGGACCCCTGACCATTAGGTCCAGTCGTGACCGACTCTGGGGTTGCGGCGCTCATCTCTCTTTATTGGCCGAGGGAGCCGGCTTACAGCTTCCGGGTCATGTGGCCAGCATGACTAAGCTGCTTCTGGTGAACCAGAGCAGCACATGGAAACGCCGTTTACCTTCCCGCTGGAGTGGCACCTATTTATCTATTTGCACTTTGACATGCTTTCGAACTGCTAGGTTGGCAGGAGCTGGGATAAACCAACGGGAGCTCACCCTGTCGCGGGGATTCGAACCACCAACCTTCTGATCAGCAAGTCCTAGGCTCTGTGGTTTAACCCACAGCGCCACCCGCGTCCCTAAGAACCAGTTAAGGAAGAACCTAATGACTGAATGTTAAAATAAAAAACAACTCTAGATAAGGTGCAAGGAAGATTCTAACACATACAATAAAAATGGGTTGAGTAAGCTGCATTTCAAGGGCTGTGGTTGGTTGAGAGATGATAAACTGTGGGATTGCATAAAAAATAAACAGCTAAGATGATGCATTATTTCCCTATGTGTAGTGTGTGTCCTAATGGAAAGCTCTTGCTGACTCTTTGAACCCTGTCCTGTAATGCTTTGCTGAATAAAGTCTGTCCAGCTAGGAATTTGGTGTGAGCCTAATGAACTCCAAATGAGAATTTTCCCCTACACTCTTGCAACAAAAGATTCCCCCCTCCTGACATTGATTGCTCTTTGTTGATTTTACTTATTACATATTGCATTGTTTTCCTTGTAAGCTGGAAAAATTGACTAGTGGCTATATAAATTTGATGGCGATGGTGACATTTTCAGCAGCCACACCAAGTCTTCTGTAACTTGTATTCTGGTCCTTAGACTCATAAATTCCATTGACCTTTATGGGCTCCAGATTCAGTGATGAATTGCTAGCAAACCCTAAAACCTTTCTCCTAAGATACATATGCCAACCTGCTTTGCTGGCAGCTTCCACCCTTTTTCCCATACCCAGAAGGAAGATTCAACGAAACGGGAATTGGTAAAAAGGTTATACTTATTAAAATATAACAAGGAAGAACTTGTGCCAATCACATTTAATAAGTGCAGGCAGGTAGAAAATCAGATCAACCAGATCAATTCTATGACCCAAGCTGGTGCAATGGGAGGCAAATAGCGTCTTCCTGTAAAGAGACACCCACACTGTTCAGTCTTCAGCAAGTGGAACATGCCAGGTCCTGAGCGCACCAAACCAAGCAGCTCCACAAACCAGTTCACAATAAGAGGTGTTTAATGAAATGCCCCCCACCCAATATGTACCAGGCTGCCAATCGTACTATAAGTCATATACTGGCCGCACTAAAGGCCAAATAAACCAGTCAAAATAAAACCCCTGCCCACCATCACTCAAACAAATCAAGAGCAGTGTGAAGTAGGCAGGGGGGAAGTGCATCCACAGGCCAATCAGAGTGCGCCCCAAAATTTCTACTCAGGCAAAAGTGGGACAGTGGGGGGAGATTTCATCATCATAAATGGGAAGCCAAATCCCCGAACAAGTATGCAATGGCATAGCTATTACCTTACTGTGGGACAATCTATCAGAACCTGAACATTCCAGACAAGTTATCTCTGACCTTAAATCATTGTGATAGCATGAGAAGATGGCATAATGTGGGAGCCAGAGTAGTGTAGTGGTTAAGAGCGGTGGACTCATAATCTGGTGAACTGGGTTTGCATCTCCGCTCCTCCACATGCAGCTGCCGGGTGACCTTGGGCTAGTCACACTTCTTTGAAGTCTCTCAGCCCCACTCACCTCGCAGAGTGTTTGTTGTGGGGGAGGAAGGGAAAGGAGAATGTTAGCCGCTTTGAGACTCCTTCAGGTAGTGATAAAGTGGGATATCAAATCCAAACTCTTCTTGTTGTTGTTGGTACACCCAGTATAAAACCTCCATTTCCAAGACTGGATCCCTCGTCGAACTGAATGGGAAGGTTCCTAATTCTCTGCTATACACATTGGTCCAGATCCAACTCTATGTGGTGTGTAGCAGCATACATAAACCAGAACAGAAAGTATGCATTCATGTTCATCAGTTGTTTGTCAGAGAGGGGAAACCAATGTTTTCAATCCAACTGATGTTCCTTCTTGTGAATAGTGCCTATTTAGTAAACGGGCTACATATGGACAGTCTTGGCAGCTGAATCAGGGAAGGAAGCTGTCATGTAGCACTTCTTTGGAAGAAGAAGAAGAAGAGTTTGGATTTGATATCCCGCCTTTCACTCCCTTTAAGGAGTCTCAAAGCGGCTAACATTCTCCTTTCCCTTCCTCCCCCACAACAAACACTCTGTGAGGTGAGTGGGGCTGAGAGACTTCAAAGAAGCATGACTGGCCCAAGGTCACCCAGCAGCTGCATGTGGAGGAGCAGAGACGCGAACCCGGTTCCCCAGATTATGAGACTACCGCTCTTAACCACTACACCACACTGGCTCTCTCTTTGAACATAGAAACACAAGAAGCTGCCTTAAACTGAGTTAGACTATGGGTCCATCTAGCTCACTGTTACCTACAGCAAGGGTAGGCAATGTGGTACCCTTCAGATGATTTGGAGTAAAACTCCCATCAGCCCTAGACATCAAGGCCAGGGATAATGGGAGGTGTAGACCAGGGTTTCCCAAACTTGGGTCCTCCAACTGTTTTTTGACTACAATTCCCATCATCCCTGACCACTAGTCCTGCTAGCTAGGGATGATGGAAGTTTAGTCCAAAAACAGCTGGAGACCCAAGTTTGGGAAACCTTGGTGTAGACCAATAACATCTGGAAGGTACCAGCTCATTACAATGACTGGTAATGGCTCTCTGGGTTTGGGACAGGAGTCTTTTCCGCCCCTACCTGGAGATTTCAGGGACTAACCATAGGACTTTCTGCATGTAAGCCTGTGCTCTACCATTGAACTGTGACTCCTCCCCTCAGTCCTCACCCAACAAAGGAAATGTGTACAGAAGTTGCCCCACCACTGAATAAGGATTGTACTACGTAATAACAATGTTTTGACTATGGAACGCTGCAGCACACGATCCCTGTGGCAATGCTACACTGAGGTTTTAGACAAAGATGCCAGCTCAAGCATTTAGAACAGGAGTGTTAATCATGACAGGAAGAGGATACCCTAATCTCCAAACAGTTAGTTCATCTAGCAGTTGTAAAATGACTTAACTGATGGAATTGCACACAGCTGTCACGATCAAGGAGCCAAACTCTCTACTGAATCATTTGCTTTTGGCGTTAGTATGCATATACAAATTGATGGCCAGGAAGCAGTTCACTAGTGGCAACTGCCAGCCATCCTTGCAAGATGGCTGAGAGAGGAGGAGGAGGATTCCTGGGCTGATTGGTAATACAGTGATGAAGGTAGGGGGCGGGTGATTGCAGGTACTTTTGGCTGTGAGGGTTGAGTTATAGGCAGCAGCCTGACACCAGCCAGTAGTCAAGATTGAAGGACAAATGAGAATTGAAGGGGGAAACAAGGAGGCAGGGGCAAGGGGCAAGCTGGGCATCAGGACCCAAGAAAAATGAAGGATATGACAAGACACCAGAGCAAAAGAAGGCCAGGTTACTCAGTCAGGACTTGGAACAGGAGTTCCAATGGAGAACTCTAGAATGCAACTGGTCCCAGTAGGCTTGCTATCAGGGCTGATCAGCCCTGCTTGCAATGTTTACTTTAAGTTTCCAGTTATCCCTTCGTAGTTACATCTTTGTGTGACTCACACCTGACATCAGTGGGTGGGTGCAGTTTAGGGAAAACAGCCACACAGGTAAAATTGGGATCTGTGTCAGGCCTAATTATGCCCACCTGCATACATGCATTCAGATAACTTCAGTTTCAATCCTATACCTATCTGAAAGTAAGTTCCATTGAACTCAATGAGGCTTACTTTTGAGTAGGATTGTAATGGAAACTGCATCAGTTGGATGCATGCCATTGCATTGATAAAATAAATATAGGACTTTCTATCCCTCTCTCGCTGTCTTTTTTAAAAGAGAAGATGTTGTTATTTTGATAGCATCCCTGTGGAAAGCAAGTATCGAAGTCTTTGTCACTGAAATAAATGGAACTTAAAAGTCCTTAGCTGTGGCTGGACTGTGCTCTTAACTTTAAGGTGAAACTTTTAAATCCATAAGGCATTCAAGAGTGTGAAGTATATTTCTATTGATAACCTTTACTTAAATAACTAAACGCATCCAAGTCCAGCAAAAACAATTTCACACTCAACCGGTGATAAGGTTGAAGGATCCAATAATGACTTGAAAGGTTTAAAAGGAAGTAAAATATAGACTTTGGTTCATCCAAGCTATGAATCTTTTATGAAGAAAGCTTTGTCAACAGGTTGTCCTATACGGTTGAGGATTTCATTTGAATCCATTGTTTTGAAATGAAACAATGCTTTGCCGTGCCCCAGAACAACCTTGGCTGTCACATTATGTCACAACCTAGTGTATTATAAAGTAGGGCTGCGTACAGGCCCATTCCAATCTGATTTGAGACCTGGTCTGGTGCTTTGGAGCAGCCCCTCTCAAAGGCAGAGCTAGCTGCTCCAGCACCCGGAGCGGCACACATACTGTGCACCCAGGGTGGCGCAAGTCACCCACAGGGGTGGTGTGGCAAGCATCCCACGGGGGTGGTGCAGCGAGCATGGGGCAGCACCGCCTGCGGCGAGCATCCCAGAGGGCGGCGCGGCAATGTCACCTCCCCCCAGGGATGACACCCAGGGCAGACCACACACCCCGCACCCCCTTCCTCCACCAGTGGCCCCTCTCTGTCCAGGACAATGCAACTCAAGTCCTGAACCCATTTGGGGGCCTTGCACAATTATAAGATCAAAAGCAGTTGGGGGGTGAGATATATGCAGGCTGCCTATGCATCTCCTTCTGCCCCTCTCCTCACTGCCAGAATGTTCTCCCTTTTAATAGAATGTTCTCCCTTTCACACAACCCTGTATGCAATGATATAGAACTTCCCAAAGACAAGATATAAAACTAAGACGTTTATACTTCAACAAGTCTCCATTTCTTTAAATATAACTTTTACATACTGTATGCAATGCCAAAATCATGTTCAAGTACAATACGGGATATATCCCAGAACCAAAGTCCCATCCAAATAGTCCTTCATTCAATAGAGAGAAAAGAATTTCCACAGGTATACTTGTTTTTAAAGGAGAATCCACAGACTGGGAGGGTGGGAATTGTCCACATCCCCAGGAGTGTTGTAGCATTGTTCTCAATCACTCAAACCGCAGTGGCAGTGCCCAGCTATGTGAAAGCAGGACTCCGACAATGAGATCACAGAGATTTGGGGATGTGGAAAGTTTGAGGGGAGAGCCGAGCCTTCTGCCCCTTTCACCATGCTTGTCTCCCTCATGAGAGTTGTGCCTGGAGAGGGATACAGTCTCATTCCCCAGAGGCTGGGCTGACTATTTGAACCTGATACTAATTGAAAAAAGCTCAAATGGATAAATGATATCAGACAGATGTCCACCACAACCTCAGGCCTGTTTGTGCAGCAGGATGTGTCTGGCGACGACCACCCTGAGAAAGGCAGTAGGTCATCTGCTCTGCAATCCTACCATCTCCAGGTTGAGAAGGGAGAGAACCAAGTCTGATGCCTTGGAGAGCTGCTGTTAGTCAGAGTAGGCAAAGCTGAGTTGGATGAACTAATGGTCTGACCAGTAAGGCAGCTTCCTATGTTCCTAAGTATCCTGCACTGAGCTGAGGGGTTGAACTGAAGGACCTTCAAGGTCCCTTCCAAATCAGTAATTCTATGAACATTCCAAAGACTAATCCAGCAAATCTCTTTTGAGGGTACTTGCTTCTGCATGCTCAACAGAGGACTGCAGCCTTACAGTCAACCCAAACTTCCACCAAAGATTTTGCTCAGTCTTGCAATTGATGCGTTTCACTCTGCTAAATACAAACTCTTCTCTTTCTTTCATTCTTTTACAGAATAGCATGTGTGACAGCCATTATCTCCGTGCAGCTGATCTTATAAAATATTCATTTGAGAAGTATTTGATTTATATTTTAAATAATACTAGCTCCTCGGCTCACACATTTAGGTCAATAAAAAGGGTGATTATCAGCACACAATGACCCAAAGTATTGGTACCTGAGATAAAGAATCTTAGGCATCTGTGCTATTCTGCCTCAAGGCTATATTCAGCGTTATGAAGAACTAAAATACAGCCGTTTGGGCACTCAGATTCAGTCCTGGCGGCACAATTTCTGATAAGCCAGCAAATATGCACGCTCTCCAAAGACGTGGCTGGGATTTTTCAGCTTCAGAATAGATTTCAGCTTCACTGGGAACCTGAGACTAGGCATTTAAACACCTGATAGCAGTTGTTCTCTCCCTGATCCCCAAACACATATACCCACATATACATTTTATTTATCTATCTATTTATTTGCCTTAAAGTAAGATTGAAACCGATGCAGACCTGCTCAGGAAAAGAATGAGAAAGCTGTTAACAGAGAGCAGACCGAGTGTTAAATAGAATCTTTTGATTTCTTAAGGACTCATGGCTTCAGTGCCACTTACGCCGCCATGAGCTAGAGCCCGCTTCATCAAATGTTCAAATGTATATAAAAACAGGCAAAAGCCCAAATGAATCAAGAGGTACAGCCTTTACCTTTTTGATTTTCAAACACTGAAGTGGCTCAGCAGTTGGGGTAGAGGTGCTACTCGAGCTTCCCTTCATGAGGGTTGCTGTAGCTTACTGGAAGGAGTGAGATTGCTGCAGTACAAACACACTGGTGGAACCTGTTACGATATGAGAGCAACGCAGCTGCAAACTGGCAGCTTGGTGAAAACATCACATGATGTGACTAGCTGTGGGAAAGAATATTCCCGGAAGTTCACAGGCTTCTCAAAGCTTTGTGCAGAGTGTAATATGAGACCTTCCTGTTGCGTATGTGAAGGAAGTCTTAGTCACTTGCTTGCTGAAGACTGAACTATTCGGACATGTTTTTTGTAGGGCTGCAAAGTCAGAAATAAAGAGATGTAAATAGACTTTCTGACTATCTCCTTTCTCTTGCCGGTATGCAAGGAGGGAGGGGGTGTGCATTTTCTAACGCTGGGAAATGTCGCCTATCAAGATCTCCCTGGTCTGTCCGGGATGTCAGCCAGAGGAAGATCACCGGTAAACAAGCTCTGGGAACCTGCGAGGGGGCCCAGCCTCTCCCGAGGGGGCTTGTTTTCCAACAATCCAGCACTCCTGCCTGGGACACCCTGGGACAACATCTTCCAGCATGGAATGTTCCTGTTTCATATTCCAGATGCTCCATTCCATTTCCTCTTTCTCCCAGTTTTTCCATTTTACTTCTCAGTTATCCTGGTCCAAAACTGTTTTATACACTAGTAGCAAAACCCTGGGTCCCCCCCCCCGACATCCTTTTTATTGTGTATTCAGGATTATTTGTGCTCCTAGTGATATCAGACTGTTATACATGACCCTGTGTATGGGTGTTAGAGTAGGGGTAGTATCTCTGGTGGGGGACACATTGTGCTCCTTCCGGGGCAGTTTGTCCACCTTTGGTCCCTACCCTGCACTCAGCTCTCACCTGTGGCTCCTAGAAGCTGCCACCATGCAACAGCAGCCACAAACCGGGAAACAGCTTTGAATGGCCGGCTAAACCAGGTGAGGGTAGCCAATAGGTCTCAAACCCTCAGGGAGTTAGAGACTTCCCCTGCATGAGAAGACAGGCTCCAGCGGATTGAGCAGTGGTCAAGATTGGGGTTTCTGCATGTGCTGTAGAGGGAATTGCGAGGCCGATGGGGCTCGTCAACCTGGGAAGGTATCCCATCTAGGAGAAGGAAAAGTCTGGTCCTAAACTTCCACTGCCTGGCAGGTTATCTTCGGGAGAAGAAATCAAACCCTATACAAATCCAGAATGGAGTCCCTAAGGCGGTTGAACGGTGCCTTGTGCACCTCATTCCAGCAATTCCTGCAGCCAAGCTGGTACCAAATGTATTGATTTCCTTTCCTTTGGACCACATCAGCAAGTCTGAAGGGGGAGGGTTCCCTGTCATCTGGGTAGCCCAGGACCTCCATACACATGGGCTTGTGCCCCAAGGAGGTCACTTTGGTGCTGCTAAAGCAGCAGTTTGACTTTGCACTGTGGCGTTCACACATAGCCCCCTGTCGTTCCACGGACTATTGACCCTGCACCACCACAGCTTATCCTTTTTCCACTGCCACCAACCAGGTTTCCCCAGTAATATATTCAGACTCAGTCAGGTTGTAACGTATTAACAAAGATTCCAGTTTATTGTGAACCCAAACAAGTTTTAAATACTTTGAAACACTGTAATCCGATTCATTCTCTCTGTCTCCCCTCTGTCTCTAACTCACTCTGACTCCTATGCCTCCCACCCACAAGAAACCAACCAAACTAACTGCCAGAACCCCTGTGTTGAGCCTTAAACACAGTTAGGCTCCGCCCCTGGGCTTTCTTATTGGTCAGCCTATTAACCCTTTCTCTCTCTCCCCCAGTACAACAGCTCCATAATGAGTGGGCAAACGCCACACACACTCCATTGTCTCTCAAGGCAGGCAGAAGCCAACAACATTTTCAATACTGTTTACACCTGCAAAGGTTTTGGGGTATACATACTACTTCATTTCCAATCAGCGCATGTTCTGTAGCTTCCTTCTGAAATCCTGTAACTTTTCACACGACCCCTCCAGATGTCAATAATGTTGTGACATCAGGGAAGCATCACAGCACAAGGAATAAAGCAGAATGGTGTGTGGATGGTCCAGTATAAATTCATCACTAAAGCACTATTATTGCATCCATGTCATGTTGTAGAATTTGCCCGCAAGAAACCACCAGTCTGTTGAGGGTCCCTGGAATCTAGCTCGATAGCAAATTGGCAGCATGTATGTTGTTATAACATAACCTCAGTGTGCTATGAACTGAGGAGATAAATACTGCAATGGAGTGTGTCTGTTCTGCTTTTTCTTTCTTTCTTTCTAAAGCAGCAACGGAAATCTCTCCTGCCAAGTCACTTAGAAATACAGCTGCTAGCTGCATAAAGCAAGCTGTTCCTGCTGCTATTTTGCTTGCCGAGAATGGTGATATATTTTACTTGCTTGTCAGGCAATAATGTACATTTTGTTGACATCTTAAGGCTCCAACTGAGACGAAGGCCTCAATCCCCCCTGATCTTATGAGTCAAGGCTCTTCCGCTGGTGCCTATGGGTTGACTCTGAAATGCAGAGTTTCAAAACCACCCTTTCATATGCCCCCCCCCTTTGCTTTCTTTTACACACTGTAGAAGCATATGGCGAAGCAAGGTTGTCTCCTGAAGTGCTTCTAAATTATTGAGACAAAGCAAACAAAAGGTGGAGGGAGAACAGTCACAGGGACATAAAATGCTGCACCCGAGGAAATGAACTTAGATTCCTGCCTCCCACTTTAGTGACCTTTCCATCTGAACAATTGTGGAGAGACTCGAAACTTTCAAGCTGAAAACTTTTCCAGATACAGTGGTACCTTGGATGTTGAACGTAATCTGTTCTGGAAGACCGTTCGACTTCTGAAATGTTTGACAAGTGGGCCACAATGGGTGGTCAGCAAATCTCATTGAGAAAAATGAGAAAGGCCCCTTGGAAGCCATTCAACTTCCAAGGCATGTTCGAAAATGGAAGCATTTACTTCCGGGTTTTCAGTGTTCGGCTTCCGAAACATTCGGCAGCTGAGATGTTCAAAAACCAAGATTCCACTGTAGTTCATTTACTTTTAAATAGGTGGAATGTTCATAAAGTTGGGGGAAGTTGAATTGTCAAGTGCCAGAATCACAAGATAATATTACTATTACTATTACTATTACTACTAATACTACTACTGATACATTTATATCTGACTGAGGGAAGCTGGTGGCACTGTGGTCTGAACCACTGAGCCTCTTGGGCTTGCTGATCAGAAGGCTGGCAGTTCAAATCCCCACAATGAAGTGAACTCCCATTGCTCTGTCCCAGCTCCTAGCAACCTAAAAGTTCGAAAGCATGCCAGTGCAAGTAGATAAATAGGTACTGCTGCAGTGGGAAGGTAAATGGCGTTTCCGTGCACTCTGGTTTCCATCACGGTGTCCTGTTGCCCCAGAAGTGGTTTAGTCATGCTGGCCACATGACCCAGAAAGCTGTCTGTGGACAAACACTGGCTTTCTCAGCCTAAAAGCGAAATGAGCACCACAACCCCATAGTCACCTTTGACTGGACTTAAGGGTTCTTTACCTATAGAAGAGAGAGAGAGAGAGAGAGATGATAGATGATAGATAGATAGATAGATAGATAGATAGATAGATAGATGATAGATAGATAGATGATAGATAGATGATAGATGATAGATAGATAGATAGATAGATAGATAGATAGATAGATGATAGATAGATAGATGATAGGTAGGTAGATGATAGATGATAGATAGATAGATGATAGATAGATGATAGATAGATAGATAGATAGATAGATAGATAGATAGATAGATGATAGATAGATGATAGATAGATGATAGATAGATAGATGATAGATGATAGATGATAGAGATAGATAGATGATAGATAGATAGATAGATAGATAGTAGATAGATAGATAGATAGATAGATAGATAGATAGATAGATAGATGATAGATAGATGATAGGTAGGTAGATGATAAATGATAGATAGATAGATAGATGATAGATAGATCGATAGATAGATAGATAGATAGATAGATGATAGATGATAGATGATAGATAGATAGATAGATAGATAGATGATAGATAGATAGATAGATAGATAGATAGATAGATGGATGATAGATAGATGATAGATAGATAGATGATAGATAGATAGATAGATGATAGAGTATATATATATATATATATATATATATATATCTGACTTTTTTTCCAAGGAGTTCTAGATGGCAGACATAGTTCTCCCCCTCCCCATTTTATCACCGTAGCAACTCTGTGAGGTAGGTTAGGCTGACAGATAGTGACTGGCCCAAGGTCACCCAGTGAGCTCCATGGATGAGTGAAGATTTGAACTCTGGTCTCCCAGGTCCTAGTCCAACACAATAACCTGACGGGGGGGGGGGCTTTTAGTTGTTGTTAGGAAGGTCCCAGGGTAGGTTGCAACAATTTGAAATGCAACACAGCTTAAAACAAATTTGTCGGAAGAATAAGGTGGGTCCTAATATATGTGTTTGTGCTTCCATAGATGATAGATAGATAGATAGATGATAGATAGATAGATGGATGATAGATAGATAGATAGATAGAGATAGATAGATGATAGACAGATAGAGACAGATAGATATGTGAATCTATCAATTTCAGTTCCTCTCAGCTTCTCATTTTCCCAGATTTCCACATCAGTTTGCACTTTTTATAAAAAAAAAAGAAATGCACACACTTTTGTATGCAGATTTGGCTAACATAGACATTTTTGCAAAGCATTAACTGCTTCCATATCCAGACAAATATTTCTGTAGGCCAAACTGTTGTTTTTTATGGTGGGATAAATATTCCTCCTGCTTCTTCATGAAAGCTCAGCACCTTGTGAGCTCGGGGTTTCCACAGCTGTTATAATGCTGCCTTGTCATTTTCTCGCCTTGCACTGCTCACATATAATGCAGATGAGAGAGGGAGGCAGAGGCTCATGGAATAGCAATGATGAAGAAGAAAGCAGTGAGCTGGAGGATGCTGCAAAGTCAGAAGGGGAAATAAAACAGATGCTCTGGCCCTGTTACAGTAGATGGGGGCTAGCGGCTCTCTCAGGCTGTGCCTGGGTATTCAACCATGAGGTTTTGATCTGCCCTCAGAAAGGGACTGTTGCTATTGGCCACTTAACAAGAGGGAAATCAAACACTTGGGTGCCAGAGATGAGCCGAACTAAAGCAGTCCTGGTCCATTTGCAGAACAATATGACCAGCTGGACTACAATGGTTGCTTTTCTCGGGGGTGGTGAGCTGGCCCTCCAAATGACAATATATTATACTGCATGTGGATTTGCTGTTTGTTTGTTTGTTTGTTTGTTTGTTTGTTTGTTTGTTTGTTGAAGTGGTCTTGTTCTTCATCCTCCTCCTGCCTTGGGTACTCATTTGTATCTGTTCAGACTTAAGTGATCACATTTGGTAAAATATTAAGCCCACTTTATGCAGGCAGAAATCGCTCTCAGAGACTGAACCACTATCAAGCATCTGGGCCAATGGGCGTATCTTTCTGCATTTGTATCTCATCGCCTTCATTTTCAGATGGATGGAATGAAGCCTGAAAGCTGATGGGAAGGGATGATTGCCTCCTCGAATGTTTTCACTTGAAAATATTCCTTTATAACATAGACTGTCATTTTAGATGCTTCCCTTCAGCCTGTGACTTTAAATGGGTGAACTGGCCTTGGGAAACACATGGCTTCTTTAACCAGGAAAGGAAAGCCCTGCAACTGACACGCCTGGGTTAGAATGCCTGTACTCCGTACCCACGCATACAACTGAATACATCAAGGATGGAGAACCAGTGCCTCTTCATATGTTTCTGTCCCGTCAACCCTGATGCAGGTTGTGGCTGATGGGCAGGGCCAGCCCAAGGCATTTGGGCACCTGAGGCAACCCCCCCTCCCCCACCAAGTGACAGCATTCAGACGGATTGACAATCTGTCAGGATGCTGTCAGTGGCTCCCAGCTGGTTGCCCAGGAAAGTGTAAAGACAAGGAAAAGTTTCTTACAATCCTTTTGTATTTCAAACTTTACAGAGAGAGGCTGTAGAACCCAACTGCTTGGATAATGGCATTGTCCCAAGTGAATCTCCACCCTCCTTCTCTCCCACTTCCTCATTCATCACTATCATCATCTCCTCCACGGGTGCTGCTAAGGGCCCTCTGTCTTTGAGCTCTTTGCTCTCCTGCTTTCGCCAGGTTCTGGGAGGTGGTGGGTCTGGAATGCTTTCAAGTGACCACGTATCAACCAGGTTGCTCCAGGTTGCTCTAGGGATACGAGTGGAAGTGGTCTAAACCACTGAGCCTCTTGGGATTGCCGATCAGAAGGTTGGCGGTTCAAATCCGCACAACAGGGTGAGTTCCTGTTGCTCTCTCCCAGCTCCTGCCTACCTAGCAGTTCAAAAGCCTACCAGTGCAAGTAGATAAATAGCTACCACAGTGGCGGGAAGGTAAACGGTGTCTCCGTGCACTCTGGTTTCCCGTTGCATCAGAAGCACTAAGTCATGCTGGCCACATGGCCCAGAAAGCTGTCTGTGGACAACCGCCAGCTCCCTTGGCCTGAAAGCAAGATGAGTGCCACAAACCCATAGTCACCTTTGACTGGACTTAACCGTCCTGGGGTCCTTTACCTGTACCCTTTTACCTTTGCTCCAGCTCTGCCTGCTCCTCCTCCTCCCATTATTTCCCAACTTTTCCCCTCATCTGCCTCTGAGCTGTGACCTCCCGCAAACCCCTGTTGTAAATCTAAACTGTCTTCCTCTTCCTCCTCCCTGGGTCAGGCTGGGGAGGCTGTCTCCACCATTCCTCCTCTGCCCAGTCCCTGACACCAAGGACAAAGGGGTGTGTGAACAAGGGAAGAACAAGGAGGAACAAGGGGAGAATAAAGATTGACATCGTGAATGAGAGTGGGAGGAGACCAGCAGCACCTCCTATTCACCAAGAGGCCACTGTAGAGGTGGCATAGGGTGGAGGGGACTCCTGAGGAGGCAGAAGATCTGGTTCCAAGGAGTGTGCCACAGTTGCCACTGCTACTGTGACTACGGCAGCAGCATCAAGCAATGCATTCCTTGGAGGCCATTTCTGCTGCCCTTCTGGATCCTGCCGCCCGAGGCAGTGGTCTCAGCATGCTTCATGGGTGGGTCCGACTTGGGGTCTTGAGGGAAGAAAGGTGATTATGAGTTGATAGAGGGAAGGAGGAAATGAACAAGGACTGGGAAAGGAGGAGAGGGGAAAAGGTGAGAGGTAGAGCTGGGGTGGTCAAAGCCCAAAGTCTAATTCATCTCTGTAGGGTTGCCAACTTTCAAAGACTGAAAATCCTGACAGAAAAGATGCTGAGCCGTTTTTCAGCTTTTTTAAACTGAAAAACAGCCGACATGGGCTGCCGTACGTCCAGATTTTCCCAGACATTTTCCTGATTTCTGCCCAGACACTGTCTCCAGATATGTCTGGAAGTTTGGCAACCCTAATCTCCCACCTGCCAACCACAAAAACACTACATCATTTCAACCCAAAGAGAGTTAAATGATCACAGTGCAAGAGAACACTGACCTTTGTTTTGAAACGAAATATATAAATATCTAGCAAGCATGCAATGCAATGTATAATGGACAAAGTGTTACATATTTGAGGGGGTTTCTTTTGTAAAATGTGATCAGCAGAGGTTAGCTATACCAACCTGCACAAAAGCAAATTTTGCACCACTTTCCCTAGCCACTTTCCTACCCATTTCAGCTCAAGCTTGTCTTGAAACCCACATTATTTTTCCAGTCTTGAACAAAAGCTGCCATTCATGTTGAATTGGGTATTGATTTTGTTCATGTGAAGGAGCACGGATCACGACAAAGCAAGCGGTGACCTAAAACTGCATTAGAGCAGAGAAACTCCAGAATGCACACACACAAAAACACAAAACACCAAAGGTCTGCTGTGTTAAAACTCTGTGAGATCCGTCTCCAGGCATTCTCCTAATAGGAAATAAATACCTCATGATAGGTGCGATATTGTGGTTTTGAGGCTTAGTGGCAGGTGTGGAAATAAACATTTGCTCCTTCTTTTAACCCAGCTGCAACCCTCAAGGGCCGCCACTGATGAAAATTGTGACAGGAATCTGTCTCCACAAGGCTGGTGGTTCAAGCAAGGTCACAGCAGTTGACTTTTAGTATAGTTTTGAAGGCTGTGACAGCAATGCAGGCAATCTCATCAGCCTTCCAGTTTGTACATATTTGGAGGGCTGTTGGTTCCCCACTCCTCCCTGATGAGACCAAATGTCTTGAGACAATTGTTGGAAATCTCATCAGTGTCCCTTGCATGCCAAGGCACCTGAGCCACAAAGTTCCCAGGATTCAAATAGGCCACAACTTTATTGGTTGCAGATGTGAGCAATTTGGCTTAGGCCAGTGATGGCCAAACTTGGCCCTCCAGCTGTTTTGGGACTACAACTCCCATCATCCCTAGCTAACAGGACCAGTGGTCAGGGATGATGGGAATTGTAGTCCCAAAACAGCTGGAGGGCCAAGTTTGGCCTTCACTTGTTTAGGCATTGGGGTGAAGCCAGGGAGTTTGCAGGGAGTCCACTTAAGGGTAAACCACCGATAGGAGGTGCCCTATGACTTACATCAAATAGGAGCACCCCAAGTGGTCCCTGTGGGTCCTAGCCCACATCCAGGCTTCAGGCGGGATTCACACCCCGGATCCCTTACTGAGGAGGGGCAGGCGAAGGCAACAACCTCCCCTCCAACCAAATAAAGGCTTACCCAATGCCTAACTTCACAAAAGTTCTGATGATTGCTACTAGGTAGGTGAAAACCAAATGGCCAGTGCCAATTTGCCAAGTGGAAAAATTCCTACCCGGCCTGAACAATATGGCGACCTACAATTGTCCATAGCAAGGTCATATCAGAGCAAAGCATGAAAAGAGGGTGGGTGAGTAGGGTGATCTGGCGAAGGGGTGAGAAAGAGTGTGCTGGTCGGCTACACAGCGTTTAAATCACCCACGGCCACACCTACCCTGACGACTGATGGGCTGGGGCTGTCCCATGGAGGGCAGAACCCCCAGCAATGATGACGCAGCCGGCATGAGATGGGGAGAGCTGGCATCCCTCCGCCCCTTTGGCCTGGAAACTGTTGAGACCCGGCTGCCTGGCCGCAACGCTGCCCACCAGGTAAAAGGTGAGCAGACATTACAGACTTATTGAAATAATCCTTTAAGAACATCAGAAGAACCTACTGGATCCATATGGTGCAGCATTCTGTTCTCACAGTTGCCGACCAGATGTCTATGGGAAGCCTGCAAGCAGGACCTGAGTGCAGCCCAGTTTCCAGCAATTGGTATTTAGAAGCACTATTGCCTCTGACTGTGGATGAAAAGCATAGCTATCATGATGGTAGTTGTCAATAGCTGTATCCTCCGTGATTTTTTCCTCAATCATCTTTGAAAGCCATTCAAGTTGGTGGCCATCGCTGCCTCCTGTGGAATAGAGTTCCATAGATTAACAATGTCCTGTTTGGAGAAGTACTTTTGTCCTGAATCTTTCAGCATTCAGCTCATTGGATGTCCATGATTTCTAGTGTGATATATATATATACACATATACATATACATACATACATATATGAGAGAGAGAAAGAAATAGACTTTTCTCTATCCACTTTCTCCATGCCATCCATAAATCTATAAACTTCTGTCATTTCACCTCATCCTCACCTTATCTCTAAACGCAAATGCTGTAACCTTTCCTCACAGGGAAGTTGCTCCACCTCCTTGATCATTTTGGTTGTGAGAAGGCAAGTACCATACAGTCGTGCCTTGGTTTTCAAACAGCTTAGTTCTCAAATGTTTTGGCTCCTGAACGCCGCAAACCCAGAAGTGACTGTTCCAGTTTGCGAACTATTTTTGGAAGCTGAACATCCGACGGGGCTTCTGCAGCTTCCAATTGGCTGCAGGAGCTTCCTGCAGCCAACCTGAAGCCATGCTTTGGTTTCTGAACATTTTAGAAGTCGAACAGACTTCCGGAATGGATTCTGTTCAACTTCCAAGGTATGACTGTACTGACATTATGTTATACCACAAGGCTTTTATTTTCCAGAATCTCTGTATGAAAGAGAACTCTATCTAAATACATGTCATTAGAGTCATTTTAGTTTATGGTAATGGGTATAGCCTGATGATCATTCATCTGAAAGATTTCTGGGTGGAAACACTGATAGAATTAATCCTTTGTGTTTTGTTTTTTGAGATTGTAAGTCACAATTTCAAAGGGGTGAACTGGAAATTTAGTATTATGCTCTCCATTATAGTGCTATCAATAAAGCCATATGTTACAGTCAGTACTAAAATCCAATAATGAATTCCGATTTGCATGGATTTCCTTTATTTCATTCGCACTCTGCTCTTCTTTCAGAGAGTGGGAAACAGCTTACTCCTGTTTTCCAGGTGGCCTTTCCTTCAGGTAATTTATGGCTGCAGACTCTCTGAGCTCAGGGTGATGAACCCAAATCAATCACCGAGACCACCTGCAGAAGCACAATTCGTGGTCCCTCATGGACCAGAAGCACCACTCACTTCACTGTTGTGTGTTCAACTCTGTGGAACTTCCCCCCACTAGAAGTTAGACAGGGACGAATCATGCTGAGTTCCAGATACCTGGTTAAAACCGTTTCATTTCGGGAGTCCTTTGCATCATGAATGCTTCTCTTATCTTTCATTTTTTTGATGATATTCCATGTTTATATTCCTGAGATTTTTTTAATTTCTGAGGTTTTACATATTTTTATTAAAGATTTCTTGGTTTACAAAAGTTTGTGCAATGTTTATTTTTTTGAGTTACATTTTCTACAGATCAGTTTCATTTGTTGAGACATTAGTGTTACCTTAGGAAGAAAAGGGGGAAAGAGATGGATGGGGAAAAGGGGGAAAGAGATGGAAAACTTTGTTTTCATGTGTGAGTGGGGTGGGTGGGTTTCCAACTCACAGCAACCAGAAACATCATACCCAGACACTGGAGAGACCTGTCAGGAGTAAGCATGGACTAATGGTACCAAATAGTATGGGTAACAGCCTTATTAGAAAAACTAACCAACAAACTGAAACCGACACGGGGACAAATAGAAGAAGACGCCTTCACTCTGGTATAGAAGAAGAAGAAGAAGAGTTTGGATTTGATATCCCACCTTTCACTCCCTTTAAGGAGTCTCAAAGCAGCTAACATTCTCCTTTCCCTTCCTCCCCCACAACAAACACTCTGTGAGGTGAGTGGGGCTGAGAGACTTCAAAGAAGTGTGACTGGCCCAAGGTCACCCAGCAGCTGCATGTGGAGGAGCGGAGACGCGAACCCGGTTCCCCAGATAACGAGACTACCGCTCTTAACCACTACACCACACTAGCTCCCCTTTATCACATACACAGCGCAACAAGACAACAAGAATCCACCAACAGCATACGAATCAATATGGTTACATTTTTGAGCTTTGATTTATATTCTGAATTTTGTATTTTGTTTCTTTTTATTGTCAGGAGATAAAAAGACCTACATGGTGAAAAGCAGGATGTATGGATTTTAAAAAAAAAATAAACCCTCAGCATTTCAGATGTTGTCAGACTCTTCCCATCAACCCCAGCAAGCATATTCAATGGCCAATGGTCAGAAGCAATGGGAGATGCAGTCCACAGGATCCCCAGTCCTGATTTAGATCTCATCATACGCCTTCATTGCTAATTCACCCAGGAGGGGCAGGGGGCAGAATTGCCAGCTGCATGGCAGGGCTGGGCAAGATAACTGGCCAGTCGAATTTTGGGTCAGGAAGATTTTCCTGCCGCATTCCCTCTTTTCTGCTATTCCTCTTGTATTACAGTGTGGATGGTGAAAATTCTTTAGCGCAAGCTGGTGGAAATAGAATTCATTCTCCTGGAGTCTGTCCCCAAAGGCTCCGGTGTTAATCTAATAAAAGTGTTTTGCTTTTTGGTAGCTCTTGCACCTGAATCCCCCCCAGAAAAGCAAGACAACAAATAACAACAATGTCAACAACGGAATCCTGGCATTCCGAGTGTCCCCGACAACGCGGGTTTTATGTGTACACAAGGGAGAAGTGATACATTTTTATTGCAGGCTAGAGAAAGTGACCAGAATTGCTGATTGAGTGTGTGCTTGAAACAATGCAACACATTCAGGAAAGCGGTGTTTGTTTGGTCTTTTTGATTCATAGCCCGCCTTTCAACCCAAGGCTGCACCTCAAGGCAGTTCACAAGTCACACAATAATTTAAAGGCATTCTAATAGCAACACAGAGTATTTATGTGGTGCTTCCGAGTGTTCAGAGGGCTTCTTGCTGATTCATTATTTCATAAAACAGCACATAATGAATGTGCCGCCGCATCGTACAGCAACAGCTATATGCCTTTGAGGTTGTTGAAGGAGATTAGACAAATGCACAATGGGTAAGTTGATCAATGGCTACCAGACACACAATGGATACATGCAACCTTCAGGTGGAGAGGAAACATGCCGCTGAATGCTATTTGTCGGCAACAATGGGAAAAGGCTCTTTCTTCATGCTCTTCCAATTCTTGGCCATCCGTTGTGAGTCCAGAAAGACCTGCTTCCTGCCTTCCAGGCTGTCTTCCATCCAGCCTGGGAGGGAAGGGCCCTGACTGACTCCAGCTACAAAAGCTGAGGCTGCTAAAGAAGCCTGGAGAGTCCTGGAAGGCCTGCTCCCTGACTTGTAGGCCTTTTTCCACCTGGGGTGGGATGGAGGAGCCCTGACTGACTCCAGCTACAAAAAACCAAATCTGCTGAACAGATACTTGGGCTGGGGTACTGTTTAGGAGGTTTTGCTGCTGTAATCAATATTACTTTTTTGTGTCTTTGTTTTTAGATCTTATTATGTGGAAATTGCTCAGTTTTGTTGTGGGCTTTTTGAGGTGTTTTATTTATTGTTTATGACTACTTATGCAAATCTTTTCATGCTGTAAGCTGTCTCAAGCATGATTTTAACTATGGAAAGGTGGCATACAAGTAAAATGATGAGGGCGAGAACAAAGCTGCAAGATTTTGTACGATCCGTCACTGCTCTTCTGAGGTTTTTGTGCTCAGTCTCTTCCCCGTTGTGCTGCACTAGTTCTCAACAATAATGATGATGATGATGATACATAGACCTCTCAATAAAAGAAAGGACAAGACTGCATTAATCAGATCTCTAGATACATGGCTGGACATGAGCTTTCCCATCCACTGAACCTTGTTGAGTGATTGCATGATCCCCAATATATAGACAGGACAGGTAAACTTAGTCTGTAGTGTCAGACACAGTATGTCTCTGAATATCAGCTACAGGAATCACAACTAGGGAGGCTGCTATTGCACTCAAGTCCTATTTGAGGCATAGACATCTGGTTGGCCACTGTGAGAACAAGTTTCTGGACCAGTTGGGTCTTTGGTCTGGTCTATCAGGGATTCTCTTACATTTTGCATTGCACTGATGCACTTACATTTGCAAGGTTGGGCTCTTAAGGCTACAATCTAGAATCCTAAATACACTTACTAGGGAAGACTTGTTTCTGAGCAAATATCCTTAGGATTCTGCTGCAAACTGGTAAATACAATAGCCTTTAAAGTATCAGTCTTCTGGTAGAGAGACTCTTTCTCCATTACAATTTACTACAGGGCTAGCAGATGAGGATTAGAAGAAGAGTACAAAATCCCAGAACTCATCTACTCTGAAATACCATAGGGAGAGATGTGTAACAAATGACCGGATAGTAGAAAGGGCACCATGTATGACATGTTAACAAGTCTCAGGTGTCTAAAAAGAAGAAGAAGCAGAAGCAGGCTATCATCAAAGTAGGAATCAATTAGTACTGGCCATGTTGCTTGCATTAATTAACTAGCCCTTATCGCCAGATTACATTGCTTGTTTGTGCAATCCTCATTTTATTAGAGCTAATTGGAAATAATTATAAGTGATATGTTAAATGCTTAATTAAACTGTTTATCTATCACTGCTGCCATGATCCCATATAGACTCAGGAGTATCCTAAGCAAGCTTGCGCCAGAACGCTCTGTTTGGATGAAAGACTTCTGGCAGTATCCCATATCTGTTTCTATTTATAGGCAGCACTTATAACTAAGAGTGGGGGGGGGTTCTATTTCAGTATATGCTTTGGAGCAAACCTACCCATTTTGCTCCCACCCTCCATGTGCGGAGCAGAAAATGAAGCTGCAGATGAAGTACCATAAGTGATGAGAGATTCCATGCATGAGTCTGTACTGTGCTTACAAGGTGACAGTGGTGGCTTGTACCCATTGAAACTAATAGGGCAGAAGGCAGGGAGACCAACACTAGGTGGAGCTAGAGCCAATGGCAGGCAAACTAATTCTACTTTTGATCCAGTCTTCCTCCCTGTTGAATTCTATAGGGATTAGGGAACAGGAAGCTGACAACCAGGGCCACCTCCTACACTGGCTGCAAGAAAGACGATGTGAGGGAATGACAGGATGTTGACGAGTGTGCACCAGGGAAAGTGGGGCTGGAGTCTAGAATCATAGAATCATAGAATCATAGAGTTGGAAGAGACCACAAGGGCCATCGAGTCCAACCCCCTGCCAAGCAGGAAACACCATCAGAGCACTCCTGACATATGGTTGTCAAGCCTCTGCTTAAAGACCTCCAAAGAAGGAGACTCCACCACACTCCTTGGCAGCAAATTCCACTGTCGAACAGCTCTTACTGTCAGGAAGTTCTTCCTAATGTCTAGGTGGAATCTTCTTTCTTGTAGTTTGGATCCATTGCTCTGTGTCCGCTTCTCTGGAGCAGCAGAAAATAACCTTTCTCCCTCCTCTATGTGACATCCTTTTATATATTTGAACATGGCTATCATATCACCCCTTAACCTCCTCTTCTCCAGGCTAAACATGCCCAGCTCCCTTAGCCGTTCCTCATAAGGCATCGTTTCCAGGCCTTTGACCATTTTGGTTGCCCTCCTCTGGACACGTTCCAGTTTGTCAGTGTCCTTCTTGAACTGTGGCGCCCAGAACTGGACACAGTACTCCAGGTGAGGTCTGACCAGAGCAGAATACAGTGGCACTATTACTTCCCTTGATCTAGATGCTATACTCCTATTGATGCAGCCCAGAATTGCATTTAGCAGAATGGAGCAGTGGTCTGTGGGGACCCATGCCAGTCAGGAGGCAAGATCAGAGTCAGGAGAAGCTTCAGAGCTGGGGGACGAGAAGGTAGAGGCAAGCCAGGCAGGTAAAGGGCTGGATGCTTCCCCTCACCTCCCTTGCACCACTATCTTCCAGAACAAGAAGGGGACTGAAGAGGGAAGAGCAGAAACAGCTTCCACACAGGCGTAGTCTCCAGCTATGTTTGTGCAGCCCATCAGAGGAAGGTACATAATGGAGGAGGGAGAGTGGTCCCCAGCTGCTGCAAGTGCTCCATAGAGCACAGACCTGGAAGTAGATGAAGATGGTGGTGGTGGTGGTGATAAATGAGCAAATGTCTTCAGACCTGTAGAAGTGACTATGTTATCTTTGACAACAAAGAGTTAACTCTCTGCCATGTGCAATCCTTTGGCTGGGAAGCATCCTGGACAGCTATGGGGCTGAGGCAGACTGAAGTTGGCGGGCAGTGCCCCATTCGCCCCAATGAACCAGCTTCCCTTGTCAGGTAGTCCCGGTGGTGTCTTTTTCATTCTCTCACAGCTGCTTAGAGCAGCTAACAGATGTTTAAAGATGCTCCTAGGTAGTAACTGTACAGAGGAAAAGATGGCTGCTCTCATGGGCCTACAGAGGTGGCCATCTTTTCTCTCTACACAATGTCCCTTGTAGCCTTACAGAAAACAGGACTGGGCTGCATGAGACTACAACTCCTATTGCCCCATCCTGGTTGGGCATGATGGGAGCTGTAACACAACAGAATATTCCAGTTACAGAAAGGTAGCCGTGTTGGTCTGCCATAGTCAAAACAAAAAATTTTTTTCCTTCCAGTAGCACCTTAAAGACCAACTAAGTTAGTTCTTGGTATGAGCTTTCATGTGCATGCACACTTCTTCAGATACACTTGAAACAGAAGTTGCCAGATCCCTCTATATAGTGAGAAGGTGGGGAGGGGTATTACTCAGAAGGGTGGTGGGAATGGGTGATTGGCAGATAGCTGTGATGAGCCTGTTGACGACTCTTAACGACTGCAATAGGTCTTACAGGAAAAAGCAAGGGGTGAGAAGGTGAAAAATGGCTTTGTCATGTATAATGAGATAAGAATCCAATGTCTTTGTTCAGACCAGGTCTCTCTGCCAATCACCCATTCCCACCACCCTTCTGAGTAATACCCCTCCCCACCTTCTCACTATATAGAGGGATCTGGCAACTTCTGTTTCAAGTGTATCTGAAGAAGTGTGCATGCACACGAAAGCTCATACCAAGAACTAACTTAGTTGGTCTTTAAGGTGCTACTGGAAGGGAAAAAAATTTTTGTTTTGACAATAGAATATTGAAATCCTCAGGTTAACAACCCCAGCTCTGAAGTCACAATGTTAATAGTAACAAGTTATGCATGTTTTGCTGTGTGCTGTATTATAGCCAATAGAGACCAAAGGATGCAATTGTGGAACTGGAAACTTCTTTCAGAGTCTGTTAGCCTGAGCACTGGTTTCATACATCATATACATATCTTGTGAATACTCAGCTCAGGTCTGTGATAGTCCCTATTCTCACCTTTCACCATTATTAAGTTATACATAGTTCTAAGGTGTCAAAATGTCATTTGAGGCCTATTGCCACCCCTTGCACATGGCTTCTGCCACACCACACCACACCAAAAAAATTAAGGCAACAGTGGCATTGAACTAGATAGATAGATGAGAGAGAGAGATGATAGATAGATGGAAGCCATTGAAATCTAAGCTCCAGCAGAGCCCTGCATATTGTCGTTTTTTTAATGCTGGCATGATAAAATTTCTTTATTATCCGACAAGGTGCTGAACTAAAATTATGATTGCATTTATCAAGCATTTTGTACACAGCCTGGCCTCAACCTTTTGCCATAGGAAAGAAGAATGAAAGTAAGTAGGAACTTCTATTTAAAAAGGAATAACCATCAGAGGGAAAACTGGCTCACATTAGCCATTCTGCTTATACCAATAAAAGCA
The DNA here is from genome assembly GCF_027172205.1 of Podarcis raffonei. Classification (NCBI taxonomy): domain Eukaryota; kingdom Metazoa; phylum Chordata; class Lepidosauria; order Squamata; family Lacertidae; genus Podarcis; species Podarcis raffonei. The sequence goes on along the minus strand of NC_070606.1, from coordinate 83,207,651 downwards.
AATAGGACAACTAAGTTGATTCCTGCATTGCAGGGGGCTGGACTAGGGAGTTGCCTAATTTTCAACATTTCACAGATCAAAGTAGGGGCATTTACCCTTAGGTTCCCTTCCAACTCTACAATTCTATTATTCTATTATTCTAAATCAAGCTTCTTTATGTTTAGGGTTCATCCAGACTTCCACTTGCCCCACCACTTTCCCCTGGAGAAACCCTGTTTTTACCATTGAATCAGAGCAAACACCAGTAGTGTTTTCAGTGGATTGAGATCTGCTCCCATTTAGTGCTAAAGAGTGGGCTTTCCTGGGGAAGGCAGTGGAGCAGATGGAAAACAACTCAGAGGCGTCCTTTCTAGGCATGGTAAAAGCAGAAGTGTGGGTGACCTTTTGGTGCTAGTCAACTAAGTTGTACTCAGAGTAAACCTATTGAAATTAATAGACACTTCTCTGGGCCCAAATGTTTGTGATCATGGTTCGAGGCGTACAATTCCACTCACCATTCTTCTAAACTTTAGTTTTAAAGCATTGAAATAGCAAAACATGAGTGTCATTCTATGAGTGCTATGCAGATGCCTGACCTTTGTGAGATTGGATAAAAAATACTCACTCTGCCATATTTTTCCAAAGCAGAAATGACTTGTATACCAGCTTATAGTTTACAAGATTTTGACATTAAAAATGCATTTTTACATAACATGATTTTTTTTTTATGGCTTAAGTGGTGTAAATTGCAGTGTAAAAACTCCCTGCCCGCCATCCAGTATTATTTATAGGAGAGGCAATCATAGATGTACAGTAGTTGTCTACTGATGTTTTATAAGGTGAAGGAAGGACTGCTGCTCACACTTGGGAATTATGGACAAAAATGCACATTAAAAATATCAAGAAGGTCTCACCTGACTGTAGACTTCCTGTGGCACTTTAAAAGTAAAATAAAAAAATGAATGTGTGTCCATGTGAAGATTTTCTTATTTTGTGTTTCTTATGGCTAACTACAGATGGGCAACTGGCAGCCAATCAAAAGCAAAATTTCAGGTTTCTTCATCCTTATATGAAACTGCTGGGGAATTCCAAAGTTTCAAGAAGGCTAGTGAAAATTCTCAGCAGGATTCCATGCATTGAAAATATAGACTTGGCAACCTCCCTCTGACACCTCAGAGGTGGAATTCCAGAGGATGGGACTCAAAGCCAAAACTGTTCAGGAGAAATATATAATCAAGATGGTTGGCATCTGTTGTTACAGGAAGAAGAGGAAAGAAATATCTGACGTGGAGATTTGCAATTGCTTTAAGATCTAGAAATGTGTAGTCGGTCCCATTACTCCAATTATGAACAGTTCTCCTCATAAATAAGTTCTCAGAACTGAGCACCAGTTTCCCTTGAAGGGAGGTTGTGCACCCTGCAAAGTACAGTACAGGTGGGGAATGAACTGCATGGTGAAATTCAGAGGAGGGTGAATTTTGAAGGCAGGCTGTGTTTCAGATCACGTATTGTTGCAGAAAGTGTGGATTTGGTAGTGTTACCACTGTATGCAAACTGAATTGAATTTCTGCTCCATCCCTAGTCATGGCTCTGTGCCCCAAGTATTTAAAGGACCTAGCAATGTCCCTGTGGCTATTTGCTGCCAATCACAGGTTTGGAAAAGACACCTTGCCCCCTTCCATATGTTAACACATCTCCTTCCACTGAGGGAAACCAGGTGTGCTGTATGCGCCAAAGTACTTTATGTCCATCCGTCCATCAGTATCCATCGGGAGGGTGTGTAGTTCGGTGGTAGAGCACACGTGTTGAATGCAAATGCTCCCAGCTTCAGTCCCTGGCAGCTGTGCTGAAAATGATCTTGGGTTAGAACCAGAAGAACAATTTTATGCAGTCTGGTGGGACTTTATATCTTATGGTTCAAATAACGACCTGCACAATTCCTTACCTGCTAGTTTGATATTAAACCACTCAGTAATTAAGCTGCCCAATAATTTAGTTTAATATTAAGCAGTGTTAGTTTAATATTAAGCCACATTATTATTATTATTATTATTATTATTATTATTATTAATTCATATGTTGATCTGTATTTACCATTATTGTATAAGCATCTCTCTGATGACTTTCCATGCTCTCATGTTGAAAAATAAAATAATATATAATTTTTAAATAAAAAATAAAATATAAAATTATCTTGGGTAGAGGAGCCAACTCCTAGGGGCTGAGGTCTCTTCAACCCCCCCCCTAAAATATGTGAGGGGGAAGGAGGGCAAAAGTTGATAGACATTGCCATTCAAATTGATTGATTATGTGGGCAGGGCTTATTGATTATGTGGGCAGGGCTTACCTCCCCCCCAAAAAATCATTTTATTCAAGTTGGCACCTCTGCTTGGGTACAAGGGCTGGGAAAGATATTGGGAAACAGCTGTCAGTCACAGGAAGTGACTGTGCCAGATAGACCAATGCTCTGTCTCAGTATAGAACCATAGATGAGGAAGAAGACTTTAGTGGCAGAAAGTTCTCTGCTACAGCATTTGAGTGGGGTGGTCCAGGAGAGGGCCTTCTCTGTGGCAGCCCCTAAGTGGTAGAATTCCTTCTTCACAGAGGTGCATCTAGATGGACCAATGGTATGACTCCGTATAAAGCAGCGTTTTCTGTCTTTTCCTTCCAAATATAAGCCAATTCAATGTCGCCAATGCAAATCACTGGATGGTAGTAAACATTGGCCCTTAGGTATGATTATGTGAAAACAAATCTAATCGGGAAAACTGCACTGATAGCAAAGTTTGAAATTTGGGGGAGAAAGCATCTGTAAACTTTTCCCCCAGATTCCTTCTGTATTTCAAAACATCAGGGTGTCTTTTCTTCTAACCTTGATGTTCTCTTTGAAACAAGGCACATGTTCCTAGAGCTAGCCCCGTCTTCTCTCCGATAGTGCCTTGAGACATCCTTGCTATTAGTGATAATAGGGACCAGTGAGGAATTATTAAAAAGGATTGATTGAGAGTGAATGGCTGTACCAGGGCATCGCAGTAGGAGACTCAAGCTTGAAGTGATTTTATACAGTGAACAGAGGCTGCTTGGAAGTGGGGGAAGAGAAAACACGAAACCCTTTTCTGAATCCATGGTGCTTTGACATCACATCAAAGCAGGACCATCACACAGCAATGCGGAAGAAGGAACCACAGCATTTTTAAGATGACAGCCCTAATTTCTGAACTGAACTTTTAAGTGTTGTCAAATAAATTATTACTGACTCTAACACTTTGGTCGTTGATTTTATGGTGTGTAATTGGCCCTAGTAAATTCTTTCAAATGGCCCAGGGGAGTTTTAGCTGCGGGATTTTTTCCCTTCTCGGCACTGAAGATAAACAAGAACAAGTCTCTCACATAAGGGAGCTTCATTGTGGTTTAAGGTTTGACGAGAGCATGTGGGAAGCTGGCATTAATGGGCAAAATAAAGTGAGTTGCCTAATTTTTGACATTTCACAGATCAAAGTAGGGACATTTATTTCGCAGATGACAATAAACGGACTGGCCTGAATACATGCAGGGTCCCTGTGCATGATCCATCTGAACCAGGGGTCAGCAAACTTTTTCAGCAGTGGGCCAGGCCACTGTCCCTCAGACCTTGTGGGGGGCCGGACTATATTTTGAAGGGGGGAAATGAACAAATTCCTATGCCCCACAAATAACCCAGAGATGCATTTTAAATAAAAGCACACATTCTACTCATGTAAAAATACCAGGCAGGCCCCACAAATAACCCAGAGATGCATTTTAAATAAAAGGATACATTCTACTCATGTAAAAACACGCTGATTCCCAGACCATCCGCAGGCCGGATTTAGAAGGCGATTGGGGCGGATCCAGCCCCCGGGCCTTAGTTTGCCTACCCATGATCTGAACCCACCATTTTTGCTGGTCTGGATCATTATTCACTTTTGGTCCCATACAAATCAGACAAACCTTGAATCCAGGAAGATCAGAGCCTGGGCCACCAAAAGCAATGACAGGCCAGCCCTACTATTAGGCAGAGAGAAGTAGCTGCCTCAGGCAGCTGATTTTGCTATCTTGAAGGGTGACAAATCATTCGAAATTTAATTCTTTGTTATTGCAGGTTTAGAAATGAGGGACGGGCTGTAGGGCAGTAGTACAGCATCTGCTTTGCATGCAGAAGGTCCATGTTCAATCCTTAGCATTTCCAGGTAAGACTGGGGACATCCTCTATTTTAAATCCTGGAAAGTCACTATAAGCAATACTGAGCTAGATGGGAAATGGAAGGGAGAGGGAGACATGCTTGTGAGATTTTCTACCTTAGGTGCTGACTTAGATTGCCTGCTTTGAGATCTGTGCACCTTGACTTAGGGAAAGGGTAGAGGACCATTTGCTGTTCCATTTAGGTCAGTCCTTGGGCTGCCTTGTGCAACCCCTACTCCCTCTTTCTCTTTCACCCATGTAATTTCTACACTTCCATAACTGCACAAGGATCTGACTTCTAAATACCATAGGGATTGGAAAGGAGTGGAGTGGAATTTGAAAAAGTCTAGCGCATGTTATTTGCTCATTGCAAACCACAAAATCATATCTGTCTTGAAATCTCCTTGCAGATACAAAGCTAGCAAAACATATTAATTATGTGCCAGTTTTCTATATGTGGGGACACTTTGACATGGGGAACAAGTATATTATGAGGTTGTACCAGCCTATGAAGGTTGTACCAGTTTTAGGAGGGAGGAGGTGCAAAGTCTCCTTCTCCCACCCATCTCCCAGCTTTATGTTTATTGAGGGATTTAAAACCCTAATTAAACATTAAACCCACCCCTGAACTTATTCAGGAATGGATCCTGGCTTGGGGGTGGTCCCCTTGATGTCCCATCCAGATTGCAGAGCCCTGATAGAAAGTCTGTCAATTTACAGGGAAATAGATCCAAGAATTCTTTGTTAAACACTTGCAAAATATTTTTTTATATTTAAAAAGAACACGTTCATAACTTTTTTATTGGAGAATTGGAGAATTTTATTGGTAGAATTGGATGAAATTTACAGACAAGATTGCTCCTTCTGAGGATACGAGTCTTGCCAAATTTCAGAAGGAGAGCTGCAGTGGTTTTTCTCAAAGGGCAGCTATTTCAGTTCTGAGGTTGGGGGCGGGGAAGACTTAGTTTCTCATAGTTTTTGATAGGCAATCAGAAAGAAAGTTACAGGTGTGAGAGAGGTGCCTCTTGGTAAGACACCTACCAAATTGTAGGCAAAAAGATCTGGGCAGTGGGAGGGAGTTGTGCTAGGTTCTCAATTGATTTTGGGATGGGAAGAACTATAAAGGATTTGCTTTCAGTATAAAATACAAGATTGACTTCTCACTCACAATGCAGTTCTCCCTCTGCCCTAAGCTGCCTGTCCTAGCATATTCCTTAAGCTCAGAGACAAAAATTTCCCTCTTGTAATGCTGCTCCCTCCCACAAAGCACTGGGATTGGAAAATGCTGGCCATAGTGGCTGGGCAACCTAGGTGGGGTACAAATAATAAAGGAGCAGGTGGCGCTGTGGTCTAAACCACTGAGCCTCTTGGGCTTGCTGATCCGAAGGTCAGCAGTTCAAATCCCCGTGAATGGGTCAGCTCCCGTTGCTCTGTCCCAGTTCCTGCCAACCTAGCAGTTTAAAAGCACACCAGTGCATGTAGATAAATAGGTACTGCTGCGGTGGGAAGGTAAATGGCATTTCCGTCTACCAACTTTATCATCTTCATTAGACACTTAGAATATTTTTTCATGTCACTCTTCAAAGGAATACGTCAGACAGAAAAATACAAGAGAAGATGAAGAAATTAGAAATGAATGTATTACGGCACTGACAAAATAAGATTTGTATTTTGTACATAATGGACTTGGTTGTCAACTGAATAAGCTACATTTTAATATCTTATGCTACAATGTTGATTTTGACAGTATGAGAAGCTGTGTCTAATTTTTTGAGAAGTAGTTTCTAGTAAATAACTTTGCAATTGTTATCATACAGCCTACTATGTTTTTGTGGAGAAATGCCGGCTCCCTCGGCCTGAAAGCAAGATGAGTACCACAACCCCATAGTCATCTTTGACTGTCCAGGGGTCCTTTACCTTTTTACCTTTACAAATAATAAAAGCAGTGGTATTAGTAGTTGTAAAATCATCACCTCTTACTACAAACTAGACCTGCTGCTCACCAAGGAACAATCTAAGTCCTGGCATTTTTCTTAAACTAGAAATCCATCATTTTGGATTTTACTCCTTGCTCCCTTATATGGTAAGCTTAGGTATATACTTTTTCTTTTAGCAGACACTTTCCTGCAGCTTTTTCTTTTTAATGCCTGGATTGAGAGATTGTAAAGAACTTCAGGAGTACCTGCCTCGACTTATGCAACCTTGAAGGCAGCCCTGTTCAGGGAAGTTTTTAATATGTGACATTTTAGTTTATTTTTCATCTTTGTTGGAAGCCGCCCAGAGTGGCTGGGCAAGCCCAGCCAGATGGGCAGGGTACAAATAATAATTATTATTATTATTATTATTATTATTATTATTATTATTATTATTATACAGATCCTGTATCTCCTCGAACAAGCCCCAAATCCCTCTCATCTCCTTGTCTTAGGTCAGAATTTGTCTGACTCTAACCCTTATTACATTGCTTCAGTGAATGAATACACCCCTTATGCCAGTATTGCAGTTCAGTAATTCCCAAGGCTGTAAATAAATCTGTCTTTCCCAAACAGCCTTTTAAGGTGCCAAGGAATATTTTGATCACACTCTTATCTTGGATCCATGAGCCAAATGTTCTCTCTTTCCTGCCAGGCACATTTGTCAAATCTGAATTTCTCAAGCTACACCAAGGGAGTCTGCAAACATACCCACAACAAGTTTAAATAATCTATCTGCCAATTTTGGGTGTGTGGGTTGTGAGTTTTTTTGGTTTGCTTTGCTTTTTTGAATGCAACAAGAAATGAAATGCATTTTCGTCTTTGTCAGGAGTGCGTGCAGGAGCCAGGCCCTGTGACCAGTAGGGCTTCGCAGGACTGGGGCCTTCCTAAGTTTGTTCTGGAGAGGCAAGGCGCAGCCGCACAGGTGAGGCTGCTTGGTAACTCGCTGCACCTGGTGCATTGTTTGACCTTGTGTGGAGGGAGGGGAGGTGTGGCCATCACCTGCCCCTCCATGCTTAAGGGTATTCCATTAAAGGAATCCGGGGGTGTAGTCTGAAGCCTGGCTGGGGGCTAGGGCCTTGACACGAAACCGGAGGGGAACACCAGGGGGAGCTTGAGTTGGTTCGCATCAACAGGGCTCCCCCTACTGGTGGCTTACCCTTACTGGACTTCCTGCACAATGGGCAGGAGTCAGATATAGTCAGGTCCAATCAATGCCTAAGCCAATACTTCTCACATTCTGTAATTTCAATAAAGTTGTGGCCAAAATTTTGCCCAATAACATAAACCTAATATCTGTGTCCTTGTGTGAGTTATTTCCAACGAGGGGGTGGCTGCAGGGTCTCGACACACAAGGAATATAAGGTCAGCATTTCCCTTTGGCTCTTTGTCACAACAACATGTTTCCTGCCTAGCTGTGTTTGGCTTCTTGCTTCCTGATCCTCAGACCTCAGCTTCTTGACTCCTTGCTTCTCAACCCTCAGACCCTTGACTTCATGACTCCTTGCTCCTTGGCCCTCGGACCCTTGACTTTTGGACTCTAGTTTCTGCTCCCACCCCGCCATCTTGCCCCCCGTCCCAAGGTCCTCAGCCGGGACTTCGATCTCCCGTAGACCAGACCATGACAGTCTTCAGGGGGAAGAATTTTATCTGCAAGTGACACATTCTCAACTCTAGCTCTACTTATGTGAAAGGGTGTCACGTTGCTATCAACTGAACTGACTTCCAAATTACTGTGTTCAGGATTGTCATCTTAGGGTACAACCTCACGGTGGCTTTAAAGATGCCCCCTTTATTTGATTCCTGACTTCCAGGTTAGTGTGAAGTGAGAGCTCCAGGCCCTCTGAAGCTAGTTGCTCATAATAAAGTTTGACCAAACTGTGGGTTTGTGATGGCACAAAGACAGTGATTTTTCCCCATGAAGAAAATCCCTGAAGACAGGTATCTCATTGCTTGGATACTATGGGATAACCAGCCTCATAAAACCAAAATTGTTATTTTGGTTCACTGAGCTGTAGCTTTTCAAGGATTTCGCCTATCGGAGAAACTCACCCAAGGACTGTACTTGTCAACTATTGAAGTGTTGATGTGCATCTTTGTTTTTAAGTCCTTGGCAACTTCATATTTTGCTAGGAGTACAAGCTGACCCTTATCAAAAATGTTTGTTGACTGATTTCTACTGCTTAGAATTTGCTTTCTGTGGAGTTTTGCATGACTGAAAAGGAAGGGGGTCAGGAACTTTGGCTTCATTTTATTAAGGTTTCATTGGCATTAGCGCTACACACAGTTAGAAAATGGAGAAAATCAATATATTTTGTTCAACATGATTGAAGTCACAGAACAGAGTTCTATTTTGGTCTAGGAAAGTACAGCAAAAACAGAGTTGGGTGATAGAAATCAATTCAAGCCTGTAATTCAGAAACAATTGGGTGGTAAAAGTTTTATTTTGCTATGATTCCTATTAGTTGAAGTTGATTGATTCCGTGAATAAAAAACTACATGGAAAAAAATTATGCAGCAATGAACAACTTTCTCACTGATGATTTGTTTCAAAACCCACTGATACAAGTGAAACTACTATTTTATTTAAAGGGGGGAAACCGAGGCAAGTCACATCTTTGGACTTTTCTCTGGCTGCCAGAAGTGGGATTTGTGTCCGTCTGTAAGTCTGGCATACAGAAAGCAGATCTCTGCTCTGTGATGCTCAGCAAGATAGGATGCCCACCTAAGTTTCACGATGATCATGTCCTCCCACAAGAACATGCATGGCACAATCCACTATGACAGCTCATCCTCAGATGCCTTCCCTATTATGTGGTATGAAACAGGGCTGTGTTCTCGCCCCAGCTCCCTTTAACATATTCTTTTCCCTGGTGCTCTCATATGCCTTCAGCTTGACTGATGATGGTGTGGACTTTCATTCAAGGAGCAACCTCCAAGCTGCAACAAAACATGTCTCTCCCATGTCAGTTTCTACAGCCACAGCAGGCACTGTGACTCTGCAATGTTTTGACTTCACCCCTAAAGGTGCACTCCTCCATTGTTTCCCAAGACAGACAGATGCCAACAACAGATGCTGGCAGTGCTCTGCTGGCACAGGCTGGCAGGGCTGGTGGAGGGAAACTGCAGCCAGCCTCCCTCCTACCCAGGGCACAAAGTTGGTTTGGATGACTATGCAAGTCCAGGAAGTGTGAATTAGACTAGTTTACTTTGGAATGTGGAGTGAATGGAATTTTCCAGCACCCCTAGTCTTCTGGCTGAGATCTGGGTGTGCAGAATCAGGACTGGATGTCACTCAATTGCAACAAATAAGGTATATTTCAGGGTTAAGAAGATATGTCAGTGAAAACGAGAACAAATGAGAAAACACTTTTAACTTGCATCGGAAGTATAAGTAACAAAGACATCAAGTGGCAGAAATGCCTAACATTTACTAAGGTTTAGATTCTAAATTCACACATGTATTCCTGGAAAAATAATTACAAGACAAACTGGCTCAAGAGACATATCAAGCATACTAAATTCACAAAGAAAGAAAGAAAGCTTTGTCAAAAACTTTGATGTCTGTTCCAGACATCTCCATTTTCATTTTGTTTTACTGTCAAACTCATTGTAGCAGTGGTGACACTTGAAAAGAAACATTTGAAAAAGTTTCAATTTGACTTGAGGTTCGGTTGATACAACACAGTAGATAGCAAAGTTTTCTATTCCTGATTAAAAGCTCCTTTAAATTCTGGTAGTCAGATACATGGTTTCAGGGTCTAGTGCAGTGAGACGGCTTTAAGCCAGAGAGGACACTTGGGAATATGTGTCGACTGAGGCTCAAACTGCAGGTTCTCTATCATTTCATGGTCAGAAACTCCAAGCACAGATTCCTTTTTGAAGGGATCAAGAACATAAGAAAAGAAAAGGGAAACTGTGAGGGACAATGTTAAGATCTGCCAGGACAGCTTAGGAGGCATCAAATCTCTGGCTCAGCCAGCTGGTTCCTAGCTCAGCCAGATTCAGATGGTGGGAAGGCCTCAACACTGATTCAGCCAAAAATATACCAGCATAACTTGCTCATCCTGGCTCAGCCAGTGCAGGGTTCACTCCCTAAGCATTTCTCACAAATTAGTATAGGCACAAAGCAGTAGAGGTTTAGGATCAAAGTTTTCCTTCTCCTAGGTGGGCTACCTTCCCAAGTTGACAAGTCCCATCTGCCTCACTCTTCCTTCTAAAGCACGTGCAGAAAATGCCTTCTTGATTGTTGGACACACTTGTCTACTCAAGCCTGTCTTTGCATGCAGGGGAAGTCCCTGGTTTAGCTAGCCAGTCGAAGCCGTTCCAGGGGTGTCATCACTGTTGCATGCCAACAGCTTCCAGGAGCCATAGATGAGAGCTGAGTGCAGGGTGGGCACCAAAGGTGGACAAAGTACCCCAGAAGGAGCATGATGTGTCCATTACCAAAGATATCCATCCCCTAACACCCCATTCATCCCATCACTGAACTGGTCAGTTTATATTAAAATGGGAACTGAATCAAATTTCTTCCCCAGCCCTACCACACCTTCCATTCCTATTAATACCATTTAACACCTTTGCTAGTACTAAGTTTCCAGGTAATAGCCATTCCTGCATTTCTGACCTTACATAAAACAGCCAGTGATTAGGTGGACTATGATACATCATTTCAGTTACATATGGACCTCACATCCAATGCCAAATACTGGAAAGAAAAAAGGAGAACATATCATGTTTGCTTCATCCTACCAGAATACAACTGATGGCATTTTGTTTCAGCTTCAACTTCCAACGACTATTGAATACAGTGGTTATGGAAACAATTGAGTACAGCTTTATTACTGAAGTTCATTCACAATCCTAGAAATGGGTCACATGGCAAATTATTTCTCTGCTTTGGGAAACAGGTGTGCCTCTAACGACATACACCACCTTACGTGGCCATATCCTTGCCAAGACGAGGTACTAAGCAAACTGTGTTTGTTGTGCCCAGTTTCCAAAGCTTTGCTGTATCTGAAGGAGCAGCTGCATTGCACTGATGAAAAATCTCTACTTCATCCCTAAGAATGTCAACTGTTCAATATCCTCGGCATCCAATCACTGGCTCTACCAAAAGCATTACTTGTGGAGGGAAAGTGAGATAGTCTGGCTCCGCACAATGTTTGCACATACAAGCCACAGCTCACTTTCTGCTGAAACAGATTAACAAGCATAGGACATATTCATAGAATTTGCAGAGTTTGAAGGGCCCCAGAGGTCATCTGTTCTGCAATGCAGAAATCGCAGCTAATGAAAAGCAGAAACAAATAGATTTGTAAATAAAACAACAAACGTTTTAGCGATAAATAATAATTATGTTCTGCGTAACGCCCAAATAGTCTTCTAAGCAGTTTGCGAAGTCCAAAATACCAGCTACGCAAACATTAAAATATAAACACCCATAATTAAAACGCACAAGAAAACAGTGTCATTAAAACAATACAGCAATTAAAAACTGCAGACTGAGAATTCAAGCATACGCCTTTGTAGATGCAGGTGCACCTACAAAAAAAGAATAGCACTAACATTTTTAAAAGACCGGCAAAGCAATGCTATAGCAAGATCCCACCAGAATAAGTGGAGTAAGGATCCAGCAGATCAGCAGGTGAAGTGAGAGGCTCCTGCACAGCTGAGTTATGCCAGCATAACTCTCCATCCTCAGCTTGCTCAGCTGCAGATGCTCCAGTGTATTCCCCCCATCGTTTCTCAGCTGGGACTCAGCTGGCTCAGCCAAACCAGGCAAATCCTATATTGGCATAAGCCTGAAAAGGGGGTGCTCTGGGGGAAGGGGAGGGGGAGGGGTGGGACCAGAGAGTGGGGATGTAAGCTGGATCCTAAGCCCATTCAGCTGAGTCACAGGACCAGGCAACCCAGTGTACATTAAGCTGGCAAAACAGGTGGTGTAACTCAAATCCTGTTTTAGGCACATTGGTACCCAGTGCTCTAAGAAACTAGTAAAAATTATCATCTGCTTTCTAGTTCTCTTCCCTCTACTGTTCAGGCAGTAAGTTATTCTTCCAGGGCATTTGGAAAATCAAACTCTACTTATCAGAATACCTCTATCAGGGGAAGGGAGCCCTTCACCCTGTCTAATGGCTGGTCTGTCTCTGCATCTGACTTTCTGTAGTCTGCTGCCATTGCTGATGATGATGCAAGACTAAGGCTTAGGATATTGGTCACCTGAAATCAGTGGGGCTAAGTAATTTTCAGCCCAGGAATTCTGGTGTGATTCTTTCACAGACTGAGCTATGGCAAACTATATGCAGAATGGGAGCCTGTTAAGCTGTCCTATAAATGTGAGGACTGACAAAGAATGTCTTTTGGTGTGATATGCAAATATTTTGCTGAGGCTTATTTGAGATGACATTCAGAGAAGGGCATCCCAACCTCATTCTAATGTGGTCATTAAGCCACATCACCATCTATTCTCTGTATTTATTCTTGGCACATATGATTGCACAGCTGAGAGAAAAGGAAGAGGGGCTCCATGGTTTATGAGATTTTGCTGCCATCTTCTGATTAACGGATGTTGTTTGGGGACAGAATGATGCTACTCAGTTCAAAGAATAAATTGGTCCTGTCCCTTAGTGGGGCAAAGAGGCAGGAGTAACAAATGCAGAGATCACAGACATTATGAATGCCTGTTTATACTTCTCCTTTCTTTGCATCCTTAAAAACATAAGAACCTACTGAATCAGGTCAATGTCCTATCTAGTCCAGCATCCTGTGGCCAGTCAGATGTCTGTGGGATGCCAGCAACAGGACCCGAACATAAGAGCATTTCCCCCTTATATGGCTTCCAGTAACTGCTATTCAGAAGCATTTCTGCCATCTGCTATGGAGGCAGAACTCAGCCATCATGGCTAGTAGCCATGGATAGCTTTAGCCTCCATGAATTTGTCCAGTCCTCATTTCAAGCCTTCCAAGTTGGTGAGTGCACACCAACTTTTTTTGGAGCAAGCCCCACTGAAATCAATGGATGTTACACTTGAGTAGACAGAATACACAGTAAAGCTGCATGCACACCACATTTTAAAGGCAGGTTTAAAGCACATGATCGCCGAAGAATTGATGCTTTTGAATTATGGTGCTGAAGGAGACTCTTGAGAGTCCCATGGACTGCAAGAAGATCAAACCTATCCATTCTTAAGGAAATCAGCCCTGGGTGCTCACTGGAAGGACGGATTGTGAAGCTGAGGCTCCAATACTTTGGCCACCTCATGAGAAGAGAAGACCCCCTGGAAAAGACCCTGATGTTGGGAAAGATGGAGGGCACAAGGTGAAGGGGACGACAGAGGACAAGATGGTTGGATAGTGTTCTCGAAACTACCAGCATGAGTTTGACCAAACTGCGGGAGGCAGTGGAAGACAGGAGTGCCTGGTGTGCTCTGGTCCATGGGGTCACAAAGAGTCGGACACGACTAAACGACTAAACAACAACAACAAAAAGCACATGACTTTCCCCAAAGAGTCCTGGGAACTGTAGTTTGTTAAGGGTGCTGGAAATTGTAGTTTTGTGAGGGTTAAACCATGGTTCCCAGGATTCTTGGGGGGTATGGTGTGTGTATACAGCCTCAGTCTTAAATAACATGCTTCCAACTGAACATACATAGGACTGAGCTGTAAAAGACAAATCCATGAGCACTACAGGAAGTTGACTGTACTGACAGAGTTGCTGTGGAAAGCATCCAGAGGCAGTACCAAACTTCAGAAACTTGCATAATAGCCCACAGGTTTGCAATCTAGACTTCAGCCTTTTATGTCAAACATTTAATACAAAAATAGCACAGCAATAAGGTCAGAGTTGCAGTCCCTTGCATACCAGCATCTTTCAAGGCATGCAATTACCTTGAGAACAGAGCCTCTCCTTACTACATGTAGAAGAGATGTCTACAACTCAGTTTTCTTCTCACATATACTAACCAATATCATCTTTAACTTGCTGACTTTTCCAATCCTCAAAAGAAAGCTCATCTCTTTATTTCCAAGTCACTGCTTTGATCCTTCTACAAAATTAATTCTTTTGATGAGCTGCGATAGCCTACTGATCACACCAGTGCCGAGAACTTTCCTTCACTTCTTTGACCTCTCTCCTACCTTAAGCACACTTGAAATTCTGCATTCACTACTTCATTCTGCTGATTAATTGATATTTTGATCAAGTTCATTTCGGGGAGATGTTACTTCAGTCTTAGAAGGTATAAAGTGAAGGAAGACAGGGGAAATTGTACTTTCATGTTATCAATTATGTATTTTAAGATATAGCAAGGCATCGGCCTATATTCTAGAATTTTTACACTACACAGATGAAACTGAGATAAACTGGAAGGTGGGAGGCTGCAGTGTCCAGCTGCTCCCAACGAATGTCAATCAAAGAATGACAGAAGATGGCCAGGATGCTGAGAGATGGACCTGGTATAAATCAGTTCCCATGTTCTCTCCAGGAGAGCCTAACACTACAGTATTAAATTTTTGCATTGTTTGTATATCATTCAGCGAGCTTGGTCAAAGACTAGAAAATGAGGGTGACTCTTCAGCTCATAAAAATGGCACATAAACAGAAGCAAACCAACGGTGTTCAGAATGTGACAGCTTGTATTGTTTATTATGAACGTGGATCTCCAGTATTACCAGCACACAGAGAATCAAAAAACACTGCTGCCCACATACCACAAATGGACCTGCATTTTATCAGAAGTGGGTTATTGTATGACTGGAATTTGCCAGATATATACGGAATATTGCAGTCGGAAGCAGTGTATGGGCAGAAATCAGTGAAAATGTCCAGAAAAATCCAGACGTATGGCAGTCCATGCCATCAGTGGTTTTTCACAAAAGCTCAACAGTTTGGGGCAAAACGTTTTTTAAAAAATAGTTTTCTTATACTTATTCTTCATGCATTGTTCATCTTCCATTCCTTGCATAATTGCTGCATTTTAAAACAGGGGCTTAATGGTTTCCACTCATTTAAGCAGATGGCCTGGGGTCTTTGGGGTGAAAACCAGGGCCTCATAAGCAAAAGAGCTCCCCTTGCGGCCAAATCATTGTGAAACATTCCAAATTCCTAGCATTAAGATCAAGACGCAGCTTTCCAATTCATGGCACTGGCTTTCTAGGGACATCAAATGTGCTCATGCAGCAAGTTACTCAATGCAGTGTTCAGACCAAAAGTCTGTATAGCACTTAAGGGCCAATGAGGATAGTTAAATAAATTGCATATTTATTTATTTATTATTTTGTAATTAGGCAAACAAATACTTCTTTCTCTTTTTCTTGCTTGTCACGTGCAAATTGTTTATCAAATGTGTTTATCCAAGAACCAGTCTTGATCTATCTCTTTGGAAAAACCAGTTAACTACATTTGCAAATGTGTATTTTAACGTTTTGGTGAAATAACTTTATCATGTATTTTACTTATGTGTGTTTTGTATTTGACTTTATACTTGTGAACCACTTAGAAGCAATTAATCAGTATGTAAATTAATTTAATCATCATCATTATAGAACCATAGAGCTGGAAGGGACCCTGAGGAACATCTATAGTGTACACAATTTTACTTGTACTTTTCTTTACAGTTCTTCCACAGACTGAGGTCTCATCATTATAGCAATTCT
Organism: Podarcis raffonei; assembly: GCF_027172205.1. NCBI lineage: Eukaryota > Metazoa > Chordata > Lepidosauria > Squamata > Lacertidae > Podarcis > Podarcis raffonei. The sequence goes on along the minus strand of NC_070606.1, from coordinate 83,191,841 downwards.
TGCTGATTCAAGGGGATTAGAGCATCTAGCAGACAGCCTAGTAACCCAAGCCTTAATTAAATTCTAACACTTACTGGACCCAGGAATTTAGGGGAGCCTGGCACCCACCAACTCATAACAGGGGCATTCCTATCAAACATGAATAAATGAACCAAGTTTTCCAAAACCCTTCCAACACAAAGGGGAAAGGGAGAGATTATTTTTTGCCAACCTGTCTGGCATTCTGTACCAGAGGAGGATGACCTTGAGTGAGGCCACCTGTAAGCCACCAGAGATGGTTTTAAAAGAGGGGATTGTCCAGATACCTTTTCATTTGTAATGTTTGATCTGGTGGCCTATTTCTGATTCCCATACAATTTGACAGCTTCCAACATCCCCTAATACAGAGCAATTCATTAGAACAAATGTCAATTTTAAGCCTCAGAATGAATGCTGCCTTCATCCTGGACACAGAGACACTCTATTCATTTTATGAACATCTCCATGTTTTAAAAAGTCCCTCTTTCTTCACCTTCTCTATCAAAAATGTCAAAGAAATTTTGTTATGTCAAAGTATTCAGCTTAAGAAAAAGCTCTCTTGTTCCAGCAGCTAAATTTCTTTGTTATGAAATAGTTTAATCTTTTCTACTCATGTTTCACAGAATGACATTTTTTTTTTTTTTACTACAAGGTCTGAATAAACTTAAGAACTATATGGAAAAAAATAATTAATGTATTTTGCAAATAAAATTGCCTAAAAAAGGAACCTTATATTTTTCACCTCTTTCAATATATATAAGTTGTTCTGTGGTTAAAGGAAAACAGTTTCAAGATTAGAGGGGGAGTCACTGAAGGGAAGTGGGAGGCAGAGAGAAAATATAGGAAGGATTTGATTTAACGTTTGATTTAAAATTTCTGTTTCATTTTTCCTCTCTAAGGGAGATGCCCAAATGAACTAACAAGGTTAAAAAAAACACACTTTAAAAATACAAAACCTAATAACTGCAATTACATAGCAAAAAGCAAGATATCACCCGACTAAAATACAGTATAAAGATAACACACAATAATCAGCCATATGCCATTGTTATCCAAACATAAATAGAGTCAAGGTTTAGCATCTAGTCCAGTGGTAGTTTATTTAGCACTTAGTCTGTGCAGGTAGCAGAATTTTGAAGAATATGTTGGTAAAACCTGAGATGGTATTGGCTTTATGGTCACCTTCTGCTGTCTTTAGCTTGGATGATTCTTGGAGGTGCCCTTTAGGCTTGGCATGCACAACTTAGTCGATGCTGGGCAGCAAGTCCAGATTACACAGGTCAGGTTCACACACCCAAGGTTCATATAGCAATGAGGAAGAATTTACTTCCAGTCCTTTTTCAATTTCATTAATTTATTATATTTCTATGCTGATTTTCATTCAAATGAATCCCAAAGTGGCTAACAAACCATAAATAACCGTAACATGATATGACATCACAAATACATCATAAACCTTATAGAATAATTAACAAATCGTCAGTGAAGCAATTGCAATCTATAAACGCTTATAAAGCAACAACTAAAAAAATAAGCTAAACATCACAATTAAAGCAATGGACTCACAGGTCTGTGGGGAAATGGAAATTGTGCATCTCATAATCAAAATTATGAGATATAAGCTTGTATTAAAGTGGTCATCAAGAATGTTTCATAGTAACAACAAGGAAGACAGATATCCCATGGGAAGAAGTCAAGATTTAGAAAGTAAATTGGTTTTAGATGTTAAGAACAACTAAGCTTTTTATGGATTTCCCTCTTCCCAAAGAATGAGATAATAGGTACCAAAGAGATTCTACATTTGTTTGATGTATGGTTTCTGGGATGTCACAAAGCAATATAATGTTAATGGTAAAGGTGGTTTTTGTATGCGCACACACTTCAGAAAAGATAAATCATAGGCACTTGACATTTAAATGGAGATAAAATAAAGATAATTAGAAGTGAGGAGACCTACAAATATTTGTGAACTGTGGATTAATTTGACACATTTCAAAAATAGATAAGGGAAATTAATATTATTATTAATTTGATTTATTGCATTTTATTACTAATATGAAATTATCTAAACACATTCTCCCTGCAGTGAAGATTCAACACATATGAAATCTGTCAAATAAGTAGTCTGCAAGTCCCAGCTAACTGCATGCAAAATATATAATAGTTATATTTTGCCTATTCTAAACCCGATACAAAAATCCTAGCATATGTTGAATGGATTATCATCAGTGAAAGACGCATAAATGGTTGCCGGTTTATCTTACCACCTTTTATAATGAGTTACTGGGCTATTTTAGAACCACATTAAGATAACTTTATTCCAATGTCTATCAAGACAATTATAGCAATGCACAAAGTCATTCTACTGAGGCACCATATTGCAATTGTATGATCATTCATTTGGATGGAATGTGTGAATCTACGGAGGATAGTAACAAAGATTATTGAGGTCAGATATCCCATCATCTCTAACTATTGGCCATGCTGGCGGAAGCTGAGGGGAGTTGGAGTCAAACAGTATAGAGAAGGACAAAGGTTCCCCATACCTGTTTTAGATTCTGAATACAATCCCCCAAAATATATTTATTTAATTATTTAGGGGAAAACAAATCCACACTGAAATAAATCGGGCTTGCTGCTTTTTGTTTTATTGTTGAGTATTAGCATTACTTCTTCTTCTTCTTCTTCTTCTTCTTCTTCTTCTTCTTCTTCTTCTCTTCTTCCTCCTCCTTCAATGAAAGAGTATCTTCTAATATTACTTAGGAGCCTGCTACTGATTTAAGTTTTTCTATATACTCCAGTTAAAGAGAAGCAATCAGCTGAATCAAAACATCAACCACTCTCTTGACAATGTATCATATTATTTTGACAACTAATTATCATTATTGTACTACATAAAGTGTGATAGATGTTTACAAGTAAACCAGAGGTTGAATCTCTCTAAAGATATGATCAAAGCAATAAAGCTGATAGATTTATGGCGTGACAACAAAGGATAGGCAAGAGCAAAATGAGAAAGATTAAAACAGTTAGGCTTGTCCCTCAACATAAAATCAGAATAAATGTGCATTTGTTTTATTACTCAGTATGTAATATGTAGTAAGATAATGGAGCAGTGAACTTTAAAATGGAAGTTGGCAACTGCATTTATATATCCTATTTCTAAAGTGTCTGCCACATCCTAGGGTGGAAATACATGAACATTATCTGTTGATGTCAAAACTCAGTAAATGGTGGTTTGCTCAGAAAGTGGCTTATTAACAAGGCAGGATATCCAACCAGGACCATTGTTTCTGGTCGCCTCTGAGCTGGACCATAGGGTTACATCTGGGGAATTGGGAGGAAAGAGGGTGTGATCAAATAAAATGAGCTGGTTTTCTTGACAGCAACACCACAGGATCCAGGTGGTTGAATGCTCTTCCATTCAAAATATTATCCTGCACATTGAAAACAAGCACATTGGTGGACTAGAACCCCTCTCTTTAAAACATGAATCAGTACAGCTGAGTCTCAGATGGATCTACCACTTGCTGGTGGTGAGACCTAGGGCCAAAGATGTAGTGACCAAAAAAGGGAAGATGCAACAACGGTACCTAACCAATCTGACTTGACTGAATGATGTCCCAGGGCAAGTGGGGGCAACTTAGAGTGCAGGCAGATGAGGACAGCTGTAGATGAAAAAGAGCAAACATTTTCACAAGCAGTGCCAAAAAGGGCAGGATTTTCTTGATACTGCTGGGAGAGCTCTCTAACCCCTTCCCCATCTGCTTCATCTCATCAGTGCAAGCAAAAATCCAGTGTCACAGCAACTGATCTCCTGTAAGATGATCAAATACATTTTTTTATTTTTTAAAAAAGTGGTGGTTCTATGCCACCAGTTCACTCCTGAAGATTCTTGTCAATTTCCTAGAATCATTTAAATCATCCTCCAACCACTATAGGAATGGTTTAGCCTGCCTATAAGGATGTTGTGTTGGGAACCAAACTGGACTGAAGTGTCAACTTCTTGATGCAAGCTAGAAGCCATTTACGAAGGAGTAAGTTCAGCCATCATGTTACAGGTGATGAAGATTGTTCTGCACTAATGTTGAATGTAGAAGTTCTTTAAAAAAATTATAATTCTACAGCAACTTTGAAAGTACTTGCCAAAGGAAAGGTGCATTATCAAAACGATGAATTTTTGAAATCATTTCAAGAGAGAGAAATTTCTGATGAATTTAATGTTAAGCCATCATTCATAGCACAAAAGATGATAGAATAACAGGCTATCTAGCTTAACTCTCTTCTCATTGCAGGAAATCCAGAATTAGAGTATCCTCAACAGATGGCTATCCAGTCTTTGCTGGAAAACTACCAGAAAGGGAGGGCCATTAGCCTTCTGGATAACTGGTTTCATTGTTAAACTTACCATCAATAGGTTTCTCCTAGTGCTCAGTTGATATTTGCCTTCCTGTATTCTAGCCCCATTCAATCCACTTCTGCCCTCTCTCTAAGGATGGAAGAAGCTATCAGTTTTGGTTCTCTCGGGTTCTTATTTTTTCCTCCTTAAATTAGCCCTCCACATTTCTGCAGCAATTTGCAGATTCATTTACTTTTTTATTATGAAAATACTACAGCACTTTGGAGTGAATTTCACGCAATAAGCATATTTTTATATGCAGTTTGGACTAACACACACATTTTTGCAAGCAACATTCCCTGTCAAAATGTATGTTGTATGCTATTTTCACAAATGTATTCATTTTTATGCGCCCAGCGTATGCATTTCTGTGAACCTTGGTTGGTTGGAGATATGCCTAGCAAAATTTAGATAAGTTCAAATTTTGAAGCATGTCTGCATTCCAGTTTTCATTTTGTATCAGAAAGTGTACACGTGATAAATAGAAGTTTGGACTTAGGCTCAGGTTGAAATGTTGTTGGTCATGAAGGTTCCTTGGTGGCTTGGAGCAAATCCCTTTTTCACACCCTGTTAGTGATAGGATCATCGTCCTTCAGAATGTATTGGCTCTTTCTCAGCATTCATTGCCGCCACCAAAGCTGCCTACTTATCTTCCCTTACTTTCTCTGGCGTGCTCTGGTCAATGGGGTCACGAAGAGTCGGACACGACTAAACGACTAAACAACAACACTTTCCCTATCTAGTTGTGGGGCAGGGGTACCAACTTGAATAAAATATTGTGGGAGCCCAGGTAAGACCTGCATAAGCATAATAGCGCAGTGTACATACACCATTTGAATGGGAATGCCCATCAACTTTGGGGGGGGCAGCCCCCTCAAATAATTACCATATTTTTTGCTCTATAAGACTCACTTTTTCCCTCCTAAAAAGTAAGGGGAAATGTGTGTGCGTCCTATGGAGCGAATGCAGGCTGCGCAGCTATCACAGAAGCTAGAACAGCAAGAGGGATCGCTGCTTTCGCTGCGCAGTGATCCCTCTTGCTGTTCTGGCTTCTGGGATTCAGAATATTTTTTTTCCTTGTTTTCGTCCTCCAAAAACTAGGTGCGCCTTGTGGTCTGGTGCTTCTTATAGAGTGAAAAATACGGTAATTGTGGGGGCCAAAGACCCCACAGCCCCTGGGAGTTAGCTCCTATGTTGCGATGAGGAAGAGGAGAGAAGGGAAATGGCAGCCTAGCAGACTGTTCAAAGCAAAGCTCCTCCTCTGTCATAAAGTCTTTTCAAATGCTCAGGATCTCTGGCAGTTGCCGAATACAAACTACATTTCTCTGTTACACCTGAGGAGATGGCAGTACATAAGACATGATCAGAGACATCTATGGCACATCAGGGACAATGATAGGTCTTATCATACATTTCAGCCACTATCACAGAGTTTGGGAATTAGATGTACAAAAACCAAGCTCAACTAGTTCTTCTTTCTATGAAAAGGGTGTCAGCAAAAGCTTTTTTGCTGATGGTGCAAATTCAACCACTCCGCTTTAGTTGAATTTTTTATACCACATTGAATTTACCACAAATAATGCTAATGTGAAGATAATTCAGCGTGACCTTTCTGCCGTTTAAAACCAACGGTCCATTCATGTGTAAATGCACAAAGTTGAGGGAAAGGCATTGTGCAGACATAGTAGCCCTGATCTCTCTTTTTCATTCTCTCTTCAGTAGTAGCACCCTTGACCTTTAAGCTATCAGCTTCACCAGAATTTTGTAACAAATAACAAAGGGTAGACAAGGGAATAAACAGGCTTTGTAGAAAAAATGTGTAAGGAGATATTGCCTCAAAAGACAATTCTGAAGCACAGGACTGGCTCTGGGGTATATAAGAAGGCATCCATTTGTCTTCCAACCTGTTTGTCACATGCAGTGCTGTTTCCATTCTGCTGCGATTCAACTTCCAACAAAAATTATGTTATTTGTCTCATGGTCCACTGTGGCCAAATTTAATATAACAAATTGCATTAATAATTATGTTATCATTACAGTATTCCACATCACTCTTTTCAATGCAAAGGAAAACAAGGCAAATGCGGGGTAGGGGGCCAGCTGCAGAATATAATCACTTATGTATCATTTGCTGACCAAAAATAGCAGCAACAGCAGTGAATACCAGTCGTATTTGCTGGATCAATTGATCTGTTCCAGACATGGGGCAAACAAGCGAATATCGAAAATTTGCACTCCTGTTTCCATCAGAATTATCCGATATCCCTTGTTACGCCTACCATTGGGCAGGATGGGATGGGAAATCCTAGAGAGTTGGAGGAGGAAATAAGAACATAAGAAGGACTCTGTTGGATCAAGCCAAAGTTCCATCTAGTCCAGGACTCCGTTCTCACAAGGGCCAACCAGATCCCCATGAGAAACCAGAAAGCAAAACCAGAGTGCAGCAGCACTCTCCCCACCCGCAAATCCCAAGTAGTTCAGCCTTGAATTCTGAAGAGGGAGGAGATTTCACAATTTTAGGGGACCACTGAAAGTCTGCTAGTCTCCCTATATGCCAAACTCATCGCAGATGTAGGAAGTAGACATATTCAGCCTTTTCAGCCCCAAGGCCTACCTTTAACCCCCAAATGCAGATGTAGACCTACTTTTACATTTTTATTACATCTCGCTCCTTTCCATCTTTTTTTCAAAATCTCTCTCTCATTTCACCTGCCTACCAACCATAGCATCTCCTCATAAGAAGAGCCCTCCTAAAGGCCTATCTATTACTTTAGCATCTTTTTCTCTCCACAGTGTCCTGCCACATGGGATGTTCCTACATGATTACCTTCCTGGGATTCAGCTGATTCATTAAATAAACACGGAGTGCTTACCTTCTCTTGTACAAGGTGCTTAAGTCAACAGCCGAACTATTCACCTTCACACTCTGCCATTTGGCTTGAGACACTCCATCATCTGGGGTCGTCCCCCCCATGCTCATAGAGGTCAGGCTCCAAACTTTGGAGAAGGGCTTGTAGCTAACTGATAGAGCATTTGCCTATGGAAGGTCCCTGGTTCAATCCCTGGGATCTTGAGGTAGGGTTGAGAGACACCTTATCCGAAAGCCTGGAGAGGCACTGCCAGTCAGTGTAGGTAATCTTGAGTTATATAGACCAATATAAGGCAGCTTTTTATGTTCGTATCATGTATCAGAGTACACCAGCTGAATACCAAAGGTGTAAAGCATGAATGGTCAATGTAATGCCCTCCAGTTGTCGATGAACTACAACCATTGGCCATCAAGATGTGAATTGGAGCCCAACAACTTCAGGGGGGTACCATATTAGCTCCCCTTGCTGTAAAGAACAGCTTGGTATTAGAATACATGTGTGGCACTTAGAAGGCCCCAAATTCTATCCATGGCATCTCCCATTGAAAGGCTGTCTGGTAGCAGAGTTTGCGTGAGAGCTTTGGAATCTGCTGCCACTTGGAATAGAGAGAAGTGGGGTGGAATATTCAATGGACTGACTCAGAATGTCAGCTACATATGTTCAGAAATCCACACTCACAATGTGCCAACAGCGGTAGAAATTCCTCATGCCCCTCAAGAGAAGCAACAGCCCCTAAAATATGAGATATCAGAAGGCAGCGGGCTCTTTTTGTCATCTTCCCCCCCCCCCTCATTCAGTCCTTTGCCAGGCATAACCATCCAGATCTGTTTTCCTGCTCCTGGGCTTCTTCTGCTAGATAATGCATTCTTTGGCATGTAAACAGACATCAGATCTGATCTTGCAAATGTCAAGAATGACTTCAGGAGCTATATCTTGAAATGAAAGGTAAGCAAAGGTAGCTTGCTGCCTTGCATAGCTCAAGTCAAGCAGAAAACAGAGCAAATTTATTCATTTCAAAGAGGGCTTATGGCATCTTGGTGCCACAAACTCACCTGCTCACTGTGTGTGTGTGTGTGTGTGAGAGAGAGAGAGAGAGAGAGAGAGAGAGAGAGGAAGGAGGGGGGAGAATGGGTGAAAGGGCCAATGACATTGAGACCTCTAAATCATCGTCCAGAGTATTTTGCCCTGCCAAAATTCAGAACTATTTGTTTGTTTATGTGTGTGTTTTATTCTGTCTTTAACTTCTTGAAATTATATATTTAGGGACAAACAGTATTCTCAGTATTCCCAAAAGTGGGTTATGCTCAAACACATCAGACTGGGCTGACTTTGTCATGTCTCATTATGTGATGTAACATGATAATACAGTTCAATGAACAAACCAGATATGACACACACACAAAAACTTGATGGGAAAAGTCTATTCTTTAAAGATACGGGGAGGGCAGCCAATGTTGTCAAGGAACTTCATGTATTCTCTACTGCGGAATCTTTGGGAGAAATGTAACCAGTGACTCCCCAAGGTGGTGGTGAAGTTATTAAACCATTTATCTAAATCAGGCTCCTGTAGGTCAGCTGTAGAACATCTGCTTTGCATAAAGAAGGGCTGGTAGAGACCCCTGCCTAGAACCCCGGGGAGCTGTTGCCATTCATTGTAAACTATACCAGGCTGGCTGGACCAGTGGTCTGAATCCAGGCAACTTCCTATGTTTATTGCAGCCACTCACCTTATCCTAAAAATGGGACACCCTGAACTGGACTTCTGGTGAGCAGCTTAACCACCAGATGGGTCTGTACAGAAGAAGATGCTGCAGACCTATTCACAAGGATGAGCAAGCATTCTGAATTGTGCCCCGAAACAAACGGGCAGCAAATGAGGTTAGTGACGGCAGGGTATGCTTGCCCCTGTTCGTGCCACTTAACAGCCTCTGTGACTGTGCTGCTTTCTGAGCCAGTGGAAATTTTCCAATCAAGGTAACATGATGCAAACAAACAAAGCATCCAGCCTAGAGCTTGGATAGCTCAGTTGGTTAGAGCGTGGTGCTGATAATGCCAAGGTTGCAGGTTCGATCCCTGTATGGGCAGCTGCATATTCCTGCATTGCAGGTGATTGGACTAGATGATCCTCAGGGTCCTTTCTGACTCTACAGTTTTCTGATTCTATGGTGGGGGGGTAAAAGGGACCCCTAACCATTCCGACTAAGCCGCTTCTGGCGAACCAGAGCAGTGCACGGAAACACCATTTACCTTCCCACTGGAGTGGTACCTATTTATCTACTTGCACTCTGATGCACTTTTGAACTGCTAGGTTGGCAGGAGCCGGGACCGAGCAACGGGAGCTCACCCCATCGCTGGGATTCGAACCGCCGACCTTATGATTGGCAAGCCCTAGGCTCTGTGGTTTAACCCACAGCGCCACGCCAAATAGGCAGGTTAAGCCAAAAGCTTCCCTTTGCCAGCAATGATCAATTAATGAAGCATATAATTTGAGTGGCCTTCCCCAACCTAGTACCCACTAGCTATTTTAGACTACAACTCTGATCAAGCCTAACCACTGGATGTAGGGGTCGAGGCTGATGAAGCTTGTAGTCCAAAATTTCTGGAAGGCACCAGTCGTGGTAGGCTGAATTGTAGCATTGGTCAGCTGCCATTCCATCAAGTTGACAGAGCTTTACCTCTGTGCAATCTCCCTCTAGTTCTCAGTGAATTAAAATAAATCTTTGACAAATGCCTGAAATATGGAAACTCTCAGTCAGTTTGGGTTCACCTCCATTGTGGGCAAAAGGGAATAACAGCATCAGCAGATTTACAAACTGTTCCAAAAGGGCTGCTGACATGAAGAGAGATGCGGTTGGCAACTCCAGCGCTAGATGCTCTCTTCACAAGCAGCACAGTCAATGAACTGGGTAAAATTGCATTTTCCACATGAACCTCAGAAACCATCATGGCATTCAAGGTTTGTTTCGGATGCCCGGGACTAGCTGCCTAATATTGCTGAATGGTTCACCTGTTCCCTTCTTGAGCCTTAAAATATTTATATATATCACTTTACATCAGTTACAGAAAGGTAGCCGTGTTGGTCTGCCGTAGTCAAAACAAACAAACAAATTTCTTTCCAGTAGCACCTTAAAGACCAACTAAGTTAGTTCTTGGTATGAGCTTTCGTGTGCATGCACACTTCTGTATCTGAAGAAGTGTGCATGCACACGAAAGCTCATACCAAGAACTAACTTAGTTGGTCTTTAAGGTGCTACTGGAAAGAAATTTGTTTGTTTGTTTTGACTTTACATCAGGTTATTTCAAGTTGTGCATCAGGAATATCTCCTAAATATTATTTTTGGGTTTCCGGGTCGTTTATGATATTTTGTCTTCTGTTGAATTATTGTCAAGATTAGGAACAGACTGGGCTCAATATGTGACCAACATTAATTCTTTTCCATCCAATTTGAAATGGAAGATGCAGGGGGTTTTTAAAAGCAAGGTGGCCCAAACATGCATTGAACCAGGCTAGAAACTGGGCATTATTTCCTGCTCCAACTCAGGCAGCAAAATGTTTTTGGCCAGCCCTGATACAGAGAGAACCACAGAGAACTTGGGGTGTGAGTAAGGCATCTCTTGTTCAATAAGAAGAAGATGGACAGTTTTCCATCAACTCATATCTGTTCTATATGAATGGGATAATTAAAAAAAATTGTTCTGAGCCATTTTGTTAGTGGGTAGGCAATGTTAGCTATGCCTTGCCCAGGGCAGCATGTTGCAAAATATCATACACTGTATGAAATGCCTAATGGCAGGGCCGGCCAATGTGCCCTGTTGTCAGGGACTGGCAAGGCTCCAAAGAATGTGGGGCAGAGACAGGGGGCCAGAGGAGTTACCCAAGAGAGGGCACCTGCAATGTATGGGGTTTGTGGCTGCCTGGAGGCAGGAGCCAATGCACCGGGAGGAGGAAGAGTCAAGGCAGTCCGAGATGGAGAAAGGCACACAGGATGTTGTGGAAGAAGAATAGGCTGTTCTCACGGCAGATGAATCAGTAGATGGATCATCTACCCCTGCCCCATTGTCTCCTAGAACCAGGAGGGGCTTGAAGGAGCTGTGGCAACTTCAGTGCAGGAGAAGTCTGGGGTTGAGGGCACACAACCCATCAGGGGAAGGTATGTAAGCTGGTAGAAGGGTCTCACTGTTGCTGAAACTGCTCAGCGGGGCACAGATCTGAGGGACAGCTGCCTAGTAGCTAGAAGTATATGTATAAGTGCATCCAGAGCAACATGGGAGTTTCTCTACATCAGGCATCCCCAAACTCAGCCCTCCAGCTGTTTTTGGACTACATTTCCCATCATCCCTGACCACTGGTCTTGTTAGCTAGGAATGATGGGAGTTGTAGTCCCAAAACTTCTGGAGGGCCAAGTTTGGGGGTGCCTGCTCTACATGCTTCTTTTGTCCATAAAGGCTTAACTAACAGATGGGTCCCTTCCTGGTTGGGACACTCACTAACCAAACCCTACAATCACATTAACATTGCAGTGAACCAAGGATGCACCCCAGTAAACAATCTAGCAAGTCAATTCTGCTGAGGCAAAACGTGATACAATGATGATCTTAGCTGGTTATGGGTTGTGCTGTGACTTCTGGGTAGATTTTACTTTGGGGTTCACTTGGACTGATTCCCTCCTGCTATCAAGAAAAAGAAAAAGCATCACAAACTTGCCGTGTTGCCAATGAGGTCACAGAAGACTTAGTGGTGCAGCTTGCATTAGTCCATTCTCTCTTCATATCTGGTTCAAACATAATTTAGTGAATCAGATGCACTGAATTACGTTGCCAGTCACTGGCCTGTAAGGCTGAAATTTTGCCCCATTAAGCAATCTACAAATCATCATCTTTCTGGCTTTATTACACAATTCTCCAGCCATTCCGGGTACTTTTGGCTTGCCCTGTCCGTTACCGTACAAAAGGTAGCATCATCAGAGTAATTACAACCCACCGAGACCAATATTTCCAGGTGGGTTCTTAACGGGAGAGGAGATGGCTTTCTGCAGGATCACAGAAACCTTTCTTTTTAAAACAAGAACATTTAATTAGTAGATAAAAGTTACACCTTCTCTCAGGACAGTTAATGGGCCTTGAGGGAAATGTCATCCCTGTGAAATTGCCCTATATAAAGAGGGGAGAAGATATTATTTTTATTTTAAGGAAGAGAAGTCCCCTTGGATACATGGGTAACTGCTTAAACATACTCACTTTGCTACTCAGGTAATGAGGATAACTCATCATCTGCTATAGCCTTTTCCTCATTATGGAGCTGAAAGGTGTGCTTGGATGCTAAGTGACAGATAGGGTGGGGGGAATCTCTGCCTTTTCCATCTTAAGCAAAAAGGTATCTTGTCGAGTGCAAGAGAAGGTCAGAGAAGACTGTCATCTCTTCACAATAATGGCTACATGCATTACATTGCAACTGCTCTACATCCTTATGAATCCTAATCAACACAGAAGACAGAAAGCCACTCTAGATGTATGCTACAGCTCTAAAGGAAACATATGGCTGGCCTTTGCACAGCTCTGACTAGGATGCTAACTATGTCCTTTGCTGGACAAAGCAGATCTGTCCACGGTTACCGATGCCTCACATCCACATTACTGCAGCACACTCAGCCAGATGCTGCTCTTGAAAAGCATTAGGAAACTGCAATGAAGGCAAACATTATGCAGTGATTGAAGACAATTCTGGTGTTCAATTTTCCAGACCACATCAAATGTATTTAATTTCCATTCACTTCCTGTGAATTTTGCATCTTGATTCAAGGATCTACTTATTACCTATAAAGTCCAAAATAGTTTGGGATCAGGATATTTGAAGAGTCACTTCTTCCCACATAAGAAATAATTTTCAAAAGTTAGAATACAGAGATTTTATTTACTTATTTTCATTCAGCAGATTAATACCCAACCTTTCTTCAACAGAACTCAAGCTGGCATGGGGATTTAAAATGCAATCCCATGCATGTTTACTTGGAAGTGAGTTGGAAGTGAACAAATCTAACAATTTGGTTTCTCTTGATTTCTTAAAGTCAGTGAAAATTCAACGGCATTTTAGTGCAAATTTCTCCTAGTAAACACATTTTTGTATGCAGTTTTGACTAATATAATGCATTTTGGTATATTGTTTTCACAAAGACCCACATTTTTATGCAAACATTCCCCAAGTTCCCTCCCAATTTTATGTGCATCGGTTAGTTGCAGAAGTGTGCATTTCAAATAGTAGCTGTGTTCTTGTTTGTGAACTGGTTTGACAAGTGCCAATAAGGCAGCTTCTTAATAAAACACAAACAAAATTGAATTTCTCCCCTATCACTGAGGTTTGTCTTACTGGGTTCAGTGGCTCTTAATCCCAAGTAAGTGTACACAAGATTCCAACCTAAATTCTCATATGGTCTCCCCTCCAGCCACAGACCAGATCAGATTTCCTGAGCTTCAAAGAGGTTGCTGCATCATGTACTTTAAGACCATGTCTTGAGTCTTGGTTCACATTTTTATGTTGCCACAGTACCACTGAGAACAGAGAGTGCATCTCTGAATGATGTGCTTTTGCTCTATTATAAAGTCAGTAGTGGCCCAGTTTCAGCGCTACTTTAAGGTTCATTTAAAGACATAGATAACTTTCTGAACTCCAGAAACTCTAAGAATAATTGGAGGGAAATCTTAAACCCGTGTTCCTAATATTCTGCAGATTTTCCACTCTGTGGTTATCCTCTGTCTTAAAAGACCCAAGGCGTTGGCTAATAGTAGGGAAATATACTCAAGGCCGAATTCTCCCTAAGCTTCCCTACTGAGTCCAAAGTAAAGCCGTAGCTCAAGGCAAGTTTTAGCTCTATGCTTATCTAAAAAGGCCACACAGTCTTTAAAAAACCTCCCAGGGCAATTCTTATGTATAAGCTCAGTTCATGCTATTGTTTTGTGCCCAATTATCAAACCAAATTCTTCTCTGAAAGAAGCCAACTGGGCAAAAGTACCTCAAATATGTTACCCAAAAGCCATTTAAAATTAAATGGGTACCTAATAGAATAAAGCACAGTGTATAGACCTGGAATATATTTTGTTTAACGGGTCCAAACCTTCCTGGGTACCTTTATGAAATATTTCTGCCTCCTAAAAGGTAGATATATTGTTTCACTGATTGTGTCTCAGCACAATGGTTGAAACCCTAATCCTCACACAAAATAATCTGAGGAAGTTGGCTGTTCCTCCAACACTACTTGGCAAATCAGTGGCACAAGGTCCTAGTGACACAGGCAATGTTGCCAACAAATCAAAATAGGCTTCCAAAAGAAGGAAGAGTTACTGCACATCCCAAACACAAGATCGACCAGGATGAGAAAGTTTGGATTCAGCCAAACTTGGGCTCTCCCAGCTGAGTCCCACTGACATAAATCATTCACCCTTTCTTAGCCAGGGCTCTGCCAGCAGAATTTAAGCCAGTGTAATTTATGTTGGCGTAGGTCCCCCAAACACAGGTGGTGCTGTGGGTTAAACCACAGAGCCTAGGATTGCCGATCAGAAGATCGGCGGTTCGAATCCCTGCGACGGGGTGAGCTCCAGTTGCTCAGTCCCTGCTCCTGCCAACCTAGCAGTTTGAAAGCACGCCAAGTCAAGTAGATAAATAGGTACCGCTCCAGCGGGAAGGTAAACGGCATTTCCGTGCGCTGCTCCGGTTCACCAGAAGCGGCTTAGTCATGCTGGGCACATGACCCGGAAGCTGTACGCCGGCTCCCTCGGCCAATAAAGCGAGATGAGCGCCGCAACCCCAGAGTCGGCCACGACTGGACCTAATGGTCAGGGGTCACTTTACCTTTTAGGTCCCCCAAAAGCAGCTCTCTGGGGGTTGGACAGGCCCTGTTTCCTGGTAGGTTCGCCTCCATACATGTCAACAATGCTGCTGCCATTGTTAATTAAACATTGTGCTGTGAATCACACCGGGATCAATTGACCGTGAAGGGCAAGGCATAAATAAATTTGACAAATAAATAAACCACCAGTGAAAACACTCCTAAATCCCCACCTGTGATCTCTTTTCTAGGAATGTTGTTCCTCCATTATCAGATTTGGAAAGACAGCGTAGCTTTGGTAAATGAAACCATCAACCTAGAGGTAAACTGTTGGCCATGCATCCAAGTCCTAGATAACTTCCAGCTCCATAATGATTAGTTTACATTAGCTAGATAAAGTGGAAATAATCAGTGAAGGGAAGATCTGTTTCTGCTCCTGTTTCCAAACCATTATGAAAATGAAATTTCATTCTCAGAATGACAAGTTGCTCTGCTCTGGTTAAAAATAAAAGCCTGTTTCTATCCCCACACACATCATTTTGTGCTCATGTAGATAGGATCTTTAATTACCAGCTGCTGTAAATGATCTTCTTATGATGATTAGCTGCCAAACCCTGAAACAGTGCTCCTCTTACTGCCCTCTGTGTTCAAATAGTCCACCTGTTTTTGATTAGTCAAACTACCAAAGCCTACCTATGGTAAGATTATTTAAATTATATAGTGCAGCTGCTAGAATCCCTCCAATCCTATAATGTCAACAAGAAGATTGTGTTTGCTCTTACACGGCACCAGCTTTCGTCACAACTTCTGTGACTAAGATCACATTTTAAAAAAAAAAACCCTTAAGAACCAGTAAATATTTGAGCTGAAAATAATCTAATGCCCCTATCCCTCGAAAAATTCTGCTCTGCACATTTTGATGATCAAAGATTCTCCAAATAAAGACTGCGCCGAGTCACTATTCATTCATGAGCACAAAATCATATCACCTTGTTAATGAATGGGGCTCCAGAACAACAAAATCCTGATCCTTTAACGATACTGGCAAGTGCCTTAATCACAAAAGCTGAGAGATGTTTCTGAGCAGTCCAGAAATACCCGTCTTGCTGGACTAAGCATTAATGCATTATCCTCGCTGCAATCTGTTACTAAGTCATCTTGGAACAATGAGTTCCCTTTTCAGTAACGGATGAGATTCTTAACTGCCCTGACATGGTCTTGTGGTTATTAATTTGTGTGTGTGTGTGTGTGTGTGTGTGTGAGAGAGAGAGAGAGAGAGAGAGAGAGAGAGAGAGAGATGAAAGACTCTGTACAATTGCACAATACTGTACATCTTTCTTTGTTTCAATGGTTTGCTATTCATTGTCAGAGACCTTGCCCTTTTTTTTACTTCCAATATATCTTAGGGCACCCTATATTCACTTAGCATCTGACAGTTGGCTTGCACCAGCAGTTACGATTTAACAATACACAATAATGATTAGTAACATTTGCATTATTCTCCTATATCCTAGCAATCAATCAGAAAGATAAGTGAGGACACCAAACTGAAGTGTCAAAAATAATAATAGATTCTTCTGGTGGAGGTCTCAATCATTTCAGTGAAGGGTGCGAAGGTACCATGTTATATAAGGGTGTCTTTTGTGGTTTGAGTCCTTTAAAGAAAAATAACTTTGTAACATTCAAAATGTAAAAAGCTTACTTGGCTGTAGATTAGGAAATTAACAAAATGACTCCCACCACACACAAAAAGTACACAAATCCCTACACACTAAACATTAGGACTAAACATTAATAAATGTGTATACCAGTCAAGTATAAGCCTCTCCAACCTGTCCTTTTCATTTTGAAGCCTTGTACATTTTTCTAAAATGCAGAGAATTTTTGCAATGAATTGTTTAGTATATTGGTTGGCCACCAAGGAACCATGAAAGCTCCCAGCTATTTCAAAGCCATTGATTCCAGATACAAGGAAAGAGCAGTACAGAAACTAAAAGGAGGTTATGTATTGGTATTATTATAGATTAACACTGTGTTTCATTTGAGGTTTGATCTCTGTTTGCATGCAGAATAGCAACTGCGAGAGCATGATCTACCCAGAATTTATTCCATGCGAGCACCGTTAAAATGAACAGGGGTTGAGCAAGAGGACATTGGCTGTTGTGAAGTGAAAGTTCCCAGTGGATTGTGCGCTGAAACTTTTAAAGCAACACACAATCCCCCAGAACCTGGAGATATGTCTGGAATTAAATATACTATTCAACCATTCCATATAGGAAAAACTGGGTCGAACTTGAAAACCCAATGTTCTTTTGATTTCAGATTCAGAAAGCACAAAAGGTAAAGTTTTGCAAGCAATCCACAGCTTAGGGCTCTCTAATTAATTTTGTTGCTGTTCTTGTCTACTAAGTGAGTAAAAAATGCTCAGCGGTGCAGTGGATCTGACAGAGAGATGGATTCAGACTAGCAAAGGATGCAGTTTTTCTCTTTGTACACTAGGCTAGTTTCTACTGTCACACTCTCACACTCCTCTCCATACTTCATCCAGGGAAGCAAAAGAATCTTTAAAGGACGCATTCCAAACAAGCCAAAACACTCAAGGAAGTTATGAAGTGAGCTAGTGAGGGGTGTAGCTGAAGAGTGGTCAATTAGAGAAGCCTGGAAGGCCTCATGGACCCCACTAGAAACCATTTCAAAGGCTTCAAGTTGGGCACTAAGTCACATGGTTTGGTGAAGGATGCCCACCATCTTCCAGGTCACATAAGACACCTGATAAGACACCCATAAGGCAGAACTGTATACCCCACTCACACCTTCCATTAGGACAAAGGGATTGCCATTTAGAGTGTTTTTCACAGTGGGGCAGAGGATGAAATGAAGTCAGTCAATGGGTCATTAATCAGAGCATTTGACCAGGTCTAGAAGAGGTGTTTCTGCCCAGCAGGAGATTGTGCAGGGCAACTTAACAACAATGGTTTAGCACTTGAGTCTGATTGGCCATTGATCATTTCCAAGGACAGAGTCCATTACAGATTTATCACCCACAGGGGTAAGAAACCCTGTTGGTCAAGGAGGCAACATTTCAGAGAACTGAACTGTACCCTGAATGACAAGCATTACTTTTCCAGAAACAGGACAAAGACATAAAAAGGCACTTTGGGCAGGAGAAATTATAAGCTATCTTTTAGGTATAACAGAAATATAAGAATGGAAGCTTAACTCAGGGCATATCTATTATGCACATATTCCAAAGTCTTTCTGTTATGGTGGCTGTTTGTAATTATATTATAGAGCAATGGAAGAAGTGGCATGGGACCCTCCCCGCCCCCCTTAGCTTACAATGAACTAGGCAAACTTCTTTAGAGAGAGATTGTTAGACCCCAACTCCCATCAGTCCATACCAGCAAGAACAATGGCCAGAGATTATGGTAGCTGTACTCCGAGATCATCTGGTTCCCCATCCCTGGTTTTCATAAACTATTACACACTCTAAGTTTTCCATTAAACCCTCTGCAGTCAAAACCAGGCATTGTATTTCCTAATCTTATCCTCTGGAAATATGCCTTTTGAATTAAGACATTGAATTTAAGATCCTTAACAACATGGAAAATAATATCATATCCATAGTGGGCCTCCTATTAGTCATTTCAAAATAATGACTTTTTGTCGCTGCAGGTGTTACTCTAATGGCATCCTCATAAAGCTTATCCATTAGGGCATTGAGGTTCCTAACAGAAAGCAACAAAACCTCTTCAGGGATTTATCTGTTGGCTGTTTCTATTAGAATAGTTTACAAAGTTGTCAGTAAGACGGAGCTTTCATAATAAGTACTTTACAATGCATTCTTCCATAACATAAAAGGAAAAAAGAAGAATTACTACAGTGCAAAGAAGCATAATACTTTAAAGAGTTTTGGAAAAGATTATGATGTTTATGAAGAAATAGGATTAGAAAAAGATGTGGGGAGAGAGAGAGAGAGAGAGAGAGAGAGAGAGAGAGAGAGAGATTGTATAGCACAGACTGTTGTTCTTCATGCTTACTCAGAAGTAAGCCTAGCTTTTTTTCTGTGGGGCCCACTCCCATAATTGTATGGTGGGTTGCAGAATTGGGCTGCAGAATAATCAAATGTAAGAGAATGGCTTGGATCCAATGCAGCCTTTTCGGGAATGGAAGGAATCTTCGCATAAAAGGAAAGGTCAGAAGTCTCTGCTCATTTAAAGGAGGGGGAGATTTTTATATATTCTTTCTCCCTGGTGCAGCTTCTTGTGCCACTCACACTGTTATGGAGAATCTCCCCAACTTCCAGGGCAGATTTTTTGGCAGGTATGTGCAATGGGCTCTCGATAACGGATAATAAATAGGAAAACTCACTCTTCCATGAATCACAGAGGATAATCTCACTTGTTTTAGGAACCAGCCCGATTCTACTCAGATAAAATTAATTACCCTAACAGGGTTCGCAGAAACTGCATATTTTATTATTATTATTATTATTATTAAGCATCATATAAATTTTGATGGACAAATAAGCAAACCAACAATAACATTCGAGGATTCATGCTCCGAACTGCAAAATTCAGAGGCGTGTGAATTTCAATGGATGGCTGTGTTTTGGTCTGCGTATTGTTTCAGAAAGTGCAGATCAAAGGTTTACCTTTGAATACAAACTGAATCACATTTCTTCAGAAAAACTTTCTGACAGTAAGAGCTGTTTGGCAGCGGAACAGACTTCCATGAGAGGTGGTCGGTTCTCCTTCCTTGGAGGTTTTTAAGCAGAGGTTGGATGACCATCTGCCATGGATTCTTTAGCTGAGATTCCTGCATTGCAGGGGGTTGGACTAGATGACCCTTGGATCCCTTCCAACTCTAATAATTAATAATAACAACAACAACAATAATAATTTTATTATTTATACCCTGCCCATCTGGCTAGGTTTCTCCAGCCACTCTGGGCAGCTTCCAACAGGATATTAAAAACACAATAAAAGGTCAAACATTAAAAACTTCCCTAAACAGGGCTGCCTTCAGATGTCTTCTAAAAGTCAGATAGTTGTTTCTTTCCTTGACGTCTGATGGGAGGGTATTCCACAGGGCGGACGCCACTACTGAAAAGGCCCTCTGTCTGGTTCCCTGTAACCTCACTTCTCGCATTGAGGGAACCGCCAGAAGGCCCTTGGCACTAGACCTCAGTGTCCGGGTTGAACAATGAGGGTGGAGACGCTCCTTCAGGTATACTGGGCCATTTAGGGCTTTAAAGGTCAGCACCAACACTTTGAATTGTGCTCGGAAACTCTAAGATTCTATGATTCTTCCCTGTCCCTGGGCAATCAAACATGGGCTGAAATATACATACAATATATTGCTATGGAGACAAAATGGATGCACACACTGGACCTGAGCGTGAAACAGCCTGTAGTCTTATTGGAAATACCATTTAATGTCCTCAAAAAAACTTCTCAGTTTTTCTCTCCAGAGCTCCAGGTGTTCCCAAAGGCCTTGTAAGGGAGGGACGGAGGGAGGGTAGCAGAAAGAGATGGTAAGGAACTTCCTCTCCACCTTTCCCTAAAAAAAGCTTTTCTGTTCTTTCAATGGAACAATTAACATATTGCTCACCCTCAATCACCCTCATATGCACTCCCTCAGCTAGTATTAGGCAACTACTTAGAAGCCACCTAAGGACAGTGCTACCTGCTCATATAGTCTGAGGACATTTCCTGTCCCCAAGTTGTACCATTGCAAAATGCCCCTCACGGTTTTGTAATAGAAACCCCTGGAAGCATTTTCTAATTGTTTTGAAATCCCATCGAAATAAACCATAAAAGCATTTGAGGCAGAAAAGAACAGTGGGATTTATTTGCTATCTAGAGCCTCTGCAGTTTTATTAACTTAATACGCAGGCTCAGTACAAAGAGAGAGGGAGGGAGGGAGAGTCAAAAGAGAAGAAATATTAATTTTGATGTTTACTCGGTTTTTTAAACAAGTGTTTACAGTTACTGTGGTACCTTGGTTCCTAAAACTCCAAGAACCCAGAAGTAAGTGTTCTGGTTTTCTAATGTTTTTCGGAAGCCAAACATCCGATATGGTTGTCAGCTATTGTTTCCGGGGTGCCTGCACCAATCAGAAGCTGGACCTTGGTTTTCTAACATTTCAGAAGTCAAACAGACTTCTGGAACAGATTAAGTTTGGCGCTTTTGTTTTTGCTATTTATTGTGCGTTTTTGGTTTTGAGGCTTTTTTGGTTAATTTGTTTTTGTGACTGTGTGGAACCTAGTTCAGCTGCTGAATGATTGATTGTGTGACTGCAGAAATGGATAAAAGCCCCCCATCCAAACAATGACTATCATCAGTGCAGGTAAGAAAATAATAATAATTTTAATTTTTAACATCTACAATACTGTCTTATTTATTTTATAGTACAGTGCATTGATTATTGCTTTCATTTTATGGATCAATGGTCTTGTTAGATAAAAAAATTCATGTTACATTGCTGTTTTAGGGGTTGTTTTTAAAGGCTGGAATGGATGAATCCATTTTGCATTTCTATGGGAAAGCACACTTTGGTTCTGGAATGCTTTGGTTTTCGAACGGACTTCTGGAATGGATTAATTTTGAGAACCAAGGTACCACTGTATCTCAATTTCAAGAAATGCATGGGACTCTATTTATGGCATTTATATCTCAACTTTCCTCCAAAGAGTTCAAGGTGGTACACATTGTTCTTACTCCCTTGCATTTGATACAACAACTCTGTGAGGTAGGTCAAAAAATCTGTGGCTGGCCCAAGGTCACCCAGCAGGCTCTGGTCTCCCAGGTCCTAGTCCAACACTCTGCACCACATTGGCTCTCACTTTGGCCAAATATGTTTTCTTGCCTGGCATTTGGTGATAAGCTATAAATCATCATTAATTAGTTCTTGTTTTTGTTTACTTGGGATGTTTTTTCACCCGAACCAGTTTTGAGTAATGAGAAATCTGCATCATTATTTTCTTCCATAAAGAAAGCTTTACAATCTTATTATATCTCCCAGTCTGTTCTCCTGGACGCTTGTTATAGTTTTCAGATTGCTTAACAGCAGGTTGGGAGTTCTCAGAAGGGAAAGTACAAAAGCTACACATTTGGGTGGGTGGCATCCAAGCAATGCCAAGTTTCGATTATAAACTCAAATGTCTGGGAGATTATACCCTAGGTCTATACCTTGGATGTTCCGAAAGCAGTGGTTCTCATGAATCACCACTGATAGGCACCGTGAATCTAGTTGAGTGATTCTACATATCTGGAAAACCATTTTCTCAACATACTTAAAAGAAAGGAATTTGTAATAATATTAATAATAATAATAGGGTTGCCATATCTTGAAGAGCTAAAAAGAGGACAGAGCCGCTGCCAGGCCAAGCTATTTCATTTCACTACTAGATTGTGAACCAATTGAGAATGGCATCACTTGTTACATAAACCCCACCAGTTTATGGGGGGGGGGAGTCCAGTAAAAAGATTAAGAATGAGGTGGGAGCAGGACTAAAGAATGGCAGAGCAACCAGAGGTCAGGTGAGTGCTGCCGCCACCCTCATCCCCCACCAGTTAGCTTGGAAATGAGATAGTGCTTTCTCTGTTGCTATTTTATATTATGCAGCCATTTCCATATTAACTTCTCTTTCGTATACTTCTTTGAAATCGCTTTAAGGAAAGAAAGGAGGGATGAAGGGGATGCAGCTTTGTCTTTGCAGCGAAAAGGTTCCGTGGAACTTCTTGAGGTCTCTGTGACAGCATTGCCTTTCTAGTCGTTTCTCACAATGCATCTGAAGCCTGTCTTCTGAACTGAAGGGAGAAGAAGCTCTCTCAAAACTTTGAACTTTGGTGGTAAGGAGGGTGTGGTAGCAAGAGGAGAATGCCATCAAAGCTGCTATTCAGAGATCAGCAGAACCTGAAATGCAACCTGAAAGAAGATACGGCTCCTAGATTATTTGATGTATTGTTTATAACAAGGTGGGATCTGCCTGGTGGAATCTGCCACATCTCATCCTCCACTTTCCTTCCTCCCTCCCCCAACAAACCCCCTTCACCCTTTTTTCTTTTTGTACTGGAATACAAATTTATAAGGTAAAGATAAAGGGACCCCTGACAGTTAGGTCCAGTCGCAAATGACTCTGGGGTTGCGGTGCTCATCTTGCTTTACTGGCCAAGGGAGCCAGCGTACAGCTTCTGGGTCACGTGGCCAGCATAACTAAGCCGCTTCTGGCAAACCAGAGCAGCGCACGGAAACGCCGTTTACCTTCCCACCGGAGCAGTACCTATTTATCTTGCACTTTGACATGCTTTCGAACTGCTAGGTTGGCAGGAGCAGGGACCGAGCAATGGGAGCTCACCCCATTGCAGGGATTCAAACCGCCGACCTTCTGATCAGCAAGCCCTAGGCTCTGTGGTTTAGACTACAGCACCACCCGCATCCCTTACAAATTTATACTGGAGTACAAATTGCTATGAACATATGCTAATATTTATGTTCCTTCTATTGTTTTTATTCATTGATTCTGTTGTTAAGGAACCCCCCCCCCTCCAACCACCAAATACAGTGAGGAAATTGTGTAATAATCTAGATTTTTAATGATTAACCAAATACATGAATTATAACATGATAATTTTCATTTTGATTGTCTGGGTTTGTCAAAGGGACATTAACACAAAGAACTGTAGGATAACGGGCACCGTTTTTGAGGTAAATTGACACCAGAACATTCCTGTATTTAAGCTGCAGTCCTTCTTTCCTTTTTTCTGACAAAGAGCCCAATCTGTTTCAAAGCAAGTCAGAAGCCAAAGGTGAAAAATTAATAACACCGTGACACGGTCTGGCACGGCTTGCAAAGCACCTGTGATGTTTATGCTTTTGCCTATTTACTAGCGAAATCAGAGCATGTCCCAGGCAACATTTATTTTAAAAGAACAACAACAGATGATGCCAGTTGGCATTTTGCAGTAGAAGTAACAGCTCTGTATTTGATACCCCATAGGATACAAGTGGATATACAAAAAACCCTCACCCAACCCTGCAGTAAATGTGATTAATCATCATTATGTCTGTCATACTTTCAAAAGCCTGTATTAAAAAGGAGGGGGATGTTATGATACCCAATTGGCCTCATTTATTATAGCAGTAACTACAAGTCACATCTCTGCAGTTTATGGTCCAGTGCTGTGCTTTTATGAAAACAGAAGTTCAGGAGAAACACACACAAAAAACTTGGCTTAGTGTTTAATTGAGGTTAGAAAGCAGCCATAGAAGTCAACCCACCTGAAACCTGGTGCCTTATTGACAGGCTTTTCCCAACAGTTGTGTTGTTATTGCGTTGATGAAATTTTAGTTCAGTCCCATGTGTCAGGACTCAGGAATGCTCCTATGGCTCCTATGGCTCTGAAGTGTAATTGGCCCAGCTAGAAATGCACATACTAGGTTAGAAGTGCTGTGATAGTGCAATGCCACTAGCACCGTTGCACGAGAACCATGCCAACTTCTTCCCATCCATATAAAAGCTCCTTGCAAGGCTGGGTGGTTTGGTTGGAGGGCACTAAACAGAAGAGAATTCCTGTACTCGGTGCTTTATCCTCCAACTGAAGTTCCCGGAGTAAGGCAAGTCCTCTGTCCAATCTTAGCTGGTCAGAACCTACAGGGGGCACTGTTGGACACAGCTCACCCAATAGGCAAGTGAGAGGCAGTAGGCAATAGGCAGATAGGCTTCCCTACACAAAGTCAGACACAGGAGAGCAATGAGAGAGCTAAGACAAAGACATCAACCTGCCCACTCATTGAAATCATCTGCTAATGCTCACCTTCAGAGGTGAGGCTGCTGACAACCAGGGAGGGTGGGTTGGCTGGGGCACTCCATTTCTGGAAATCCTTCCTCGATGGATTTGTTGTTCTTTAGACACTAGGAGATTTTTATTATTATTACAGTAGACCCACAACTTCAGCATGATTCGCTTAAACAATTGCAGCTTTGCGCAGGTGGCAGAAAGATAACTAAATAACTAAGTGGGGATTGAGGTGGGGGGACAGCCAGAAGAGGCTGTCCAATATCTTGAAAAGGCCCCACAAGATCTTCCATGACCTTCCCACAGCCCAGTAAACAAGGTGGAGGGCTTAAAAACTCTCTCTGTGCTGGGTTTTCCTGCTGTAGAAAGTTTTTTGATCCCTCCACATTGCTTACCAGGCTCTGGGAAGGTCACCTTAGGCCTTAGCTCAGTGGTAGAGCCTCTGCTCTGCATGCAGATGGTTCCAGGTTCAATCCCCAGCATCGGGTAGGTCTGGGAATGTTCTCCACTGGAAATTCCCAATGCTAGCCAAAGATGTCCCTAATTACAGCAGCTCCCTAGGTCCGTTTCCTAGCCTTGAGTCTTGTACTCTGGCACCAATTAGTTGCACACATTGACTTCTTTGACAAGGAGGAGCAAGAGATCACTACTTATTCATTCATTCATTCATTCATTCATTTAAAAAATCCAAGTCTTTTCTTGTGAAATCTGCCCTAGTTCTACTTAAGAGTAATTACATTTTAGTGCAACCCGCGTTTCTCCACTTGAAACATGACAATAAGGCTGTCCAATTTCAGAGTACCATAAATTAAACATTGTACTTCAGATTTGACTCTTCCATCATTACTAATTTAATGCTTATCCCTTTAAAATCCTCTAATTGACTCATGTCACATAGATTCTTTTACTGTTTGGACTCAGTATATAATGTAATGTTCCCCATGTTTGGGTTGTAGCTGATCTATAATTCACAAGCTATGACTAGCAAATAGGGAACATTTCAGCTCACCTACAAGTTCAGGGGAATACAAATACCAAAGTTATCTCCAGGTGGATAGGAACATAGGAAACTGTTTTATATGGGTTCATATCATTGGTCTATCTAGCTCAGTATTATCCATGGTGACAGGCAGAGAGACTGCAGGCAGGCATCTCTCCTAGCCTTACTTGGAGTTGCTGGGGATTTAACCTGGGGCCTTCTGCATCCCAGTCAGATGATCTACCGCTAAGCTAAGACCCTTTCCCTTGCACAGCTTGGGCCTAGATAGCTCAGTTGGTTAGAGCATGGTGCTGATAACACCAAGGTTGTAGGTTTGATCCCTGCATGGGACAACTGCATATTCCTAAATTGCAGGGGGTTGAGCTAAATGATCCGCAAGCTCCCTTCCAGCTCTAAAATTCAATTATTCTTTTTTTAAAAAAATATGTATTAATTTATTATGCTTTGTAGCCAAGATATTTATACATCAAACAAGCTTGCATGTCAAAGAAAACAAGCAGTATGGGGGGGAAGAAATATGTATGCTTCCCCCATGTGTGCCCCTAGATCTGCTCCAGAGGAGATGATCTACAAAAAAATTAGGAAATACACAGGGGTGAACATTCTGGGGTGCAAGTAGAAACCCTGTGCTGAACGAATGAGAGATTTTGTGCTGCACTGGATTCCACTTTCCGTAATCTTCAAACTGATGCCTTCAGATTCCAGGAAAACAACTCAAGTGCAGGCGGCAGACTCATGCTTGACCACTGCATTGTATTTTGCAGGATAAAAAGCACACATCTCTGGATTTTGAAGCCGAGGCACCTGTAAACGAAAGAAAAGAGAGCCTGAAACAAAATGTTAACCACATTTTGTAACATAAAAAGATACCTGTAAAATCATCATAGCCACTTATTATTTTATATTATTTTATTTTATAGCCCCTACCATGTACAAGTAGGCACTGCAGATGCTGTTAGGCAGCCAGAGGCTTACATTCTAATTAAAGACAAATTGCCACAAGAAGAGGAGAATGATAAGTAGAAAGAAAGGGACTCAAAATTTAAGGTGAAGTTAAAAACAAAAACAAAAGTGCTTTCTGGGGCATCAGAGTACAATTACTGTTGAATGGGTAGTGGCTTGAAGTCTGAAGTCTGGCTGGATTAAAGGCAATGGACATTCCATGTGTCTTTATACTCCATTCATTCATACATGTGCTGGCAAGGGAAGACTTGCCTCCAACATGGGCTGAATGAAATCTGCCTACTCAGTCTCACTCCCTTACCTCAGAAGGCATCCATGTGAACTGTTATAGTTAGCTCTCTGTATCCCTAGAACAGGAGTTAAACCAGCATAACTGATGTTGACTTTGCATTCTTAGGATTCAAGTATGGACTTCTTGAAACAGGAAATTTAACCCTATTTGTGTCTCTTCTTTCCTCCTCCCTTTCTAGCCAGTTTGTTCAATTCTTCTTAAGTCAATAACATTCTGTTCCACTGAGTCCTAATGGGTTGGTTTTTTGGGAGGGAGGGGCATGTGTCACTGGTAAACCTCAGGGTTTCCCCAAGTCTCCTGACGGCTCCACCATGTGTCTAAGTGACGCTCTTTTGGCAACTTCTTCACAGCCAGTGAAAGACTTGAATCGGAAATAGAAGTACAATAATGAAAGGAAAAGTTACCATGGTGTAAGAGCTTCAAGGTAATTCAGTCATGATTCTTAGCCATCAGTGAGAAGCATTTCCATGAAGTGGCTACAGAAGCATTGCTCATCCCTAGTGGTGGGAAGATAAGAACCCTTGACAGATTCTCAGAAATCTCCAAATGGCTATATGACTGAGGTAAGGCTGAATACACAGAGATCAGCATAATGAGGAAACAGCAAACCACCTTCTCCAGGGAAAAGAGATCTAATTGTCTATAAGAGGCAGCCAGGGCCTGAGACAAGCTGTATGGGATGATGTCCTGAATAATTCTGGTTAAAGACCTGCAGGTGGTCCCTGAGGAAAGACAGCAGAGAAGCTGAAAGCCAGATGCTGTGAGCTTCTGCTTAAACAAACCTGGGGGCAGTTCCTGAGGCAAGTGGCTCAGCATTCCCAGATTAAGGCCTTCCTGAGGCAAAATTGGAAGACAAGAACCTGCTGATAAACATACTGGGGACTTTATAGCTAACTAAGTAGGACTTTGGACAAAAATATGAAAGGAAACAGAAAATTAGCTATTAGACTAATTGTGATATAACATTGTGCATAGTGTTATACAACAGTAGATCTCAGAAACCAGGATGGATGGATTTATTTATTTATTTATTAGACTAATTGTGATATAACATTGTGCAAAGTGTTATACAACAGTAGATCTCAGAAACCAGGATGGATGGATTTATTTATTTATTTATTTATTTATGGCTAGAACCTCTTATTGCTATCAATGTCTCTAATCATTTTTGCTAGGAAGTAAGTGAGTTCTTTAGCAAATGTCCTCATGCTTGCCACCTCAGTTTACAAGGTAACAGGTGGCCTTAAGTCTTATTGAATCAGCTGAAATCATTTCTGAGAAGACATCTGTAAGATTGCACTGCCAGCTTCTTTGTTAGTTGGTTCAACATGTACATTAGGTTTAGGATGTGGTTGAGCAATAGCAGGGAGCAGGGAGACAGTGTCTGAGAGAGTCTTAAGGCCAAATGGTAATAAATGACTGTATTGTTTTTTAATCATATATGTTCACCTTGCTTCTTTCCCTTTCTTTATTCTCTCTTTTTTTAAAATCTGTGTTTCTTCCACCTATGCATTTTTGCTACCTTGCTATTCTGTTCTTATTCTTATTTAGTATTTGCTACTTTAGTACTGTGAAGTACTGTGTAGGAAAAACCAATACTACCTTTGGACAAACACTTTCACACAGTAAAACTATCAAGTCCAAAACTGCAATGACCAAATTAACCTTCAGTTATGATGGTCAAAAAACACAAAGGAATCATCCATACCAATTTAATAACATAAGAATAGCCTGTTGAGTCTGTCAAAACCCATCTGGGTCATAGAATCATAGAATCATAGAGTTGGAAGAGACCACAAGGGCCATCGAGTCCAACCCCCTGCCAAGCAGGAAACACCATCAGAGCACTCCTGACATATGGTTGTCAAGCCTCTGCTTAAAGACCTCCAAAGAAGGAGACTCCACCACACTCCTTGGCAGCAAATTCCACTGTCGAACAACTCCCTGTTCTCACAGTGGCCAATCCAATGCCCATAGGAAAACCACAAACAGAACCTGAGAACAATAACACTCTCTCCATCTGCAATATTCAGCAACTGGTACTCAGACATTGAGGGAGAACATAGAATAGAGCATAGTCATTAATAATTGTATTTCCAGTGGCCATTGGTAACCTTATTTCTAGTACAATAGCCTCCCATGGGGTAGGCAACATGACAGCTTTATGGATTTGAAGTAGAATCCACATCCAGGCCTCCATAATTGCAAGTCCACAACAGGTTCCATCCTATTGCTGTGATCTCACACATGTCTTCATTGTTTTGAGTGACTTAACCTGGAGTGGGCAATTGCATCTACTTAGCAAAGGCCTGTTAATCCCATTTGGTTATTTACAGGCAAGTGGCAACCCAGTGACTTATTGATATGCTTCAGCGGAGGTACAGAAAACTAACCATATGCACCCAAGTTTGAAACTATCAGCCTTGCAAAAGCTGACATTTATCCCGAGGTCAGTTTAAACCCCTGCTTGTTTTTCATTATCTGAGCTCACCCAGCATGTCCTCATTTGGCATTTCCATGGAGTTCCATTGTTTCCACACTCAAACATTAGCAGAGGCACTCTGCATGAACAATACCCTTCCATCTGAGAGCACCATACCACACTCTGCAACTTAAAAGTAGCAAACTTTGTGGAATAAATGCTCAGGCTGTGCTGGCCTTTGAGTTTGTTACGGTTTTATCCTAGTTGTACTTTGCTTGCTGTCAATTAAGGCTACTTTTTCTGGAAGCTGTAAAAATTGAGGCAATGTTCCTGGGTTTCCTCCCTTCCCCACCCCTTCTCTTAACTTTGATGGATTTTGTTCCATAAAGTTATTCTTATTGGATAAAAGCATTTGGTAGACAATACTGCGCAGCTTTTGAATTACAGCGACTATATTAATGTCAGCAAAATATGCCAAACTGTCAAGCCATTTCGATATATTGTTCATAGCAACATTAGAAATGACACAACCCAGAGTGAGAGTTTCACCACGCAGAGGGTGCTGTTTTGGCTCTCTGTCAAAGGCTTCATTCTTATGCAAATAACACAAAGTTCTAGGTACTCCCTAGGAAAAGGTGGTTGAAGACAAGAAATCGCCACAAGGACTGTTCCCACTTCCAAAGAGGTTTAAAGATTCTTACAAGGCAAATCTTTAAAAAAAAGAAGTATAAACACCGGCAATTGGGAAACACTGGCCTGCTAGTGCTCCAGTTGGACAACAGCATATACCAAAGGTGTCATGGACTTTGAAGACGCTCGAACTCAGGACGAAAGGGAGAAACGTGCTAAGAGGAAGGCATATTTGGCAAACCCTCACCATGATCAACTCCCATCCGGAAACCCATGTCCCCACTGTGGAAGGACGTGTGAATCCAGAATTGGCCTCCACAGTCACTTACGGTCACACTGTTAAGACTGTTTTCATGGAAGACAATCTTACTCGGCTACAAGTGATCGCCAAAGAAGAAGAAGGTGTGGATGCACAGAGGCATTCATAAGCAAATTCCTTAGAGCGCTTCATTCGGAGGAAGCATGGCCACTTCACATGTTAGCATCCTGCTTCAGGCAGAGCCCATGGGCAGAACTGCCAAAGCAGTCCATGCAGTTTAAACAGGCAAGCAGAACCAAGGACTGCTTCCAGTGGAACTGGGAAATTCAGACTGGATGTAGGCACCCAAAGGCAGACTAGGATGTTAATCCAGCAACTTTCGGGAGCCAATTGAGAATGTTAAATACTCTTGGAATACCTAAACCATCACTTTGGCCAATGCTCCAGGAAGCACCAAGGGATTTGATTTCACACAGAGAAGGGGGAGGGGTGGGTGGGTGAGTGGGAGAGAGAGAGAGAGAGAGGAGAGACATCTCTCTCTTCAGCTGGGTTCAATCTTCAGATTCCTGACCTGAAACTCAGGCAAACGGCTGTCAGTCACTGAGAAATTTGGAATCAAAGGTCTGACTTGGTATAAGGCAACTTCCTATGTTCCTATATAGTATTTTGCTGTGATTTATTTACCTTTTTAATGTGAATGTACTGTACTTTCATTTGCACAAGAGGGCTCCAGGATTCAAACCCTTCCAGGATTCCCTAGATATTAAATCTCTGAATGCAGAGCAAATGCATTTTGACTCTCATGCATATTCATGCCTAGCTTGTGCATGGAAAGGAAGTTACAGTGCACTCCTTTTCTTCCACCCCTTCCCTCCATAGCTGCCTATTCAAATAGTAGGGGGGGATGACAGAGATTGTGTGTTGTTAATAATTGTGTAGAAGAGGAAATTTCAGCAGGAGAAAAAGCTTTCCCTGCTAAACAGGGCTCTTTCATGGATGCAAAAGTACCAGCCCTTTGATCAGAACACAAAACATCCACATTTTGTAGGCACTTGTACAAAGATGGGTGAGGTTATTGGGTTCTGGTTTAAACTCATTCAAGGAAAAGGGGAGCGATTTATCATTCATACCAGGCTGCCAAGAAAACAAAGGTGCATCCTTATTGTTTACTATCCCCCTTTCCAAGGGATGATAGGGTTCTCCTTTGAAGGTGAAAAAGAGCAGCAGGGCGACATTCAATTGCCGTTTTCCTCCTCCTTCTTCTTTTTTGCAGTGAACCTTTAGAATCGACATCCCCACTGTAATTTTTAGTGCATCATTTTGTGCAGCTGGAATAGACACAGCTTCAGCAGGAGTCACACAGCTCATGCAATGGATGTGTCAGGTTCTCTCACACTCTGATCTACTGTGCACAAGCACAGCAGGCAATTGATAAAAGTGGCCTGTCAGAGTGAGACAGATGAGAAGGCATTTCATTTTCAAACCTTCTCCCTGGCTAATGATAAGAAACAAGAAAAAACATAGAGGACATAATTCAGGAATTTACTGGGTCCCTTTTTCTTTCTTCTTCTTCCTCTAATTCAGTACACCCTTGTATGTCAGGAGTGGGGAACCTTTTTTTCAGCTTTTTCTCTAAGCATTTTTCAGAGGCCACAGGCCAAGATGAGCCAAGCCAGAGGCAAAAGTGGGTGGAGCAACAAACGTGAATTTTCTCCTTCTGTACAGTAGGCTAACATGTACTCACACATACCTTCTCCCCATCCAGACAAAAAAGTAGCATTAGCAGAGTTCAAGGACACATCTCAGCCAGGGGAGAGCAGTCAAAGGGGATGGGAAGCAAGGGTGGGGCTGGGAAGGGATGCTGCAGGAGGAGAGTCCCAAGAGAAGTTTCTATTTGGCCACTGGGCCTTAAGTTTCCTGGGAAGATGGGTTGGTTGTGAAAAACACTCTGAGAATTGTAGCTCTGTGAGGGGAACAGGGCTCTCCTAGCAACTCTCCGTATAGTTAAAGCTATGGTTTTCCCAGTAGTGATGTATGGAAGTGAGAGCTGGACCATAAAGAAGGCTGATTGCCGAAGAAATGATGCTTTTGAATTATGGTGCTGGAGGAGACTCTTGAGAGTCCCATGGACTGCAAGAAGATCAAACCTATCCATTCTGAAGGAAATCAGCCCTGAGTGCTCACTGGAAGGACAGATCGTGAAGCTGAGGCTCCAATACTTTGGCCACCTCATGAGAAGAGAAGACTCACTGGAAAAGACCTTGATGTTGGGAAAGAGGGACAGCACAAGGAGAAGGGCACGACAGAGGATAAGATGGTTGGACAGTGTTCTCGAAACTACTGGCATGAGTTTGACCAAGCTGCGGGAGGCAGTGGAAGACAGGAGTGCCTGGCGTGCTCTGGTCCATGGGGTCACGAAGAGTCAGACACGACTAAACGACTAAACAACAAAGCAACTCTCAGCAACCTTAACAAATTGCGATTCCCAGGATTCTTTGGAGGGGTGTGTGTAACATGGCTATTTAAAGGCGTGCGGTGCTGGCTTTCATTCCATAGTGCAGATGGACACATGGCATGGGTTTCTAAACAGAGAGAGAAACACCCTGCTCTATTCAGGCAAGTAAGAGGCAATATCACAGTTTAAGGATACGTTTTAGCCAAGCAAAGTTTCTGAGGAGGGGATGGAGCATTGGCCACAGAGTGTTGTGGCTTAGGGAGAGGGGTATGTCATGAGGAGGGGGCACGGCTCCTAGGGAAAGTCCCGCAGGTATATGTTGTTAATAATAATAATAATAATAATAATAATAATAATAATAATAATAATAATATTATTTATACCCCACCCATCTAGCTGGGTTTCCCCAGCCACTCTGGGCAGCTCCGAACCGAATGTTGAAAATACAATTACAGCATTAAACATTAAAAACTTCCCTAAACAGGGCTGCTTTCAGATGTCTTTTAAAAGTAAGATAGTTGCTTATTTCCTTGACAGCTGCTGGGAGGACATCCCACCACTACCGAGAAGGCCCTCTGCCTGGTTCCCTGTAACTTGGCTTCTCACAGTGATGGAACCACCAGAAGGCCCTTGGCACTGGACCTCAGTGTCTAGGCTGAACAATGGGGGTGTAGCCGCTCCTTCAGGTATACAGGACCGAGGCTATTTAGGGCTTTAAAGGTCAGCACCAACACTTTGAATTGTGCTTGGAAAGGTACTGGGCACTTTGTTTCCTACACACCTTTGTCGGGTGTTTGGGAATCCTCTCATAGGAACATAGAAAGATGCTTTATACAGAGCCAGACCATCGGACCAACAAGCTCAGTATCAGCTACCCTAGTTGCCAGTGACTTCCAAGGTTTCAGACTGGGGATATTCCCAGCCCTATCTGGACAAGCCAGGGAGTGGACCCAGGACCCAGGTGGTCTACCACTCTGCTATTGCCTGATTAAAGGCAGTTCAGAAATATTTGAAGCAAACAAGCAAAATGCAGGCGTTCTAAAGATCCCCGTTGCACAGAGTTTGGCAAATCTTCCACCCTGAGCCCTGCTTATACATATGGAAAAACTTTTGCAGCGTTTCCACTCCTCATCAAGGAGACTACTGCACTAGAGATTATTGGCAATTCTAGACAGTTCTGCTATTTATTCTGAGGCTATAATTCAATTAACACTAAAAAGAACAGAACATACCAAACTTGGGCTGCTCTAATTGCTAGAAAACTAATTGATTATACCCAAGAAATGATATGTTCTGGACAGATTAATTTATCCCTCAGGCTACATGCCGACATCATTAATGTCATCTCCAATTCTCAGTTGTAAAATGTAATGTAATCTGTGGATCATTGTGTTATATAAAATGGAAATCAGATTATTGCCATTCCAAAACTTTGATCGCTTTACGGGAAAATCTTCATTTTTCCAGTATTCTGTGTTGGCAATGGAACATGAAGAAGAGTTAATGAAATCAACATATTCATTACCCATTCTTTGCAACAACTGAGAAAAGATAATATACTTTGCTATTTTTCTCTTTTCATTTTGCCTCTGAGAAATTATGGAGTCATCTGTTGTGGAGATATATAGACAGGGTTCGGATTGTTGGTGTGTGTGTTTTTTCTTCAGAAAAAATAGAAAAAAGGAAAATGTGTGATTGGAATTTTGTATGAGTGCTTCATGATTTTAATTTAATTTTATCTCATCTGTTTTTGTTGCCCTTGTGGAGAAAACAGCTTTCTTTGGGTGAACATTCTGAAAGTAGTTCATTTGAATGTAGATAGGAAACAATTGCCTAAGGCTGCAATCCAGCTCACACATACCTGGGAGTAAGCTCCAGTGAAGTCAATGGGAGTAGACAAGTAGAGGATTGTGCTGTGAAACACAGTATTGGCTGCGTTTCAATATAGTGCTAAATGTACTTGCATGCAAATAGTACAATGGGTTTAAGATGGTGCCTTCTTTAAGTTGCTGGACTACAGTTGCCATCAACCTTGAACATTTTCCATACTGGCAGGGGCTGATGGGAGTTGTAGTCCAACAATATCTGGAAGCCACCATGTTGGAGAGATTTACAGCAATGTTTCAGCAAAACCAGCATAAGTACCATAGTTCTCATTTTCTCGTCCTCCTCCTGACCAAAAAAGTTTCAATTCAACACTCTTCAGGATTAGCAATGACAACAGTGCTCCCACTGTTGCCAAGAACATTAGATGGATCAGGCCAAAGGTCTATCTAGACATATATTCTGCTCCCATGATGATCAACCAAATACCTATGCGGAGCAAATGTACCCCAGCAACATCCCCTTATACAGTCGTAACTTGGAAATCGAATGGAATCCGTTCCGGAAGTCAGTTTGACTTCCAAAACGTTCGAAAACCAAAGCCAAAACCAATCAGAAGCTGCAGAAGCCCCGTTGGATGTTTGGCTTCCAAAAGAACGTTCGAGAACCGGAACAGTCACTTCCGGGTTTCGATCGTTTGGGAGCCAAAATGTTTGAGAACTAGGCTGTTTGACTTCCAAGGTACGACTATACTGGAAGTAATACATGCAATTGCACCTTGAATTATTTGATTCCCTTTTTATAATCACCCAAGCCACTATATCTGTAGCAGGGAAATGTTTTTAGCCTGAATGTCGCATTTCTTTGTGGGCACTTATTCAAAGAAATGGTCAGGGCTGGATGCAAAAGCATGCAAAACAATGATATGAATCTTACCTTTGTTCAGTAGTTACATTCCAGTCATGCAAAAAGTCAGATTTCTACAAGAACTAAAACCCAATGCTCTTCCAGATAAGCCAGAGGACATCACATTTCATGGACAGTTGCCTATGGGAAGACCACAAACAGAACATGAGGGCAACAGCATTCCTCTGCTAGTGGTTCCCGGCAACTGGAGGTATTGTATAACAATAATGGCTAATAGCCATTGAGAGCCATGGCCTTCAATAATTCATCTATAGATTATTAGAGCTTTCACATTATTGCAACAGAACAATACAGTCCTTTCTTTCCGCTCTCCTTTCCCAGCTTCCCCCTCTCCCTTTGACAGCACGTTCACCTCTCATATCCAGTTGTTTAGCATGCTATACAGTGTTCAGGTTTGCAGGCTCAGATAAGAGTTAGGACAAATGAGTGTCGGTGTTTTGCTGGAATCCCAGATTGAAATTCATTAAACTGGGGGAGTTTCCATTGCTGCACTGAGCCTCTCACTGCTTCTGCGGCAATTACTTGGTGAAGAGTTGCAAAGGAGTACTCCAAATCTCTTGGAGACTTGAATTATGATGTAGGTTATAGAGTAGAATTTTCTCATGGGCTGCTAGTGGCAAGAGGTCTGCTTTCGAGTTTTCTGTGCTTGGGGTAGTCCAGGCTTTCCAGTGCTGAAGGATTATTCATTTTTCTGCCAGTGTAGCTACGTGAAACCATACCTCCAGTCCTTTTGGTAACCTCCTATGTACTGATTATTGTGTTGGGAATTTGTCCAGAACAGGGATTTGTCCAGAACCAGGTTCATTAAAGCCTGTACAGTCATACCTCATGTTGCGTCCACTTCAGAGACAGTGTGGTGTAGTAGTTAAGAGCGGTAGACTCGTAATCTGGTGAACCAGGTTCGCATCTCCACTCCTCCACGTGCAGCTACTTGGTGATCTTGAGCTGAGAGACCTTTGAAGTCTCTCAGCCCCACTCACCTCTCAGAGTCTTTGTTGTGGAGGAGAAAGGGAAAGGAGAATGTTAGCCACTTTGAGACTCCTTCGGGTAGTGATAAAGCAGGATATCAAACCCAAACTCTTCTCTTCATCTTCTTCTTTTCAGGTTGCGTCCTGCGGTAACCCAGAAGTACCGGAACGGTTACTTCCGGGGTTTTTCGCTCATGCATGCGCAGAAGCGCTAAATCACGCCGTGCGTGTGTGCAGACGCAGCGCTTCTGGATGTGAACGCTTCGAGTTGCGGATGTGTCTCCAGGATGGATTACGTCCGCAACTCGAGGTTCCACTGTACTTCCTTCCAGAAAAGTTGAAATAATGGTAGCTAGGCCTGTTTGTGGCTCTTGGCATCTCCAGCAGTCATTTGCGGGTGTGATGCTCCTGTAGTTAAGGCATGTTGCTGTCCAGTAGGCTCAGAGGAGTGTTTTCTGTTGAATTAATCTCAGTCTAGCTTTTAAAGTGTGCCTAGCTTTTAAAGCCATCCAAGATGGTGGTCATCACAATTTAGGGTAGCAAATCCCACTGATTAACTATGTGCTGCGTGGAATTTTGATGTCAAATATTGTTCAGAAACTATGTCCTCTGCAATACAAAAGATCAGTATGGGTGGACAAGCAGTCTTCCAGCTGCTCTTCTCACTGAGGAACTACCAAGAAGCTATCAAGGAACACCTCATTTGAAAGACACTAGTAACTCATATTTGACAGGCTCTGATCAATGGCATGCACTGGCATCCAGCATTGTATTTGATGGCTGACAAGTAATGGTATTATTATTCATTCATGGAGGCACATACACTCACACACCACATCTACCCCCTCCTCAAGTTCCCCATGGACTGATAGCTATCTAATTTAAACACAAAGGTAGGGATTCAATGTTGAACTAATTTAAAGTCACTTAGCAGTGTACTAGTTGCACTGGTGGAATGGCTTGCACAGGAGAAGGCACAGGAAGCCACTATGGTTCTTGTTGCTGGTTGCACAACAGATTATAGTCCCAATACTTCCTGTTGCACAAAAAGCTTCCCCTACGGCAGATGTTGCACCACATTTCATATTACAGTGGTACCTTGGGTTACAGACACTTCAGGTTACAGATATTTCAGGTTACAGACTCCGCTAACCCAGAAATAGTACCTCTGGTTAAGAACTTTGTTTTAGGATGAGAACAAAAATTGCGCAGCAGCAGCATGGCGGCAGCGTGAGGCCCCATTAGCTAAAGTGGTACATCAGGTTAAGAACAGTTTCAGGTTAAGAACGTACCTCCAGAACGAATTAAGTTCTTAACCTGAGGTACCACCTTTATTTTCATCCTTATGCAAGTTCTTAACCCGAGGTACATATGCAAGTGCAACAGCCTTTTCACTGCTGTGCGGGTAGACTGAATCCACATTCTCAGGTATCTTCTAGCCATGAACTCCCATCAGCTGGCCATTCTGGGCTATTGACCAGCAATCTGCCTCACAAAGGAATGGATTGGCTCATAGCCATAACAGGTTTTTGTCTTGAAGCATCTGATAAATGACATGCAATCATACTTTGGCAACTGACCATTTGTGAGATTTCGTTTTTGAAGTCTGATGATCAGCCGATACCAACAAGGCTAAGGCCACAATCGTATACGTAATTTTCTGGCATTGAATTTAATGGTGATCATTGAGTAGGCATGTAGAGTTGGCATACACAGTGAAGAGTTCAAATTAGGATTTTTGAGGAGGGGGGGTTAATGCATACCTAACATTTTAATAAGAATTTTGCCTCAGCACCCCTCATTCATTCAAAAATCTGAATGGTGAAACTGGTAAACCTGGAAATCTTAAAATGTCAGCTTTACATGTCATTTCCATTTCCCTGTGTTGGCTATATTTACCTGGACTGTCAAGTAAGCTTTTAGCAAACATCAGCGCCCATGTGCACGCGTTTTGCGAGGGCAATGAGTTGCACATTACCATATAAATCTGTTGTTCTCAGAAACTCATTAAGTTGCAAATCTCATCATTACTCAACTTCCAATAAGTGGCATATGATTTGTAACATTTTAACCATTCTAATATGGGACGGGAATTATAACAATCAAATCTGTTTGCCGCTCCTCCCCAGCCGCCCTTTTTTGTCATTGTGATCCTTGTAGAGAAATTATGGAAAGAACAGAAAATGTAATTTTAATTAATAAGAAAACACTGGTTCATAATTTGTAGCTATTCACAGTGTATATTTTGCAGTTTGCAGGTCTCTGCTGCAAACAGGACTTGAAAGCTCCAGCAAGAGGAATCAAGGATCCGTTGATCAACCTCGTGCTGTTCTGCCACACTTGTTACCCATGCAGGAAAGTTGTTCCTCTTGCCAACAGCTTCTGTCCTAGAAAAAAAAATATTAATATTCATTAGAACTGCCATAGCTGTCTAGCAAAATTAATCAGTACATCATAATTAGCTAGGGCTTTGCACATTTTTAGCACACGTCTTAATCATTCTTAGAAAGTGATCTAAAGAATTTAGAAAATGGGAAAGGGGACTAGCTAAGCTCTTTTTATAGCAAGGGGGTTATCTTGTGGAACAAACAGACTGTCCAGATTCCTATATTTAAGAGCCTCTTCCCAAACTTCTTTCACAATCTGCAGCAAACAAGAAGTCAGCTAGGACCATGAAAAATGGAAGGGGCTTGATGTGAATTTT
Organism: Podarcis raffonei; assembly: GCF_027172205.1. NCBI lineage: Eukaryota > Metazoa > Chordata > Lepidosauria > Squamata > Lacertidae > Podarcis > Podarcis raffonei. The sequence continues at coordinate 83,152,487 of NC_070606.1, read as the reverse complement.
AGGGACTGTGAGGCACCAGGCAGTATAATGAGTAACACTGGCGTCTCTCTCTTAGGCCTTAGAATTAGTCCATCTCTACAGCAGGTGGTCTGGGGACAAAGAGATAAATGAGCAAATGAGACACAAACTTTGGGATTAAAAAGGTCTGATATCTAAGTCATACTTAGATTAGATCTGTAGAAGTGATGCAGCACATAGTTAAACAGAAAGTAATTATTCACACAGTGCACGCTGTGGCTTTTACAAGATCTCGTAATGGCCACCATCTTGGGTGGCTTAAAAAAAGAGGATTAGGTGATCCCATGAAGGATAACGCTACCAGTGGCTCCTAGCCATGATGCATATGTTGTCTCTTCACTATTGGAGGCCTGTCTGAACACCAGTGGCTGGACCAGACTGTCATTTGGCATGATCCAACACAGCTGTTCTTATAGAATCAGTGAACTTCACTTGGTCTATTAATTTCATTGGGTCTGTTCAGAATATGACTTAACATTGGACATTGCCCCATAATAATAATATTCCACTCTTCTAGTAGTACCTGGAAGAGAACACAACATAAATCACAAAACCATATAATGTTGTTTTTGTTGTTTTGTTTTATTACCCACCCTTCGCCATAAGGTCCCTGGACAAGTCACAACAATTTAGAAATACAATACTAAAACTAAATTAAAGCAAATTAATAAACAAAAATGTCAGGGAACTGCCATCGGAGCCAGAGGCGGAGGGAAGGCTCCAGAGGGATGCCGGAGAGGGTCCCAGTAGGGAGAGAGGCAGCCCATCTGCTGGGGAAGGAAATCAGCGTAGCACCAGTGGAGAAGGGGAGCTGATGGGGGAATCAGCGAGGGGGCTCCAGGACTCCTCGCCGGAGACCAGAGGGGAGAGCACGGGTCCTCTACTACCCGCACCCTCCCTGCGCAGAAGACTTCCGCGCAGGGAGAGTAGGAGGAGACTAGGCATCAAAGAACTTCTTTGCTGGAAGAAGTTCAAGAAATGCCCACTGACGGATTCTGCCAGCGATTGAGACAGCCATGGATGGGTGGCTGTCCGGACAGAAAGGGTTCACCCAGGTAACCCAGCCAGGAGTGGCGACAACTTACGCACGAGCAACCCCTAGAACCATTACAATAAAGAACAAATAAACAATTTTGTATAACTAAAGCAAAGCCAGCCCTTTGAAACAATGATGCTTCACTGAAATGGCTCAGCAATTTTCACAGGGGGCACGCCCAAGTTACCTTGTTCCTCCAAGGAGAGCACAACCTCACTCCAAACTAGTGTTCAGATCACTCGAAGAATAGCTCTGGATTAAATTTCTCTTGGCTTAAAGTTAGTTAATTCCCCGTTCACTCTTAAACTGACTCCAGACACCCGTCTATCACTTCCACAGCCCTTCTGGGATCAAGCAAAGGGAATGAGAGGCAGAGCTGTTCATCATCTGCACACTGGTGACATGTAAGCCCAAACCTCTGGCTGACCTCATCCATCAGTTTCCTGCAGGTATTAAAAAGCGCAGAATTCATATAAGGGATCATGATATCTAGAGATACTCCATTTAGTTCTGAAGCAGAGACCATGTTTATTTATTCACAGAGATATTTATAAACCTCCAATTCATTAAAAACATCAATTTAATAAAAACATTAGAGCATCATAAAACTATTAAATTACAAAATTATGAAATCTTTTTAAAAAACAAAAACTAAACACAGAACAAATGACCAACACTGAATCACATTAATTCTCTAAAAATGCTTGGTGAGATGAATATGTTTTCACCAAGCAACGAAATAACAAGACTGTAGGTACCTTTCTCGTTTCCATAGGAATAGTGTTCCAAATAACTGGTGCTACTACATCGAAAGCCTTGGTTCACGTAGAAACTGAATGAATATCAGGTTACTGTGGGGGCAATCACACCTTCCATATCATCATCATCATCATCAACAACATCATCATCATCACCATCCAATACCTCATGGTGAATTGAGGGAGGCCTTGTTTGTGACATCACCACCCTGAACCATTTGACTCTGGATGAATGGGTGAGTCAGGCATGCTGCAAAAGGATATCTGTCTCTTTCTTGTGGGTCCATTACCCCTGAGAGGCTGATTTGAGGAAACACCCTTCATTCACCAATATTCTTTACAATTCTTTATTCATCTGCTTTAGTGCTGCATCTTCCTGATTTGAATAGAGCAGAATAGGAAAGAGAGAAAGAGAAACCCTACTCCAAGGTTAATGTGGTTTTGGGAGAGAAATTTCTACTCAGCCCCTGGATTAGGCCTATACTGAAAACAAAGGAAAGTGGGTAGGTGCTGAGTTGCCTGAAAGTGTAGGTTAAAGGTAGATCTTCTGGCTTGTATGTTCCCTCTCATGGGTTGCTGTGGCATGAGGATGAGAGGCCAGACCTGACCATGGGTAGCATGAGTTCCTGGAGCGGAGCCTCAGCTGACCATCTCAACAAATGGAGAGGTCCATACTTGAGTAAGCAGTCCTTTGCATATCCTGGTCTCAAACTATACCCAAGAAAGGTATGGAGAACCTGTGGCCCTCCAGATGCTGTTGACTCCCAGCTACCATCCATCCATGAACTTCGGCCATGTTGGCCAGAGTTGATAGGAGTTGGAATCAAACAATATCTACAGGATCAAGTTTCCCCACACTAGTTTAGAGCTTTATAAGTCATTGCTAGAACTGTGAATTGCACCCAGAAACAAACTGGAAGCCATGGGAGATCTTAGAATCATAGAATCATAGAGTTGGAAGAGACCACAAGGGCCATCGAGTCCAACCCCCTGCCAAGCAGGAAACATCATCAGAGCACTCCTGACATATGGTTGTCAAGCCTCTGCTTAAAGACCTCCAAAGAAGGAGACTCCACCACACTCCTTGGCAGCAAATTCCACTGTCGAACAGCTCTTACTGTCAGGAAGTTCTTCCTAATGTTTAGGTGGAATCTTCTTTCTTGTAGTTTGGATCCATTGCTCCGTGTCCGCTTCTCTGGAGCAGCAGAAAACAACCTTTCTCCCTCCTCTATGTGACATCCTTTTATATATTTGAACATGGCTATCACATCACCCCTTAACCTCCTCTTCTCCAGGCTAAACATGCCCAGCTCCCTTAGCCGTTCCTCATAAGGCATCGTTTCCAGGCCTTTGACCATTTTGGTTGCCCTCCTCTGGACACGTTCCAGTTTGTCAGTGTCCTTCTTGAACTGTGGTGCCCAGAACTGGACACAGTACTCCAGGTGAGGTCTGACCAGAGCAGAATACAGTGGCACTATTACTTCCCTTGATCTAGATGCTATACTCCTATTGATGCAGCCCAGAATTGCATTGGCTTTTTTAACTGCCGCGTCACACTGTTGGCTCATGTCAAGTTTGTGGTCAACCAAGACTCCTAGATCCTTTTCACATGTACTGCTCTCAAGCCACGTGTCACCCATCTTGTATTTGTGCCTCTCATTTTTTTTTGCCCAAGTGCAATACTTTACATTTCTCCCTGTTTCATCTTGTTTGTTTTGGCCCAGTTCTCTAATCTGTCAAGGTCGTTTTGAAATGTGATCCTGTCCTCTGGGGTGTTAGCCACCCCTCCCAGTTTGGTGTCATCTGCAAATTTGATCAGGATGCCCTTGAGTCCATCATCCAAGTCGTTGATAAAGATGTTGAATAAGACCGGGCCCAAGACAGAACCCTGTGGCACCCCACTAGTCACTCTTCTCCAGGATGAAGAGGAACCGTTGATGAGCACCCTTTGGGTTCGGTCAGTCAGCCAGTTACAAATCCACTGAGTGGTAGCATAGTCAAGACCGCATTTTACCAGCTTCTTTACAAGAATATCATGGGGCACCTTGTCAAATGCCTTGCTGAAATCAAGGTAGGCTACATCCACTGCGTTCCCTTCATCTACCAGGCTTGTAATTCTGTCAAAAAACGAGATCAGGTTAGTCTGACATGACTTATTTTTCAGAAATCCATGCTAACTATTGGTGATCACAGCATTCCTTTCTTCAAACACGTATGTTCAGGGCAACAAGTCCCGGTTAGCAAGATGGCCAGCTGTGGCTTCCAAGTGCTTTTCAAGGTATGAATGGAAGTTGAGCAGCAGCAATATTATGTGAATTGTTCTGCAATGATGTGACTACTGTTTGGTTAACAATAAGATCCGAAATGCCTTTGCGTCCTTTGATGTTTAGTAGGGCAATTTAATGTTAATTTTAGCTAATTTTAGCAGGGCAACAAGAAGCTGCTGGCACATGTCTCCAGCATCTATGGATCTGTTATGACAACTGAATCATTTAGTTAATTTAACAATTTGAATTCATGCAACTTATTATTGCATTAAAATCATTGTAATTTACTCTCCAATAGGGCTCGACGTGGATCTCTCTCATCTAGCTATTTTTCAATAATTTTAGTTGACTGTTTGAGGCTGCTTCTGTACAGAGAAAACAAACATTTGTGTATGTGTTTTTTACAAAAATACACCACACCATCCCATTTAATTGAGCAACTGCAGTGCACTAACACTAGACAAGCTGAGGAGTCAGAAAGGAAAATGTATGCTAATGAATCCTAATCCATAATAATGAGATGGTGTTTGCTGCCTCATTAGTATTCATTCTCCCAGGATCCCTTGCATTCTATTTACCTCCTCTTTAGGCTTTCCTTAACTTAAAATGCAAGAATGTTCACTTTTGCAAAAATGCACAGTGCACTATTTTCTACTTTATAAAGAACATGCATCCCCTCAGAGTGTGACAACTTCTTGTTTGGTCACATCATTCACGACAGCTGTCACCAAAGGCTAGTCTGTGTTCTTTTCTGGATGCTTTCTTTTGTGTTTAGAAATCCTTTTCAGGTAATTGCATACAGTACATTCAATTAATGCAGGAAGGAGGGGGGCATTCAAGGGGGGTAGAGAGCTTACGGACTCAAACTGTTGTTTGAAATTGTTTAGCTTGGATGTGTTCCTGCCCAAATTTCCCCTCCGCTTTCAGTCCCCATGAAAGTGAGGTGCATATCTCTTTTCTCCAGGGTAAAAAAGCAGGGTGTCAAGTGAAGGATAAGACTATGAATGGTTATTAGTAATGCAGACTATATTATTGCCAATGTCAGAGGTGATGTTGAGGCATCTGATCAAAGCCTGTATTCTTGATCAAGGTTTATATTTTGATCAGATTCCTGTATTCTAAAAATGAGCTTAAATTCACAAATGTTTCTTTCGAGGCAGGAAACCAGCAGGCAGCTGGCAAGCTCTTAGACAGAGGGCCCCTCTGGTTTATTGCGGTCATAAAAAGGCTGAGGTCACTGACCCTACATATTACAGAATACAATCAAGATGCAATTAAGTTGGTAAATAGTAAGAATTAATGTGCCTCCCATTAGAGACTTGAGCCACATTTTCATAAGGTTAAAAGGGCAAATAGAAACAGCAGCTGGACTAGGCAAAGCAGCTCTCTGAAACTGCTTTGAAGCTTTAGAGAACTTAGAATTTAGCTTAGCTTTTACTAAGTTCCCTTTCTTCTAAAAAACTATATATGTTATGAAATATATTGGCTTAAATGTAATTATGCAAAGGATTTAGAAAGTAAGAAATGTTAGATTCTTATGTTAGATTCTTATTTCATAGAATCATAGAATCATAAAGTTGGAAGAGACCACAAGGGCCATCGAGTCCAAACCCCTGCCAAGCAGGAAACACCATCAGAGCACTCCTGACATATGGTTGTCGAGCCTCTGCTTAAAGACCTCCAAAGAAGGAGATCTTTCATAGATGGTGTGTGAGGAGGTGAACCCAAGATCTCTGTTTAAGATAAAATTAGAACCATTAGCCATCTGTTTTGCAGGGAATAGGGCAAGAGGGGCCAAAGGTTATCTGGTAATTAAGGTGCCTGGTCGAGGTAAATGTAAGATATATGACTACTTATTTGTCATTTATAAATAGAAGAAAATATAGCTCTTTGTCTCCCATAAAAGGTAATAGGAAATGGGTGTATCTTTTATGATTGGTTCTAGCAAACAGCCCATAGGAATTTCAACCAGGCTGATTGGACAGAGGCAGCCAAAGGAGGAGCAAGGGGGCTGGGCTGAGGGAATATAAGTGCTGGCCATCAGGGCTGAAAGGGCAGAGCTTTGGTAACCATATACCACTGTGTCTCTCATTTATTTGTCTATTGCTGCATTGAATTTCTCTATTGCTGCATTGAATATTTCATTCCAGCTAAGCGTTAACCACAAGCAGGGTGCTACAATGTGAATACCAGCTGTTGGGGATTATGAATGAGACATAGCTGTTACAGAGCTTCCAGGTTTCCCTATTTTCCAGGGACAGTCCTGGATTTACAGAAGCCGTCCCGTTTCTGATTTGATCACAGAATGTCCCACTTTTCCTTAGTACATCCGTATTTTCGTTGGAGAAATGTTGGAGGGTATGGAGTTATGCAACCCCTGAGCCAAGGAGATAAGTATCTATGCAACCTTTAGAATATGCCTTAAGGCAGCTTTGTATATGGTAGTTTTTAATGTTTTATTATGTTTTTATATACGTTGGAAGCTGTCCAGAGTGGCTGGGGTAACCCAGTTAGATGGGCGGGTTATAAATAATAGAATGATTACTGATATTTTTAATGGAAAAGGATGTCCCTATTTTCATCAGAGAAATGTTGGAGGGTATTCTATCATGTCCCTACCATGCTTCCCATATGCATCTGGTTGGACATGGTGAAAATAGGATGTCAAACTAGATAGGCCTTTGGTCTGATCCAGCAGGGGTTTCTTATATAAGGATCCCTCTGATACTTTACATCTCCAACACAGATTTGATGTTAGTTTATAAATTTTAGCCAGTTTTACAGGGGTTAAGTACCACCTGTAAAACATCTTCATAGTGTTTTCTTTGATAGTAATGCATGCGGTGAAATTAGTATCTGATTTCCATTGCGTATCCAAAATCCTGTCCCCACTTGATCATTACTTCTTTAATTTGTTCATGTTTGAGTTCCCATTCAAGTAATAAATTATACATTTTTGATAGATTTTCAGGGGGGGGGTTCAAAAGTTCCAGCTGCATGTTTTTGTTTTAATTTTTGTCCTTCCTTGCCCCGCCATCACCCTGGATGCTTCGAGTACTTGGGTCATGTAAAATATAGTAATTTCTGATGTGGCTATTGTGGCAAAGTGATCCCCCCCCCCCGGAGGGGGCAGGCACCAATACAGCTCCTTGCTGAGGGCATAAGGGACCCTAGGTACACCTCTGATTGCAGATGGGTCATATAATATATACATTTTAATGCATACTTTGCCCCAGTATCTGCATTTTGTACACATTACTGGGCTTGCAAAATTTGGACAATTGCATGTTTCAAAAGATGGCCATGCTTCAGTTTGCATTCCCAGCCACTCAGAAATTGTGATTTAGGTTGACTTGCCTTTAGATGTGAATTATATTTAATTTCTTCCCCATCCCCAGGAGTGGAGGGGATATTTGCTGTCCCCACATCACCAGAAGCTAATAGCCATCAGCTATTAAAGGCCAGGTCATGGACGCAATTTCTTTAGCTAGTTATTATGCCATTTTCTGAGATGACTCTCTCTTCTTTTTGAGATGACAAAACAGAATTCCTGTTGCCGTTTTATTCCAACTAGCTGGAATGTATGGGTTTTAAAACACAGACCCAACTCTTTCAGATACCATTGAAAACTGCAGGTGTTTTATTTGATGGGTTCAGCAAATGGATGAGCAGTATACTTTTCTGCATAAGTAAACAACATCTAGCTATAGAAACAGTGGGAACAAATCCATTCATGCTCCTACCAGTTCAGAGCAAAAGCCTGGGAATAGTAGAACTGTAGCAGATTTATTTTCCTGTCACTGGCTTTGACCCCAGTATTTGAATGCTCTGGAGTTTAGCTGTAATACTCTAAAAAAAAACATTCCTAAGACAATATGTCTACCGGCAAAGGGAAATAGATACACTTGTTAGGTGAACAAGGGGGTCATGGTAGGATATCAGAGAAGATACACTGGGCTCATGTGTACCTTGCATACCATCAATGGAGGGTCTGGTCCAGGCTTGCTTATTTTCCTGGATGGAAAGAATATCCTGCTGGTATGTGGGTGTTAGTTGTTCTAGTGGGGAACCACGCACCCATCATCCCTTGACAGGGAAATGGTGGACCTGTAAAAGGGTAAAAAAAGTATTGGGAAATAATCCATAATGAATTGAAAAATAAATAAATTTAAAAGTACTTTTCCAAAACAAAAACCAGAGTCCTTTTTGTTGGGGATAATTCAAAGGGAAATTCCCAGGTGTCAAAAAAGATTAGTTATGTATGCCACTACTGCGGCCTGTGTTTTGTTAGCCCAAAAATGGAAAATGAGCAAGGTCCCAACTAAAGAAGAATGGCAACTTAAACTGATGGAATATGTTAAGTCTGCGCAGCTTGCAGACTTAACATATAGAATAAGAGAACAAGAAGAACATACGTTTAGAGAAGACTAGAAAATGTTTATTGAATATATGGGGGGAAATTGTGTTCACTTGAAAATGTTGGCAGCATTAAGATAAATTCGACAGTGTAAATAAGTTTTCATGGATGTAATAATGAAATACTGAATGGTTTAGTTTATGTAAAATATGCAGGGATGTATGGTATGCAAAATGAGCCATGGAAAGAGAAGGGAAGTCATTGATAAATGAATGATGTTTAAATGAGTATTCTAAATTGTAAAACAGAAAATTTAATAAAAAAATTATATAAAGGGGGGGGAATGTATACATGCTAGGGTCAAGCTCGTTGGGGGAAGAGTTCCACGTGGGCATATGATGCTACCTTATGCTGTGTCAGACCATGGGGAAGGGCCATAGCTTGGGAGTAGAGCATCTGCTTTTCATGCAGGAGGTCCCAGGTTCAATGCTCAACATCTCCAGGTAGGGATGGTACTCTCCCCTGACACAAACCCTGGAGATCCGCTGCCAGTCAGTGTGGTCAGTAGTGAACTAGAATAATGAAGGATCTGACTCAGTCTAACGCATCTTCCCATGTTTCTATGCCCATGTAGTTCAGTAGGGGGTTCCAAAATGTAGTCCAGGAACCACCAGTGGTCCACAAGCTTCATTCAGGTGGTCCACAGCGGGTCTGTAAAAAAGCACTTCTAAATCCTACAGTATCTGGCAGAGCACATTATAATTGCTACAACAGGCAGAAGAAGAAAAATACTAAGTGTTCTGCCAAGATCCTCGTCAATTTTCAAGTGGTCCGTGGTGAAAAACATTTAGGAACCACTGGGGTATGCTAACTGGCAACAGCTCTCCAGGGTTTCAGGAAGGGATTTCTCCCAGCTGTACCTAGAGATGCCAAGGATTGAATGTGGGGCCTTTTATGGAAAGCATGTGCTGCTCTACCACTGTGTGTGTGTGGTGTGTGTGTGTGTGTGTGTGTGTGTGTGTGTGTGTGTGTGAGAGAGAGAGAGAGAGAGAGAGAGAGAGAGAGAGAGAGAGAGAGCACACTTCAAGTTAGTGTCTCAGCTTCCATGCTTCTTCACACAAAAAATGTTCAGCTGCAATTTTCAGCTGTCTTAGTGTTATGTACTGAGTTGAATAGGATCCAAAATTGGTCCTAGAACAATAGGATCCAAAATGCAGCAGTCTGATTGGTCCTAGAAGAATAGGATTCATAATGCAGCAGTCTGATTGGTCCTAGAACAATGCAGGAGTATGATTGGTCCGCAGGAGCCACCCAATCCAACTCCAGGTGGAAGTGAATCCGCAACCTGATTGGCCTACAGGAGAATCCCGGAATTAGCCAATCACGTGCGGCCCATTGTGTACATAATGTATATAAAGCAGATATTTGGGGGGAACTTTCATTCCTCACTACTATGAGCTGAATAAAGAGCATGAAATCTACACTCGACTCCGAGTATATTTCACTTAGATTTCAAGAACCCTGGACCAACCCTTTTTCTCCCTCTTCTTAATCTAGAGCTACCTGAACCAGTTTAACCAGGGCCAGGAGATGTCCAGCAAACAAAAGGACAGGTGATATGTAGACTCTTTTCTTACATGCAGACTGGAGGAAAACTGGAAGAAAATGGATGCTTTACCAAATTAGCAGATTATTGGGAATGTATAAGTGATAACGAAATAACGTTAGTGGCATTTAAAGAAGCTCTGTAACAGAATAAGAAATATTGCAAAAAAGTAAAATATAAGAGGGGGGTAAGCATAAAGGTAATATTAAAATTTGGAAATGTGTATCAAAAAATTAGAATTTGAATGATTGTCAGAGAAGCTGAAGGAAGTCAAAAAATTGGAAATTTATTGCAAATTGCTAATGTGATACGAATGTATGGAAAATTAATAAAATATATTTATAAAAAAAAAAGAAAATGGATGTTTTACCAACTAAATAGGCACAGAAGGAGGTTTGGCAAAACAAAATCGGTGCACCTCAAGAATGGCTTTTCTTTCCACTTTGAAAGTTAATGAATGAAGAGATGAAAATGACCATGGAATTTAAAACTGATGGACCAAAGTCCTTGTCAGTAGATGTCATCCTTGCCATTCTTCTAAGGAATATAACCTACAAACAAGATGTGTTACATAAGCCTGTTCACAGATTCTAGCTTCTGGCGTTAAACAGTTTAAATCTACTAGAAGACAAACCATCAATTTTCTTAAAAGCTGTTGCCTTGAATCCAATTCATGCATTTATCTCTAGTAATGATGCAAGCTTTGTGAGAGGGGTATACCAACTTATTCAGGTGAGGGGAGGTGTTAATCTAAAAACATCACCAGATGAAATCCAGTTTAGGGAGAATGCTAGATTTCCATTCTATGGTGATGTTCCATCGTTTTTCTGAGACTGGAATCCATACGTGCCACTAATGACACACAACCCCACCCCGTTCAAACTGTGCCCATCATAAGGAGGCACAAGGAGAGGGGGAGATTTTAGGGAAGAAAACAAAACAAATGTGACAATTTCTTTCGCAAACTACTTCATGCTGGCAGAATCTGATTGAGAACTCCCACCCCCCATCATCCAATTATTTCAGCTTCAGGCGATTAATGCAGGCTATTTCCAAATCCCACTGTAAAACAATGCGTCCAAGTCTTACCCCAGTAACGCAGCCCAGAAAGCTACCATGGTCAACAGTATCGAAAGTCACCAAGAGATCCAGCAGAACCAACAGGGACACACTCTCCCCACCTAGTTCCCAGTCATCCACCAAGGTGACCAAAGCCATCTCTGTCCCACAACCAGGCTTGAAATGGATCTACATGAGCCGTTTCCTCCAGAAACACCTCAAACTGAGGTGCCCCCAAAAGAGAAACTGGAGACTGGCCAATTATCCAATACAGTGGGAGGGCTTTTTTCAACTGAGGTATTATTACTGCCTTCCTTGGGACGTGGGTGGCGCTGTGGGTTAAACCACCGAGCCTAGGACTTGCAGATCAGAAGGTTGGTGGTTTGAATCCCTGCGACGGGGTGAGCTGCCATTGCTTGGTCCCTGCTCCTGCCAACCTCGCAATTCGAAAGCACGTCAAAGTGCAAGTAGATAAATAGGTACCGCTCCGGCAGGAAGGTAAATGGCGTTTCCGTTCGCTGCTCTGGTTCACCAGAAGTGGCTTAGTCATGCTGGCCACATGATCCAGAAGCTGTACGCCGGCTCCCTCGTCCAGTAAAGCGAGATGAGCGCCGCCACCCCAGAGTTGGTCACGACTGGACCTAATGGTCAGGGGTCCCTTTACCTTTTACCTACTGCCTTCCTTAAGTGTGCTGGAATCCTACTTTGTGTAAAGAGGCATTGGCATTCACGCACTCAGCCGGTCCCCATGGGCCTGTTTGACGAGGCAGGAAGGGCAAGGATCTGGCACACACATGTCTACATTCTCTAAAGAATACCGTCTACAGAGACTAAAGAATACCATCTACAAAGTAGGCTGCAAGAGTTGTGCTTTGTGAGTACATTCCAGGAGAAACAGGTAAAGGTGCCTTTGACGAGGTGTCTTATACAGCTTCGACTCAACAAAGCAGAATGTTGGCAGAATGCCAAACTAGAACCTGACAATGCAGGGGGGGGGGCGCGATGGCGAGGAAGGACATAATAAGGTTCAGTCATTCAGAAATATTACGCCGCATGTAAATGAAAGAAGAATGGACTCCCAAAGGATCGAGATAGCAAAGCGAAATAGCTTGCCACACTGAAAGCAGCTAACTCACAGCCGTCTGGCTGAGAGCGGGAGATTAAAAAAAAACCCTAATGAAAGAAAACAAGCTAATTAGATGCAGAATGGAAGATCTTAACGAGGAGCATAGGCAGGTAGTTGCCGGTTACCAAAGACAACCGCAAGCAGGGTGGTTGGGTGGGGGGTTAAAGCGTTGACCTTCAATCCCACGTCCAAATCCAAAAGCCCAAAACGCAGCTCATTAATAGCGGACAAAGTCTCTGATGAAATCATATTCTATAGCCACCTTCCCCCCACCTCCTGACTAATAAGGGTTGTTCCCATTTCTAATAGAGCAATGGTGTTTTCGGGTTAAAAAAAACAACAAGAGATAGCAAGAAAACACCATAACGGTTCAAGTGAACATCTGAGGTTTGAGTTGACATCAAATATAAGCATCTATGAGGTAAAAGTGCCATCTTGTGGCTACTTCATAAAGAGCAATTGTGAACATATTTCCCTGTCTGTTTCACCTGTGTCGTTTTTTGTACGCTTATGAAGCTGTCCTCCACAGGGCCAGTACCACGACTTGAAACCCTTGGGCAAATGCTAATGGATTCTGGCAGGGCGCACCATGGTTAATGCTGAGCTGGGTCTGGGCCTCTGTTTCATGTTTCTGTTGTCAGGGGAATCGGAAGAATAGCTGTGTGGGCTACACCAGGCGCATGGTTCCAGTGCTCATGTCAAGGATCTCGTTGACGCATGCTTGCTGTTGCTGCGGCTGAAAGCAGACCAGCCACAGCTCTGACAGGAGTGCTGGGTCTGTAAGACTGGACATGCAACTGCCGCTTTTATTTCTTTTATAGCTTTTATAGTTAAAGCTATGGTTTTCCCAGTAGTGATGTATGGAAGTGAGAACTGGTTGATCACCGAAGAATTGATGCTTTTGAATTATGGTGCTGGAGGAGACTCTTGAGAGTCCCATTGACTGCAAGAAGATCAAACCTACCCATTCTTAAGGAAATCAGCCCTGAGTGCTCACTGGAAGAACAGATCCTGAAGCTGAGGCTCCAACACTTTGGCCACCTCATGAGAAGAGAAGACTCCCTGGAAAAGACCCTGATGTTGGGAAAGATGCAGGGCACAAGGAGAAGGGGACGACAGAGGACGAGATGGTTGGACGGTGTTCTTGAAGCTACCAGCATGAGTTTGACTAAACTGCGGGAGGCATTGGAAGACAGGCGTGCCTGGCATGCTCTGGTCCATGGGGTCACAAAGAGTCGGACACAACTAAGTGACTAAACAACAACAACAACAACAATTATTATTATTATTATTATTATTATTATTATTATTATTATTATGTAAAACTAATAAATATAACACATGCATTTTATTCAGCTTCCTGCATTGGAGCACAGTCCTTTCTGTGGACCCTGCTTGATCTTGTCAACTTCCTCTTGTAAGACACAGACCTATTTCTCTCAGAGCAACTCAGAAATCTCCCTTGAGCCCAATAGCACCACATGCATTCATGCTGAGTAACAGCTTCTCAAAGCAATGGCAACAAGGGAAGCCAAGTGTAAATAATGAGTAAAGCAAGAGCAACCAAGACAGAGAGCCTTGTCTCAAGATGCTACCACGGTATGGAGAAGCCGCTTAGTCCAGAGATATTGGTGCCCCCATTATAACACAGCAGGGCGATACCATTATAGCTTAAGACCTTTAGTGGCTTGCAGAAGAAACTGCTGGCAAGTAGGATCCTAGTGGGACCTTTAGTATTATCAGTCTAGGCATTTCTTACATTAAGGCTGTCGCTGCTGTGGCAGAGCTCAGTTGCAAGCCTTCATGCTTTGTGTCATGACGCCTTGTTCTTTAGTGTCACCACGGCAGCTTCCTTTGCAAGATTTGCTTATTTTGCCTTATTTCCTTGTTCCAGCTTATTCTTCAGTGCAATGACTAGGCTGTTCACTGCATTAATGGGAGGAATTGGACTTCCTAAGCCCATTAAACCTAGAGCTGAGACAACACACAAAGAGAGTGTTTTCTCAGGTGACAAAAAGCCTCACCCCAACTCTCTCTCTCTCTCTCTCTCTCTCTCTCTCTCACACACACACACACACACACGTTTCGCCTGACGTACTTAAAGTACTTCAGTGTTCAGACATGAAGGTGGCCACAACAGTAGCCATACTTTCCCTCTTTCCTCTGCAATGAAATTCAGGAAGCACTGCCTTGGAATTAACTGCATTGGCCTTGAGAGATGCCACAGTACTGAATCTGATGCTCTGTTTTACATCCTGAACATGATCTCTGATTGGCTGGGATCGTTTGCAAGTAAGTAGTCTCAGTAGAAGAAACATGGCACAAGCAAACAACATACAATCACACACACACACACATACACATACTTCTTTCAGGAAAGCCTTTATTTTCAGGGGAGGGGGCTGTTTGTGTGCAAATATTTGTCAAAGTTATAGGAAGGCCCTAGCCATTTGTCCGTGTACACTGCCTTGTTCATAATCTTAGCAACAGTGCCAATCGCCTGTTTTGTTACACAGAGGAAGAAAGGGGCTGCATTTAGTCTTGTTATTGTCCCCGCCTACCCAAATAAGTGGTTGGTGGTGCCATTACCAATAACTGACTAAGGGGACAATCCCATAGCAAGATCCACTGGGATCAGCAGCTTAGAACGCAGCGGATCTGTGGCCCAGCCAGCTGTGTCCTGTCTCAGCTGGGCTCAGTTGGAGTCAAGTCCCCAACTCCAGCTCAGTTGAGATGTCTGCATAACTTGCTCATCCTACTGAGCTGAAGTTGACTAAGCTGGTGTGAGTTCCTGCAAAAAGGAGGGGGGCATTCTGGGGTTTTGGTGAGCCAGGACCAGAGAGTAGGGTCAAGTGACCTGGCAACCCAGCACAAGACACTATTGTGGATAGAGCAGCAACACCAGCCCAGGCTTTGGATCGGGTGCAACTTTACCACAGCACAGCTGACACCAGCTTTCTTTGCACTAAACGGCCTCAGTCCATTATACCTGAAGGAGCGTCTCCACCCCCATTGTTCTGCCTGGACACTGAGGTCCAGTGCCGAGGGCCTTCTGGCAATTCCCTCACTGCAAGAAGCCAAGTTACAGGGAACCAGGCAGAGGGCCTTTTCGGTAGTGGCACCCGCCCTGTGGAACGCCCTCCCACCAGATGTCAAAGAGAAAAACAACTACCAGGCTTTTAGAAGACATCTGAAGGCAGCCCTGTTTAGGGAAGCTTTTAATGTTTAATAGATTATTGTATTTTAATATTCTGTTGGAAGCCTCTCAGAGTGGCTGGGGAAACCCAGCCAGATAGGTGGGGTATAAATAATAAGTTGTTGTTGTTGTTGTTGTTGTTGTTGTTGTTGTTGTTCTGCATAGGGTTGCTCCCTCAGAGTGCACACCTGTAGCTCTAGCTCTCTGCTCATGGATGGGTGGAGTGTGGGGTATTCACTGACCATGTGTTCACACTTTATTCCACAGATAGAAATGTGTGTAGCTGAATTATAGTCATTCAAAAGAAAACTCATCACATGTTCATCCAACCAGGTGTGTGGCCTTTTAGGACCTGGCACTTTTCCAGGTATGTACACAATTAAAAAAACAGAAATACATTGGAAAAATCGCTCTGTAATGGATATCAAAACAGGGGCAAGTTAGATCAAGCAACCCACTTCACAATTACATAGCGCATTCCAAATGGTTTATTTTACATTTTTTAAAGTAGTTCAGCTGTTCGGTGCAGTTCACATACATAATTGCAGTCATCTTTATAGAAGCCCTATAAAGTATGCTAATAATAATAATAATAATAATAATAATAATAATAATAATAATAATAATAATATCAAACTACAGGTACATTTATTTTCTCTGAGTTTAGCACTGGGGAATTGTGGGGAAGAAGAAGAAGAAGAAGAGTTTGGATTTGATATCCCGCCTTTCACTCCCTTTAAGGAGTCTCAAAGCGGCTAACATTCTCCTTTCCCTTCCTCCCCCACAACAAACACTCTGTGAGGTGAGTGGGGCTGAGAGACTTCAAAGAAGTATGACTGGCCCAAGGTCACCCAGCAGCTGCATGTGGAGGAGCGGAGACGCGAACCCGGTTCCCCAGATTACGAGACTACCGCTCTTAACCACTACACCACACTACGGAGAGATTCCGTAGCTGATATTAATAGCGGTTCTGTATGAATTGTCTTGATTTTCTCAGCATGTTTTATTTATAAGATTATGTGGTGGTCCTTATTTTCTTCATTCTATTTTTTTAGAGGAATTGCCGCATCTGTTATAGTAGCTGTTTCAATTTGTTTTGTTCACCAGAATTACAACTGGCCGATTGTAATCTATTTGTTTTATCTGTCATAATAGGTTTATCATCCCAATACAAAGTGTAATCATCACCATTACAAACAACTGGTTCGGGATTATAAATTTGTACAAAAGGGGAGCTGCTTCCTAATGCATACAAAGCTAGTGGGGAATTCTTTTTTGCAAGCAAATAGTGCTGGGCAAAATATTTCACATTGCCGAAGAAAGGGTAGCCTATGTAACATGCTCATTTATAGGTTTCCTTTGCATTATTTTTTTACAAGGGGCAGTTGTCTTATACAAACATTCACCTGAATATGTGAGGGATGCATCGCTCACACATCATCCACACAAATGCAGACTCTGCTTTAGAACTTTGCACATCCATCGCCAAAGTTTTCCATCGCTGCTTAAAAATTGTTGTTATTATTTAGCTGGGAATGTTCAGAAGCTTCCCTATGGCTGGGAAATTAAAGTTCTTGATCACGGGGAACAATCTACCCTCTTCTGGCTTTTATACTGAACATGTGAAGGGCTGAAGAAGTGCTCTCACACATGAGACAAAAAGACACACTTGGGGATGTTGGGGGTGGGAATTGTGTGCATATCTGTGTCCTTTCTAGGCTTTAAATCATCACCTGCTCTGAATAGGGCTTAAGCATGTGGCTTTTGTTGTAGATTTTTGATAGTTATTGTTGGCAATTTCAGGAGACTTGAGCATCAATGCTCAAACCTAGCTGTCACGGCCCTATGCATGTCTACTCAGAAGTAAGTGCTACACTCACAAAAATGTGAACAGGATCAAAGCCTCGGTGTTTTCAGTTGGCTTGCTGCCCATTAGCCACTTACTCCATTGATTAGATTACTTCCACAGTTCCTCCATTAATGGCCGTCTGGGTATTCCTCATGCTTTCGATTTTCATGTTTCAATTCTTCCAGCTGGCCAGAATGGTTTTTCTCTGAAGGATTTTTCTTTGGGGTCTGTGGGGGTGGGGTGGAATAGTGTTGTTCAGCTGAAAGTTCTCTGTTTGAATACTCCACTCCAAATCCTGTGACAAAATCAGGGACTTGTGAATCTGACTTCATGGGGGGGGGGCAAAAACATTAGCCATGTTGGGCAGGGAGGCAAACCAAGTGAAGGCATTGATGGCTCTCAAATTTTACATAACCAATGCTCCAAAGCTCAATGGCTACTTCTGAAATTTTACCCCCACCCACCCAACCTCTCCAAATTTACCACCTGTGAATAGGATGGACCCGTCCTCGATTACTTGTTGGTCTCTAGTGATCTACTTAAGTGTATTTCCACTTTTAAGATCGAGAATGTACAATTTAGTGATCATCTTCCCCTTGTTGCTAAGCTTTCCTTGAACTGGCAGCTGGAGGCTCATAGACATCCGACTCAGATAGTAACCAACGAATCTCTCCAAGTAAGAGGAATCAAATGGTCGGAGACACAGGCCCAAAGGTACCTGGAATTCTTTCAAAAAGAAATCCTCGGGCCCCATCCCAACATAGGCCCTGCCTCAGACGAGCATAGCATAGTGTTGAAGCGCTTCCACCATCATATGACTGATCTTACGTCCTTCTTCAGGTTACCACCCAAAAATTTAAATCGAAACGAGTATACTTACGGTGCCCCCTGGTATAATTCTCAGTGCAAACAAGCAAGACAGCGCCTCCGTGCTATATTTAATGTATACAAGACCTCCAATGCATCTACTCTGCCAGCTAGCTATGCACATGCCAAGCAAGTTTACAAATGCACGCAGAAAATTGCCAAGCGTGAATGGCAACACAATCGTTGGCAGGCTTTGATCACTGCTTCAAAACCACACGGATCCAGGGAATTCTGGTCTTTGATTAACAGAAGGGGGAGGAATTCCCCAAGGGCAGTCATCTCTGCACCGACATGGGAACTGTTCCTGAAGAGATGCTTCTCACAGGCAGATGCTCCCTCCGACCATCTGATGCACCTGTTTACCCACCTACCTATTTGGCCTCCCACCGATCCTGACGAAATAGCCAAGTTAATAGCTCAGCTGAAACCGGGCAAGGCCCCTGGGCCCGACCTGATCCCTGCTGAAGCCATCAAACTACACCCAAAATGGTGGGCCGGCATCTTGGCCAAAACCTTCGATGCAATCAATGCTTCCGGTCTCATCCCCAAAATATGGAAGGAGGCCATAATAGTACCAATTCATAAAAAAGGTTCTCCAACGGAGCCGGAAAACTACCGTAACATCAGCCTCCTTTCGATCATAGGGAAAATCTATGCCAGCTTTTTGCTGACTAAATTATTGCGATGGGTAGACGAGACTAACCAGATTGGTCACGAACAAGCAGGGTTCAGAACTAAACGCTCTACAATCGATCATGCGATAGTTCTTTATCACCTGGCACGGAAGTACTCCTCCCCTCCCCGGAGCTACCTCTGTGCCGCCTTCTTAGATCTAAAGGCAGCCTTTGATAGCGTTCCTAGAAATATTCTTTGGGAGAAACTTGCGAAACAGGGCATTGATAGAAGACTCTTATGGCTCATAAGCCAGCTCCACGAAGGTACCCTTGCCAGAGTGAGACTCACTCCTGCGGGCGACCTCACAAATTCGATACCAATAAACAAGGGAGTGCGCCAAGGATGCATATTGGCTCCCTGCCTATTCAACCTATTCATCAGTGACATGCGAGCACCCCTAGTTAACTCATCTCCAAGTATACACGCGCCTAGACTAGCGGATTACCGCTGTCCACTCCTCTTATATGCGGACGACGCGGTAATTCTATCTTATACACGTGTTGGACTAACCAGAGCTCTGAAGATCTTTGCCACGTATTGTCAACTCAATCAATTAACCATCAACCATGCTAAGTCCAAGATTCTGATTTTCTCCAGAAGCCGGAGATTATACAAATGGAAGCTTGGTGGAGCAAAAATAGAGCAAGTCCTAAAATTTCAATACCTAGGAGTTATTTTTCAATACAATTTGGGGTGGAAAGCTCAAATTCAACACCTACTTAACAAGGCCAAAACCTTGTCATATGCGCTCCTCCGATTCTTCTTTTCAGATGGAGCTTTGCATGTTCCCTCGGCCCTAAAGGTGTTCAAGGCAAAAGTGGTTGCCGTGCTTGCTTATGCTGCCCCACTCTGGGCCGTGATGTCAGATCTTGCTCCCCTCGAGACTCTGCAAAGCCAATTCCTACGTCGGCTCCTAATGCTCCCCCTGTGCGTAAGCAACGCAGCCATGCGACTAGAATTGAAGATCGCATCCTTAGAAACTTGTTTGTGGAAGCAAGTCTTCAATTACTGGTTATCACTGTGGCATAGATTACCAAACCATTACCTTGTCCAATGCTTATGGCGAGATGAATTCTCTAGCCTTTGGACTAGTAGAATTCATGCCAACTCCTGAGTTATGGAATCTCTCCCTCAGATTCCCTAAAACTAGACCAAATCACTGCTCAAAGATTGATCCGCCAAAGACTGGATGACATCGATTTACAGCGAAATTATATGCTGGGGGGAGGTGTTTGCTCGCCCCAGAACATTGGTATCACTTTAACTTACTGCGTCCCATCATACCTCTCCTCCCTTTCGACTGTTGCCCATAGACTGGCCTTCACCAAAGCGAGGTTTAACGTTTTCCCCTCAAATGTCCTGAGACATAGATTCTCAAAGGGCCAAGCCCCCGCCGTGTGTGAATGTGATAAGGTGACGCTGGAGTCGCTCCAGCACATTATGTTCTTTTGCCCCTTGTTCAATGTGCCACGGGCAAATTTGCTGGGACCAATCATTCAGAAACTAGAGGGTACCCCACCAAAATTCCACCTTGCCCAAATCTTGCAGGACAAGGATACCCACACGACCCTGAAGGTGGCTAGATTCCTGGTCGCTGTCCTTTCCCAAAAGCGACGACAAGGAGCACTACAAGCTAATTAAGGCGTAGTATGCCTTTCCATCTTATAGTATTTTATTGTTATAGTGGTGTTTTAGCGACTGTTTTTTGTTTTTGTTTTTTCCCCCCTACGGCTTAAGCTGTCACTTATGTGTTGTTTTTACCTGTATGGGCCTATGGCCGTAATAAATGAAATGAAAAAAAAAATGATGGACCCATTTTATTTCAGCTCTACAATGCTGATTGGAGAACCATAACATCAGCTGCTATGTCATGAGTTTCTATGCCTAATGTTTGCAGAATCCATGTATCCATGCACTAATCCCCCATCTCCTTCAGATCTTTAGTCTTTCCACTGAGACATTCAAATGATGCATCCTGAACTTTGTCAGAAATCTGCAGGTTAGGTAATCTATCAAGCTTGTTCAAATAAGCATTAGACCACTTAACGGTACCCATGGAGTAAGTCAGAGCTGGTTCTGCCCAGGTATTAATTGCATTTATTTTATTCTTAGCTGTAAGCTTAGTTTCCCGTATTTTGGGGGGTCCCTTGTAGAGATTCTGGTAAGAGGATTTAAACTTGAGTGATCTATTTAGTAGTTCTTCCTGATCTCTAGGTACTTGCAGGTGAGCGGCAGTGATGTGTAGGTAACAAATTAGTGGTTACAATGTGTTCCTCTTGCAGAGGATCTTCCTTTTTTACTTTTAATTCTGTGAAAAGTTGAATATTTTTCAAGGTCAAAAGGCATTTTTATATCTTCACTGAAAATGGTTCCAGTTGTTATGAAGCTGTCAAGTCTATGTGGAGACTTAGCAAATATTTTTAGCATCATTCATATATTAACAATACACAGTTCTAACTCTTCCTGTGCTAGGAAGAGCACAGGTCCATTTAATGGAGCTGAAACTCCAAGGTGCATCATGATTTGTTCAACTTGAAAGGAATTCTCCTCCATCAACATATAGGATGACTGGTTGTGGTTCCTCAGCAGCAAGAAAAAAATCATTCTCCACATGCTGGCTCTTATTTATTTATTATAATACTTAGGTTGGAGGAAATGCCATGGTAAGCAACCAAGGGCCAGTCAACAGGTGAGGGTGAAAAAACTATTTCTGTACTGTACTGTACTACTGTATTGTACTACTTCACTTTGCAAGTGGGAGATTACATATTCAAAAAACTCCCCACAGGAAAAATCCCACCAAAAACCTCTGCAGATATAGACTATCAAATAAGGAGGAGACAGAAAAACCAGAGCTATTTCTGGCATTTAATTTTCTATGTCTACATATGTGAGAGGGTACATTTAGTCATGTGTATTTCACCCTCCAAATTCTAAACTGGTGCATCCCATAAGGAGTTTTATCACCTTGTCTGCTATTTTTGTGAACTAGGCCTCAACCCTGTCTAGATTTCCCCTCCCTACCACAACAACAACAACAAAATTGTTTTGTGGTTCAGATCCACTCAAATTCCCTCTTCCCTATGCCAGCCCCACACCAGAAAGCCTACTTGGTACGTTACGGTGCCCAGCAATTGGCTGGCTTGTCACAAAGGGCACAGCTTGTAATTCAAGTCTAATCTCCAGGAGTCCTTTTCTTTTGAGCAAAAGCTGCTGCTGTTATTGATTTTATCGCCGTGCTTTTCTACACGGCTGGAGCCTGCCGTCTGAGCAGTTCGGCGCTTGTACATAACACACTTGCATTCCGACATCCCATACCGAGCTTGATCCAAAAGCTCATTGAAGTTAATAAAACTTCTCACATTGATTTCAAGGGGCTTTGGATCATAAGCAATCTCAGCTGGTTTCCCAGAGTCCCTGCAACAACGCAGCTAGTCTATGCGTGACAGCAGAAAGTCTTTATTCCTTCGACAGGTCAAGCATTCCATTTTATATAATACAATATCAACAGGGGGAATCGCAGATAAAGGAGCATGTGGTGCAACTATCGTCTTTTAGGCACAAAGGCAACTCAGGGAGGGGGAAAGACTTCCTTTCTTTCTACCTTCCCTGAGTCCTTCCCCACACCCTGCTCACTTTATGTGAGGCGCCTATGAACAATACCACAATGGGCATAGCATGTCACCTTCTGAGTGTCGTAGAGACCGGGGGGGCAGCTTGTTATGAAAGTTACCGTTGATGTGACAGGTTGAAAGTGAGAAGTCTTAGCTGCTGTAAACTCTCTTGCGCTTTCATAGCAATTAATAGCAATTAAAAAGAAATGCTGTCGATTCTTTTTCATTTATAATATATTATGTTAAATGGGGAGAATGTTGTTGCCCTCAGGTCTTGCTTACGAGATACCAAAAGGCATCTGGTATTGGCGTACTGTCAGTAGCTCTCAGCTGGTTGCCCAGGAAATTATAAAGACAAGGAAAAGTTTCTTACAGTCCTTTTTTATTTTAAACTTTACAGAGAGAGGCTATAGAAATCAGCGTCTTGGATAATGGCATTGTCTCTCACACTTCCTCATTCATCATCGTCATCACCTCCTATAAGTGCCCTCTGTCTTTGAGCTCTTTGCTCACCTACTTTTAAGGCTCACCGGGTTCTGGGAGATGTTGGTCTAGAATGCTTTCTAGTGACGTGTCAGCCAGCGGCTGCTCCAACTCTGCCTGCTCCTCATCTCCCATTATTTCCCAACTTTTCCCCTCATCTGCCTCTGAGCTGTGATCTCCCGCAAACCACTGTTGTAAATCTATACTGTCCTCCTCCTCCTCCTCCCTCGTCCCCCCTTCTCCTCCCTGGAAGGGTCAGGATGGGGAGGCGGTTTTCCCCATTTCTCTTCCTCTGCCCAGCCTCATTGGCCACTGTGAGAACAAGATTCAGAGTTAGATGGGCCTTTGGCCTGATCCAGCAGGCCTCTTCTATACCCTCCAACATTTCTCCATCCTACATAGGGTCATCCTATTCCATAATAGTAATAGTAATAATTTTATTTATGCACCGCCCATCTAACTGGGTTGCCCCAGCCACTCTGGGTGGCTTCCAGCCTATATAAAAACATTAAGCATTAAAAAAACAAACTTCCCTTTACAGGGCTACCTTCAGATGTCCTCTAAAGGTTTTATAGTTACTTATCTCCATGTCTTGGGGTTTGCATAACGCCACACCCTCCAACATTTCTCTGATGAAAATAGACACATGCTGAAGAAAAGTGAGACATTCCAGGATCAAAACAGAAACCAGGACGGCTTCTGTAAATCTGGGACTGTCCCTGGAAAAGAGGGCACTCTGAGGGTCTGCCCATGTTATGTAATTTTTATCTTGCTCTTCAGCTAAAAGAGCCCAGAACAACTTACAAATGCCAGCAATAAGGCAATCCCTGTCTTCACACTCAGCTGAGAAGAATAGAACAAGAAAGCCCGGGCATCAGGGCATTCTTCAAGCTACAGAGGCTTTGTAATGACCAGCTGGAACTGAAAGATTTCAATGAGAGGGGGAAACCAAAAGTTCCTAAGCTCTGCAGCAGTCCTATCTCTCTCCCCTCTAGGTGTTTCGTACATCTGTGCAAGCCAGGTAAAAGCTTTTCGAGATGGAGAAGCATAATGACATTTGATGGGGAGGACCTAGCTACACCTTGCGATTATTATTTCCCTCCTCTCCTTTCTCTGCAGTGCACATTTGGGGTAACGGTAATCCCATTATTGCCCTTGCAGGCACAGGTGCTCCAGCTCCGCTGCCTTCTATTTTTCTGTCTAAATCTGTCAGGCAAAGCACGGAGGTCCCTGTCTCTAGCTGCGAGTGACAGAATGGCAGGTGGTGTCAGCAAGGTGCCTAATGACGGGGAAATTTGTTTGTCTTTTAATAGAATTCAAGACGTTGTAAAGGAAAAACAAAGCAGCAGCAGGTATAGCTCGAGAAAGCCCTTTGACAAGTCACCTTTGCGATGAGGGGGAATTAATTCCCCAAATATTTTTATTCCGCCATGAAAATCATTATTTACATCCTGCCAGCATATCCTTACACTAGGGTTGACTCAGTCCACTCTGTCTCAAAGGGGCTGTCTGTTGTAGAGGCAATTGCTTGCAGGCAGCTGACTAAAGGCAAGGCCAAAGGAAGGGATGAGGGAGCTTTTTCAAACCGAGGACCAAATTCCCTTCAAGGCAATCCTCCAGGGGCCACATGGCAGCAGTGCGTGGGGCCAGAGGCAGAGGTAGGCGGAGAAATGAATGCAAATATTACCTTGGTGTAGTAGGCTTGCATTTATGCACACTCACACTTCTCCCTGTCACAAGTTCTGTGGAGGTGTCTTGGTGGGGATGGTCAGATCCTGAGGAGAAATGGGAAGAGCTCAGGGGGTTGCTGGATGACCCTAGGGAGGGTCCCAGTGGGCTGGGCAAGGTGAAATTGGGACTTCAGGAAGGGTCTGAGCCTGGGGATGCAACCAACAGTCTAGAGGGTGGAGAGCTGGATTCAGGGGAGGGACCACGCAGAAGGATGTCCCCCTGCTGTGACATTGGACACCCCTACCCAGAAACCTCCTGCTGTGGAGCCACCTCTGGTGCCTTCAGCTGCTAGTGAGGAGCCTGGGGAAGTGATGGAGACTGAATCTGACCATAAGGCAGTGCTGACACCTATATTTCCAAGGACACAGAGACACCAGTGATGGTGTAAACAAACCATGGAGAGGCCCAACCCACATGAAGGTCTGCTTGCTCTGGTTGCTTGTGCCCACCTCACTCTTCAAAAGAAAGGGGGGGCATGCCACTGGTTTGATCAGCAACTCAGCTTGCACTTAGCCATATTGTGTACCGGCTATACCTCTTGTGTACCTGCTGCAGCATGTATCTTGTGCTTTGCCTGTGTACTAATCTGATGTATGCAGAAGCCAAGCAAGGAGTCCAGCAGTGAGGGCCATCCTCTCTCCATCTCTCCATCCTCTACCCAGGCAAGCAACAGGCATTTTCAGAGTTCAGCGACACTTTCCATCCAAGCCACAACACGCAAGGGCAGCGTGAAGCCGGATTGGTGAGAGGTGTGACCTGAGGAGAGGGAGTCTGGCTGGAAAGGGGGTGTGGTCAAGAGAGAGACCCAGGAGTCCAGGGGCACTGTATTTGGGTCCCCAAGCCTGAGGCTCCCCTCTCCCCAAGAAACTCACCCCAGGATAGTTTGGCCAATAATCTGAACAAAGCTGCTTATACCAAATATATTCACTACTGTGGCTGCCAGAGAATCTTTCCATGGTTTCAGGTAGTGGATTTTCCCCAACCATCCCTTCCTGGGGTTGTCAAGGATTGAACAAGGGGCCTTCAGCATGCAAGCCATGTGTCCTACCACTGTGCTACAGTCCTTTCCCACCAGGACTGAGACAACAAAAGGGTTATATAAGCAGTGTTATGAGTTACCACTTACTAAATGGCGGTCTGTATCACAGTCCCTGACTTTAATTGATTTATTTGTTTGCTGATACCCAGCACTTTGTGCCTCAAAGAGATACTCAAAGAGGTTTACATCCATCAATAAAATGCAGTACATTGAGTACAAAGCTATAAATAAGGCCATCAGGCATAGAAAGAAGCATTATAGCAAGCCAGATGACTCCTCTATCTAGTTCAGTATTGTCTTCACTGGCTGGCAGCAGTTCTCCAGGCTGTCTGGCAGGATTCTTCCCTCCCTGGAGGGGATTGAATTGGAGCTTTTGCATGCAACTACCTCCCCTACTACTGAGCTACAATGGTTTCCACTAAGGAACAAGGAAAATGGCTCACAAAAATCAGCGTTGTAATTGAAGACCCAGTGTGGTGTGGTGGTTAGAGTGTTGGGCTGGGACCTGGAAGACCAGCCTTCAAATCCACACTCAGACATGAAGTCCTCTGGGTGAACTTGGGCAAGGATAACATGTGGAGAACAATGTACACATCTTTGAGCTCCTTGGAGGAAAGGCAGGATATAAGTGCAGTCAAATAAATAAATAAAATGAGAAGTGGTGGCAAGAGATAAAACAAACAAACAAGAGCAATACAGCTGCCTGGAAAGTTAAACACTTGCTGGATTTTTAAAAAGAATGTGGGGTGGAGGGCCTTCATGAGAAACCATCACAGTGGAAGAGGCAATTGGATCTTCCTAGGTGAGACGTTCCACCATTTTGAACTTCATTTAGTGGCAGACATGGGAGCCCCATGGGAGAAGAAGAGTGCAGAACCCTCCCCTACCCCACCCATTAATTCCCACCTTCCTTCTCCTGTGCTGCTTTCCTTCAGAGCTTTCCAGACTCTGAGATTGGAGAGAACGGCTGCGAAAATAGTTGGGGTAGAGGCAGAAACAGAGAGGCTGCAGAATAATTGCAGGCAGGAGAGGGTTAAACACCTTTCCTGCTCCCCCTGGGTACTGTAGCTGAGAATGATCATCCTTGTCCCCACAAGGATGGGGATGTAAAGAGCTGGCAATGGCATCCGAGCTGAATCTTGAGTAGGCTTATTTAAGAGTACAATGAAGTGGCATAAAGAACTCTCTTTAAAGAGGCCCGTCGTATTCCCCCCTGCTAGTCGGAAGCTCTCCGCAAATGTCTTTACATCAATGCATACTTCATACCTGCTGCGAGCCTTTATTGTCCACCAGCAGGGCCCCATCCCGTTTTTTCTCATCTTTATCACTTCCCTTAGCAAAAAAGAAAGCTGCAACAGCTCCAGGAGTCATTAGCCGAGTCAGGTGCATTATGACGACACAGCCTTTGCGCAGACATTTTAATAATCGCAAAGCATTGCAGTCTTGACCTTATTCCTCCTTTCAACCCTTGTCCCTGAGATATCGGTCATTATTATTCCTCCTGCACTAAATCGAAATGGAATCAGGCAGGCAGCCACTTGTCCAAGGCTGGACAATAAGAACAGATATGCTGGCCCTGTGACTATCACAAGAACGCAGCCCCTTTGGCCAAGTGAATATTCATGTTGGTGCAGAATGCTGCAGCCAGGTTATTGCACAGTGCATATAGACGTGAATGCATTAGACCTACACTGACAGCTGATCAGTTACTGGATCATGTCCAAGGCCTTGTTATTAATGTATCAAGTTTGGGACCAGGTTAACTGAAGGCCCACCTGCCTCTGTATAGACCTGTAAGATCACTTAGACCATCAGAGAAAACTTTATTCATAGTACCACATCCTTCAGAATGAGCAGTGACCCAGAAATAGACATTTTCTGCTGTTGCCACAGCAGTCTGGAATGTCCTTTCCTTTGCCATACATGAAACATCTTTCTTTTCCCTGTGTTGTATTTTTCTATACCGCTTGGAGATGTTTAAATATTCAGCATTTTAAATATTAAATTTTTGATTATTTGCTGCAGACATCTTGTAAAGCTTTCCCTGAGCCTTGGCCCTGCATATATCCCCCTGTTTACATACCACTCTCTATTTGCCATCTGGCAAAGTAACCGGCGTTAACAGACTCCAAAGGCATATTGCAGCCAGGCAAAAACACTCAAAGGTACACAACAAGGCCTCTATGGAATGTGGTTGGGAAGTAGACATAGGAGGAGAGTCCCAAGGGCCAGACAGAGTAGCTTGGGACCATATTCAGCACCTCGGACAGAGGTTCCCCACCCCTGCTCTGGCCAATGTGCTGTTCCTATAGAATAGGGAATTATACGGAATTTAAAAGGGAATCAGATGCTCCAATTTGAAGCTGTGATCCGCGGTGGGGGGGTTAAAGGAGAGCCCAGAATCAGCCTCAGTGGCATTCTTCATCAGGGTGCTGATGCCATCCCTAACTGGGATTTTCATTTTGAGTCAGCAGTTGATTAAAAAAAAAATGTGCCTGGAGTTAGAAATCAGTTTGCTTTGAGCACCTGGCCTACCAAGGTTGAATGCAAATGGGTAGAAAGTTGTTTTAACATTCCAATCCAGAGAATCATTTATGGGAGAAATTATGATTATTAATCATAATACAGACAAACATATATCAGACCATGGAACTATATAGACTAGAATATGCCAACCTGCTGTCCTCCAGATGTTTTGGACTATACTTCCCATCAGCGTGGGTTGATTAAGGTTGATCTAGTCCAACAGTCTGTTTTCAAAGTGGACAAGCAGGTGCTTGGGGAAGGTCACAGCAGCTCAGGATGGAGATAGATAACCAGAATCTCATGTATTGAGTACCTCTCAATACAAGTGAATGAATCTGTAGGGGATTCAGACAATGTTCCAGCACTCATTGAAGGATGCATGGTGGGGGCAGTCCACAAAGCTAAACTTGCCAGACGACCTATCCAAATGTGCTAAGTTTCCACTACCACCCCACTTTTCACACATTTGGCCACTACACTATGTGACACTCTGGGACCTATGCCAAGCCAGAGGTTCTCCACCACCAGCACCTGCTGAACGGGAGGTGAATGGAACTGGTTTGGTCAGATTGAAACAGGCGTTGTATGAGTGAACTGTTGTATATAGTTCTGGGTGTAGGACTTCACGGAGCCAGACTGATACTGTTCTGCAACTTTACTTAACTTTCTGTGTGCTTGTTCACACCCTGAGTTCAGGGCTGGCCTTTGATACTTTGGCACCTGAAGTGAACCACAAAATGGTGCGTCCCCCATCAGGGAAGAAGGCATGAGTGAAGACCTACAAGGGGGGATAAAGATCTACACTGGGAACAAGGGTGAGAGGAGAACAAGATGCTGCTGTAGGGGTGGCATTGGTGGGGGGGGGGAGGCTGCCAAGGAGGCAACAGATCAGGTCTCAAAGAAGCTCACTGCATCTGTTGCTCTAACCACAGTAGCAGCAGCAGGTGGCGATTCATTCCTTGGAGGCTGGATCTGCTGCCCCTGTAGATCCTGTCACCTGAGTCACTCACCACATCTTGTCTCATGGGTGGGCCAGTCCTGCTTGACATAATGCCTGATCAACCTGTACTTTGGGGCATAATGAAGTCCCAATGTTCTCTGGAATAAACTTGTCTTATAAAGACTACTCTGAACAATCCATATCTGGTGTAAACCGCAGTGGCCTAGTATGGTGTAGTTGTCAAGAATGTTGAACTTTGATGAGGGAGACCAGGACTTGCCACCTCACAGTGTAGCTGTTTAGAAGAAGAAAGGGGGGGAAACCTGCCACCTTGAGTTCCTTGGATGAAGGACAGGACATAATTGTGATAATTCTTTCCAATAATCTTCTCTGTGTTGCTCAAATTCTCTCCCACACACACAATTCTTTTACTCCACATTGAAAAGGAGACTTTTTAGCAGGCAGTGAATGTACTCTGCAACAACAACAAAAAATAATGGATGAAAAGATAAAACCTGCAAGACGAATGCAGTAGAAAATCCTTTTCAGAGCTAATGCATATCAGACATTGTCCCACAGTTCATCTGTGACCCTTGTAATACTGCCAAGGTCAGGGAAGGCTGGTCATGCAAGTTAAAGTTGCCTGAGGGATCTTTTACCTTACACAGCGAAAAAATTATCTAAGAGTTTGTAAAAAGTTGAGAGAAGGAGAGACAGCTGCAACTTGAAATGGCTAGGCCAGCTCTTTACATCTTTTCTTTTTTAAACTTTTGCCACCTGTTCCGAGAGAGAGTGACAGTCCTCTGTGTGTCATTTTCAAAATCCATACAAATGCAGAATGGAGATTCTGACATTGCGGAGATAAACCAAGGGAGACGTTGTACACTTTCACCTATATTATACAAAAATCTGACACTGGTATAGTTTAAGCGAAACTAGAATAGAAATTCAAGGCCCCCTCTCTCCTCCAGTCAGTTGGAATAACTTCTACTAGAATGTCAGTTTTGGGGGGGTGGAGGAATTGAATGGGATTTTGGGTCCTGGAAAGGAATTAAGCAAAAGTTTGGACTCTTGAAACAGGAACCAATCTTTAAGGATGGATGAAATCACTGAAGTCCAGTCCCTTCTATCGCATTTCCAAGCAGATTTTTAAAGGGAAATCTGAGCTGCTTCCATCTATCTCCCCCTCTCATTTTTCTCTCTTCTGAAATAGGACCACCTCATAATGGACTGTGGATTCTGGAGTGGATCACTGATCCAAACTGCATTGAAATCTTCCAAGATTGGATTAGGTGATTGTGTCTTGGAATCCAAGTGGGGTGGACTACTCTGTCTCTATCAATTATTCACAACTGGAGGGGGCATAGCTCAGTGGTAGAGCAACTGCCTTGCATGGAGAAGGCCCCATATTCAAACCTCAACATCTCTGAGTGGGACTGAGAATGTGTGAAACCCTGAGTAGCCACTGCCAGTCAGTGTGGAAAAGACTGAGTTAGGGCAGGGACGGGTAGCCTGTAGTCTTCCAGATGTTGCTGGACTGCAACTCCCAACATTGACCACGTTGATTGGGGCTAATGGGAGTTGGAATCCAACAACATCTGGAGGGCCATATATTTCTCATATTTGAGCTAGGTGCACCAATAGGTTGACATCCAGGGCAAGTCAGCTCCCAATATGGCTTCTAAGATTTGGTTCTGTCATGCCATCAGCCCTGTCCTAGTGATGGAACACAAATCTAGCCCCACCATTTTGAAAACTGGATTGCTCTCTGCTTTCTGGAATGCTTTGTACCCAACAAACCCAATCAAGTTAGCAAGTTGTTGCTTTGTACCCAACAAACCCAATCAAGTTAGCAAGTTGTTATTCAAAAATGGTGAAAATAATAATATATGCATTGAATGCAAAAGGAAACACAATAGCTATCTTAATGGGCTCAAGAAGTGGAACCAACTCATCTTCTGACAAAGGCATCCTGTCTCATTTTCTTCTGTTCCTATGCTTACTGATGTTGTTAATGGGCTCTGCAAACAGGCCCTAGAGAAGGAATATGAACCTGATCCTTCTGAGATTCACTGTACCTCAAATCTCTTCTTCCTTGACTGTGGCAGCTCTAGGGGTTGTATTCAACTTTTAGCTGCACAATGCAATGTCCCACTCTCTTCTCTCCCTGCATGCCCCCCTAATAATCTCTAGGGGTTCCACCAACCCTCCAGGGCAGATTTAGAGTGGCATGGGGGCACATAGAGAGAAGAGAGGGCAGGGAAGTTACCTTGTGCAATTAAAAGTTGTTGTGCTAGTGTGATTCTTTAGTTGAATCCTACCCTAGGTGACCCACTGTGGGAGTGGCCAGTGTGGTGAGACTGAGCCATTGGGCTACCCTCCTGACACTACTGCAGATTACCCGGATGGTACTGGAGTGGGACAGGTCAGTGGCAAGATCAGGGCTTCATGGATGCACCAATGGGAGCTCCAGGTTGGCTCGGCCAGTGTCTTCGCACAGATTCAGTCTGCCACCCTGCCCTGCCCCACTACTGCCCAGGTGAGCTGCAGCGAAGCTGGTGTCTGGAGGGTGATTCTCTGTGACACATCTTAAAATGCTACGATACACAAATCAAGATATGTAATTAATGTTTGCTGATTAGTTAAAAGCCAATGGACTTTGATAAATCTTTTCATCAGCTGCTAGCCTTCTCAGCAAAAAAAATCATATTCCTGGATGCAATCCTATAGCTAAGTGGAAAATATTTCATATGTTCAGAGAACTCCCTGTTTCCCCCACAAAAATTAAAAATCTGTTTGCTCTCCTGTGCTTTTCAAGATGAATTTATTTATAGTTTACGCTCACTACAAAAAGGCCACATGCCCCTTGTCCTTGAACTTTGATGACATCATCTTATTTCTGCCTTAAACTCACTTTCCCTCTTTGCTCCTGCAATTCCATCTTTTATGGTCTTCCTTTCCCCCCCCCTTTTTTTTTTAGGGAGAAAGGGTTATAACTCAGCTATAAAAATTTTCTCCAGCTGAATCTTATAAGAGACTCTCAAGCCTAGAAGCAATTTTCAAGAAATATTAAAGAAATTCAGGGGAGGTTTTAAGTGAATAGACTCTACTGGCTACAGAAGTATTTTGCACTTCGATAACTCAAAAGATGTATTGATCTTTTTGGAAAAAAATGAAATTGCACAGAAGAGCTAGTCCCTTATAGACTTTTAAATAATAAACCAAATATATAATACCTACATACCTAGCTAACATTTTATGTCTCAAATCAGGAAATCAGGAGCAGTCAATAGATGGCAATGATTTCAATGGATCTGCTCAAAACAGATTCATGTAGTATTTCCCCTCCCTGAAGCAACAGATTCTAGTTGCAACTTTTGGAGCAGGGGTTATATGTTAAGATTTGTGACTGAAATGTAGACTCTGCAAAACAAGGTCTCATTATTATGTTAGTACTGTAGGAGTAATTCAAGTCTAATTCAAGAATGCAAATTTTTTGCCTTTTGAAATCTGCATAATAATATTCTTTACAATGGAATATTTTTCCTGTCTGGCTGTAGTATTATTATTGTTGTCAGTATCTGTAATTATTATCCTCTGTAGGTTTGATTTGGAACTGGAGAACACCCCATGTTTTGTTTTGTTTTTTAAAAAGCCATGTTAAATCTACAGTATTTGGCTGTGTAATGGCATCACCATAACTAGGATGAAAAAAACATTTTACAAAGAAAAATGGGGGCATAGCTATATCCAGTCTCCGCTGTGGACTGACTCCAACTCCACTCTGTCAATTGATGTGCATGTCATATTGATAACTGAGATCACAATTTATTTATTTATTTTCAATTGTATTTTTTCCCCTCTTGGAGAAGCCATTCAGAGCTTCTCTCAGGGGAAGAAAGAGTGTTTCCTTCATACAACAGGGGGGGCAGCATAGGCTGAAATAAACCTACATGCATTTAGATCTATGGCTATAGGGTTAGGGTTAGGGTTAGGGTCCACAAGAGAGGAAACCCTGGTAATGGTATACACTAGGCATGTCTAACTCCCAGCAGACTGTGATCTACTCCCAGTATAAAAAAAAACCTAGCAGTGATCTACCCATTCTCATTGGAGGGAGGAAGAGCGTCCGTGGGGTGGGTTGATTGCCCAGAGTTGTTGAGCTTTGGGGGGGGGGGATTGCACAGAGTTTTTTAACTTTTCCCCTGTAACTTTTTGTACATGATAAGAATCCCGTGATCTACCAGGATCAGCTGGGGATCTACCAGTAGATCATGATCTACTGGTTGAACATCCCTGGTATACATTATAGGGCCATCAGAATTACAGCCCGTAATTTCAATATTGTGTTTCCACACACAACAGTAAAGGAAAATAACAATAAAAGAAACGGAATGAAGAAAAATGGAATAAAATCATGATTTTAGTTGTACAATCATTTTGGTATTATAAAAGATCACCTTAAAAAGCAACAATCTGTTTATTCCTAAAAAGTTTCTCGTGTGTGTGTGTATCCCTTACATAGCATACCTATGGGCAATGTGGTGGGTTTTGTGTGGGTTTATTTCTCATCTATAATATGTTTACAAGCAGTTTATGAATGCTCCGGAGAGGGGGGAGGGACGGGGGAGGAAGCGTAAGAGGAAGGTCAAAAGGAAATTATAGCTGTTCACTTTTCTTTTTTCTCCCTACAAATTAAATCACAATGGTGTTAAAGGTATACAGTTGGAATGTTAATGGGATGAATGACAGGGGAAAGAGGAATCGAATTGAACATATCTTGAAGAAGGAAAGTCTGGATGTTATCTGTCTCCAAGAGACACATATTGCGAGAAAGCACAAAAGGATTCTGATTAATCAAAGATTGGGGAACGAGTTTGTATCCTCAGACCAGAAGAAAAAAAGGGGGGTGGTGATTTATATAAAAAAACAAATTGAAGCGAAACAGTTATTTAAAGACGAGGAAGGAAGGATAATAGCAGTAAAAATAAATTGGCAGGGAGAAAAGATAATAATAGTGGGAATATATGCTCCCAATGATAACAAGTCAGAGTTCTATGGGAGATTGGAAGAAAAGTTGTATGACTATGCCGATGAGAAAATTATACTATTGGGAGACATGAACGGAGTGACGTCGTTAGAAATGGACAGATTGAGGGACACAAAGGGTAGAGAAGGGAAGTTACCTAGAGCGTTTTTTTCCCTTATCCAAAATTGCAATTTGGTAGACATTTGGAGATTCAATCATCCCATGGAAAAACAATATACCTACCACTCGGAACCCAATGATTCATCATCAAGATTGGATCAGATGTGGATTTCGAAAGAGATAACTACTAGAGCGGTACGGGTGGAGATTCAGGTTAGAACAATTTCAGACCACAATCCATTAATTATGGAACTAAGAGGGCAGGAAAGCAGATCAAATAGATGGAAACTTAAAGATTACTTATTGGACGACCAAGAGGTAGTAGAAAAAGCCCAAACCAGATTAAAAGAATATTTTGAGGACAATTTAGACAACAACACAAAATTGAAGGTGGTGTGGGACGCGGGTAAGGCGGTGATGCGGGGTTTTTTTATCCAGCAGAGCGCAATCAAGAATAAAAAGAGAGAAAAAGGGAAAAAAGAAATTATACAACAACTAGCAGAGAATGAGCAGAAATTAACTCAAAACCCAAAAAATAAGAAAATAAAAGAGAACATAAAAATTTTACAATCACAATACACAATGCTGGTAAATAGAGAGATAGAATGGAAAATCAAAAGACTGAGACAGAGGAGTTTCGAACATGCCAACAAAACGGGAAAGCTACTATCCTGGCAACTGAAAAAAAGGAAGGAACAGAATACGATAAACAGGATAGTGGTGGAAGGAGAAGAGATAAACAAACCTAAGGAAATAAGGAGAGCTTTTTTGGATTTCTATGGAGAGCTCTTTAGAAATACTGGAAAGAATAGGACCAGAAAAATAGAGAGATATTTAACGATTAAGAACATCAATAAGATCCCCCCAGCAGATAAAGAGAAATTAAATGCCCCAATTGAGATAGAGGAAATCAAAGCAATAATAACAGATTTAAAAAACGGGAAAGCCCCAGGCCCAGATGGGTTTAGTAGTAGATATTATAAAGAAATGGCACCGGTTCTACTGACTCCACTACAAGAAGTAATGAACAACATTCTTAATGAAAGAGAAATACCGGAGACGTGGAAGGAGGCGCTGATTACATTAATCCCAAAACAAGATTCAGATTTAGAACAAATTAAAAATTACAGACCTATTTCCCTATTAAATATAGATTATAAGATCTTCGCGGGAGTCCTTGCAAGAAGATACAAGGCCATCTTAGTAAAAAATATCCACAGAGACCAAGCCGGCTTTCTGCCGGGTAGGCAAATGAAAGATAATATAAGAAACATTATTAATATAATAGAATATTTAACAGAAAGATGCGACAAACAAGGCATATTGTTATTCGTGGACGCTGAGAAGGCGTTTGACAACGTAAACTGGGAATTTTTGCTGAGACAACTGGAACACATGGAAGTAGGTACTGAATTTTACAACGGGATAAAAGCAATCTACACGGAACAAAGGGCAAAACTGTTGATAAACAATGTGGAGACAGAAGAAATAACAGTAACTAAAGGAACAAGACAGGGATGCCCACTGTCCCCACTGTTATTTATAACGATATTAGAAGTACTACTAAACTCCATCAGAGATAATAAAGGAATAAAAGGAATCAGGGTCGGCCATCACGAACACAAAACTAAAGTCTTCGCAGACGATCTGGTTGTAACAATGGAAGACCCACTGGATTCAATAAAAGAGGTACTTAGAGAATTTGACCAATTTGGGGAAGTAGCGGGCTTCAAATTAAACAAAAGGAAAACAAAAATAATAGCTAAGAATATGCAATTAGACAAATTGGAGGAATTACAAAGAGAAGCAGAAATAGAAGTGACAAAAAAGCTGAAATATTTAGGGGTATGGATAACACCAAAAAATATAGACTTATTTAAAAACAACTATGAAACTGTATGGAAAGGGGTCAAGAAGGATATAGAAACGTGGGGTCGGCTCAAATTGCTATTCTGGGGAAGAATAGCTACAATTAAAATGTCGGTACTGCCAAGAATCCTATTTCTTTTTCAAAATATCCCGATCATTAAAGATATAAAGATATTTAAAACCTGGCACAAAGAAATTTCTAGATACATCTGGCAGGGGAGGAAGCCGAGAGTAAAATTTAAATTATTAACGGATATAAAAGAGAGGGGAGGCTTCGCTCTCCCAGACCTAAAATTATATTACGAGGCATCCTGCTTATGCTGGGTCAAAACATGGATAAAACTGGAAGATACGGAAGTGTTAGACCTAGAGGGCCACGACAATAGATCAGGGTGGCATGCCTATCTGTGGCATGGGAGGAAGAAAGGACATAAGGGATTCGGGAATCATATATTTAGAGGTCCCCTGATAGAGGTTTGGGAAAGATATAAGGATGTGTTAGAACCCAAAACACCCCAATGGCTGTCTCCATTAGAGGTTATGTCGGTTAAAAAGACCAACATGAGAGCCAATTGGGCAACTTACGAACAACTCCTAATGAAGGCGGAAGGAAAGTGGAAAATGAGGCCGTTTGAGCAGGTCAAATCCCAAGTATATGACTGGCTACATTATCATCAGATAAACGATATGTTTAAGAAAGACGTTAAAGGCAAAGGATATGCTGACAAAAAGTCCAGATTCCAATCTGAGATTTTGGAGAATAACATAAAAACTCTATCCAAAATGTATAAACAACTATTAGATTGGAATTTAGGTGACGAGGAGGTTAAGGCGGTAATGACACACTGGGCTAAAGATTTTGGCCGTAACATTTATTTTGAAGAGTGGGAAAAACTTTGGAAACATCACCTCAATTTCACGGCCTGTGTGTCACTAAAAGAGAACTTAATGAAAATGTTCTACCGCTGGTATCTGACCCCGGTAAAATTAGCCAGAATGTACGGATCTTGCAACAAATGTTGGAAGTGCAAAGAAAGGGAAGGGACTTTCTACCACATGTGGTGGGAATGCCAAAAGGTCAAAGAGTTCTGGGAAAGCATACACAATGAAATAAAGAAAATGTTAAGATATACTTTTGCTAAAAGACCAGAGGCGTTCTTACTAGGTTTGGTAGGAAAGGAGATAAAAAAGAAGGACTGCAAACTGTTCCAATATGCTATAACGGCAGCAAGGGTGTTGATAGCCAAAAACTGGAAACAAGAGAGTTTGCCGACTATAGAGGAATGGAGAGCCAAACTACTAGATTATGTGGAGATGGACAGGATGTCAGGAAAAGTTAGATATAAAAAAGATCAGAGGTTTGTCAAAGATTGGGAAAGTTTTACGGAATATCTGAAAAGCTTAACTGATGAACAGATAACACTAGTGGGTTTCAAAGGTGCTCTGTAGAAGCAAAGGGTAATGCCTATGGAAAAAGGAAGAATGAGAGTGACTTATGGCACTACATACAAAGGAATGCGGATTTATTTATTTTTTTGTTATTATGGACGATTCGTGGAATGGCAGAAGGAAGTCCTTTTTATTTTCTCTGTAAAAAACAAGAGTATTGATATAATTTGATTTGTATTTTGATTTTTACAAATTAATAAAAATTATGCACGGAAAAAAAATTTTATAGCCAATCACATTTGTTGTTCTTCTTCATCTTATTTTTTATTTGACAGGTTTAATGTAGGAATTCATCATTCAGTTTTATTCATGGCAAAATTAAACAGGAATGAGCGCCATTATCTTGGTCCATGGCACTCTCTTTGCTTTTCCTCCTTTGGTACGTTGGCACTTTTAATGAACTTTCCAGCAGCGCTGTAAAAGAAAAACAAGCCTGACCGAGAAGTTGTGGAAAGTGTTCTTTGGATGTGTGTGTGTGTGTGTGTGTGTGTGCGTACATGAAGGTAGAGGATCCAAAGGTCGCCCTTCCAATTGGCAGGCCCCTTCTTAAGTTGTCAGAGCTTGCTTTGACCCGTCTGGAAGGAGAGATGGATGCCTAGAGGGATCTGTAAAGCTGCCTGCGAAACACAACATGAGACAGTTCTTCAAATTACTAGCCTCTCTTCCATGCCCTTCTACAGCTCTCTCAAGGCACTGGGCAACCTTGGGGTGGTAGCTGAAAGGTGGTAGCTGAAAGGTGTCCAGAAATTCAGATGACATGTTTGAAAGTGCTGGGGCCTTCAAGATTTGTTGTTTTTGATGCCTCTGATCCGCTTCAGACAAGGTCACCAGGTTTTATGCATGGAGTGGGGGAAGTTGGACCGGGCTTTCGCTGTCTGATGATACAAGAATTTGGGGGCATCCAATGATGCTAGAAGATTCAAGACAAAATAAAATACTTATTCACTCAGTGCAAAGTCAAACGATGGCATTCATTCCCACAAGATATAGCGATTGTCATCAGTTTGAATGGCTTTAAAAGGAGATTAGAGAAATTCATAAGGCTGTAACCGGCTAATAGTAATGATGGCTATGTTCATGGTTGGAGTCAGTATGCCTCTGAATACCAGTGGCCTGGGAAGAGAGCAGCCAGAAGAGGTTGCACTTGGCTTACAGGTGTGAGGTTCTCCACCTGACTTGGCTGGCTATTCACCCTGCTTCTCCTTCAGCCACTGCCTGCTCTTGAAGGAGTGTCTTATGGATGTGACAATGAGGGTGAGGCATGCTGGCTGGCAACTGGGGAGAAACTGCCACTGCAATTCTACCCTGTGGCGTCAAAAAGTAAGGCATTTGTGGAGGGGCTGCATTTGTTCCTGTAGGTGTGAACGGGTGACAGTTTTGTGTGTCAATGTAATATATAGAGATGCCTCAGGAATCTGATTTCTGTGAATGATGATGTGACCTTACCTGACCAAAGAAACCCAGCTGAATACAGTGGTCCCTCTGGATACGAATTTAATTCATTCCTGCGGTCCATGCACACCCCGAAAAAACCCTATCCAGAGGTACCGCTTCTGCGCATGCATGCGACACGATAGAGAACTTCTGCGCATGTGCGAGTGGCGAAACCTGAAAAAATACTCCCAGGTTTGCCGCCTATGCAACCCAAAGTTTACATTACTTGAGAATAATGTAACCCGAGGTTCTATTGCAGGCATGTCCAAAGTCCGTTTTGGGGGTCTAATCCAGCCCTCTGGCTGGTTTAATCTTGCCCCTGTGGCAGTTTATTTCCTGGGGTAAAATCCTAAAAAAAGTTATATCTAAATACTCTTTTGGGATAAACTGCAGTGGTACTCAGGTTAAGTACTTAATTCATTCCGGAGGTCCGTTCTTAACCTGAAACTGTTCTTAACCTGAAGCACCACTTTAGCTAATGGGGCCTCCTGCTGCCACCGCGCCACCAAAGCCCGATTTCTGTTCTTATCCTGAAACAAAGTTCTTAACCTGAAGCACTATTTCTGGGTTAGCGGAGTATGTAACCTGAAGCGTATGTAACCTGAAGTGTATGTAACCCGAGGTATCACTGTATGCGTATTGTTGTTGTTGTTGTTGTTGTTGTTGTTGTTGTTGTTGTTGTTATTATTATTATTATTATTATTATTATTTTATACCTCACCTTTTTCCCTGACAGGGTCTCCAGAGTCTGGGAGCAGCCTCTCTTTCCTCCCTCTCCCTGTGGGGGTGGTGGGAGCGAGAGTAGGGCCTCCCCCAAATATATCAAAACCTGGGCAGGTTCCAATAAGGGAATCCAGTCTTTCAGATAGCTTGGACATAAGCCGTATCTTTTTAAATATAAAATTAAACCTAGATTTGTGTTCATCTTTTTTTTAAAAAATTACATATTAATGAGGAAACAGAACTGAATGGATATTATGAATGAATATATGCTAAATTCACACAATCCAGAAATAGGCTGATCCATCTAT
The DNA here is from genome assembly GCF_027172205.1 of Podarcis raffonei. Taxonomy (NCBI): domain Eukaryota; kingdom Metazoa; phylum Chordata; class Lepidosauria; order Squamata; family Lacertidae; genus Podarcis; species Podarcis raffonei. Next base: position 83,112,408 of record NC_070606.1, on the reverse strand, counting down.
GTAGCTAGCAGGGAAAACTGGGGAAAGTGCTCAGTTCAAAATATTTGCATATATTCATTTTAGCTCTGTTCTTTGCAAACTTTAAAAAGCACTGTTTCTTTCATTGAGACATCAAGATTTAAACCCCGTAGTCATATTGATCTCAGTGGGATGAAACTGGCTGTGGTGCAAGAACGGCAGCTTTACTGAGCTGCCAATCATCATTACCCTGCTTATCGTGATCTGGATTCCACTCTGCTCCTTCACAGAGGTCCTCACAGCAGCATCTTGCAGTTTGTGTCAAGCACCCTGCATTGCTCATTGGAATTTTCTCCCTGTAGGATAATCACATATTCAAATTATGATACAGCAAATAAAAATAAAGAAGGCAGCAAAACCCTTCAGGAAATTATTGTACATCTCCTGCTGCTCATAATCAAATGATTTTTAAAATAAATATATAGCCCAGTTTATATAACTTGAAAAGGTTTTAGTTCAAGTACAGTATTCACTATCTAAAGCTCTCCCATGTAACACAAGTCCAAAAATGACCAAACATAATGTTTATCCACTGGTGAGTAGCAGCAGGTAGCAGTTAATTGAAAGCTGGTTTATATCTCACTATAATTAATGATGATTTTGGTGATATTCATAATTGTCACATTGACATTAATACACAAAAACTGCATTTAAGTACAGTCGAGATCGCATGAGTCAAATCAGTGAAATGCAAGGATATTCAGAAGTGACTCACATGCCGTTATGACAATTATGTCTAGATAAAACACAGGTTAGGGGTGTTTGGAGCTAATTTGCCTTTTCAAATGTGAGGGTTTGTTCAAGTGGATGGATACCTCACTGGCATGTTTAACCTTTTTGATGTCCACAGGTATATTTAACAGCTTGAGAAACATTTCAGCTTTTATTATCTTGCTAGTCATAATTTAGTTCTGAGCTATTTTGTACTTTACTACTGTTAAAGAGTAGCGAGGATTTAAGCTGTTGGTCTTAGGTTCTGTGTGCGGCTGCTCCACGTGGTGAGCCTAGGCTTGGATGGATCAACCCAGGACTTTTAGGGGGTTTTTAAATGGGTATCAACCCAAAAATCCTGCAGCGGGCAGCAAAAGAGAGGTGATTGTACTCTGTACTAGTTAATAGAATCACACACACACATTAAGGATCAATCAACTTCCCATGACAGTTTTATATCTACACAAAACTGGCTCTGTATCTTTGTGGGTGGATTTTTAGAAAAAAGGAAGGAAGAAAAGATAATTTCCAAGATGGTCCAAGTGCTGTCTGTCATTAGCATTTTAAAGCTGCTTAGAGCAACTAATATACCAGGCTTCCTCAACCTCAGCCCTCCAGATGTTTTTGGCCTACAACTCCCATGATCCCTAGCTAGCAGAACCAGTGGTCAGGGATGATGGGAATTGTAGTCTCAAAACATCTGGAGGGCAAAGGTTGAGGAAGCCTGCAATATATTGTACAGAAATAAAGAGACAGATGGGGAAGTTGTTGTTTTTTTCAATTCCCCTGGAAGGAGGTACGTGCTATGATATAGGCATCTTGAAACATTTTTTTTAAAAAAAAACCCTGTGAGGAGGTATTAGCTGGTCTAAATAACTTTATAATGTAAAGACATTTTAAAGGTTGCTCTTGCTGGAAGTGCAGTAGCAGAGATCATTCAGCTTGTCATTTAAGGGTTAATTCTGTAATTAGAAAATCAGCTAACCAAGAATGGTGGTGATGGAGGTATTGCTTAGGCACTAAGCACAATGGTATAATGCTCTGATGGGCTATGTAGGTTGGAGGAAGTTTTTTCTAGCTCCCTGGTATTAAGGTAAAGGTAAAGGACCCCTGACAATTAAGTCCAGTCGTGAATGACTCTGGGGTTGCAGCGCTCATCTTGCTTTACTGGCTGAGGGAGCCAACATTTGTCTGCAGACAGGTTTTCCAGGTCATGTGGCCAGCATGGCTAAGCAGCTTCTGTCGAAACCAGAGCAGCGCATGGAAACGCCGTTTATCTTTCTGCTGGAGCGGTACCTATTTATCTACTTGCATTTTGATGTGCTTTCGAACTGCTAGGTTGACAGGAGCAGGGACCAAGCAATGGGAGCTCACCCCGTCATGGGGATTTGAACCACCAACTTTCTGATCGACAAGTCCTAGGCTCAGTCGTTTAGACCACAGTGCCACCTGCGTCCTGGTATTAGGGCAATCCTATTGCAAGGTTTCCTCACACAGTGAGTACCCTTCTCAAAACCCACAGGATACTACAATAATAAAGAAAAAAGAGAGATGGGAAGGTCAGCCAAGGGGCAGCACAGGACCTGAACAACAGAGTACTATTCTCATCATATCTAGTAGCTATTGGTGACTATTATAAGAATCAAAAACCATTGGCATAGCACAGCATTTTATAGGGATATTTCTAAAGACATTCCTTACTGAGAAAATGGAAGACAATCCTAAATCCGAGAAAAATGTACATGGGAAGAAAACATAAAACATCCCAATTTCTCAACAAAGAAGCAACCAGAGAAATTCAAGAAAGTGCAATGTGGTGCAAATAGAGTTCTGTCTGCTGAGTTATTTACTTTATTTTCCTGCTAATAAAAAAAGTAATTTGCAGCTGCAAGAGAGAGAGTTTATAAGGAAACCTGGGGCTTTTCTTTTTCACTGCAAAACTGAGGAAAATAGGTATATTCCCACAAAGACCCTTTTGATGTCCTCACTCATTTCCAGGGCAACATGCTCGATTATTCTGCTTCTCTCTTTGATTGAAGCAATGAGGATTCTTATAGTACAAGGTACAATGTAGTACAATGTAGGCAAAAGCAGAAGAATGCAAAAGCTCCTCCACTGAAGAATGCACATTCCCAAAAGGGACCAGTCCCAATTAAATATGGGTGTGCGGCTTAAAAAACAACAACCCCATGAAAATTCATCAGCATTTTAGTGTGAATTTCTGTTACTATACACATTTTGCATGCAGTTGTGCTTTATATACTCATTTTTTAAAAACAAGAACAATTTTCCCAAATGTATTTTTATATGCTTTCTCCACCAATACACACATTGTATGCACTCTTTACCTAGCATATGCATTTTGTGCACATGTTACTTGACTGGAGACCTGCATTGCAAAATTCAGAGAACTGTGAATTTCAAAGGACAGCTGGGTTTTTGTTTGTGTCTTTCAGAAGGTGCACATTAGGTAGGTTCACCTATAAATACAACCTGCATTAAAATTCTCCCTTACCCGTAAGATGAAGACAAGGAACCTACTCTCATCTAGTTCTTTTTTTTTTAAGTATTAATTTTTGGTTGCTTTTCCATGGAGGCTCAGGACGATAAAACAACAAAGCAATGAAATAACAGTTTACTAGATAAAGCCATATGTATACATAATATACAGCAGTAAGGACATCTAATAACTAGTCTAAATTTTCAGGGAATTCAAAATACATAGGAAAAGTTCATCGCCTCAAATTGAAAGTCTTTGGATTTGAAGGAGCAGGGGGACATATTAACCTGTCCATGAAATAGCACAAAGGCAGGAGCTGAGGAAGCAGTTCTGGGAATGGACTTCCACTGTGTAACTGTCACTGCTATAAAAGTAATGCACGAAAAGAGGGGTATGGAAGTAGGCTGAATCCATGGAGCTTAAGGTCTGGGGAGGGACACAGGAGAGAAGACACTGCCTGAGATCAGTGGTGAACAGGAAAGAGACATAGCTCAGAAGAGTTATCTGATCTGCATGCAGAAGGTCCTGGGTTCGATCTCTGGCATATCCAGGTAGGACTGGGAACATCCCCTTTCTGAAACCCTGGAGAGTCACAACCAGTCAGTACAGACCAGAGGGAGCCATGACGGTCCCCTCCAGGTGTTGTTGGACTTCACCTCCTATCAGGCCCATCCAACATGGTCAGGTATAATGGAAACTGGAATCCTGTAACATCAGGAAGACACATGTCTCCGGTGTAGATAATACTGAGTTAGATGAACCAATGGTCTGACTGGGTATAAGCTTTCTATGTACCTAATTAGGCAATTGTAGACTCTGTACTTAATAAACTTACTGGAGGGGGTGGAATCTTTTTGGAGGCACTCCTGCTCATTCTGCTGACTGGGGCCTAGGACTTCTACCACCAAATCCTGCCCTGACAGCACCACTGTCTGGGATCCACAGAACCTTGCAAAATAAGATTTTCCTCTCTCAGGAAAACGATGAAATAAGTTCAAAAACAGGGAAAATAAACTCCTCCACAAAATCACTGTGGGTGGAAATGCCAAGGCTGAAAAGTAAACACGTCCCCTTTGCTAAATATCACACACACACTACAAACTCTGAGGGTGACCTTGAGGCAGAGAAAGAAATCGTGCTGTCCAAAAGAAGCATTCAGCTCACTGCTTTGGAGCCAAAGGTTTTTGGGGTTTGTATTCCTTGGACAGCAACTGGCAGACCACTTCTGAAACTATGGAGTATTTCAAAATCAGGAAATATGGTATAGGGCCTATAGAAACATCATCTTGGCTGTGAGTGCTAGAACACCTGCCACCTTTCCTATGGGCCTTTTTCCACAGGCTTGAGAGGGCAGGGCCCTGACTGACTCCACCTACAAAAGTTGAGGCTGCTGAAGAGGCTAGACACCATCATGGTTGCCTCTTAGTGCAGATCCAGGTCATTGGGCCTGAACTTCCATAGTTCCCACCTGCCATGAACCACCATTGGTAGAACTGGCAGCAACAGCAGCAGCTAAGTTCTATGCTTATGATCAAATTGTATTCTCTTGTTAATTATGCTGTTTTAAATGTCCATTTCATATTTGACTTCCCTTCATAATATTTTCTTTTGAAATGTTTAAGATAAATTGTTTTTGTTAACTTCGCTGCAATAAATGTCAACTCTGTGGTTAACCTGCTTTGTAATGTTTTATTTTAAAATCTTTAAAATTATATTTTAGTTTCCTGATCATTGTGCTGGTATGAATGTATACTTTGTGTTTGACTTTCTTCTGCAATGTTTTTTTCTCCATTGTTTTATTTGATGCTTTAATGTAGGTTGTAAACTGCTTTGTGCTTTTTTTCTTAACAATATAAAGTGGTATAGAAATGAAATGAAATAAATAATGATGATGATGATGGATAGGCACAAACCTATAGATATGCTGATATCTTTATGTTGATTTCTTCAACAATATCTCTCTTGCAGTGCTAAAGATATGAAGTTATGGTTCAAGGCCAGGGAATATCTACCTCTTCAGATGTTGGGCTTCAGTTCTTATCATTACTGATCACTGGCCATTCTAGCTAAAGTTGGAGTTCCAAAACATCAAGAGGGCCCAAGGTTTCCCATCCCAGAAGTTCTATTTTGGCCAAGAAAGAAATAAACCACATAGCATACATTCATATCTATTTGAGTACTGTAGTTTTAGCTTGAAAAATAATTATTTAGAACCCTCTTTAATGGAGGGGAAATACTCCAAAGCTTCAGAAAGCCCACTTTCTGCCAACTAACATATATGTTAGCTATTTGTGGTGCCTTACAAAAATAGTTGAATATAAATCTTTACTTGTCAGGCTGGCAACATTTGAGTAGTAAGTATTATTTACAAACTACTCCAGAGAGCGTCCTTCCACCTTTTGCTTTCATGGTCAATATAGAACTAACAGGAAAATCAAACAACTGCCAACTGCCACCTCCTTTCCCCAACACACCACCTAGTATTCTTTGTGAAATACATTCTCAATGAAATTACATTACAAATACTAACAATATTTAATAAGAAGAAACTGTGAGAAGTAGACTGAAATAGGAAAACCTGTTGGAGGGAGAGAGGGAGGTCATTGCTCGGCAGAGTGGTGGATAAGGAAGTGTGTGGCTGATTGTTGAAATTTATTGTATTTTGTTTGTTTAAAGTGGAAAATTAATAAAAAAGCATTTTTTGGGGGGGGAATACTAACAATATTTACCCCCATGAGGGCAGAAACTCTGTAGGGAGCATGCAGCCTTGCATGCCAGCCCTAACTGCTTCACCTCTAGTCTTGTGGCATTGAATGGGAAGGTTGGTTGGATGGTTGGATGAATGCATTCAGCTTGGAGACCTCCCAGAGACTGGGAGCCCAACTGAATTCCAGACCTTTGTGCTCAATGTGGGAAGCTGAGGGAGAAGCAGGTAGGGAAGGGGGACATTAATGAGTGGCATCTTCACATGCTATGCCTTCACCTGTCTGGCTGAGCAGAGCTTTTTGACTGTACATGGAGCAAATAGTCCCACAGAATGCTGAAGCAGCAAGAGTAAAGCAAGAAAGCTGTTTTCCCCACATTTAATTTGGAGAGTGTTAAGAATCATCAAAGGGATTATTGGAGCCAAGGATCATTAATAATCTCTCAATCTGTATTCATTTAAAGGGATTCTGTCAAGTGCATTTTTATCATTTTGATTATTTCCTACTAGGAATAATTTGTTAAATGTTATTATCCAGCTTCCACTTAGAACTGGGGAATGGCATTTATTTTATTAGTGATACTCTGTTTTTCCAATTGACAGAGATGGATTTTTTTATATTAAAAATATTATATATATTCAGGAGTCTCCAATGGAGACACCAGAAAGACATCTCACTCAGCATTCCATTGACTACTCTGTTTACTGCACACCAGCATAATCAATGTGCTCTGTTAATTATTTATATGCCCCATGAAAATGTGTGGTATTTTATAGAGTTTGGGTTTTTTAAAAAGATATTTATTAAGGTATTTTATAGAGTTTGGGCTTGTTTTGTGACTATGAAGTATTTTTTAGTACTGCAGTGCCAATAGTTTCAAGTTTGTTCCATTCTTACAGCAACTTATTACAATAAAAGAAAGTGAAAAAACATGTGTTTGTTAGATGCGTCGCTTATAGGCCACCCTTCCATAAGCATTTCCAAAGCAGTTCTCGTAAAAAGCGATAAAATAATTAATAATAATAATAATAATAATAATAATAATAATAATAATAATTTTAGTATTTATATGCTCCCCATCTGACTGGGTGGCCCCAGCCTCTCTGGGTGCCTCCAACAAAATGGGAGACAACAGCAGGACAAGAACATCTCACTGAGTTAAAAGTTCTCAGTGAACAAGAAGATCCACAGCAGGCATCAGAAAGACATTTGACATAAGCGCCTGGCAGACCTTGTTGGAGAGATGATTCCATAAGCAGAATGCCACAACTGAGAAGGTCCTTTCCACAGCTGCTACATGCCCCAAATCAGACATGCACATGAATGCTTCCAAAGATTATCCCAAGAAAGGATGAGATGGGTAGGTTGATGTGTGATGTTCGGGCTTTCCATACGCATCTATTGGCCCCTTTGAGAACAGATTGCTGGACTAGATGGGCCTTTGGCCTGATCCAGCAGGGCTCCACTTATCTGAGGCTGGTCCTCCAGATGTTACTGCACTGCAACTCCCATCAGCCCTGACCATGTGGGCTGGACCTGATTGTTGACATAGTCAACAGTATCTGGAGGGCCACAGGTTACCTAACCCTAGAATTTGCAGTTCAACAACACTGAGAGGCACCACAATGGGGAAAGCTGCATTCTCACAGGTAAGGAGGACCCTGTGAGCTGGTTCCTCTCCTAGGTTCTGAGGGCCCCTCCATTTCCTAGGATTCCAGTTGTTCACAGAATCCTCTGAATCACAAGCCAAGCCAAGTAGCAAGTTCCCAATGCTTTACTCATTCCAAAATAACTATTTGCAATGATTCAAAACATGACACGATTCATCAAGAATAAAATAAGCAGATACAGCTTAATGTCAAAGCAACCTTAGGGATAAAATAAGCTTCAGAGTAACAATCTACAAAAAAAGAGAAAGGTTAAACAAGGAATGTCAGGTTGACATACTGGTCTACTTCAGCTTCTGTTTCTTTCACCTGAAACACCTGGAACAGATTACTGTTTGGATATTAGCTACGAGCCAGTTTGCCCCTGAACACCAGGTGTGGAGAATCAGAGGTAGGAAGAGAGTCATCGCACTCTTGTCCTGTTTGCAAGCTTCTTGTGGGTAGCTGGTTGGCCATTGTGAGAACAAGATACTACTTTAGATGGGCCTTGGGTCCAAACCAGCAGGGTACTTCTTACGACAAGTATGTGCCCTTAGTTTAAACATCATATTAGCTCCATAAGTGATTATTCTTTATGGGTTCATCTCATGGCTCTAGTAAAACATCAGAAGGCCTGCAACAATGCAGGCAGGGCTGGGCCAATTGTGTCAAACTTTTCCATGGAATTGGCATTGGGAGGTAATTGTTCCATTGGAGAGACCCACACTATCAGTCCCACCCACCTGGCTTTGGGCGCTTAAATGTTACAGGGCGACAATGAGTTGAAGTCACAGAAATGTCTCTCCTACAGAGTTCCTGTCAAGTGTAATGGGCGTCTAAATCTAATCCACTTTTTGTGTTATTAAACACAGCCATCTTTATTTTACTGTACAGGCAGCATCAATCAGATGCCAGCTTAGATGCAATAATAATTAAAGCTGCAGAATAAAAGCCATTTTGAAAGTCACAAATAAAGAGAAGTCGGTGGTGTCCTTGATACAAAGGCACATTGCGATTAATAAACAGCAGGGGGGAGCCTAAGTCGGAACATTAGTATTGTCAAACGTGAGAAAGTTTGAGAGACTAAAGGCTTTTCCTTCATATTAATGCACAAACCATGTCATTCTACTCCACTTTCAATATTTATACACTATTTCTAAAAAAGCAAAAGCTCATCACAATTTGCAAAGCCCTTAAAAACTCAAATGGTGCACAATGGATGATTTTTAAGTCTTATCCTTTACAGAAAAACATCAATCTAGTCTGAAACAATTTATTCAAAGAATCCCTTGCTTCCCATTTACAATTATATGGAATAATTTTAAACACCTTTACCACATCAATAACCCATGCAGCGTAGGATTCGATAACCTCCTTTCATTTCTCCTGAGACATAAACTAACTTTTATATAGAGCACTCTTAATTAGATCTAAAAAGTCTTCCGTAATGAAGATTCCTTTTGACTTAATTCAAGGTGACAGCTTGCATTCTGTACACTCTGGAAGATCTTCCAAATGTAGCAAAATATTTGTGTTGGAAACATCTGCCTGGGACATGCCTACAAGCATAATTTGTGAGATTCTGCCATGAGCCTAACTTTGTTTCCAGTGAAATCAATGGGGGTAAATAAACTTCACTTCACTAAAAACTCTGCCTATACTCCCACACAATGAATGGGACTTTTGCAAGCATTCCATTTCATTTCAAGCTCTGTTGCACTTCAGTAGAGTTGTTAAAACTAGGACAGGGAATTTGTGGCCTATGTAGATGTTGTTGAACTCTTAACTCCCATCAGCCACAGCCAGCAAAGCTAATGGTCAGGAATGACCAAAGTGGTAGTCCAACAACATCAGTGGGAGGAAAAGCTTGGCCATTCTTGTGTCAGAGAGTCTTTTGTTATAAATAGACTTCACTGCTCATCTCTTTTAGTTGTCACCATGTTCCCTGAGTCATTGTGTTGCACTGGAAACACCCATTGTATTATTGAGTGCTTTCGCCCAACAGCTGTGTTAGCCGTTTAGGGCATCCCATTGAGAGGATGGAAATTGTGAGATATATAAACATTTTTGATAAATAAGTAGAGATTACTTCAGGATCAGAGAGAATCTCATTTGTGTTAGCATTTCTTACAGTCATCTATGGATGCCACACATAGGCTCAGACAGCTGACTCCCCATTCTGGCTGGACAAGCCACAATTCGTTCACTAATGCAATTCTATTGCAAGACTGTCCTGCAAATTGTGCTAAGCAAATGAGTATTTAGGAATTGCTGGACACTGTCTGTCCTAAACAAAACAAAACAAAAAGAGTTGGTTACCAGATAAAATATAGTGAGTGAAGTGAAAGATCTGTGTTTTTAAAAGCTTTTTTATATATATATATATATATATATATATATATATATATATATATATATATATATATAGTGTTAGCTGGCCATAAAACTTGCTTCTGTACTGATGATTTCCTATATGCTTGATGTCAGCCAGTCTTAGTTAGAAGAGCACTGTGAGGTGCCATTATAATCAGATTTGGAGTTCTAATAACAATTGCACGGCTGGAAGACATTGATATTAAGAGACACTGGAGCCCATAGCTAACCGCTTTTGCTTCAGGAAATTCTGCCAATTTATCAAGATCACTCAACTTGCAGGGTTTGCAGACTGATGAAAACATTTTATTTATTGGTTCTCTCAAACCCAGGGGCAATGCAACCCAACTTCAATCAGGAAACCACCCTTCCTGCTTTTTAATCTACTCCCAAACTATGAAAAATCATAATAATAAATGACATGTTTATGTCTCCAATTGCAATCCATTACCCAAATCCCCCTCTCCTCCCGCCATTTTGTACTACATCACAATGACAAGCTTCTGTTTTTCATATATCATGATTGTGAAGAAAGCCAAAAGCTTTGGGAAGAAAATAAAATGCATTCTTGGGGAAAGCACTAGCTTTAAAACATGCGTAGGAAAGAGCCCACTGTCCTTATCGGAAGAGCCCGAGTATATTCTCCTGGAGAGAAAAAGAGATAAATACAGCACATATTTTAGATATGAAGTCAATAGACTACAGTCCCTATGCTAGTAAAGAATAAAGTTACAAAAGTGGGGTGGTTTTTTTAGATGGCTAGAAGAAAAAAGAACATGCTCATGAAACTATGATATGTGCTGCAACCCTTGCTGAGGAATCTTGGCCTTCTCAGAGTCTTATGACATGCTCAGTGCATGAAGTGACTAGTGTGAATAAGAGAGGCTATCCCTGCCCCTTTGCTTGCATGAAGAAAAACCTATGCACATTGAAGCCTCCCCTTCAGAATTAGCTGTGGGTGACAATCTCTAGGCCTGGGGCCAAGACATGCTTCATCGTTCATGAGACAGAACTACTTCCACTTATTCCCACTGGTTCCTGCCCACATACTTAAATAGTGCTCAAGTTGCCATAGTTAAACAGTGCTCAAGGTGGCTCACAACATTTTGAAAATGTACCAAATCACAAAAACATAACAAGAATCAAGTAGTCATAAACAAAAAATGAAAACATCTCAATAAGTATATGATAAAAAATTTATAATCTTCACATAATTCACATTAAAGTCTGACAATAAAAAGACAGAAACACAATCCCAGTAACAGTGAAAATTAAGCACCTCCAAAATTAAATCTTGATCCCAACAAAATCTCTGAAACAATAACCCACCCAAGTAGTCTCTAGGCATCCTAAGCAGTAGGTCTTGAAGGATTTGCAATAAAAGATGGTCTTTGGCCCCGGTGACATCAGCAGCTTTTGTAGCAGGAGTCAGTCAGGGACCCTTTATCACAGGCCAGGTGGAAATAAGCCAGCAAAGCAGGAAAAAATGGTCTCTCATAGCTTAGTGTTTGGATGAAAATTAACCTGAGGTAGAAATGGAAGCTTTCAAACTCTTCCTTGTGGCCATGACCAGGGTTGGGGGCAGAACTATCTATGTACCTCCAGCTTTAACTTATTATATTATATATTTATTACATCTATATCCTGCCTTTCCTCCAAAGAACATGGGGGGTGGAATGAGTGAGCCTCTCTCCTATTTTATCCTCACAACAACCCTCTGAGGTAGCTCAGGCAGAGAGAGAGAGAGAGAGAGGGAGGGAGGGAGGGAGGGAGGGAGGGAGGGGGAGAGAGAGTAAGGTTGGCCCACCCAGTGACCTTCATGACGAAGAGGGAGAAGTGAACCACGGTCTCTCCCCTGCCCTATTCCAACCACCACGCCACATTGGCTCTCTTTTAAAAGTTGTGCTCTAGGGTGGAGTTGAAGGAGAGTTTGTGTTTCTATCCATAATTCTGCATCGCAAGTTGAGATTCATGACTTTATACATTCCTCGGCTATTTAAATTAATAGGCCAATGTGATCCAATTAAGAATGGAGAGAACTGAGAGGGATGAAAAAAGCTCCATGCAGCAGAGACGGCAGTTGTCTTACCCAGCAGTATGTTAATGGGAGTTAAGTGCTACACCACACGGTTTCAGCTCATGAGTGTTTCAACTAGAGCTTTAAGTGTTTTCTTCTACCAAGTCCTTTCATTTGTGCCAACTGCTCCTGCTTTTGTTAAGTGCTGCTAATGGAGACATGGTGATGACACAGAACGATGCCACCTTAATACGGAGCCCAGTGCTCCGCTTATTGCACTCCAGTTACAATTAGAGACAAATGAATGTTTTATATCTAAATACTCCAGCGGCCCTTGCTTTCTCCACTTGACTTTTTCCCATTCTGTTTTCAAATCTTCATTTTGTTGCCGCAACTTAAATTTACTCCTTTCTCCTGCAACCTCTTCTCGTAGCCTCCAACATTTCTCTGATGAAAATAGGGACATCCAATTCTATTATTATTATTATTATTATTATTATTATTATTATTATTACCCTTCTGCAGCCACTCTGGACAGCTTTTAACATATATAAAAACATAATAAAACATTAAACATTCCCTATACAGGGCTGCCTTCAGATGTCTTCTGAACATTGTATAGTTACTCATCTCCTTGGCTCGGGGGTCACATAACTCCATACCCTACAACATTTCTCCAATGAAATTAGGGACATCCTAAGCTAAGGAAGGGACGCAGGTGGCGCTGTGGGTTAAACCACAGAGCCTAGGACTTGCCGATCAGAAGGTTGGCGGTTCAAATTCCCATGACGGGGTGAGCTCCCGTTGCTCGGTCCCTGCTCCTGCCAACCTAGCAGTTCAAAAGCACCTCAAAGTGCAAATAGATAAATAGGTACCACTCCGGTGGGAAGGTAAACGGTGTTTCTGTGCGCTGCTCTGGTTTGCCAGAAGCAGCTTAGTCATGCTGGCCACATGACCCGGAAGCTGTACACCAGCTCCCTCAGCCAATAAAGCGAGATGAGCGCCACAACCCCAGAGTCGGCCACGACTGGACCTAATGGTCAGGGGTCCCTTTACCTTTAAGCTAAAGAAAAACAGGACATTCTGGGATCAAAACAGAAACTGGGACAGCCTTTGTAAATATGGAACTGCACCTGGAAAATAGGGACACTTGGAGGGTCTGCCATCTTCAAACATTCTGCTAGTCAACTGGTCCTTCTTCACAAAGTGGTTCTTCATGCAGCGCACAGTGGAACTCACTCCCACAAGAGGCAGTGATGGCTATCATCCTGGATGGCTTTACTCAGACAAATTCATGAACTATTGATGGCTACCAGCAATGATTGCCTATGCTCTGTCACCACAGTTGAAGGCAGCAGTGCTTCTGAATACCAGTTGCTGGGAACCACAGGAGAGAGAAATGCTCTTGTGCTCAACTCCTGCTTGCTGCTTTCCCATAGGCATCTAGTCAGCCACTGTGGGAACAGGATGCTGGACTTAGATGGGCTAGTGACTTGATCCAGCAGCCTCTTCTTATGTTCCTATGGTAGCTGGTAGGGGCCACAGCTGTGTGGCAGAGCAGTCGTGTGGGTGAGCGTATATCTGTGAATCAGTTTTTTGTTTATGGAAATGAACGGAGACTCAGTGACAGCAATACTTGGTGGCTTCCTACCCAGGAAGAGTTACAATTTCCCCATGTGTAAAAAAGAATTTTTTCGATACTTAGCAATCAGATTAGCTGTCAAGCCAAACAAGTTCAATTGTTGCTGCAGAGTCCAGAGAGCAATAAATTGCAGCCAGACCAGAATATGTTGTAGCAATTCACTTTCCTGTTGCACTTTTAGCAATTTCTGGCTACAAAAAAGAAAAAAAGAAAATGTGTTCTACACTGCTATTTATATGTAAATCAAAACTGCCTGGATCCTGCATATAAATGTCTGCAAACACGTCCACAAACTCAGAAAAAAGGGTCAGGCTGAAGCTAGCTCCTTGAGTTCTAATTATTTGCATCTGTAATCTGCATGCTTGCCTAATTTCTGATGCCTACCTTTTCTCTTATGTAAAAAGAAAGAAATCATTTTTTCCCCTATCCCCTCACTGGTGTGTGTGTGTGTGTGTGTGTGTGTGTGTGTGTGTGTGTGTGTGTTAGGGGATACCCAAAGTATACAAGGTCTAATGGAAAAATCTGGAGTAGGGGCTCTGCATTATCTGCTCTGCACATACTGCCCAAAGCCCTTACTCTTGTGGCATCTATTTAATCATAGCTTGGATTTTTCATCTATGCACTGGGAACGCACCTAGGGTTCACACGTCTATTGGATAAATGGTACCTTTGTCACAGGCTTTAGGCATGCAAGGAGTATAGGGTGCTTAGAAAGGAGATAGGATGGTGAACTCTCTTATGAAGGGGTGAAGAACAATGTGAGTGGAATTCAATAATCTAGTAAGAAGGATGGAGAGAAGAAGGAGGAAAACTTAGAAAAGGGAGTAAACATAGCCCCAGGTAAAGGTGGGGAACCTTCATACTATAGAAGCACAATGTCTACTCAGAGGTAAGTCACAATGAATTTACTGGGGTTTATTCCCAGGTATAGGATTGCAGCATAACAGCTTTTAAGTCCCATTAAATTCAATGGCAGAGTCAAGCATGTATTTAACTGACTCACCGACAACAGTGGGACTTGCAGGGGCTTGACTTTAACCATATTATTCTCAATGTCTGTTTGGTTTCTGGAAGGATATCCTCAAGTTTCTGAGAAGGGAAATAAACCAAGCAGATTGTGTTCAGAGATTCGCAATAGGTAACATTTGTTACCTATGTAGCATGGTAATATAGCAGGGAGGGGGAACCTACATCATTCCTGGCCATTGACTATGCTTGCTCAGGCTGATGGGAGTTGTAGTTCATTAACATCTGGGGAGGTCAAATATCCCCCACACTTGCACTACAGCACGGGTATCCCTGTGAGAACTGTTGGACTAGATGGGGCATTGGTCTGATCCATCAGGCTCTTCTCGTGTTTTTATATTTGGTCTGATCTAGCCAGGCAGCTTATTATTTTATGATATTCCAGTGGAATGTGCCTTTTATGCCCATGAAAATGTACTGCGTAGCTACATGACTCACCTACCAGAGGTTAATATTTCTGCTAGACCTACCTCTCTCTCTTTTGGTGGATGAACATAATGAGATGTACTCTTGAGAATCCATGCCATCAGAATAACATGCAATTTGAGGCTGATTAGAAATCCAGCAAGCAAAGTGTGGACTACACCTGGAATCTGGATCATTTAAAGTTATCCTTATAAAGCACAGTGAATGCTGGCATGGAGGCACAAGCTTCTGAAGCCATTACTTTGCACTCTGTGACTAGAATTTGGGGTCCTTTACATTTGCCTTATTATATGAGTCAGAAGGGGGAGTTCTCTGATCTAAGGATAAAAGCATAACTGGGTGAGGAGAAAAGGCAGAATGTCATCCCTCCTACAACAGAAGAGCCTTTATGGATATTTGATACGCTAATAGTCTACTATTCTCTTGATAGCATGAAAAGGGGGATATTTTCCTTTTGAGGCACAGGTGGAATTTCAGCCTCTGCCTGACTCACCGAGAGACCTTAAGGAGTTCACTTTATCTCCTATTTCTCCATAGGAAAAACTGGGAGAATCATCCATCTTGACATTATGGAGAGGTTTGGTGATGACTGATTAAAATAATCCTGGTGAGATGTGTTGGCAGCAGTCAAGGGCAGTTTGTTCATACCCATAATAATAATAATAATGCAGAACCTGGAGAGAGGCATATTTATTCAGGGGTAACTGCTTTTGATTCAAAGGATGCTAGCTCTTGAACACTCAGAGGGGGCAGATCTCAAAAGAGTTTAGAGAGCAGAGTGTACACAGTGACAAAGAATTGTAGAGTTAGAATGGGCCTCAAGGGTCATCTAATCCAACCCCCGCAATGTAGGAAACAAAACTAAAGCATCCATGACAGACGGCCATTCTACCTCTGCTTTAAAACCTCCAGTGAAGGAGAGTCCACCACATCCCAAGGGAGACCATTCCACTGTCAGAATGGTCACCGAATGGCTACAGTGGTCACCGTTTTATGGAGCCAGGTAGGAATTTGTCCACCAGGCCAATTGGCTACAACCCAGTGGTTTTGCCTAATTCATAGCAATTGTCACAACTGGGTCGGGCATCAGGGCAATCCTTTGTCTTGGATGGAGGGGAGGTTGTAGTCTCCACCTGCCCCTCCAAACACTGGGGTATCCCATTAAAAGGATCTGAGGGGGAGTGGTCATGTCCGCATGCCCAGGCAGGGCCAGAGGCAAGAGTGCTCCCCCAGATGGCAGTTCCTGCAAGGGTCACCCTATTTGATGTAAGTCTTGGGGGGGGGACCCCTGCCCCCACCTGGATTGACCTATGCATCACTTCTGGTGGGTGGACCGGAAGTATTTTGATTACCCCATGCCCAAGCCAAACCTCTTTCATCTGTATTCAGTGGCCTGTTTCGATCCAAGCCAGTCTTTGTGGTCCTTTATTTGTCTGTGGGTTGGGGATTGGGGAGCACAATGCCTGGACCCACAAGTGGCTCTCATATTTCCTCTCAGGCTCCTCTTATCCAGGCTAAACAAATTAAACTCCTTCCAATCTATTATGGTCATCTTGAATCCTTATTCTATCTGCTGCAGTATGAGCTACCTCTCCCAGTCTGGTGTCATCCGCAAATTTGATTAGCATCTCCTCAATGCCTTCATCCAAGTCATTTAAAAAGATGTTGAAAAACAGCAGGCCCAGGACATAACCCTTTGGTACCCCAAATGTCAACTTTTTTAAGGATGATGAGGAACTATTAGTGAGCACTCTTTGGGTTGGGTAAATCAACCAGAAACGATTACAGGAATTCATAATGCTCACCTCAAACACAAGGAACCCATTACAATTCCAAATTTTAATCTGAGCCAGAGAAGAATTCCTCATGTGTGCCCCAGGCGGTCTATACACCTCTTTCTTTCTTCCCACCCAGCACTGGGACAGATATTTCCTATTCCCTGGCAAGGGACTCATGGATCATTCTGGCAGCAAACAGCAACAAAGGAAAGGCAATAAAATCAAGAGGAGAGATGTTTTTGGAGGTCATTTCACACCAAATTACCCATCCTTCTGATTCTGAAACAAATTTTCTGTGTGAGACTTTGCCCCCATTTCTACTAGAGTTGTGTGCAAAAGGCCTCGCAACATTTCCCAACTATTTTCAGGTAGAGATGTTGGGGTGTGGCCAATTCAGCACATTGTATTCAGAGGGAGAATAAATTATCCAACATTTTCTTCATTAGCAATAGTCCAGCTTCTTCTTTTTCTCAAGGCTTCCCCCCATGTTTTGCTGCTGCAAGTGGCAAAAACAGTGTTTGCAACCTGGCCACCATTTTGTATCCTCCACAACACCCAGGAACTCTAGCACCATTTTTGGACATTGGGAGTTGTCACCACAAAAAAAAATGGTGGAGAACATTTCTTAAAAAATTCTTCCTAGTGGCCTTTTTCTAAGGGGATGATGGGGGGGGACAATGCTCAGAAGTTTTCTCTGTGGAGGAAATGTTTTCCCAGCAATTCTGGATCAGCTTTAATCTCGACTTCAAACGAAAGGTGGCTCTGAATGAAGAAAGAGGGGGCGGCAGGAGTCCCAGGCCCAAGGGGCAACAAAAGAGAAGGTGACTCAGCTAGAGAAGTCAAAGCACATGCAACAGAGAATCACAAAGGAAGTTTTAAGGAAACACTTAGGTGAGTCACTTCAGGAAAATTGGAAGGCCAAATTAGTAAACATTCAAAAAAGACATGTGGGCCAAACAAAGTGAACTTTAAAGATCAAACTGCAGCAAACAGCATTCTTCACAAGAGTAACAGCACACCCATTGCCCAAGGCAATGCCCTCATACATCGCACAAGTAAATTATTCATTCGATCAATAGCCTTCCCTCCCCACTGCCAAGTAATTTCACTGTTCAAAGGCTCTTCGTGTCTATTAATGAACTTCTTTAACTTGACTCTTTCCATCTCCCACTTTGGCAAACCGATCATACTAACCGGCAAAGGTAACCAGCAAAGGTTTAACCGTCCAGAAAGGAAGAAACATCCTCGAGGGCACTGAGCTAAGATTCAGGAAAGTTCATGGATTCATTTTCAGCATTTTGCCAAAATACTGTTGCCATTTCTTTACTGTACAGCTTGATCCTCCATGTATCAGCAATGGCCTAATGGTCAGCCAGATCTGATCCAAAAGCAATTCATCTGGCCCCTGGACACCCTACCAAATCAATCAAAGTGCGGTAAAATGTCCATATTTTTCACATAAGGAAAAGAAATGTATTTTGCTCCATTGCATCAACACTCAGCCCTTCCTTCCAGTTCATCCCACCCCCAACCCAAGGAACAAAAAACCCCTTACCTTTCAGGAGCTTTAGGGAAGGGTTCAATAGATACAGTATTAGACATATTTTCTCTTTCTTTCTTTCTTTCTTTCTTTCTTTCTTTCTTTCTTGGTTTTCAACAGCCGTTTATTCCAAGCATTCTCCAACATCCAGGCCAGGCCTGTGCCTGCAACTCCCCACATTAACATATCACGTTCACCTACATGGAATTTTGGTGGGTGCACTTTTGCCTTGCAATGACAAGTAGTACCGTAATAACAGATTTTACAGTAAGCTCACATTTTCAAGTTATTGAAGTGTTGTTGCCATGATGAGGGTGGAAGGAGTCATAGGAAGATGGAGTTCCATAGGAGTGCAGAGGACAATACAGCAGTCCTGCCAGTGAGTTTGCACCATGCCCACCTCTTCACCACTTTCCCGCTCTCCCTCACTTTAAGCAACAGTGACCCACCTGCCTGGAAGCCAGCAAAGCAGCTCCACGCTACCCAGGGAGCCACTTCTGCAATACAGTATCTCTAAAGCTACTGCTCCTTCCAAGGGCTTTTCGCTCAAACATTTTGATGAGTGCAGCAAAGCAAAAATGTCTTCAGAGCAAGAAATAATCAGGGAAGCTTTCAGATGAGCCAGTTAATTTAAATGTTTGGAAAGCATGCTGATTTTTTTTTTAAAAAAAGCTTTTCTTCCTTTAAAAAAATGCACACAGATTTGGGACAGGGTCGGGACTGTTTCACCCATCCCTGGTTCACAACAAATATAAAAAGCAGGGTAAGGGGTGTGATTGACCCATTAACATTGACCTATAGAAGCTATACTTGCAAGGTTTAAAAAGAAGAAGAAGAAGAAGAAGAAGAAGAAGAAGAAGAAGAAGAAGAAGAAGCAGCAGCAGCAGCAGCTAATTCAAAATGTATTTCCCAGAATTACAGACTTACAGACATTTGTCAGGAAACTGCTCCTGGCAACTGTGAAAAGTACAGAAACATCCCAAAAGCTTATGCACAGCTTAAGTCATGGAAGAATTCCAAAGGCATTTCAGGATGACGGGTTGTTAAAATGTGTGTCCCCAGGGTACATCAAGCCGGATTCCACAAACAGAAAAGTGACTGGAAAGTTGGATGAAGGTAAACAATTTTATAAAAGCAGATGTTTTGTCATTTTTATTCTTCTCTGCGACAGCCTTCTGAAAATGGAGCTCGGTCACTAGGTGCTGAGGAATGCAGAAGCAGCAAATTGTGTTTCAGGCTCCTGAGCGAGTGCCTTCTCTGGGATCACTGTTATTTTATCTGATTGAAAAATGAATAAACACAATTATGTATAAGAAAAGGCTTAGCTGCTGGGCTAAGTTTAAGATGCTGGCGCTGGTATGCAAAGCCCTCTAAAGCTCAGGACCAGGAGACCTCAAAGATTGCCTCACCTCTTATACACCTAATCAATCACCGTGCTCTGCAGGAGAGGACCTTCTGCCAATACCACCTCTCCAGAAGATCTAATTCAGTATGATCATAGTTGGAAGGGATACTGAGAGTTACCTAGTCCAACCCCTGCAATCATAAGAATCACAACTAAAACATCCATGACCGATGGCCATTCAACCTCTGCTTTAAAACCTTCAGTGTCGATATCCTTTTAAAACTGTGGTCCCCAGAACTGGACACGGTACTCCAGGAGTGGTCTGACCAAAGCAGAATAGAATGCTTCTATTACTTCCCTTGATCTGGACACTATACTTCTGCTGATACAGCCTAGAATATAATTGCTTATCTCCTTGGCTCCGGGTCGCATAGCTCCATATTCTCCAACGTTTCTCTGATGAAAAAAGGGACGTCCTAAGGAAAAGCGGGACATTCTGGGATCAAAGCAGAAACCAGGACAGCTTTTGTAAATCTGGGACTGACCCTGAAAAACAGGGACTCTTGGAGGGTCTGCAGAATAAGCTTAGAATAAAACCAGTTTGGTTTGCAGAACAGCTCCGGTCTGCAGAATAGCTCCAGTTTAATCTACAAAAGTTAACATAGCATCTGATCAGCACTAATTTTGTGACTAAAAACTTTTTATATTCTGAAATGAGCCTTTCATCGGTGGGTGGATAGGGATTAAGTGCACTCTCACAACACACAGTGTGACTCTTCAACGCCCATTGTGTGGCATTTGGGAGACTGGGAAGGGATAATGGGCACGAATCATTCTTACAGACTTGTTTTGATAAAGCCGTTGATCAGGCCTCATCTCATGAATGCGACACTAATATCTCCCTTTTGTTTAGCTTTTTCCCAATTGCTGCATGGCAGAGGTTGGAAAATGAAGAGAAGAACAGTTAATTGTTTTCGTCATTGTAAATGTTAGTCAGAAACATTTTTGCTTACATTTATTCTCAGCGTAAACAAAGCATTAGGCAGGGGCACACAGCTGGAGTGGCTCAATACAAAGGACACTCGTACATCATCCCTCTCCTTCTTCTCCCCTCCAAATCCCACCCTGCCCTGCCACTTGGTAGTGTGACCACTTCTGCATCACCAAAAAAAGAGGAAATGTATCTAAAGAAAAAGAGGACAACAGAAGATGCAGTCTCTACAGCCACAGCAGGTGCTGCAAACTTCCAACAGTTTGACTTCACCTCCAAAGGTGTACTGCTGCATTGTCTCCCAAGGTTGACAAATGGCAACAACAAAATGTATTGAGCCGCTTTGAATGAAAAGTGGCATAGAAATACAACCAATCAATCAATTAATTACAGGAGGAGATTTCAAAGTACCGTATTTTTCCATGTATAAGACTAGGTGTTTCTCCTTGAAAAAATTAGGGGGCATCTTATACACGGGACTTATCTCCCCCCCCCCATTTTCTTAAATCTGAGTCTCCAAAAATAGGGGGCATCTTATACATGGGGGTGTCTTATAGATGGAAAAATGCAGCATATGCATGTACTCCAGTTTTCAGCCTGTCAGTCCTAATTGTGTGAACTGTATATTCCACAACCTTCATGTGGATGTCTTGATATCCTTAAGGCTTGGTGAACAACTAGACCGTATTGTGTGTTCCGTTGCACTTAAGACAAGGGAAACGGGAAAATAAAGTTTTCGTAGGAGAACCTGGCAGGTAGCAATTTTTGGCCACAAATCAGCCTGGCATAAAGCGTACCTTTTCTCGTTATGCTGTCTATCGAGTGGAAGAGGAGCTAACGGTCCACACAGGACAATGTTTTTGACAACCCTGTGGATATATTTTACTATTAAAGGATTAGAGCAGGAGATGGTTTTCCCATAGGACAACCTGTCATATATTAATTTCTAGCTAACAATCAGTCTGCCAATGAGTTACATTTCTGTTCATGGGCTGATACACTATTCCATGGTCTTGAACATCAGTATTACTTGCCTGAAATTTTGCATGGTCTGGGCCTACTCCCTTTTAGTTTATGAGCCCATCCAGATTTTCAACTTTGTATGAGATCATGCTCTGGATGCCATTCACATCTATGGTTTTGTACACACCAGAGTGTTAATTTACACATGAGTCACACAGGTTCTTTTTCTTCCTGCATGCTTTTGTGCACGTTCCTCTACACACAGGTGCTTTTGTTTCAACTCTGTCTCAAAGCTTCCCATCCACACCAGTGGGAACTGGTTGGGGGAATGCATTCATGGTGTCATCTCCTCAATTAGCACCTCCCCACTGGTAAACCTGAGGTCCCTTGTGGAGATGCATGCAGGTAAAAGGTAAAGGTAAAGGACCCCTGGACAGTTAAGTCCAGTCAAAAGCGACTATGGGGTTGTGGCACTCATCTTGCCTTCAGGCTGAGGGAGCCGGCGTTTGTCCACAGACAGTTTTCTGGGTCATGTGGCCAGCAGGACTAAACTGCTTCTGGCAAAATGGAACACCGTAACAGAAACTAGAGCACATGGAAATGCCATTTACCTTCCCGCCACAGCGGTACCTATTTATCTACCTGCACTGGCGTGCTTTTGAACTGCTAAGTTGGCAGGAGCTGGGACAGAGCAAAGGAGCTCACCCCATTGTGGAGAATTGAACTGCTGACCTTCTGATTGGCAAGCCCAAGAGTCTTGGTGGTTTAGACCAGAGAGCCCCCCATGTCCCACATGAATGCAGGTATATGCTTAGCTTCGCAGGCAGCCAATTTTTCGTTTTTACTTTTTGAGATAAAAGTGATCTGATATGCCAGACCTGTACAAAACAGCATGAAATGAAGTGTGTGTGTCACACCAGACCACACAGCAACCCACTGAACACTGCCTTATTAACAGAAGTAGGGGTGAGTGTTGATAGATGGCAGTCAATAGAACATCACCACACAAACACATGAAAAAGCTTTCCCACACAATGCACTTCAGTATTTTCACAGTCGGGTAACATGCCATTTTATGTTGGGTTTTTCCTTGTCACATTATCCTCAAATCGGGAGAATTTGCATTAAATGGGATGGCACTTGGATGATGACCCCGCAAGCTACAGGATGTTCCAGCTGACAAAATAAGTGTGTATGTGTGTGTAATTTTTATTTAATTTTCTGTTTTACAATTTAAAGTACTCATTTATACATCCTTAAGATATCAGTGACTTCCCTTCTCCTCTTTCCATGGTTCATTTTACATATCATAAATCCCTGTATATTTTACAGAACATATACCATTCAGTATTCCATTATTACATCCATCGTAACTTATTTACACTGTTGGGTTTATCTTAATACTGCCAGCGTTTTCAGCTGTACAGTTATTTCCCATATAGTCAATAAATGTTTTCCAATCTTCTCTAAACACATGTTCTTCTTCTTCTCTTATTCTATATGTTAAATCTGCAACTTGTGCATATTTTGTCAACTTAATTTGCCACTCTTCTTTAGTTAAGACCTCACTCGTTTTCGATTTTTGGGCTAACAAAACATGGGCCACATAAATAATCTTTTTTGACACCTGGGAATTTCAGTCTGAATTGTCCCCAACAGAAAGGACTCTGGTGGTGTTTTTTTTTTTTGGGGGGGGGAGTACTTTTAAACATTTTTAAAAATTCATTATGGATCATTTCCCACTATTCTTTTACCCTTTTACAAGTCCACCACATATGAAAAAAAATGTTCCCTCAA
Organism: Podarcis raffonei; assembly: GCF_027172205.1. Classification (NCBI taxonomy): domain Eukaryota; kingdom Metazoa; phylum Chordata; class Lepidosauria; order Squamata; family Lacertidae; genus Podarcis; species Podarcis raffonei. The sequence goes on along the minus strand of NC_070606.1, from coordinate 83,088,930 downwards.
CCTCTTTGCATCTCCAGCACTTATCCGATTCAGTCTTATACATCTTAGCAAGCCTAAAGGTAAAGGTAAAGGTACCCCTGCCCCTAAGGGCCAATCTTGACAGACTCTAGGGTTGTGCGCTCAACTCACTCTAAAGGCCGGGAGCCAGTGCTGTCTGCAGACACTTCCAGGTCACGTGGCCAGCGTGACAAGCTGCATCTGGCGAGCCAGCACAGCACACGGAAACGGCGTTTACCTTCCCGCTGGTAAGCGGTCCCTGTTTATCTACTTGCACCCGGGGGTGCTTTCGAACTGCTAGGTTGGCAGGCGCTGGGACCGAACGACAGGAGCGCACCCCGCCGCAGGGATTCGAACCGCCAACCATGCGATCGGCAAGTCCTTGGCGCTGAGGTTTTACCCACAGCGCCACCCACGTCCCGTCTTAGCAAGCCTACTCAGAGTTAAATACCATCTGTAAATCATTTTCAAGTAGTTCTCCTTCAAAGAATAACACGCTGTGAACTTCAAAGTATCTGACAAAGTGTCTTTCGCCTCAGCAACAAAACATACACACATGGTATGCATCCAGAGCTCATTGGACCTCAGCTCCCGTACCTCTTAGGTGGGTGACATTGCCATTCTAACAGAACAAGGGAGAAGCTCGTGGTGAGCTCTGGCACCTCTTTTTCTAGAAAAATACCACCAGGTGCCTCCAATCCACTTGAAACTGCTGTGTGTACAAAGCCTAGGGCAAGTAGATAACAATATTTGGCAGGGTCTTTTCAGATTTGATGTTTGACTATGAAACCGCCTGCACATCAACCTCCTGTTGATGGGGGCATATCAATACAGACTTTCATAGATCATGACTAAAGTTGTGCCTCTCTCACCAATCTGCCAAAATCTAGGTATAATGAATGCCTGCAGCCATGGGCTCTCTCTCTCCATTAGCCCATTGTGATCTGAGGACGAAATCCAGAAAGACCTGCTTCTTTGATCATATGTGTCTGGCTTTACAATGGCTCAAATAAGTGCCATTGAAGTCACTGAGGCTTCAGAGCAGATACCAGGCTACTCTGCTAGACTTCTAATGCATTGCTTCACCCCACAAATCCTAGCATGCAGCAGAGAGTTTGAACACACAATTGTGTGCAGTGATCTTTGCTGGGAGAGTGGCACTGAACAGAGGAGCCCCAGAAGGCATCATAAATTTAGAAAGGGAATTTTAAACTTTGGAGACGCTCCAGATTATAGGAGCTGCTGCTTTAAGAAAGAGCGAGAACGACGGAGGAAGCAAAACAGCAATTGCATCAAGGGAACATAGAGTCAAAACCCAATCTTGTGTATTAGATTTACAGGGTAATCCTATGCATGTTTACTCAGAAGCAAGTTTCACTATGTTCAATGGAACTTGCATCCAAGTAATGTAATAGTGTAATTAGCATAATTAGTTACACTAATTAGGGTTAGATAGTCAGAGCTTTGAAATTCAGTGTCAGCTATTTGCTTGCATTTGCATGAAGTTAATCCTGGCCTGACAATGAGTGAATATGCAAACAGTGGCAATTTCTGTGCCCGTTTTGGTTTGGATTGGAATTATCCAACTTCCGTAATCATGACCTTAGTTATTCCTCCATATGATCATTGGTGAAAAAGATTCAGACATGGCAACTTTCATTTCTTTGAAAATTATCTAAAGAGACCCTACAAAACTTCAAGGTCCATACAATGTTTGCCAGAGACTTTGTGTTTGTGTGTAGCATATGTATACTCATGTTATGCATTTTAAGTTAGTGGAGAGAGAGGTGTGGAAGAGAAATTTCTTACTCTCTCATAGCAGAGTTAAGCAATTGCTCCAAACACGTTAAAACTTGGTTAGATTTACACCTGCCCTCATCACATTTAAATGACTGTTGCCCACCAAAATACTTAGGCTAGAATAAATCACAGACGCTTAGCTTTGCAAAATAAGTGAATGTTTTACTCACAAAGTTTCTAGAAGTTGCAGCAAATAAGTCTCCATCCTCTGGCAGTAAAGCAAAAATAGGGGGGGGGGAGTTCCAAATGACATAAAAAGTAAAGTCCTTACAAAAAGGATCATACAATATTTGGGTTAGCAAAGACACAGGCTATAAAATCCCAGGATCAGCTGGGCTGGGAGCCAAAGCCGCATGGCTCCTTCTTTGCTAGTTCCAGGGAGAGAAAGACTGGGAAAGTGGGGAGCAGAGGCTGATGAGGGCCTGCAAAACCCCATCCACTGTGTTATCTTGAGCTCAGGGCTCAGGTTAACCCTTTCATGCATGTGATTTTAAATCAGTAACTGTATATTACAACAAAAACTGCCGTTGACTGTAACATTTCTTGATTTCCTCCTCTAGTCCCATTAACCTGCTTAACTCATCTTACCTACTGAGATTCAGGCTCAAAGCAGAAACAATTTTCTCCTATTCTTGGAGCTTTCCCTGAGGAACTCAATAATTTCATTTTTAAAAAAAAATACATTTCCCTTCTATAATTATTAAGTGATTTGAATTTTGGGAAATTGAAGAGCAGGATGGCCCAAGGATACACTTAAGAACAAAATGAATTGGAAGGAAATGACAGCCAAAGCAGACAAGACACTGTTCATGTAATTAGTAATTAATGGCTTATATTTTTTTATAAAAATCAGGCACTTGCAGGCGGAGATATATGGATTGGGACCTTGGCATGCATCCCTCTGATGCAATCCAATTAGCTGCAATAGAAACTCCCCCTTCCTTGCTGAAAATTGCACTAGAACAAACTATGGATGTTTTCTTATTGGTGGAATGTCAGAGCTTTTGTACTTCCTTTTTTTTAATTCTTTTTTTATTATAAAATTTTATTTACAAACAAACAAACACATAGACACGAAACAAAAATCTTTTCTTACTAATTATCAATGAAAACAATGATCCATGGCAAAAACTTTGTGGAATTCATTGGGACTTTCCTCCACTGGACTTATAATATGCCTAGCAAAAAGGCAACTGTTTACTAAATGAAAGTAATCTTCTGATTTTAACTATGAGACAGCAATGCTAAGTCATATGGAAACAGAGGCCCTCACATTTTTATCTGGCTGCACAATGTACAGACAGATGCAATTAAGCATTAAGTCGTGTTTATCTGACTGCAGGAAAGGGAATTTCTACGTGCCCATTAAGCAACGTGGGTGGCTCACCTAACCATTAACAGGGCAAATCTCTCTTCTTTTGCTTAGATGCTTCATTAAGGCATAGCTAAGTGATGGTGTAGCTTGAATTCCTAAACAACCGTAACAAGCCTAAGGACTTGTTTTCACAATCAAAAGCCAAAAGTTATCACTCCAGCCAACCCTGGAAGAGATCTAGCCTTCTATTGTATATAATTAAATATTGGGATGAAAGAGAGATTAAAAGAATCTAATACTGCCTATGTATTGTGTTGGAGAGCCAGTGTGGTGTAGTGGTTAAGAGCGGTAGTCTCGTAATCTGGGGAAACGGGTTCGCATCTCCGCTCCTCCACATGCAGCTGCTGGGTGACCTTGGGCCAGTCACACTTCTTGGAAGTCTCTCAGCCCCACTCACCTCACAGAGTGTTTGTTGTGGGGGAGGAAGGGAAAGGAGAATGTTAGCCGCTTTGAGACTCCTTAAAGGGAGTGAAAGGCGGGATATCAAATCCAAACTCTTCTTCTTCTTGTGTTGTTAAACGCCCCTCTTAACTGGTGTTTACTTTTGAACCACCTCTGGTACAGTCGTACCTCAGAAGTCGAACAGAATCCATTCTGGAAGTCCATTTGACTTGCAAAACGTTCAGAAACCAAAGCGTGGCTTCTGATTGGCTGCAGGAAGCTCCTGCCGGACGTTCAGCTTCCAAAAATAGTTCGCAAACTGGAACACTCACTTCTGGGTTTGCAGCATTTGGGAGCCAAAATGTTCTAGAACTAAGCTGTTCAAAAACCAAGGTACAACTGTATTTGTAACCTGAGGGCTCTATACCTTTTCCAATCAAAGCAGAGGAAACACACAAACACACCTATAATAAGATTTGGAATTCTGCCATTCTTCCTCTGTCACCAGTTCTTTTCAACATTCATAAGAACACAAGAGGAGCACGCTGGATCAGGGCAAAGATCCAGCAGATCTAGTTTACAATGCTGTTTCCACAGTGGCAAACCAGATACTTATGGGGAGCCCACAAGCAGGACCTGAGTACAACTGCAGTCTCCCTACACAGTGGCTGGCAGTCAGAGGCATACTGCCTGAGAATGTAGACCATACAGCCATCCTTATTTAGTAGCCATTCATCACCTTATCCTCCCCAGATTCGTCTAATCCTCTTTGAAAGCCATCCAAGCTGGTGGCTGTCACGATCGCTTGTGGAAACAAATTCCATAGTTTAACCTGCATGCTGTGTTTAACTCAAGTTTTCTTTAATCTGCACTGTTTCTTCCGACCTTCAGCATCGTCAGATGGCCTGAGTGCTAATATTATGGGAGAGGGAGAAAGAGTTCTAGCTATGCACTTTGGCCACACCTAATTTTATACATCTTTATCATTCCACCTCTTGCTCTAAATTAAATTTCTCTAAATTAAAAAGGCCCAAATGCTGTAGCCCTTCCCTCACAGGAGAATTGCCTCAACCTCTTGATCATTTTGATTGCCTTTTTTTCTGAATCTTTCCCTACTCTCTAATATCCTTCTTGAAGTGAGGCGATCAGAACTATACACAGTATCGGAAGCAGCTGCCAATGCCTAACCATAAATAGATAACACCACAGTTGTCTACAAGCAAGTTGTGTCTCTTCCCATATGAACCTACGCGGTCCCTGAGATAATCTTCTGAGGCCCTCCTTCGTGTGCCACCTCCTCAAGAGGTCCAGAGGGTGGCAACATGTGAACGGGCCTTCTCTGCAGTGACTCCTTATCTATGGAATGTTCTCCCCGGGGAAGTTCGCCTGGCACCTTCATTATACACCTTTAGGCACCAGGCAAAAATGTTCCTTTTTAACCGTGCCTTTGGTTGATCTTATTGACATCCAATACCCTTTTAGCATGTGGCTTTTGGGGGGGGGTTATTGAGTTACTGCTTTTGGTTTGATTTTATATGTTGTGGTCTTGTTGTGAACCGCCCTGAGACCTCTGGGTATTGTTGTTGTTTAGTCATGTCCGACTCTTCGTGACCCCATGGACCAGAGCACGCCAGGCACTTCTGTCTTCCACTGTCTCCCGCAGTTTGGTCAGACTCATGTTTGTAGCTTCGAGAACACTGTCCAACCATCTCATCCTCTGTCGTCCCCTTCTCCTTGTGCCCTCAAACTTTCCCAACATCAGGGTCTTTTCCAGGGAGTCTTCTCTTCTCATGAGGTGGCCAAAGTATTGGAGCCTCAGCTTCACGATCTGTCCTTCCAGTGAGCACTCAGAGCTGATTTCCTTCAGAATGGAGAGGTTTGATCTTCTTGCAGTCCACGGGACTCTCAAGAGTCTCCTCCAGCACCATAATTCAAAAGCATCCATTCTTCAGCGATCAGCCTTCTTTATGGTCCAGCTCTCACTTCCATACTTCACTACTGGGAAAACCATGGCTTTTACTATACGGACCTTTGTTGGCAAGATATATACCTCTGGGTATAGGGTGATGTATAAGTTGATAATAATAATGGTGATGATGATGATGTCCTGTGTGGCCTAAATTCAAATTTTTTTAAAAAAAACACCCACATTTATTTAAGCACAAAACCTGGGAACACTAAAGAGTGATCCATTCACAGGGGAGTTTCTATCATGCTATCCATTTCCCCCTACTGCTGTGTCTCATTTTCTTAGCAGTTGATTAGAACCCATTTGGTTCCACTGGGATACACCCAATGACACTCCCCTGATAAACAGATATACAGGAGAGATAAAAGAAAACAACATATCGCTGGTGGTGCTTAGAAAGTTGTTAAAACCACATATTCAACATCCACTTATCTTTTATGTATACAGATATTTGTTGTGATAAATGGCCCATTATGAAAAGTGATTGTCTGAAGGGCTGAAGCAGACTGTGGACCTGCATACTGAGCAAATCCTTTGACCGCTTACTGCTCATCTTTCCTATTATTCGTTATGCTGTTCCATTATTTTATGTGCTTCCAGCTTGTCAGCGAAGAGTGCAGGCATAATGGAAACAAATTCAATGCTAAAGACAATCTGCAGCTGACTGCGATGCAGAACTTTTCATGTTTCAAATGAATGTGCCCCGAATGTTCCTCAGTTAACCACACCTCCAGCAAACAGTAATGGCAGCCGCATGGTGTGTGGTGACCAGAGAAGGCTGCATAAGAACATGAAGAGCCTGCTGGATCAAGTCAATGGTCCATCATGTCCAGCACCCTGTTCTCACAGTGTTAAGTAAGCCTAGAGCCATGGTCCCTCCTTTCTCTGATAAAGAGAGTGATAAAGAGCCTGTGGCCCTACATTTTTCAAAATTCAAATCACAAAAACCCAAGCATAACTGCATTTCAATTTGCAAATTAGTCTGGAAATTGCAAATCAGATCTGTTCACTTAAAAATGCTCCAGCATCCTTAAGTATTTCTGTTCCTCACTCCTTTTATAAGAACTCAAGAACTTCCTAGATTAGGCCAATGTCATACCCTCCAACATGTTGAGTCCCCAAACTGGGATGTGTGTGTTTTCCTGGCCGTGTCCCTGTGTGACTCACGTGACCCATGCGAGATCACAGAGCCCAAAATGCACTCTTTTTTGAGTACCGCACCCCAAAATGCATGATTTGAGGTGTCACACAAGATCGTAGCCCTGAGAAAAGCACTTTTGGGGGGGGTGATTGCAGTGCGAAACTGCTCTTGCACACAAAAAACCAAGATGGGACACTTTTAGGGTGTGCAATGTGGCCTATCTAGTTCAGCATCCTGGTTCTCACAGTAGCCAGTCTGATACCTACAGGAAGCCCAAAAGCAGGATCTGAGTGGAACAGCACTCTTCACTCTTGCAATTTTGAGCAACCGGGATTCAAAGTATTCTCCCTCCAACAGTGGGAATAGAACTCTGCTTGACAATGGCATTCAAAGGCCTGAGGCTCTGTCCTTCCCCAACCTTGTTACCTGAGATCTTTTCAGATGGAGATTCCAGGAACTGGGCCTCTGACTTTGTACATGCAGCACGTGGACTTTGTCACTGAGTGATAGGCCTTCTTATTACCACCATTATTTCATTGGTTTAAAAGCATATGGGTCACATATAAGCACAGTGCAGTAGCTCTCTTAAATCTTCCCATTAAATTAGAATACTTTGTATCTCTGATCAGATAATAGTTCATTTTATATTAATTACCCAATCAGTCATGAATTTCCAGAAAGCTGGTCTTACATACTTGGATTTCTTGTATATGTCACAGCGGGAGCCAAGCTACATAGATTTAGCTCTTCTTTCTTTCCCATCCATCAAATTATTGATCCTCCTTGCTTTATATCATTTTTGTTGCCATTCCTCAAATATTGTCTAATTTGTTGACTAGTGGCACACACTTTAAAACGCTGCATCCACACACTCCAATAATCAAGGATCCATTATTGGCTTCCACTGTATACAACTCTCGTCAACAGCTATTTTTAACATGGTGAGCCATATGCATTTATTTTGAATGGAGTCCCATCCCTCCTTAAAAATCAGGTTCACAGGTTTGGTTTCACCTGATATCCAGGTGACCGTAGTGGCCAATAGTGTCTCTTCTGACTTAGGTTCTGAAAAAGACAGTCAACAGTAGCAGGGGCAGATTTAGGGCTATCTGGTTGGACGCCATCTCAAAGCCCAGTAAGTGAGGTGCTGGGCTTTGGGGAAGAGGCGTCAGGTTCTGACAGGATCCTAGAGCTGCCTACCTCCTTCCCAAAGCTCCATTAGTACTTTCCCAGCTTTGGGAAGGAGGTGGGAGGGCTCTAGGCTCCTGCCAGAGCCCTCATGTTTCCTTCCCAAAGCAGGATGCCTCCTTTCCCCCTTTTCAGAAGGCAGCATGAGAGCGGGGAGGGGAGGCCACCAAGTCCGTGACTGACAGTAATGCTTCTGAATACCAGTTGGTGAAACTCACCAGAGGGGAGAGTGCTCTTGAGCTTTCGTTTTGCTTGTCCATATCTCACAGGCATCTGGTTAGCCACTGTGTGTCACTGGCTCTTAAAGGGTGCACACACACACACTGAACAGGCTCACAAAGTGAAGCAGCTGTCAACACCCATGCAGTAGTCATAACACTTGCCTTATGTTTAAAGTACTATGAAAGTACTATGATTGCTTCCCCCAAAGAATTCTGGGAGCTGTAGTTTAAGGGTGTTGAGAGTTGTTCAGAGGCCCCCTATTCCCTTCATAGAGCTACAATTCCTAGAGTGGTTTAACAATCAACCCATAGGGGACACCTAACAACTCTCAGCACTTTTAACAAACAGCATATCCTATAATTATTTGTGGGAAGCTGTGACTATTTAAAGTGATATCATAGTTCTTTAAATGCATGGTTTGGATGTGGCCGAGATCTCCATATGGCAACCATCTTCTGAAACACAGTACTTCATTCTTCTTGGGAGAACTGCACACCAGCAAGTTTCTTTTCCTACTTTGTGGGCTTCTGTTTCTTCTGCTTATGAAATATTTGCCAAACAAAGAGCAATTTTCTCCTTATGCAGGAGTCAGCTAATTAGCATGGTACCCTGTCATTCTGTCACACTGGCTTGACAAACAATATAGCAGATTAAAGAGTTGCTAATTGGCTGATACTGTTAGCAGCAATTTCACAGTGCTAATGTACCAAGAAAACATTAAAAAGTTGCTTTGATCAGAATATGTGGCTGGGAGATGGTGGTATTCCGAAAATGAGTCTTGAAAGAATAGTCCGTAAGAGTAATGTTATGTGATGTGGAAAAACATGCATTATGACTCGGAGAGACTGGAAACATGGTGAAAGAAAAGATAAAGTGTGAACACAATGATATAATTTGGGGATGTAACAGAAATAAATCATGTCATTCACACCCACCCCGCAATGAAAACTTTCACAACTTGAAAAGCTATTCCAGTGCATATTCCAAATCCCATATGTTGTGTGAGTGTGTGTGTGTGTGTGTGTGTGTGTGTGAGAGAGAGAGAGAGAGAGAGAGAGAGAGAGAGAGAGATATGAAAAAGTTGCTGAGAAGCCCAAGGCAGTTTCTTTTATTCTTCTAGAGAACTGGAGAATGGTTGTCAGTTGTCCTCCAATTGGCTAGGAGAATAAAAGAAACTTGAGATCATAGATGTTTGAGTATTAATTTTTACTCAAGGCTGTGCTCTCCACCCTATCTTGGAACTGGAGTACTTCAGAATAGAGCTCTACTGAAATCTGTCCTCCAGTTTCTTGGATGTTTTCTTCCCCTGTGAGAGAGACGCTTCTATTTTCCCGCCTCATTCTCATGTCACTTGAGAGTTTCTTTAGAATTTCAGTCAGCACTGGGTTTTGAGCTTACCTTATCATTGTGAGGTAGCCATGGAAGGGGTGTGTATCTTTCCTTCTAGTAAACATCTCGTTGGTTTTTTGGTGCTCCTTGATCTGAAAGAAAAAAGTTCCATGGGAGGAGATACCCTATGAAGTCTTCCCCTGGTCTTTGAAATGCAGGCACCGGAGAAGATGCAGAGTGCAGATCAGTGGCAAGAAGATTTGTAAAATGGAAGAAAGGCCATCTCAAAAGTAACTTAAATGCATCAAAGAGCCTGCAACTGCAATCCTGAGAATTTCACCAAAAATGTATCTCTCCTTTGGTAAGTTTTGGATGGATGCAATTTATCTTCTCAGTGATGGATATAGAAGGGTTGGAGGGGGGGACAAAGGGGATACTTTGGGGACATCATTATTTTGGAAATAAGCCAAGCTATTTCTCCCACAAATCGGGAGGGGGAGCGCTAGCTCATATCCAAGCCAATCCAAGTTTTAATCCTACATTCATCTCCAAGCTGCCACTGCATCCTCCTCCTCCTCCTCTCTCATGCACACACACCATAAACTTCCTTCCCCTGATCCATTCAACATCCAAGTTGCTTCCCTTCCCTTCCACCCCAGTTACCTGGCAGTTACCATTGCTCCAGTGGAAGCAAATGGGAGGAAGAAAGGTCTCTCAACTCCTGTGGCTATGCAATTTCTTGGCAACATCTATAATAATATACATTTAAAAGCATACACTAGTAATAGTCCAATATAGTGGGCTACTACACAAAAATATGTGATATATAAATGCACTGCCTCATTTTGCACAAGTTGTGAAACAGGGAGCAAGTGTTTGTGGGAGAAAAATAGCACATCACTGTTGTTAGCAATTGGACTAACACTCTGCAGATTGTGGATGGACACATGGATTCTGCTGCCAGTCAGTGTGGACAAATACTTAGATGGACCAATGGTCGGTATATGGCAGCTTCCTACGTTCCTGTGTTTGATGCTGTGGATTCCAGGGAAGTCCTCTGCGGGTGCCCACATAGCTGCATCCACAGATGAGGATAAAAACTGAATCTTTCTTATCCTTTGCTCCAATTTATTCTGTGTCTGGTGATTAGCAAAACGGCTCTCTTTGGGGAAACCATGCATTTCAGCTCAAAAGAAGAGCCTTGCAACATTTCCACAGAATTTGGAAAAATGGGACTTGTGTTCCTGTAGCAGAAGATAGAGCGCTTTGGCAATGCAATCTACTGAGATCATTTCCCAATTGTTTATTTGTTTGTTAACAGTGAATGACAAGTATGCATGTATATATGCCATAAGACGTGATTAGCAATTAACTTTTCTTCCCTTCACTGCTCCGTACTAATACTAAATGATTAATCCTAAGCAAACCTTCTAGCATGATGGATGATTGGTTATGCCAAATAAGAGTTCTTGAACCTGCAAAGAGAAATCAGGAGAGTGGAGCACTGCAAATAATGGCGCTGAAGTCCTCGATGGGCAGATATGAGTGTGACCACTTTGCTGATTGGAATGAAGAGATTTCACTTTACGCCAGCCAAGAATCTGCCACTGAGGATAATATCGGTTGCATAATGAGTCCTATCAAGAGGCTGAAACTAGGCACTGATGTCGATAAGAGAGGAAACCACAGTGAACCAAAGTGTCCCAGAAACACAAAGCATTGGTCATTGATAGAGGATAAGGGACACTAATGGTCTATCCGTCTCCTTGAGACTAAAGCCACTTTGGAAGATACTGTGGGCCTCAGACAATTCTAGGGAGGTGGGGAGTTTTTTCAAGCAGTTATTTCTTGGAACTCAACTAGACTGATAAAGAAAAAGCAATTTATATGTGTTGTATCTGCGATATAACATTGTGCCGCCAGATGGCTCAGTGGAGTCCCATTTTTCTCTACCTGTTTTCCCTGTTTAAATTTAGAAAGTGTTTAACTGAAATGCTCCTTTGATGTGTCTAGATCCAGCAAATGTTGTTTGGACTGGTTAGTGTTGGACTGTCAAGGGAGCTTAGTAGTTGTATGGGGTGGGAAGGGGTAGCTCTAGGGTGTTAATGTGGAGGCAGAGGAGTTGGTGACTGGAATGAGCAGGGGTGCAGCCCCTAGTAGGTATATCTGGGGTTTTTTGACAACGTGCCACTCTCTGCAGCTTCACACAGAGTCAATTAAGTGTTGGCCAACAGCCAAGGATGACTGAGCAGAGAGGAGTTAACTGCCTGGAAATATGGGACCCTGGAAACAGCTTTACCATTGGTTGAAGTCTAGCACAGGCATGGTGACTTATGACCTTACTGACTGGATAGTTTGTTGGTCAGTGTGGAGCCAGAGTCATTTGGAGAGAGCTAGTTAAGATCTGTATCTGTTCTGTTCTTGTATATAGTAACTTGAAGTCTGCTGTAAATAATGAACACCTATAAGTAATCAAGTTACTAATAGCAGCATCTGGTTCCTGCCTCATCCATTCTGCCTACACCTGATTGCTTTCTGGAACTCTGTGTTTGCTCTGCTAAGGTCTGACTAAGGTCCTGCAATAGGTCAAAGTTGCAAAACACCAACAGTACATATATTCCTTTCTGCATTTCTCAGTGTTAACACTGTTAGCCAGTCTGGAGTCAGGTCTACTGGCAGTAATAATTTCAAAAGACCTCCCCCCCCACCCGCATATTAGTGAGTTGTGCATATATTTTTCCTCCTCAACTTACAGTTGTTGAAGGCAATGCAACTGTGGTGTCCTATCAATCTTACAGACGACAGACATTTTTATTAAGGCAGAGCAAGCCTGCCTTCCATGAATAGCAAGTGACAAACAAACCACCCCAGTTTGTGGGATTTCTGCGTGCCAAGCAAATGTCCTTCCTCTGAATGAATCGGCAAAGTCAAACCCACACATCACAACTTAATGTGAGATGAAACATGAACATAATTCTCAACAGGCTCACGAGACGTGACAACGACATAGGTACTATCTTGAGGGAAAACTTAGCAATGTTCCAAAGAAGAGAGAGGCAGAAAGGGCAGGAATTTTTTTGTCAGCAATGAGAATGCCTATAATAAATAGTTAAAGTCAACTAATTTTTTAAATTTTTTATTATACATGCTTGGAGAGAAAGAGATAGATGTACAGCAGAAATGCAGACAATGATATATTTAAACAAGCAGATTATTCAGCCTGACTTGGATCACATCCACAACAAGCCAAAAATATATTTGTTGCCTGTCGCTGAGCTACAATTCCCAGTACCCTTAACAGACTAGAGTCCCCAGGATTCTTTGTGGAAGCCATGGCTGTTATGAGATGGGATCACCTTGTGGCTTCAGTTTCTGAACTGTTGGCAAAATAGCATGATTATCTACAATCAAAATGGTAATATGCATTAATAATAATTCTTACCATACAATGTTTTTTTAAAAAATAAAAAAAGAAACCATTCAAAGTGCTTAACTTAATTCTTACAGCAATCAATATAGACAGGTCAAGGTCTGTTATCATGCTAAAACTATTTCAGAGAATGTGAGGCCACCTGCCTGCCCATGGCTCTTCCTGGCATCCAGGAAGCTGAGTTTTCCCTATCCTTACTCTGTGTGCTGATGTGACTATCTTAAGCCTCGCCTCACTTGCCAGAAAGGCTTAAAGGATGCACCAAGTCAGTAAGATCTGCTGCTTGTTAAAATTCTGTAAGTTAGAGATACAGCTTGTAAGAGAAGAAGAAGAAGAAGAAGAAGAAGAAGAAGAAGAGGAAGAGGAGGAGGAGTTTGGATGTGATATCCCGCCTTTCACTCCCTTTAAGGAGTCTCAAAGTGGCTAACATTCTCCTTTCCCTTCCTCCCCCACAACAAACACTCTGTGAGGTGAGTGGGGCTGAGAGACTTCAAAGAAGTGTGACTAGCCCAAGGTCACCCAGCAGCTGCATGTGGAGGAGCAGAGACGCGAACCCGGTTCCCCAGATTACGAGACTACCGCTCTTAACCACTACACTACACTGGCTCTCAATTGCTGATGAAAAAGTACACCACACTGTGTGTACTTTTTTTGTTATTAGCAGTGCCTTCTAAGGCCCATTTGACTTCACTCTCCAGGATGTCTGGCTCAAGGTCAGCAACCACACTACCTGGGGTATACGAGACAGCCACTACACCACACTGGCTCTCAATTGCTGATGAAAAAGTATCCTATGTGTCATGGAAGGCTTAGATTCTGAGCCTGAGAGCAGGAGTAGGAAACATGGGCATCTGCAAGGGGGGTGGGGTGGGACAGTTGCCCACCCCATGGATGAATATGTTTCTAGCATTTGTAGAACCTGAGGTAGGAGTCAAAATATAATACAAGCATTTTTCTTCTCAAATTGTTTTGTAAGGAAAAACTAACCTGCTCTCCAATTTCAGGGCTTTGCTTTCTTCCTCTGGAAAAAGTTTCTGCCCATGGTGCAGAACCTCTTTCTGCCCAAGGATCTCATTCCATTCTGGGAAACTTTCCTGTGGCAGATGGGGTCAGAAACAAAAGTTGTTGGAGCAACTCACCTTCATTATACCTTTTTAAGGTAGGCTAATTTCCACCCACACCCACAAACACACACACACCCTTCTCTATATGCCATCCAGAAAAGCAAGGAACATTTTCAGAGTTCACACTGCAGCAAGGCAAAAACAGGGTGTTAATGTGGACCAGTGAGGCTGATGGCCTGGGGACATAAGGAGATCCTTTCAACCAGATGCATGTGGAATGCCCAAAAGGCAGATCCTGAGGGCAACAGCACTATACCCACTTGTGATTCCCAGAAACTTGCATTCAGAGGCATACTGTCTCTGGAAGGGGAGCACAACCATCATGGCTAGTAGCTATTGATAGCCTTATCCTCCATGAATTTGCTCAATCCTCTTTTAAACCTTTCCAAGTTGGTGGCCATCACTACAACTTGAGGCAAACAAATTCCATAGTTTAACTATGTACTTTCTTCTGTCTGTCCTGAATCTCATTCAGGCATGAGTGCATGCAGCCTGGGGTAGAAACCAATGGGTGAGATAGGAAGGCCTGAAGGTCCCCTGCACCAGTCAAGAAGCTTGAAAAGAACTTTATGTTATCTCTCTTGAAGAAGAACAGAAGATCCAGATGATGCAGTGGTGGTCCAGTTGCCACCTTGTGGCTAAACAATATGAATGACATTATCCACATATCATGTCTCCCAAGACCACTATTAGCGGATGAAAATCTAGTCATTGAGAAACTGGGATATTTCCTGTTAGAGACACTAATAGGATGACTTGGGGCTGTGAGCAAAAGACACATCTGAACTGTGCTTTAATCTAAACTTCATTTGGTCAATACAGCACATGTTTGCCTCTCAGATTAAGTACATGCTAATTGTCCAAGCATCTTTGTTAATCATTATTCCTTGGGTATGTAATTTTAATATGTAACCTGAGAGATAACTCATATACTCCAGGCCAAGATTAAAGCTGATAAACACACACACACAAATGTGTAAAGCTTATTCATGGGTTTTTCCTCTGCAATGAATCATTTTGATTAAAGCTAATCAAGCCTTTTTGTGCCACCCAAAGGTTCTGCTTGCCAGACTTTCTCTGAAATTCTCTCTTCCTGCTTCAATGGAGGCTGGAAGAAACTGTCAACGTATTTTGGAATCTGTTCTGTATTTCATGATGTTTGAATCCTTAAGAGGATGGATGCAGGCCTCTCTCGACCCCAGATGTAGAGGAGCTACTTTTTATAAAAAGCACAGGAGCATAACAGTGTTAACCGTAAAGTAGCTTTCAATGTTTATCTGAATTACAAACAAAACTCCTGGCCAACATGGTAAAGCATCCATGGCACAGGCTGTATCCTGACCACCTCACCCAAAATGATCTGGGGGAGGACCTTTTACCTGTTTTCAAAGTGAGGCAAGGTGGAGAAGTGGGGGAGGAGAGGCCCTCTAGAACAGTGGTTTTCAATTGGTGATTGGGTCCATGTAACCCACCCAAGAGATCTGTGGCACTATTCACCATATCAAAAACAACCAGAATTTTTGAAAGTAAAAGGTCCATGGCTTGGCTTTTGAAAAACAGGGAGTCTTCAGTAGTTAGCTAATTGGGAACCACCAACTAGCACTTAGGTAATTGGGGAGTCACCAATTTACTGACCCGCATACCTGCTGCATGAGGCAGCTGTTTCAGTTTACCTCATGCCCACAACCTATGACCCAAAAGCTCAAAGTGACCTACTAGCCATGGTCCAGGCTACTTTAGTTTGTCAGTAAATCTTAAATGGTGCTGGAAATAGGAGGTTGCAGTACATAGATGAGATCAGTCATCTGTTACAAGTAGAGGTTGATTTTTAAGTCAGGGTTACTGTTGTGTATGGTAATGGGTTAAGTCAATGCTTTTGAGGTGGAGGGATTGAGTGTCTGCTCTAGCTGAGCTTTTCCTTCAGTCTAATAAAGCTTATAGTGCCCAAACACTTACTTGGGCCCCATGCAAAGTTGTACAGTCATACCTTGGGTTGAAGTAGCTTCGGGATGAATATTTTCGGGTTGCACTCCGCTGCGACCCAGAAGTAACAGAGTGCATTACTTCTGGGTTTCATCGCTCATGCATGCGCAGACGCTCAAAATGACGTACGCGCATGGGTGGAAGTGGTGAAATACGACCCACACATGAGCAGACGCGCAGTCACATCTTACGTTTACTTCAGGATGCAAACGGGGCTCCGGAACGGATCCTGTTTGTTCTCAGAGGTGCCACTGTATAACAATCCCTTACCACTGCCCCCTCCAACAGAACTGCTTAATCCCTTTTCTATTTTGAAAAAAAAAATACTTTAAAGTCCTTGTCTGTTCTGAAAATGAATGTAGATAATTGATTTGTGTCCTTCAGCTTCTTTTAGAATCCTTTGTTTAAGCGCCTTACATTTCTGGCTGCCTAATTTGTATTTATAGCCAGACAGGGCAGCATGGCATGTATATATTTTAATTATACACAAGTGTGCAGTGCCCTTTGATTCTGACTGGCTCCAGACAACTCACAAAATCTGGACACTGCATATAGATGTGGAGAAATAAGTCTGTCAAAGCATAATCAAGCGTGTTCTACAATTTAGTCTCGTAGTTTTTCTTCAAAGTAAATGGCTTGCATCCCAGACTGGTCCCCTGTAGAATTTCAGGCCTCTCTAAAGTGTGGCCATTGCCCTGCATGCTTTGGCCCTGCAATGAAATTGCTTCTCCTGCTCCATGTTGTTTTGGCAGCATTATTTTTCCTGTTAGGATGCCATTCTCCATCTTATAAGGATCCCAACCGATCAGGGATTCCATATTGAGTATGCTGAGGTCATAGTTTTATATAGTCGATAGGATTTGGATATGTGGTGATGCCACTGGGAGAAAATGAAGTCTATTTAGAGTATGGTCAATGCCACCTGGACTGATTTAATGGGAACACTTAGTGAATGATGTTAGTCTCAGATCTGGCTCTGTACTGATGTCATGGGGGCAAATGAAGCTTATTCAGAGGGTAATGTGTGAACATTTTCATCCTCTTCCACAATAACAACAAGAAAATTGCTTAAACTTATCAACCATGACAAAAAACATTCACAAAATGCATGGCCTTACTTCTAATTTTTCAGATTTTGTTTTAAAAGACTTATTTAGCTGACCTTTGTCATCAAGAACTCTGTTGAGTATTTCCCTCACACTAAGATTGCTCTTTTTAAAAATGCAGTTCTTTGTTTTACCTTGTATCACAGCAGACAGTGAAGGTTTTAAACGAGACAGAAAAATTAAAATAAAACACAGAGTCAATATATAACTAGGTGGGAGGGAATAGGAAAATTCTCTCCTGGCTAAAGCTTTGGCTACCAAGCTCTGTGGGCAAAGAAAACTAAGTGGTGAAGGACGATGTCACAAAAAGAGATGGTTCTGCATGGAAAGCTTGTGATTGCCAAGCCAATGAGAAATGAAATAATCTCCAAAAAAAACCCCAATCCAATTGAAATATGATTAATGTTTTCTAAGTCCCTAGAGATCATTTAGTGAAGGGCACAAAATATGTGTCATATGCCTCACTGTTACAATCAATTAAACATGAGAAGACAAGATAATAAGGGCAATTAACAGCATTTGTACCAGGCAAGGGTTATAAAAATTAACAACAGATCATCATTAATTGTGTTACTTTTACGTAATGTTCTCTTGGACAGGTTGTAAATGGATGGTTTGTAAAAAGAAAAGGTCAGGCAGGAACCGCAGCAGATCCATTTGCGTCTAAGCAGAGTATGAGAAACAAAAGCAGAAGGTGGCCAAAAAATGCATTAGTACAATATTATGAACAAGTATTAGACTACGCTCTGAGATTATTGGAAATTTAAGTGGATGTTTTTTCAAAGACATAAATGTCGCCAGTTGCACAGGAACGTGTTCTCATTGAATGATTAAAAAAAAAAACGATAAAGGTGCTTGAGGGCCAAAACAGAAATTACACCACAAGAAAAACCTATGTGTTTCAATGTGCTCAGTGCCAAATTCCTAAGTAGGAGGAAGATTTAAACTATAGCACAGCAGAGGGAGGCAGGAAAAGTTGTTGAACCATTCAATTGCTTGAATTCACCTCTCCTTCAAAAGAAAAACAAACCTGCCTCCTCTCAGCTTCTTCTCTTGGCTCTACCAGGAGACAAATATTCAGGGGAAGAACTTACAGGGCAGAAGATAGGGTCAACATCTGTGCTGTACTTTAAATTGCCTACACAGAAAGGAATTCAGCAGCAATCTGACACAAAGCTCTTCCGCCATCACATCTATGCTGGTGATCCTTTGACCACACTAAGACGGAAAGGATCATTAATGCCAACACTCAAGCAGTGACTTTGAATATTGGGTTATATAATGGGGATGGAACATAGGAAGCTGCCCTATACCAAATCAATCATTGGTCCTAAGCTAGATTGCCATGGCCTACACAATGGCTGGCGCCAGCTCTCCATGGTTTCATACAGGACTGGTGACGTTATATGTCTGACTCCTGGTTGAGGCCAGTTGGGCCTCTGTAGCATGAGGACAACTAACATCACTCCTCTGGATGATCTCTGGAAAGTAAGTGCTCAAGTGGTTCTTAAAGTATCCTGGACCCAAGTTGTTCAGGGCTTTGTATATCAGCACAAGAGACTTAAACATGCAGAGATGCACACCTTGAATGCTGGAGTCACAGTAGAGCTTCTCATCATTACTGCCATGATAGAGCAGGAGACCAGTTGCTGTGGCCACAGGGATGCTCTCTTCAGTTCCTTGGAAAGCTGCTGGTAGCATGCAGAGCTTGCCAGATTTATTTTAAAACTAGGGCACCATAACTCAGAAGGGCTTGGCTTTGGTGGAAGAACATAGCTTGGAAACTAAGAAGAAGAAGCCTTCCTTCAGCCCTTTCTGTGGTAAGAGTCAAGGTGAGAGCAATGAACACCCCAGGCCCTGGCAGTGTTTATAGTTGCCGTGCAACAGAGATGGGAAAACTGTGGCCCTCTGACTGTTATTGGATTTCAATTCTAACTTCCATGACCACTGGCCATGACAGTTGGGGCTGATGGGATTTGGAGTTCAACTTCTGAAGGAAAACAGGTTTCCTCTTCCTGCCCTACAACCATTTCCTCACAGATGGAAAGGGGTTATGAGATAATAACCCTTTCCTGATTATAAAATGTCTATCTTATTTTAATTCTGTATGACACAGAAGGTGCTGTGTAACTTGAATTTCCAAGCCATTCCTGACCTTGCTAGCTATAAATAACAACTTTTCATACTGTATTGGTAGATAAACTGATGTGGGCTGACACAGGAGTGATACTGAAAGGACATCAAGCTGTCATGTTTTGGTTTTCTTTCCTTAAAAGAATAATAAAAAGAAGAGCTTGGGGCACTTTTTAAATTGCCTTAAAAACGGAGCAGACGTTTTGACGTTCTTCCTAATTTGCCACATCACAACGTGAAAAGAGTTTATGGTGAGTTCAAGAATCAGAGGACACAAAGGGACATCTGAGAACATTAATGGTACCGAGATGCACAGAATGATCGGATGAAGGACCATTGTATACTGAAGAATCAGAACTGGAATCCACAGGAAGTATTGAACTAGCAACCCGAAAGATATCAGGCAGGAATTCAGCCTGCAAACCACAAACCAGATATGGTCAATGAAGGGAACCATTGAAGTAAGTCTCTTTGCGCCTATAGGCCATAGCAGGTCATGTGATACTCCCTAACCCCTTACAAAGCCTGGGAGGGAGACTCTTTACTTGGTATGCGTAGCTAGAAGATAGGAACAGGGAAATCTGTCAGTTTTGGTTACTCTCCATTGCTAATTTTCCCACTCTTAAGTTCAGTTCTCTTTGTTTCCACATCAGTCTGTGATGATAATGATAAACAACCGATATGAAAATTCATCAGATTTTTAGTGCTAATTTCTCCCAATGTACACATTTTTGTGTTTATTTACCTATCTATTATTTCCATTTTATAGGCTTACAATCTGAAGGTCTTGAAGGGTTTTTTAAAAAAATAAAAATGCATAAATATATACAAACATGATAAGTGCAATAAAAATGGTGTCAAGTGATTTACATAAAAAACAATACAAATACAGAAGCAATGTTTGAACATTGTACATTAAGAGAGCCAGCGTGGTGTAGTGGTTAAGAGCAGTGGACTTGTAATCTGGTGAACCGGGTTCGCGTCCCCGCTTTTCCACAAGCAGCTGCTGGGTGACCTTGGGTTAGTCACACTTCTCTGAAGTCTCTCAGCCTCACTCACCTCACAGAGTGTTTGTTGTGGGGGAGGAAGGGAAAGGAGATTGTTAGCTGCTTTGAGACTCCTTTGGGTAGTGATAAAACAGGATATCAAGACAAACTCTTCTTCTACTATTACTTCTACATTAACATAATATCCAGTACAGTGGACCCTCCGGATACGAACTTAATTCATTCCGGGGGTCCATACGTACCCCAAAAAGTCCTCATCTAGAAGCGCCGCTTCTGCACACACACAGGGTGCAATAGAGCACCTCTGTACATGCACGAGGAGCGCAGAGCGCTTCTGCGCATGCGTGAAGTGTGCAGAACGCTTCTGTACATGAGCGCATGGTGAAACCCGGAAGTATACGCATTCGCAACCCGAAAGTTACGTTACCTGAAGGAAACGTAACCCGAGGGTCCACTGTATAAATAAAGTTAGAGAGCATCACAAGGCATTATAATGTAAAATTTTCACCAATATGACACATCTTACTCATACAGCCACTGACCCAGTCTCGCTCACCATCTGTTCCAAGCAACCGCTATGGTCATTCACTACCTGAAAACATCATCTCTGCCAATCAACCACTCATACTCAACAATATTAAAACCCACATACAAAGGATCACTGCCAAGCACACTATCCCCATTTCTGAAGCACTAATAGACTCAAGACCCACACCCACTGGAGTACTTAATGCTCCTCTCCCATGGGGTGCCATGTTCTATACCAGTTTTATGACACTCACTCCCAATGACAAGCAGAAGTTCCTCCCCGTTCGTGGAACATTTGCATACAACAGCTCTAATATGAATGGGCAAGGCCCAGTTCATGAGAGTCCCATGCTTGCACTGGATCCCAAGAGAGCTTTGTATCACACTGCTAGTCCTTAAAATGTAATCAGAGTTCGCACTTCTAAACATAGCAAAGGTTTTGCATTCTCTAGGGCAAAGTCTTTACAGTGCTATTTTGAATCATGCTCATGGATAAGTTTTATGACTGAAAAATCAATATTCTACTATTAGCATTAAAGATAATAACCCAAACTTAATTTTTTGCGCTAATACAAAGAATTACGAAGACGGTATATCTCAGCAAATGTCAAAATCAAAATCTGTTAGACTCCCTACAGCTTTCTGCTACCGAAAAATACTTGCTAATATGCTTACTTGGTGCACAGTGTGACAAGAAAATCCTTACTTTATTTGGTTGTTTCTTTTTTTCTTTTGCTATGACCTTAGATTACTGTATCTTATATATATATATATACACACACACACACACACACACACACACACACACACACACTATTTCTGGGTCTGCTTTTGTTACTGAACGTTCCTTTTCTTACTTTAGTTACTGAACGTTTAAAACTTTATGTTTTAAAAAATAATAATCTTTTATAATTCCAAGCAATGAAATTTCAGCTTAATAAAATGCTTTAATGAACTCTGAAAAAAAATCATCTGGTCTAATAATACATTTAAAACAAAATATATCTTTTTGATTATTTTCACAGTCCACTTGTACTGGTGATAGGAGACCTTGCTAATCTCAGTTTGTAATTCTGCTCACTACTCTGAGGTGGAGGGAATCTTGGGTTTTCAGGGTCCAATTTAATGCTTCCTAAAAGTTTGCCTGAAACTGGATGGCTAGGTTTCCTGCTTCACAGTCCTTTATTCTCATCATTCTTTAAGATTAAAAATAAAGCAATGAGCACAAATACATATCTTAGGAGAAAAAACCCACAATATAATACAGATTGGTATGAAATCCTTTAAATCATGAATAGAAGAGCTTAAATTGCTCTGACCAAACATTGAAAAATCAGGTTTTATTTTGGAGACTGATAGATTACAACAATTAATTAAAAAATTAGAACTAATTGTTATATAGTGCCCTCCATTTGAAGGGGTGTCAGAAAACGGTCCTTTATTTGCTGGGGCCATTTATTCATAGGACTGCCCAGTCCAAGTCCAGTTTAAATATTTCTTTTTTGAAAAAAACTCTAATGGAGATCATGCAGTTGCCCACCAACCTAGACAGTAAACCTGACAGGCACACAGGACTCCTATAGTGAGATGTATTGTGTGTATAATTTTATTATAGCAATTGATTATAAATATGCAACTCCACCTATCTATTAGCATAATCGAATCTTATGCAAATCTCTGTGTTCTTTTATCCTCATGGCCATTGTACTTCAAGCATGCTAAAACTACCCAACATACCTATAGGAAGTTCCCCAGGACTAGGAATGAGCTAACTGAACTGCCTTACAAAATTAATAATGAGTTATATAAATTTATATACCTATTTTGGTGGGAATGCAGGGAAGACTTGAGCAGAAATAGAGAGGAAACCTTATAAGCTTCCATTTATTTTTAGGTGGCACTGAATTTACGTACTGCACACCCACACCAAAATACTCTTGATAGACAAAATGGGAGAAAAATGCTTAGGCAATACAGCCTCTCTCAGATGTGTGAGAGGTGCTCTTGTAAAACTATCCTCAGGGGTTGTCTAGTCAACATTTCCGTTCCTCTATCTTGAGCCAGCAAGTAAGAAAACCCTGTCATTGCAATTTGTCACACATTTTGTGAGGATGCATGCTGTACAGCTAAAGTACCATCTCCTTGGCCAAGAGCAATACTGGATGCGGGTGATACAAGAAGGGGGGAAATCCTTCGTATAATGAAAGGCAAACACCGTTTTTAGGAAAAGGAGAGAAAAAGAGCGCGAGTTGACCTCTACAAATTGACACCCTACTGGTTGTGCTAAGTTTGGCATCATGATCCCAAAGGTATACCTGTGAGCTACACAGCCCTTTAAAATGTTGCTACTGATGTGCTTGCTGCTGTGTCCCCTGTGATCGGATACCACACAGGAAGAAGATCACACAAATAAATTGCAACGGTTTTCTTGAGATTTACACCCTGCCTTCTCCAAGAGAACAAGCCAGGTCGTAGCATAACCAAGAAGGAACTCCACTGCAATGGCATAAGCAGTTTGCTGACAACCTTGCCGCACAATAGATTGTGCAGTCTGCTGCACTATGGTTTTGCAATAGCACAACTGTTGAGCTGGATTCCTCCATTGTGCAACCTTAAAACTCACCTGTCTGGGTTGCAGGAGAAAGAACTTGCCCTTGTGAAGACCACCTGGTGGAAACCCACATATGGTTCTTAATTGTAAACTATATGCTGATCTCCGTCAGCAATTTCTAGATCAACTCTGTATCCCCAAATGGAAACCAGAGTTGGAGGTCATACATTTTCTGTTACTGGGGAATGATCAGGAGCTCATCAGGTTAGTGGCTAAATATCTCTATTTGGTTTTTTGTCGTCGAAATACACTGCAGACGTCTCATCTCCCTGGAGACCTAGAGATGTGACGATAGACTGCTCTCCTTTCTTTTAGCAAATGTTTTGTGCCACTGGGGAAGTGGTAATTCTGTATTGATTTGTTTTGGATGTTTGTATGTGATGATGAACTCACCTGTTCACCAGTGCAGTACACCTTGCACTAGCAGGTGGAAAACATTGGATGCAGCCCAAAGTCTCCATTCCCAATTAGTACTGCCTCTGCTGTACCCCTCTTCTCATGCTGAGGATTACTACCTGTGATGTAGGTTAGACTTAGTGTCTGAATGGGTTTTTTGTCCCAGATCTCTCCAGCCTTTGTACAATGCACTTACCACTGCATCACAATGGTTCTCTCCCATTTTAACTGATATAGCTTCCCCGCAAACCCCTCTATGGGGTTGCGTAGTTGGTTGAGCCCTAGCATTCTTCATAGAACTATATTTCCCATGGTTTCTTGGCATGGCCGTCTTGTTGGATTTTCTTAATATTGATGTGGTCAATGGCGCTACTCAGTGGTGTGTGTTTGTAATTGTAACCTGCATGGCAGCACATCTGTGAGCTTTTAACAATTCAACACACCTGTGGTATCTTAACAATTTAACTAATTAGCAGGGGGGAGTTTACCTGCTGTACCGAATGCAGCAATGTGATAGGGTAATTGATTATTTTGAAAACTGTGTTTAAGTTGACCAAATGCTTTGTATGGTACTAGCTGGTGTAGAGTGGTGAGTTGCAGCTGTTTGATTATTATAAAATAAAAGATAAGCAAAGATTTGTTGTTGTTTAGTCAGTTAGTCGTGTCCAACTCTTCGTGACCCCATGGACCAGAGCACGCCAGGCACTCCTGTCTTCCACTGCCTCCCACAGTTTGGTCAAACTCATGCTGGTATCTTCGAGAACACTATCCAGCCATCTCATCCTCTGTCGTCCCCTTCTCCTTGTGCCCTCCATCTTTCCCAGCATCAGGGTCTTTTCCAGGGAGTCTTCTCTTCTCATGAGGTGGCCAAAGTACTGGAGTCTCAGCTTCAGGATCTGTCCTTCCAGTGAGCACTCAGGGCTGATTTCCTTAAGAATGGATAGGTTTGGTCTTCTTGCAGTCCATGGGACTCTCAAGAGTCTCCTCCAGCACCATAATTCAAAAGCATCAATTCTTCGGCGATCAGCCTTCTTTATGGTCCAGCTCTCACTTCCATACATCACTACTGGGAAAACCATAGCTTTAACTATACGGACCTTTATTGGCAATGTAAGCAAAGATATTGCGGGCAAGTTTTGATTCCATTGCCCCAGTCGCTACGCAAACTCGGTTGGTGAAGAAAAGCCCAACATGTCAGTCTGTAGTGTGGATATGTCAACAGAGATTTCTCAGAGCTTATAACTGAGGAGTTGGATCTTCTCAGTATTTGGCTTATAATATATGTGGTTCCAGAGGATACATTCGGAAAAGTATCTTCTTCTTATTTTAGAATAACTTGCATTAATGAAACATCCCTTACAGTCCTTAACAGGCAGATTTAGACTGCAAGTGCCCAGGAGCAAGGATTATGAAGATGCTACAATAGAAAGCCTGAAGCTGTATTTATCATTCAGAGGCTACAGATGTCAAGTAGAGTGGTATTGGGTCTAAAAAGATAAAACTACTGCTTTGTCATTTCTCTATTAGCATTATAATACCTTTGGAAAAAGTAGAAGTTAGTGGATGCATTATGGATTTATGTAAATGACTTGTCTCATGCTTAGTGTCATATAGGCTCTAGAGGGGTAAAGCGGGGGTGGGGGGAGAATCCCAAAATTTCTAAGCAGGTGTATTTGAAATACTTACACTGATGGGTCAAAAATCTATTCTTTGCTAAATTCAGAATAATTATTGCCAAATTTAATGTTCCTCACTAAAGATAGAGACAGGATGTTGCATTATACATAAGGGAATAATCTTAAAATGGCTAACATCTCTGGGGGTTGCTAAAGACAAAAATTGTTGGTATTAGAATATTGTCTACAATGGTTGTGAAACTTACATACTGAACTCTATTCTGAGCATGCCGGTTTTAGATACAGAGTTCATGTTTCTACCTCTTGAAATACAGCAACCCTGCAATATATTCATGGCTGTGCAGAGGAAGGAGATGGGGCTAGGTTGTAGAGGTGGGTGATATGTCCCTGCTCTCACTTGTGGAAATCTAATTGCTCAGAGTGTCTGACTTTCTGAATTGGGCTATTATGACTTGGTAATCCAAAGCAGGTAGAGCGGCTGTAGAGGCAGTAGGGTTGAGTATGGCTGTGAATTCCACACACTGGCTGCTTAGTTCGAATCAATCATTTGGCTGCGGGCCTCAATTTCATGTTGCCGCAGAGCTAGGCACAACTTTAATCACCAGCAGATGCTTCATCTTATCCCACCTGCATGCTGCATGTTGATTTACAGGCAAATTAGCATGTCGATTTACAGGTAGAAGAGACAGTAAGGGACAGAGATGCCAAAGAAGGAAGAAAAATATGGGAGCTACTTAAAGAGATTAACTTTCCCATTATTGTGCCTCCGCACATTGTAATTCAAGCAGCAAGTGGCCTCATTTCTGCAGCTATGGATGATTAAATTGGCAAGAGGTGAGGGTGAGAGACTCCTTTTGTGCCTTGCTGTTGTTTCACAGAATTCATGGTTGAAACAACATTTCATTATGTGTCACCATGATTCTCTTTGCAGGGGTGGGGACCCTACAGAGGTTGTTGGGCTCAGATTCCCATCGGCCCCTGCTCAGATAGGCAATAGTGAAGGATGATGGGAGATGCAGTTCAACCACGGGCTCCCTACTGCTGCCAAAAAGAAAGGATTCTTAATTCCCTAAGGGCAACACAATACGTTATTGCGGGGTTTTACACAGCAAGCATACACAGTGTAGAAATAATGCATGCACGTACACACACAGCTTTAAATGTTTGTGTTACGTGTACATGCATCTGAATGGAGCTCCGTGCATCATGATTGCTGGAGGAATCACCGGAACGGAGATGAGAGAACTCTCTGATCAAATGGGAACTGGATTGCAAAGGACCATCAATGAATGCTTGAAGAAAAGGCCCGCCTTTCCCCCAAATGCTCTCCATTCCTTCTCAACATTTCTCACAACTTGAGAATTATAGACAATGTGTTTCCTTTACCAATGCCACAGGCATAAGGGACACAGGCAGCTTCAAAAACCAACCTGCACAAAAGCAAGCAGTCTTGGTTTGGGAATGGTTACCAAAATGTATAGAAGACATCTGAAGGCAGCCCTGTTTAGGGAAGATTTTAATGTTTAATAGGTTATTGTATTTTAGTGTTCTGTTGGAAGCCACCCAGAGTGGCTGGGGAAACCCAGCCAGATGGGCGGGGTATAAATATATTATTATTATTATTATTATTATTATTATTATTATTATTATTATTATTATTTGCAGATAGCAAGTAAGACAGTTGGAGATAACATCAGGACCAGGACCAATCAGACTTACCTCTGACTTCACCTACATGGCCAATGGACACCAATTACCCTGTGGGAAGACTGGCTTTACATTTTAATATTTAAGTATTTTAACATTATAAACCATCTTGGGTACCTTGGTAGGTAGGCAGTATCTAAATGCAATGAATGAGTACATCTTGCTGAAACAGATAAAATAATGGATATGATTCATAGGAAGGATGGCATTCAACTTAATTTTATTATGTTTTGGAACTCACAGAAGAGTTTGGATTTGATATCCCGCCTTTCACTCCCTTTAAGGAGTCTCAAAGTGGCTAACATTCTCCTTTCCCTTCCTCCCCCACAACAAACACTCTGTGAGGTAAGTGGGGCTGAGAGACTTCAAAGAAGTGTGACTAGCCCAAGGTCACCCAGCAGCTGCATGTGGAGGAGCAGAGACGCGAACCCGGTTCCCCAGATTACGAGACTACCACTCTTAACCACTACACCACACTGGCTCACCACACAGCTTCACAGAATTTCATTTTTGCATCTTTCCTAATTTCCTTTTCTTCTTTCTCCTTATTTTCAGTATCGTGATGGTTTAACTAAAATATTTTAAAATATTTGTAGTACACATAGTTAAAACATTTTTCATTTCAGGTGTTTGATATAATTTTATATCCATTTTGATTAAAATGAAAACCTTGCAGGTGAATAAATCAGGTTTATATTAACTGAGTTAAAAGCTAGCAATGAAGGGGAGAAGAAATGATGATACTGTTGATGGAGTTGGTTTCGATTCTACAGATAATCCAAGGGGTGAAAAGGAAGATGGGAAATAATGGTTAAGAATCAGACTGGATCATTTCTGAAACAGAAACCAGTGTGATGCAAAGTTTAGAAAAAGGGTGTTTCTCATCCCCTCCCATGGGTTGTTTTTTTTATCTGAATACCCTGCTTCTAGTGACACGTTCAAATATTTCACAGTTAGTAGTAGTAGTAATTAAATAAATAAATAAATTTGTATACCGCCCTATACCAGTAGATATGATGTTATATCATTCCTATAACACATAATGATATAACATTAAAATATTGTGTTATATCATTTCTATAATACAGGGATGAGGAACAATTTGTAGCCCTCCTGATTATATTGAACACTACCTCCCGTCAACCCCATCACAGCCATGGTGGCTGGGAGCTAGAGATTAACATCATTTTGAGTCCCACAGCTTCCCTGTCTGGCTATAATATAATCTAAAATTGAATGACTTGCCTCAGTGATTCTATGGGTGAGAGGTGGTGCTCAGAATCAGGATTTCCAGATTGAAGCCAGATTTCTTTCCCAGGTGTTCAGTAACACGCATGCTCTGGAAGGCATAACCTGTTCTATGTTGGAAGGGATTATAAATGCTCTCTTTGGCATTCCAATCCTCTTACGGCCCAAGAAAGGCTCACAAAATGAACACTGCAAGTCTCAGGCATAAAAATTGACATCCACCCTACTTTGAAGCCGCCTCTGGGGCAGCAGAAAAGCAGCGCTACATTGCTACTTTAACCTTAGAAGCTGTGAAAGGGAATGTAGAAACCGGCTGAGCAAAAGAAGTCAAAACCCTTAGCACACATTAACATGCCTGGGGTATTCCACCCTCTGCTTCTCTTAGAAGAAAGAACCCCTCTCCCGGGGGGGGGGGGGGAATAAAGTGCCAGGAAAAATAATGTATTTTTAAAAATCCTAGGAATAGACACATCTGTCAATTTTCCTTCCTCGTTTTCCCAATTTTAAATTAAGTTCTCCACATTCCCAGATCAGTCTGCATATTTTTAAAAAAGATTTCTTGGAAAAGTCAGCAGCATTTTAGTGAAAATGTCTCATAATAAACACATTTTTTAATGTGATTTTTTTCTACCATTCTCAAAAGCTATTTCTCTTAATACAAACATTCTTTTTCATTATTTTGACTAATATATGCATTTTTATGGACACTTCACCTCAGCATGTGCATTTTTGTACACGGTACTTGCCCAGAGAACTGCATTGCAAAATTCAGAGAAGTGCAAATTTCAAAAGGTGGCTGTCTTTCAGTTCTCACATTGATTTGGAAAATGCAAAATAGGCGGGTTCAGTTTTAGATATTCAGTTTCAGTTCCTCACTTGTCCCTTCACTGTCTGCCTCCAAAATCTACTACAAACCAAAGCACTCGTCATGATGTAAGTCACTTATGAAGTATTTATAAAAGCAAACCTGAAATTATTGCTGGTTCCTATTATTCGCCAATAAATGTACAACCTCTCCCAACAAACAGACTTTTATACCCTGCAATTTTGGCAGCACGTGTTTATAAAGAATTAAACGGTGGACGTCCTGTGGATAACACTAATGTGCTGCCCTCATTTCTGCATTAGCTCAAGAGATTCCTTAAGCTGGCTTCAATTCTTTTTGGTGATGATACCCCTGTGGTGTCTAAGTGGAAGGCAACTGCTTATACATGAGTCAAGGGGGGTGGAGCAGTGATGAATTGCAGATAAGAGGGAAAGAAGAGTTCTGTGCTTATAAGAAGTTCTGAACTACAGGTGTCTGGGTGGGGGGAATTGTATGGTTTAATGTATTTCCCCCCTATAGCTTCAAAGTAAAAAAAAAGAAGGGAGAGAAAAAGCATCGAATTTTGTCCTCTAGTAAAATCTAAATGCATGCACCATACCTAGCAATTTGACAAGATCTACATTTCAAGTTCAAAACCCATCTTGAAATAAATATCTGGGGAGTGGAGCAGGCAGAGAGAAAGGAATTGGGTCTCTCGTATTCAAGTGCTGAACTTTGCTCTGACTGCAGTTTGCTGATGCTCAGGAAGAGTTTGCCATCAGGGAGGTGAGCTTTTATTGTGATTCCCCAAGGGAGCCATTTGCGTCTCAGGTGCCCCTAATGTGTCTCCTTTTCTTCTGCCTGTTTAGCATAGGGATCCCCTTTGCATTGCTCTTTGATATCAAGAGAAGTCCGCTCTTGATCTGATTAGCAGTGAGTATTAAGCACGTTGCTTGAAAGAGGAAATGAGAATTTATCAAATCCCCTTTACTTTTCCATTAAATCTCCTTTACTATTTATTTATTTATTTATTTATTTATTTATTTATTTATTTTAATAAAAAAACTTGCACACCACAATTTTATTTTAAATCAAAGCAGTTTACAACAATTATACACTGTGTATACAATTAGAACCACATAAAATTTGAAATTTTAGGATGCTTTTGATGTTTATGTTGTTTTAAGTGACTAATAAATGCAGATAACAGGGTAGCTATTACAGACAACGCTTTCTGTAATTGTCTGGCAGCACAGAAATGTTTTCAGTAAACATTTAAAGATGAATAGAGGAGATATCTGCTGTATTTTCTTTTTCTAAAGAAACTGCCTGGGCTCACTTCTCTGCCTCTTTCTGCCTCTGCTTCCTTATATGCCTTTAAATCTTTCCTCTTATTTTTCACTAGTTCATCACCTCCCACTCCCTGTTGCTCATTTATTTGAAAAGATGTAACCCACTCTTTCATAAAATATAACAAGGCTGCTTACAACACACAAAATACAATAAAATCAGTCTATAAAGATCTATGAAACCTAATTTAAAACACCAGTAGATGATTGTTGGTTTAACATTGGCTGATGGTTGGTTGATGCTGGTTGACTGTTTAAAGACATGGATTAATCTATTTGCTCAGTACTTCTTTCCCACAGGATTTGATTATTTAATTTCTATACCACTTGATATATTAAAAATATCTCTAAGCGCTATAGAAAAAAACCCTGAACCAACAACAGGCAGCTTAAACAAAACATGACAAAAACACACAGTTACATCTAATACAAAGTCACCAATATACATATAAATCAATATAATTTTCCTTCTGACACACAGTCCCTCACAACCTCCGGGTTCACACCCCTAGTCCAAACAAATTCTCAGGTCACCCACAAAACTCTCACAGAGAGAATAGATCCTGGAAACAGTGGGCATGACCCTGCTATGGACCTCATCATTGGCTGATTAACATTCTATGGCCTTTAAAATGTATTTGTGGGAGGGGTTTATTGGTTGTGTTTGTTTTTGTTTCATTATGTATTTTGTGTTCTCATTTTGTATTCCGCAAACCGCCCTGGGATCTTTGGATGTGGGTAAACAAATTTAATAAATAATAATGATAATGGGAAGGGACGTGGGTGGCGCTGTGGGTCACACAGAGCCTAGAGCTTGCCAATCAGAAGGTTGGCGGTTCGAATCTCCATGACGGAGTGAGCTCCTGTTGCTTGGTCCCTGCTCCTGACAACCTAGCAGTTCAAAAGCACATCAAAGTGCAAGTAGATAAATAGGTACCGCTTCAGCGGGAAGGTAAACAACGTTTTTGTTCGCTGCTCTGGTTCGCCAGAAGCGGCTTCGTCATGCTGGCCACATGACCCGGAAAATGTACGCCAGCTCCCTCAGCCAATAAAGCGAGATGAGCACCGCAACCTCAGAGTCGTCTGCGACTGGTCCTAATGGTCAGTGGTCCCTTTACCTTAATGATAATGGGAATTACTACTGATAGTGAATGGTAGACTTAAGAAAGGAATGTGGCCAACCAGCTTGGGGGGGGGCTCTAGTTTCCATCAACCCCATCTGCCTGCCCAATGGTCATTTATGAAGAGAGCTGTAGTCCAGTTCAGCAACACTGATAGGACACAAGGTTCCCCATCCCTGATTCAAGATATACACTTTCCTACTCAAAAGACATCTCACAGCTCTGGAGGCATTCAATTTAGTAGTAGCAGTAGTAGTAGTCATTGGATTTATATACTGGGCTATACCTAGAGGTCTCAGGGCGGTTCACAGAACAAAATAAAAATATAAAACCACAAAATATATAATCAAAATAAAAAAACAACAATCCAATACCCCTTCAAATAAACACCCCACATTTTAAAAGCGCAAAGGATGTGAGGGAGATTTCAGAGATAATGGCAATGACTGATAGGCATATGACCCTGTCTATTATACCTGTCCATCTGTTGCAGCTTTTATTCCAGAATGTGTTTTACTTCTGGGTTCTGAATGGATCCCACTGCAGAGTGATGGGGTATCAAGTCAGAGGTATTGGGGAGCGGGAAGCAAATCTGCTCTGAAAGAGCCTCAAACCTTGAAACTTGATGAGAAATCATTTACAGTGTTTAGATATAGATTATGTAGATACATAGTGCTTGTGGAGAGGGTCATTACTGGCATGTCAGCTAGTTCCGCAGCAACTCTACTGTTGTCTAAAACCATGTATAGATTGTAATTTTAACCCTCAGTTGAACAGAGGATTTCTTACATAATACACTACCTGTACTTAGCTGGGGGGGAAGATACAGATACATATATTTTCCCCATCAGGAGTAAAACACAGCGTTATATGTGATTTTCAGCAGGGAAGCAGCACTTTAGAAACTGTGTAAGAAGAAGCCCCTCCTCACCCACGAATTCCTTCCACTTTAAATTCCTGTCTCAGGAACTGTATTGAGGGGGGTAAGCTCCCCCTGAAAAAGAATCACAGAACTTTGCGTAAATGTGTAGTTTCACCTTGCTTCTTCACCGCAACAGGAAAAGAGCTTTAATAATTCAAAAATACAGATATTTGCTTATTCCTTTTGAAGAGAAAAGACGCATCCTGTGAGGATAATATATTAATATTCTTCTAGAATATTGCCATCCAACGAGTCTCTTTTCCCCTCCTCCTAAATAAACACTTTGAGAGGCAGGCGGTGGGAGAGATCCATTTTATGACTCGCTCATTGCATGTCATAATAATTCATCCCGTTCCGTTCTGGCATATGTTGAGGCATTCCCTCTTGTGTCTTTTACAACTGCAAACTGCAAAGTCTTCAAAGCTCAAAGGGCAGCAGCGTTATGTGTCATGTCTCATCACTAAAGTCAGAGGGAATGCAAATTAATGAAATTATCTCTGTCATTTTCCTGCCTAATTAGGTTCCCCAATAGGAACTGGCAATATAATCTGTTCCCCTTCTTTGGAGTACTGTGTGACTTTTAAAACCTAAGAACAGTATTGCCAAATAATCTTAAACCTGGTGACCTCCAGACATTTTGGACTACAGTTTGCATCATCGCTGACCGTTGGCCATGCTGGCTGAGACAGGAGGGAGTTGTAGTCCAAAACAGCTGAAGAAGTATCTCAATGTAATAAGATACCTTTTGCATATCAGCAGAAGACTGAGCAGAGCCCTAGGGTGGATCTACACACAGAGGGGGAAACGCTATAAAATAAGCCAGAAATTAAATTGCTATAACAAAAGGTAAAAAAACCCTGTGTAAATTCGCAGAGCTTTTTTTTTTTTTTTTTGCTCTCCAGTGCCATCTGGTGTTGCATGTTTATAACGCATTCAAAACACAATTTTTTTACTAATGTAGCAGTCCATTGTGATTCATTTGGAGCAGAATAATTTTCTTTTCATTACAGTGCATAATCTATTGCAAAATGCTTTGATCTGGGGGAAGTGGGGTTAAAAAAAAAGAAATCTAAATAAATAAATGCAATAGAGTGGAATATTCCAGCAAATTATCAAGAAAAGCTGGGGACTTTTCCTTCCCAGGGTGTAATTTCTCCAATTACTGGGTTTGCTCGTAACCAGACATTTTTGAATGGTTTTCCCTTTAAATTACAAATATCCATCTCTACCAGGCTGATCTCCGCAGCCAAGGCCTCCAAATGACTTCTGAGAGCCATATTGAGAGTTCTTTGCATAAATCATGCCAGCTGAAGATGCTTCTGTGCGAATTGAAAAAGTAAAGGGGCTGCAATCAGCAACAGGGAAGACTCATTCAAAAGTTTTCGCATTTCACACACAAAAAGAAAGGGCTGCTATTGAACCCTGCCTAAGCATGTTGAGCAATAATTCATTAGAAGCCTTCCAGTTGAAAGAGCTAAAGGGAAATCTCTTCATTCGTATACGGTGCCATATCATGGGAGCGTAATAGCTCTTTTAGCTCGAAAGAGGGCAGAGGCAAAATTGTCTGTCTGCTCAGTGACATGACAACATGGAATAAATAGAATTTCTTAAAAGGGTGGGGGGGATCCTATCCGAGCAGCATTCTAAGCCTTTCATTCATTGGTGAATGGGGAAAGCATATTGCAGGGTTGGAAGATGAGTTTCCGTTTCTTAGAATTGCAGACAGCAAGCAAAACTAGAAGGACCTGGTCTTCTCAGCAAAGGGAAACAATAGAAATCTCAATGGTACCTCAAGCTGTGGGTCTGATTCTGTCATGGACTGTTTGGATGAAGAGGAATGGTGGGAGGAACCAACTGGGGAACCACCAGGGGAAGAAGGGTCAGAGAACAGGGAGTAGCGGTGGGACAACAATGAGTTGTCAGAGAGGGAAAACTGGGAGGAGGAGGTGTTGAAAGCCAAAAAAGTAACAGGGCTCAGTGAGCTGGGAGAGTCTGGGGCAGAGAAGTCTGGATGCAGAAGCAGAAGCCAAAGCTGGTGAAGAGTCACAGGTGTCTCCTCTTCCTGCTGTGATAAGCTCTACTCCCCACCTTGTCTCCCAGAACCAGAAGAGGCGTGAAAAGGGCAGAGGAAAGGATGGCTGCATGCAGACACAGTCTCCAATTACTTTGGGAAAGCCCAGGAGAGGGGGGGACTTAGATGGCTATGGGGAGATGAGGACTTTCAGTCTTGGCAACTGATTTTCATGATTTTAGGCCACCGGGAATGAGCTGCTGTGCTCATTAGGCCTGACACGCAACCAAGTCTGTGGAGATCGTGTTTTTGCTAATAAAGAGCTAACTTCAACTTCAACTGTGGTGATTACTGACTGGTACACTCCTGTGACAGGTTCATACAGGTGTGTTTACCATTTAATGACTGCAACACTGACTGGCCTCTTGCATGTGTTTTATTGCTGTTTTATAGCTATGGGGTGGGGGGCCTAAGTCCCAGGGGCCAAATGCAGCCCCTTGGGCCACTTTATCAGGCCCTTTGATGCCACTTTGCACCTCATGTGGTTTTGCCTGGCTGGAATGTCTCCTTGAACTCTGATAATGCTTCTGGTTCACCAGGATGGAAATTCGAGAGAGTATGTGTAGAAACTAGCCCAGTGTACAAAGATAACGTTTATATTCATTGCTCCACCCACTTTTGCCTCTGGCTCCACCCACTACTGGCAGAAAGGAATATGGCCCTTGAGCCGAGAATGATCCCCCACCACTTTTATTGTTTCCTGCTATTTCTGTTTTTATCCTCTAAGTTACTTTGAGGCAACTCAGTGTGAAACCTGATCTCCAGATCCTTTTAGAAAGGCTTTCAGATCAAGTTCGCTGGGCATAGTAACCACCATATGCTGTTCCATCTACAGCAGGCATGATGAAACTTGGCCCTCCAGCTGTTTTGGGACTACAATTCCCACCATCCCTGACCACTGGTCCTGTTAGCTAGGGATAATGGGAGTTGTAGTCCCAAAACAGCTGGAGGGTCAAGTTTGGTCAAGCCTGATCTACAGGTTCTATTATCCCTTTGGACCACCCAAACAGCATAGGACTCTGCTGTGATGCATGCTAGTTGTTTTTCTCAAGTTCAAAGACAAAATATATCCTGATAACACTTGACTGAGGAAACTGAACAAAAGCAGTCTATAATCTGAGGAGGTTTCGTCTGCCTTACTTTGTATATAGTAGGGAGACATTCAGCCAAACATGCAGAGCAAAAACACCCACAGAACTACACAGCCAATCAGAGTGCTTGCTATCTCAGCAAACATCATGCCATTCTGCCTGATTGTAAGACGTCTCCACACATCCCTCATCCTGACTAGTTGACTTTAACACTCAGCTGTTGCACTTCCAACAGTAGTCAGTAATACAGACAGTCTCATGGGATTTTGGTTGCAGTCGTGATGGTGCCTGATCATCCACCGTTAATACTAATAAACACCTGCCAGTTTTTCAGCCCAAAGAAAGAAAATATTCCCCTCCTGTTCCAGTTTGTTCCTACCATTGTTGAAGTACATCCCAGAAAGGGAAGACTAGGTGAAGAAGAGTTTATTGGAAAAGAAAAGAAAAATACAAGTGAAGAGTCAAACCAGGAATCCGTGAGACCAAAAATGGAAACTTGGCAGATGGAAATAAAATCCACCCTAGAGAAGATCCAAAGAGCGACTTCTTATTTAGTGAAAACGCTGTAACAGCTGCATAATTTAAGCTGCAAATGGAGTCACAAGGGACTCTCTATTCCCTGCGGCTCCATCAGGTGGCTTAGCAAGCATGGCAATGGAGATGTACATTGTACACTAACATTGCAGCTCAGAGGAAGATTGTCTGCTTAATTTGTGAATGAGGTCATGGGTTTCATGCTTGTCTCTGGCTTATGGCTAACTAGGTCTGAGCCCCAGAATAGACTGCATTTCTCTAAATCAAAAACTTGGATCATGCATCTTTCAGGAATGTTTCATTGTTAGAGATAATAGCTAGCAGCCTGCTAATTTCTAATTAGGCCCCTTGAGAGCCAGTGTGGTGTAGTGGTTAAGAGCGGTGGACTCATAATCTGGTAA
Organism: Podarcis raffonei; assembly: GCF_027172205.1. Taxonomy (NCBI): domain Eukaryota; kingdom Metazoa; phylum Chordata; class Lepidosauria; order Squamata; family Lacertidae; genus Podarcis; species Podarcis raffonei. Next base: position 83,052,324 of record NC_070606.1, on the reverse strand, counting down.
ACCGGGTTCGCTTCCCTACTCCTCCACATGCAGCTGCTGGGTGACCTTGGGCTGATCACACTTCTCTGAAGTCTCTCAGCCTCATTCACCTCACAGAGTGTTTGTTGTGGGGGAGGAAGGGAAAGGAGATTGTGAGCCACTTTGAGACTCCTTAAGGGGCGTGAAAAGGCAGGATATCAGGTCCAAATTCCTCCTCCTCCTCCTCCTCCTCCTCCTCCTCTTCTTCTTCTTCTTCTTCTTCTTGGATGTCATCTGATGCAAAGTGATTGGCCCACTGCTTCCTGATTGCCACCTACTTCCTATGTTCAACTAGCTGCTACCAACTTCCTAGTTTCACATTATTTCCGAAGTGAGAAAGTGTTGTAAGTTTTACCTGTGGTTGCTCGGGAATATTTTGCAGCCTGAGGTGAAGGGCAAGATGACAATATGCCCTTCTGTGTGCAGAGGTTGACTGAATTGTCATTTGAATCTTATTTCAACCCTGGTAACAGAATAGCATTATCCATCACCACACCTGAGAACGGCAGACTAGCTCAGAGTGGAACACACAGCTCTTTATCCTCCCAATACTTTACAGCCACTCATGACACCCCTAAGAATCTTCTGCCTGAGGCAGGTGTCTCATCTGCCTAATGGTAGGGATGGCCCTGGGTTTGTCCAAACAAGGCATCTTGTAACTTTGATTTGTAAGTCCGCTCCACTTCACCATGGGAAGGAGTTGCGGTGGACCACGTGGCCACCCACTATCCTCCAGGGGCGTGGGGTGAAGTCCCGTGTTGCCTGGGGATCCCAGCCACGTCAGCGACTAGCCAGCCAATCCGCTGGCTGGTGGGGGCGTGGCTGGGACTGTTTAAGCTGAGGCATGAGCCAAAGGGCTTCCTCTTGGCTCGCTTCCTCAATCTCCCGCCCTCCCTCCCTATTTTGCAGGTTTTCTTCATTGGCCTTGCTATGGACCATGGTTGGTCGCCGTTGAGGGGGGCATAAATCTGAGGTCCACCCATAGCACTGTTTGCAGTGCCATGATTTAACATACACATACACACATTCATGTTCCACCATCGTCCAACATTCTGCTTCATTGGAAGTCCACAAGTTCTGGTGATATGAGAGAAGGAGAAAAAACTTTTTTCCTATCTACTTTGTGCAGACAATGCATAATTTTACACACTTCTGCCAAACAGATTCCCATTGTGAAAGTGGGCAGGCATCGCTGAATGTCACCCAATGGATTTTTGAAATTTGACGGCAAATCAAAAATTGCAGAACCAGCATCACAACCAAATGGAAATATAGGAATGTACTGAATCTTCACACCTTCATTCAGCCAGCCGTTTTATTACCACATTAGCTGTAAGCAGTGGGCTTTAGCTTATGGACTCTGTTTATTTAACCATTAGGAACAACGGCAAAACTTTACAAGCTAATGCATAAATTAATTACATAGAAAGAACAGCTGAGCAAAAACTACACTGCTGCTAAATTTTCTTATCTAGAAATTTTTAGATTCACCATTTCAATTTAATTATAGCCAAATTGAATCATCACTAAATTAAAGCAAGAACCAATTAGTCCTCCAATTCTTGCCTTGAGAATAAATACTGTTTTCCTGCCAGGAGCACTAAAGTACAGAAACAACTTGGAATTGCATCTTCTTCTTTTTAAAAAAGTGTTTGTTAACCTACCTCTAATTAAAACCATTTGTCAGTAGAATATATGTAGTTTGGGCTCTTGCTCCAATAATCATTCTAGGGTAGGCTTGAAGCATTGTTGCTCCCAGCACACAAAAAAACAAAAAACTAATGCATGTGCTCCCAACAGAACCAAAGTAATGTTATTCAGAGCATGTATCCCCAACTTCCCAAAACTGAAAGCATGTAGAGCCAGCGGTGTAGCTAGCTGCTCGGGTGCCCGGGGCGGCCTGCGCGCCCTGAAGCCAGGGGTGGAGTAAGCTACCCATGGGGTTGGGGTGAGCCAAGGCATGGCACGCTGCGTGGAGCCTCTCTGCAGCCTCCCCCTCAGCTGTAGGGTGGCTGAGGCGGTGGGTAGATGCAAGCCCTGCACTGCTCGAAAAAGCAGCAAGGAGCTTGCAAGCAATCCGCCTGCCACCTCCCCCTCAGGAAAGACACATGGCTCAGTCACGTTGCAGGCCCCGCAGTGTGGCACCCAGTGCCCCCCGCCTCACCTAGATGTTAGAATTCCTGCTCCATGATTGCAGTCATGGGATTGTTGTCTTTCACATGACGGTGTATGTTTTGACTCCACGGAGTGGGAAGTGACAAAGACAGGATGTTTGTGTTACTGTGTTCCGTGAAGTGGGACTATTGTCCTTTGTTCTTTCTCTTTGCTCTCTGATGCTAGAGAGAGGGAGCCATGTTGCAGTGCTCTGTGTGTGTTTATATGTAAATAAAGTAGATTAGCCAAAATGCTGAGTTGCTGAGGTCTGTCACGCAAGCTGCGAACACTCTGCGGATCCCTAAGTGTGCCGATGTCTGTTGGCATCGGTCGCTGTGATGTTCAGGCTGAAGAAAGCTTTTGTAGCTCCCGAACGATCGACCAGGAGGGAGGGAACATGCCAGTCGGGCACGTGTCTCTGCCAGGGTCCTACTTGAGTGTAGGACGAGCTCCTGACACTAGCTACACCTCTGGATTAGGCAGATTCATGGAGGAGAAGGCTGTTGAAGGCCACTAGCCATAAAGGCTATGTTCTGCCTGCAAAGTTGGAGACAGCAATTGCTTCTGGTTTCCAGAAATCACTCGAGGGGAGAGTGTTCCTGCAGTGGCATAGGAAGGGGGATGAGGTGGGTGCGGGAGTTATTTTTTCAAAAACATATTTTTGCCATTTTGTCACCCCCCTCAGTCATGACACCCAGGGCGACCCGCACCCACCGCACCCCCCTTCCTACGCCACTGTGTAGAGCAGATCCATGCCACATTTAATGCACATTTAAAGCATATGACTTCCCTCAAAGAATCCTGGGAACTGTAGTTTCACCCTCAAAGAGCTACAATTCCTGGCACCCTTAACCAACTACAGGCCCATGTGCTTTCAATGTGCACTGAATGTACTTTAAATTGTATGGTAGGGAACTGCCCATAGACTTTCTCTAAGGCAGCTGTCGGGGGGTATCAGAGAACAGGAGAAGCAACATGACTGCCGAATTACCATTTGTCTTCTGACAAACCAGATTCAGTGATTGGGAGAGGACTCATTCTTTTCTTTCCTTCTACTCAGAGAGCATATTCTTCTTATGCTCAGTCAGAGTAAAGCCCACTTTAAGTGAGACATCCTGGAATTACAGAAACCCCCCCCCCCATGGTTTCTGATTGGATCCCAGGGTGTCTCATTTTGGCTCCCACAAGAGTTCAACCCCCAAAAGACACCTGTTTTGGGGGGCCCATGCTCTTGCACGAGTCACAACAGGTATTGCAGTTTGAAATGAACATTAGAACACAGGACCAAAAGCAACATTTTCCCAGTATATGCTGGCCGCTGCCCCATGTGGTGACCTGCAGAAGTGCAGCCTATTAGAGAAGACCCTTTCCAGTCTGGTCTGGCTCTACCCACCCAGGCCAACCATGGCTCCTCCAAGTGGAAGGAGTACATAAGGAACTGTTTTTCCAGCTCAGCCTTCCTTGAGTATTGAGATTTACCTGAGCACCAGTGTGATTTATAATCCTTCAGCCCCGACTCCAGTCTCACTGCCTGTTTTGCCCTCTGAGCCTGACTGCTCTTCAGTCTGGACCCCTGACTTGTTCTCTTCCTGCTGGTACCACATTGGACCCTAACACAGGTTCCATTTGCAGACTTTTCCTGGCTGGCTACTGTGACGGTTGGACTAGGTGGGTGTTTGATCTGACCCAGCAGCGATCTTATATTCTTATTAGGCAGTGGGCACTTTTTGTGCAGGCCGCGAGATGCGAAATTTATGTGATTTCCATAGCCTACGAACTTAAGCAAAGGAGCCTTCTGGGTGATTTACTTGAACCATAAAGACTCCTGTAAATTCCAGACACAATTAAGGCCTTTACTTTCGCTGTTAGACATAAACCTTTTCTCCAAAGTGCTGACAATGCCTTTAAAGATCTTATAACCACAGTTTATAGATATGTTAAGGCATTTCTGTTTATAAAATTAGATTGAATAAAACTCCACCTAGGAAAGTAAATGTTTGCCTAGGAATCATTGATGTGTCTTGAGGGAAAAGACTTTATGTATGCACACTGCAGATATAAACATACATGTGTTTGCACGCCACATTTCCCGCCTGTCTCCCTTTTTTTTCTTTCACTTTGGGCTATGGGCCAATCCTTCACAATAACTCATTTTTTTAAAAAAGGCTGCTGACATATTGATCTTTCAAAGCATGTAGACACTCCTGCAAGGCTCTAGGAATGATAGCGAGTTTTAGAAAGCGCTACATTAATTACTTTTGTGACTCCGGGTTTTTCAAACAACGGATTGACTGTGCTTACAGATCTTGTGGATTAAATTATTCAGAACATTTGCACTGCATCGTATGTTTGAAGAGAAAACTACACCAAATGGTTTTGAATTCAGAAGCAAATCACTCATTAACATGCCACACTATTAAATATTTATTTCCTTCCTTTGCCACAGTCGGGGCCAAACTCATCTTTACGTAGGAGAGAAATGAACAATCTCCCAAAAGGCTTTTTAAAAATGGAAAACAGGCATGGGGAGCTGCCAATCTGAGCAGAAGAATGCAATTTATGTGATTGGCTCAAAATACACCCAGCCCCCCGCACACACACACACGCACACGCACACACTGCTTTTCTTTTCCCTGAGAGAAGGATACTGGAATCCCAAATATTTTCTCTTGTGGTTATGGAAGCAGTGGGAGGGGGGATTTTGAGCATAGAAAAAGCAGGAAGGAAAAATACCCCCTTCATATAACTTTCCTACTCCTCCAAAGCTACTTTTCCATCAAAGAAAAATGAACCATTACTGTCCACATGTCTTCTGTGCAATGCCAATTTCTGATCTTTTAAACTAGGCACGGGGCCATTGAAGATACTTTTTAAACTATTTTTATATTATATGAATGTGTGTCTTCGATATATGAATGCACATGTACACACACTTTTCCGTCCCACCTTTCTTGCAAGGAGCTTGGACATCCAATGAAGCTGCAGGTTGGAAGATTTAGGAGATCTAAAAGAAATAATAATAATAATAATAATAATAATAATAATAATAATAATAATTTATTTATATCCCGCCCTCCCCAGCCGAAGCCAGGCTCAGGCTTCTTCGGTCCAACTCACTTCCTCAGAAGGCAGAGTTGGTCAGCAACTCGGATGGCTTTAAAAGAGGATTTGATAAATTCATGGAGAAGAGGGCTATCAATGGCTCCTTAATCTGTTACAGAGCTTCTTTTAATGCCACTAACGTTATTTCGTTATCACTTATACTTTCCCAATAATCTGTTAATTTTTTCCAGTCCTCGATGAAACTTTGATCTCGCTGATATCTAATCTTCCCTGTCAGCTTATCAAGTTCTGCATAGTCCATCAGCTTTGTTCTCCATTCCTCCAACGTTGGTATTTGTTCTTGTTTCCAATTCTGGGCCAATAGTATTCTTGCCGCTGTCACTGCATACTGGAAAATTTTGTAGTCCTTTCTATTTATTTCATTCCCTATTATTCCTAAAAGAAAAGCCTCTGGTTTTTTAACAAATGTATATTTCAACATTTTTTTCAACTCATTATATATCATCTCCCAGAAGCTTTTCACCTTCTTACATTCCCACCACATATGAAAAAATGTACCGTCCTTTTCTTTACATTTCCAACATTTCTTACATGTTTTGTACATTTTTGCTAATTTTACTGGTGTAATGTACCATCTGTATATCATTTTCATAACATTTTCCTTTAATGCAGTGCATGCAGTAAATTTAATACCATCCTTCCAAAGTTTTATCCAATCATCAAATTGTATATTATGTCCAATATCCCTGGCCCATTTTATCATAACTGATTTTACTTCTTCATCTTTTGTATGCCATTCCAACAATATTTTATACATTTTGGATAAGTTTTTATGTTCATTATTTATTATTTCTATTTGAAATCTAGAATCTTTTTCTATATATCCATATTCTTTAAGGTCTTTCTTAAACATTTCATTTGTTTGGAAATAATGTAACCAATCATACATAAATTCTTTCACTTCTTCATATGGTTTCATTTTCCATTTCCCCCCTTCTTTAATGATCAGATTTCCATATGTAATCCAATTCTTTCTCATATTAGTTTTTTTAACAGCCATAACCTCTAATGGCGACAGCCAGTGTGGAGTTTTTGCTTCCAGTAGGTTTTTATACCGCTCCCATATTTCTATTAATGATCCTCTGAAGATGTGATTTCCAAAACCTCTATGGATTTTCTTCTTTCCAGCCCATAGGTACGCGTGCCATCCAAATCTGTTGTCAAAACCTTCTAAGTCCAACAGTTCTGTATTTTCTAATTTTATCCATTCCTTTAACCAACAGAGACCTGAGGCTTCATAATATAATTTCAAGTCTGGCAAGGCAAAGCCTCCTCTTTCTTTTGCATCCGTTAATAACTTAAATTGAATTCTTGGCTTCTTTCCCTGCCAGATATATCTTGAAATTGTTCTTTGCCAATCTTTAAAAACCCCAGTCCCCTTGATTATCGGAATTGTTTGATATAGAAACAGTAGTTTTGGTAGCACGCTCATCTTTATCGTTGAAATCCTTCCCCAGAATGATAATTTCATTCGTCCCCACGTATCCAAATCTTTTTTTATCCCATTCCACACTGGTATATAATTATTCTGATATAAATCTATATTCTTGGGGGTTATCCATATACCTAAATATTTCACTTTTTTCACCACTTCTATACCTGCTTGCTGCTGTATCTCTTCAATTTTTTCAGAGTCCATATTCTTAACAATTATTTTGGTTTTTTTCTTATTCAATATAAATCCTGCCACTTGACCAAATCTCTCTATCTCTATAAGTATGTTTCTCATACTTTCTAAAGGGTCTTCTACCGTTATAACCAGATCATCGGCAAAGGCTTTCACTTTGTACTCATTCCGGCCTACTTCAACCCCTTTTATTGCCTCATTTTCCCTTAAAGATTTTAGAAAGACCTCCAGTACCATGATGAATAACAATGGTGAAAGTGGACACCCTTGTCGTGTGCCTTTAGATATCCCAATTTCCTCAGTAATCACATTATTTACAGTGAGCTTTCATGGCTGAGCAGAGATTTGAACCATGGTTTCCCAGCTCCTAGACCAATGCTGAAACTGCTATGCTACACCAGCTGCTCTAAGTTGCAGTGATTTTCTGTTGTACTATTTTTTGAATAATAAATAAATAATATTCACTCTAGCCAACACACACACACACCATGCTGAGTATGTATTTCACTTGCATGTTCCTTATACAGACATAGGACCTAACTATACTGGTCAATTCTAACATTAAAAATGCATTATTATTTTTTAAAAGGTAAAAGGTAGAGGACCCCTGGACAGTTAAGTCCAGTCAAAGGCGACTATGGGGTTATGTCACTCATCTCACTTTCAGGCCGAGGGAGTCAGCGTTTGTCCACAGACAGCTTTCCTGGTCATGTGGCCAGCATGACTAAACCGCTTCTGGCACAACTTAACATCGTGATGGAAACCAGAGTGCACAGAAACGCCATTTACCTTTCTGCCACAGCACTACCTATTTATCTACTTGCACTGGTGTGCTTTCGAACTGATAGATTGGCAGGAGCTGAGACAGAGCAATGGGAGATCACCTTGTTGCGGGGATTCAAACTGCCAACCTTCTGATTGGCAAGCCCAAGAGGCTCAGTGGTTTAGATCACAGCGCCACCCGCATGGTACCTTTTTTACCTTTTATAAAAATGTAACACCAGAGGGTGCTCTAGAGAAGCCATCCGTCGTCAATGGGAAATTGCATTGAGAGCTATTACAGTGGTACCTCAGTTTAAGAACAGCCCTGTTTACAAACTATTTGGTATGCGAACTCCGCAAAACCGGAAGTAGTGTTCCGGTTAGTGAACTTTACCTCTATCTACAAACGGAAGCCGAACGGTGGAAGGGCACCAGTGGTAGGAAGCCTCATTAGGAAAAGCACGCCTCAGTTTAAGAATGGCTTTGGTTTAAGAACGGAACTCCGGAACAGATTAAGTTCGTAAACTATAAAAACCAAGCTTTTTATAGCGTTTTTACAGTCAGTGTAGATCCAGCCATAGCAAGCTACTCTGCCCTGTCAAGCAAACAAAAAGGAATCCAATGTCAACATGCAGAGCTCTATGATGTATTATGCCAGAACTATGATCCTCTGCATCCTTCATAAATATCCTAGCCCCATAGATGCAACTTACATAGTACCTGGAGTCAGCCCAAATGTAACTTTCCAACGGAGCCAGCTCTCGCATTCTGCCACTAATTGTTATTGGGATGCCCCCATCAGAGACCAGAGATAAACCAATGAGTATGACATTTCAAGGCAGCATCCTGTGATCCTCTACATACTTAGCTCATCCTTACATGGTACCCAATGGCAGCCTATATGTAATACTTTTCCAGGGAGCCAGCTCACAATTTCTGCTGCAGTTGGCATGCCCCACCAGAGATCAAGCCATGAAATGTTCTAGTTTTTGTTCCAGGAGCCGCTGACGTGATTCCTGGGTCAGGTAGGCAGCCCACACAATTGACTGAACACAAGAACCATGGGGAACAAAGAGCAACATATTATAGCTCTATACACACGGAACATCAAACACGGTAGCAAGATCAGCAATAGGGAGACGCATGGGCAGCGAGCATAATAACCTAACAACTGAGGACAACTACAAATATGAAATATTTAGAGGCTAATATTGTTCTGCAGAAGCTGGCTTTTGAAAGGAGTGAGTCAAAAGTTGGATTTGTGCCAGCCTCGGCAGCGATATTCTAAGGGCTTTCTGAACAAAAAAAGAAGCCTTGCAGAACGCTCTGCCCTCCTGCTGTCTCCATTTCGTACCGATCTTTACTCTATTTTAAGTCTTCGGTTTTTATTTTTTTGCACAACAGCTCCAGAGAGTACTCTCTGCAAAGAAGTTTCTTGCCTTTGGATGTCTTTTTTTAAAAAAAAATACTTGTCAAAAGTAATATCTTTCTTTTCCCCAATTCCTCCCCCAACACAGGTTATCGGTTTCAATGGTTCCCTTACATTATTATTTCTTCCCAAGTATTACAAGTGGTTAATGTTCAGAAAATTATTTTGCCAGCGCTCTGCCTTGAGTTGTATTCCTGGTGTTATTTATGTTTTGATTTCAGCAGTGTAGCCTGAACTTTATTAATTGGGCAATTTTGTTGAGTGTATTTCCTGGTTGGTTCAATACATTTGTTCTCTGAATTTGTCTTTTTGATGCTACATAAATGAACCTCCAAGTTCAGCCATCATTAACTCAATCCAATTGCTTTTGGTGTTTGAAAGGCTCAAGACCACATTGAAACTTTAAGAGAAACTATATGAAAATAAGTTTTCAGAGCCTAGCAAGTGTGCTAGTAACTCTATGGGCCAACTCTTACATGAGTTTTTGGGGAGGGGTATTTATTTATGTTAATATATTAAATTTATTTCCCACCTTCGTTCCAAGGAATTCAGGGTGACATACACAGTTCCATTATTTCCACCACCCCATTTTATCCTCACAATAGTCGTCTGAGGTAGGTTTGAGTGAAAGCATGTGGCTGCATACGCCCTGCACCTTTAAAGCACATTCAAAGCACATTCTTTCCCTCAAAGAATTCTGGGCACTGTAGTTTACCCCTCACAGAGTTCCAGTTCCCAGGAACCCATTACAGACTACAGTGCCCAGAATTATTTGAGGGTGGGAGTGGACCATGAGTGTGCTTTAAAGGTATAGTGTGTACACAGCCAGTGACTGGCCCAAGGTGACTCAGGCATCTTCATAGTTGAATGGGGATTTGGCTCTGTGTCTCACCAATCCTAATCCAAAACTTTGACCTACTAAACTATGCCAGATCTTGAATATACAAAGCTTCAGCTTATTAAGTGAGGCCACTGGTCCATCCTGCCCCTTTCTATGTACTCCAGCTGGGGGGAAAATAAGTCTCACCCAAGGTCTTCCTAGCCTTTCCTTATGGAAGAGAACCTTTAACAAGTAATGTCAAGGACTGAACTAGGACCCTTATCTGGAGCTCTTTCATAAAACTGGTGAGAAGGGCATGAACCATTTTGCCACAGCGTCTAAGCCCACGAACAGTACCAGCCCAAGACATGTTGGCACATGAGACAACCACAAAATGGCATCCGTGTCCCCCACAGGGAAGAAGATGGGAGTAAAAATTGACAGCAGGAATGAAGGTGGAGTGCTGCCACCTTGTGGGTGGGATATCAAGGCAACTTGCATCAGGAAGCGTGAGAGAATCTTAGCTCCTGACAGGCCGTAGCCACAGAAACGTCCCATCGAGAAGTTTGGCTGATAACCCATTTCAATGTCACTTCTGCCCATCTGTGCAGTTATGAGATCACTTCAAATAATCAGTGTAAGAACAGAAGGGGCACGCTTGCACTCTCGCTCAAGAAAAGTGGGAGCAGAAAGCCCCTACAATCTAGAATGTTTATGGTATAAAGAGTTATAGGATTTCAGCAAGAGGTTGCAGGATCTGCGATGACTGGAAAGGAAACAGCATGTGTGTCCTGAAACTTTTGCAGTATTGAAAGTGGGATCACTTACAACCACCTTGGTATCATGGGCACAGAACGTCATAAATGCACAATAAAAGGGGCATCTGTTTGTTACTGTGGCGTTTGCCCATTTGTTTGAAAATGTCTGTACAGGGAGAGAGAAAGGGTTAATAGGTAGCCCAATAGAAAAGCCAGGGGCGGAGCCTATCTGTTTATAAAAGGGCTTAGCCCAAGGTTTGAGTTAGGGTTGGTTTTAGTTGGCTGGTTGGTTGGTTGGTTGGTTGGTTGGTTGGTTGGTTGGGAAAGCAGTTGGCAGACAGTTGGGAATAGAGAGACAGTTAGTGCAGTTGGTTCTTGTGTGAGGGGAGGTAGAAGAGTTAGAGACAGGATAAAATAAGACTAAGAAGGTAAAGAGTAACAATGTTTTGAATGCAGTTAAAGTTTATTTGTGTTTGCAATAAACTACACTCTTCTTTGTTAACTTAAGAACCTGAATGAGACTAAGTGATTTACCAGGGAGGACCTGGTTGATGGCAGCAGATTAGTGGTGTATGGGTCAATAGTCTGTGAGATGATGAGGGGCTCCGTATGAACGCCACAGTTACTAACAGAAAGCAACGCATTTAAAACATTTTTCTTCTCAATGTGCAGGTAAGCATATATGTAAGATCTTGGAGACCAAACCTTCCTTTCCCTAGTCTTCTTTGTTGACCCTGACCTACCCCCCTCTCTCTATCTGAACTGAAAAGCTCCGCCCATGATCTATCTCCCCAAGCCATCTCTCTGTGACATCAGGGCAGCTCAACCAATCACGGCAAAAGGCTTCTTTTTCACCACTATCAAAAAATCTCTTCCTCTGTTGCAATATGGATTACTATCATTAATCATTCACAACAGACCATCAGGATGGGGCAAAGGGAAACAAATCAATAAAAAACAAATTGTAGCAAGTCTGGGGTTAGAGATGCACATGCTGGAAACATCCAGAGGTATGCAAGCAATTATTTTTCCGTTCCATTGAATGAATACTCTAGGATGGACAAAGATAGGAGGCAGGAGTTTTCCCCCTGCACTTGGTAATAAAAATTAAAGAGGGGGGTAGGAAAATGCATTGAATAAAGAGTAGGTTTTCAAGGAGCTGACAATCATATAATGAATAATGCATTTGGCAACTGCTCCAGAAAATCCTGTGCCTTAGGGCCAAGGGATTAAGTAGCCTAATCCACATCAAGGTAGCGTAGTGATAAGACGCTCCAGTTTAGTAATCGCAGGTAGAAAAATGTTTTCCAAAATGTGGCTTGAAAGTTACTTCTTTCCAAAGCAAGGCATCCTGAATGAAGCTGCATATGGTCTACGTATACACACAGCACGGCAGTTGTGTGCAATCTGCCTTCAATCGCTCCATGCGGCCGATATCACTACGCTGTGAGCCATTTCCCCACAGCAGCTACCTGTGTGGATTAACTTTTTTGTCCCCCACAAAGGCAGATATAGATGTATCTAATTCCAGGAATCCAGTGGGGCGATTTCCCAGTCCTCACATTCTGAATGTGTTGGAAGCTTCATGCTAGTCTGGTCTCTCACTAATGCAGGGGTACCCCCCCTTCCCCAATGTTTTGGACAAGCTCCATGAACCCCACCAGCATGGTTAATCGTCAGGGATGATGGGGGTTATTGCCCAACATTTCTGACGTACTCCATGTTTGCTACCATTCAAGGAGGGTACAAGGGAGGGCTGTTGAAGCTGAAGGGTGTGTGTGGCCTGGGCTAGATAGAGAGGCCCTGGGGGGCACATTTACCCAATCTCCGTGCTTAATAATGATGACCTGCCTGCTTTCCGTCATTGTTTCCTGACTCATGAGAACTTGCTTTCCTTTGCTTTGCCAGCTCTGGCACCTTTAGCTATCAGGGTATTATAGCATCTTCCTATAATAAGTGCATCACTCCTTTCTTGCAACAAGGCAACTCTGCATTCCGATCTAATCAGGCTGCATCACACAGCAAACAGCTCGATCAACCTGTTAACATGCACTGGGAGTGGGGGGGGGACCCTTTCCAAATCTAGGTCATTAATCATTTGGGGTTTCTGCAGGGGGATGAGTCGAGGAAATAAAAGGCATAGGCGGTTTGACAGAATAGAAGCCTCATGCTTGGGAATTAAGTGTCCCTGCTTTACCTCAATACTTATTTCTGATGAATGCCCTTGTTTCGCTCCAGAGTATATCTGGCTGCAGGGCCATTATCTAGCGACAACATCCTATTCTGAAGACATTATCTTAACGGAGACGGTGTGATCAATTGGAAGAAGCCACAGTATACTCTTGGCTTTGGAGGAAATGCCAAGGAAAATTTCTGCGAGACAAGAATCAATTAGGCAATTTAGCAACTGCTGGTTTATTTAGTTCTTCCCCGAGACAGGAAATTTCTCAAATGCCTCAAAGGAAATGATTTTTGTCTGCAGATTGCGGACAAGTGATTGAGTCCTTTAATATAGGTGTTTGTCATTGCTGGGGTTTGCATTATTCTGAATATGAGGGGCGGAGAGAGTGGCATGCAATATATTTTTATATATGGCACTAAAATGCTAATGAATTTTTATAAGGACTTTTTAATTTTAAAAAAAAAAACTGATGTCAAAATGTAGATGACAGAACTTAAGATTGGGAAAATTGAGAAATAGAGGGAAGCTAAAACTGACAGATTCCCCCATCCCCACATCAGCCCCAGCCAGCACTGTCAATGATCAGATCTGGAGGTCTAGAAGTTCCTCATCCCTAATCTAAGAAAATTAATAGCAGCTTTTTAATAGACAGTTTCATACCTTTTGGCTGAAGAAAACAAACCTACTTTCAAAGCTTATTATAAGTGTTAGCAATTCAGTAATTGAACAAACGAACAACACTTAGTCATGTTCCCATATTAGATGATTGCATCTACATCAATTTTATCTCATAAAAAAAAATACCCCACAGATACGGAATCTTTTAAAGAGATTCTTTTTCCAGGGACAGAGCTCCCAAATAAGATAATGAATCTCTTGGCTCCAAGCATCTTCATCACTTACCTTGTGGTACATCAGCTGCTAACATTTTATTCCATGGATATTTTGGAGAATTTATAGGGGAAATGCTGCTGAACTTTGAAATGGCATCTTCTCCTTACACAGAAGCCAACTCCTAGGGGCAAAGGTCACTTCACACACCCCCATAAAATATTTGAGGGGGCAAAATTGATGGGCGTTGGCATTTGAATAGTGCATGTGCACCGTGTCATGTGATCAGTTATGCAGGGCGGGGCTTACATGGGCCTCCCCAATATTTTATTCAAGTTGGCACCGCTTTTCAATGCTGAATCTGAAGACTTCATAGCCAGGAAGAGCTTTGGAGTTGGTGAGAGACAGAATTAAATGAATTCTTTAACCACTGAATTTTTGAATTGGAAGTTATGAGGCTGTCTTTTTGTTTCTGCATACAGCCTGTGCAACCTCTATCAGTATCAGGTCATAGCTTGGATCTTTCCATAGCTTGTTTCCCACCCATATCTGAGTGCATTGTTTCAGTGAGAGCAAATTAAATAGGTTGGCATTAAAATGTGAACCAAACTAAAGTTCTCCTCTCACTGTAGTCAGAAGCAGGAGGTTATAATCCCCTCCCCTGACCAAGGTCTACATCAGGCAGGGTGGGGTGTGGACACCAGCCACTCTCTCACATAAAATAACTGCTGCTAATTGCATTTTATGCATTGTCTGACTTGTATGATGTCAGCCACCCTGGCTTTGGCCGGGGAGGGTGGGATATTAATAATAATAATGGTAATAATAATTAGAGGTGTTGTGTCAAGAGATGTGTGTACAAAGTGGTCATTCTCTCAGGCTTCTTCCACCCAAGCAACATGAGAATAATAATAATACTGCTGAAGTGGTAGGGATGTTTTGGTGCCTCAGCAAATGCTCAGCCTTGACATCTTCTAGAGCTGACCATGATACATGACATTCAAGTCTTGATGCAAATGAAACCACTGGAGACTATTGTCATTCACTGTGTTGCTGAATTAACCACTGAGGGCTCAGTAGCTGCGAAGAATATGTCTAGAGAGTACGATATATTTGTCATAGACTGTTGTCAGGATGCTGTCAGCAACGCCCGGCTGATTGCCAGGAAAGTATAAAGACAAGGGAGGGTTCTTACCATCCTCTTTTATTCAGCATTTACAGAGAGAGACTATAGAACTCTGCCTCTTGGATAATGGCATTGTCCCAAGTGAATCTTCACCGCCTGTCTCTCCCCCTTCCTCATTCGTCTCTCCTATGGGTGCTTCTACGTGCCCTCTGTCTTTCAGCTCTTTGCTCTCCTACTTTCAAGGCTCGCCAGGTTCTGGGAGAGGGGAGGTCTGGAATCCTTTCTAAAGACACTGTGTCCGTCAGCTGTCGCCCCTCTGCTGCTTCCTCCTCCTCCTCTCCCATTATTTCCCAGCTTCCCCCCTCATCTGCCTCTGAGCTCTGACCTCCTGCAAACCCCTGTTGTAAATCTAAACTGTCTTCCTCTTCCTCCTCCCTGGGTCAGGCTGGGGAGGCTGTCTCCACCATTCCTCCTCTGCCCAGTCCCTGACAACTGTACACTTTGTGAGGTTACCTTGTCTTTCTTTTTCTTTGTTTGAAAGCAGTGTCTGGTTCTTTGTAACAAATTGCACCACAAGAGTCGGCCATACAATCCTTTGCAGAAGTATTTTTTTACTGTGGTCTCCAAACCAACCTAGACATAGGGGCCAACTCCTAGGGGCTGTGGTGGCTTTGACCCCCACAAATATTTGAGGGGGGCTAGGCGCCCGCAAAGTTATTGAGCATTGCCATTCAAATGATGTGCGTGCAAGTCTTAAGTTCAATTTTCCACATCAGTTTGCTTTTTTAAATAAAAAAAAGTCCTCGTGAGAATTCCTACGTGTTTTACTGTGAATTTCTCCAACAAATATAATGCATTTTCATGTATGTGTTTTGTGAGTACTACGTGCTCTTTTATGAACACTTTACACTAGTATATGCATTTGTGTACATCTCACTTGAAAAACTCCCTTGAAAAATTCAGAAAAGTGTGGCTTTTGAAAGATGCCTGTGTTTTGGTTCTTGTATTGTTTCATAAAGCACAAATGAGGTAGGTTTGCCTTTCAATGTGAACTGGGTAAACAAAAAACAAAACAAAAAACCCATCCTAATCCACACCTTGAGAATTTTCCTTCACTTGGGGGGGCTTTTGCCACTTTAATTTATTTTATTGTTTTTAAGAAAATCTTTATTAATTTTCACATAAACAAATATACATGAGTTACATAACATACAAAACAGAAAACACTACAAATGAATAGAAACAATAAAGTAAGAAAAGATAAAGAAACAGACATAAACAAATACAATATATTACACTTACATGACAGATTAAAATATATAACTTCCAATAATTCTCATTATACTGCTTATATTATCTGTATATATTATCTGTATTCCTTGCACAGATTCATATTATTTTGTTTTGTGTGTGTGTATATATATATATATATATATATATATATATATATATATATATAATCCAATATTGTATTTTATGTATTTCTTGCTTAATTTAAAGGGGGGGGGGATACCACCGAATATACTTTTTTAAAAAATGAAGGTGTATTTCAAGTTGGGTATGGTCCATCATTGAGGCAAAGCTCTTAATATAAGATAGCTGGGGGACAAAAAGAAGAAGAAGACATACAATAGATTCCACCATTCCAAACTTCTTAAATATGGAATGGTGTGTTGTCAAATAAAATCCATTCGGACTAAAACAAAAGGGACCTCATTATAACTGACTTCATTTGAGTTCCTTCTAATACTGGCATTAGTGAGGCAAAGCAAGAGAGGTCCCTAGTGTTTACTAGAATGGTATGGAGGGTTTCCCCTGTCTTTTCATCAGGACTGAGACTCTCACTGAGAGAAAGCCCTGAATAACCCATCTAGTTCTGCTTGGCAGTTTCAGACTGAAAGTTTTCTCTGACTTCTTTACACAGCATTCCCCCGAGGCAAGATATAGCCAATTTGGTACCTGCTTAGGCTGGACATATTCATAGTCTTAGGGGAAAACTGACAACTCCCGACATCGTTCCCCAGCCTTCTCCAGGACTGTTTGCTGCAGGCAACAGTGCAGGGGTGACTCCTTTGGAGATTTAGCAGATGCAGGGAAGCAGCCAAACATAAAACTGTGACAAAGGAATAAAGAATCAAGGAGACAATAAAGGACTATTTTTGTCGGTCTCAAGCAAAGGTCGTCAAGAGACGCCGTATTAAAATGCACAACACTGGCACAAATCTACCCTAAGATATCTCCTAAAAGGGTGGTTTGTATGGCACATAAAGCGATACACACCCTTCAGATGAAGGGAAGGTAAAGGGCGCGTCTCCAAAGGCCTTGCCGTATAAAGGGGAATTGTTGCCTTAATGTAAAGACTGACATTAAAGCAGAGTTCTGGGAAACTGTGAAGACCATGACAGGGACAGCCAGCGTGGTCCCCTCCAGACGTTGGTGAGCCACAACCTCCATCAGCCTCAATCAGGGATGTGAGGAGTTGTAGCTTCAAAACCCAGAGGGCATGACATTGGTTGTCTGTTAGGGTTGCCATGCGTCCGGAATTTGCCAGACATCGCCATGATTTGGTCTCTGGAAACAGTGTCTGGGCAGGAATTGCTTGAATGTTCGGGAAAATCCAGGCATATTGCAGCCCATGTCAACTTTGGGCAAAACAAAAACGCTCAACAAGTTTTGTGTCCAGATTTTCACTTTTTGAAATATGGAAATCCTAGTATCTCTGCTTCAGGTGCAAAAACCAAGAATTCTGCACCAACCCTGTTTCCCAACTCTGCGAGCACAAAGTGGGGGGGGGGGCAATGTGCCTGTATGCAGATTAAAGAAATTAACCTGAATGTAAGTAAATCATTTTTGGGGTTTTTTTATTAATCTAGGCTGTCACGATAAGGGACGCGGGTGGCGCTGTGGGTAAAACCTCAGCGCCTAGGACTTGCCAATCGCATGGTCGGCGGTTTGAATCCCCGCGGCGGGGTGCGCTCCCGTTGTTCAGTCCCAGTGCCTGCCAACCTAGCAGTTTGAAAGCACCCCCGGGTGCAAGTAGATAAATAGGGACCGCCTACCAGCGGGAAGGTAAACGGCGTTTCCGTGTGCTGCGCTGGCTCACCAGATGCAGCTTGTCACGCTGGCCACGTGACCCGGAAGTGTCTGCGGACAGCGCTGCCTCCCGGCCTCTAGAGTGAGATGAGCGCACAACCCTAGAGTCTGTCAAGACTGGCCCGTACGGGCAGGGGTACCTTTACCTTTAGGCTGTCACGATGGCTCAGTCCCCCTCCCGGTCTGTCCCCTGCCATTTCATTCTGAACTAAATAAATCTTATTTCCGGTGCTGATTTTGCTTTCCTTAGTGAGATATTTTCTTTACAAACAGCAGTGCTTCCTCTTATTGAAAAAAGGCCTCTAGTGGGGTCAATGAACACGTGAGAGCAGTAGTTGAAGCTTACATTCCATCCAATCCATGTTCCCAGTCATGGGGAATTGATTGTTAAACCTCTCTGAGAACTATAGGAGGAGAATGGGGTCTCCTAACAACTCTCAGAGCCCTTAAAAAACTACAGCTCCCAGGATTCTTTGGGGGAAGCCAAGACTGTTCAATAAAGGTGCTTTAAAAAAACATAGTGTGGATGTGATCCACATTTGTGAGGCCCCCACTTCTCCCTTTTTCAGGTGGATGGGGATGTTTTTTTATAACTTTGGGCCACCATGTTGATTATATCTATAGAGTGCCCACCTCACAAGTGATATTTTCTGCATGGTGCCCAGGTAGAGTGCCCAGCGTTAGGCAGGTCAAGAAGCCCAGCAGTGGGCCACAATTGCATGACCCAGGCCTCTGATTCAGTGCTTGGAGGCTGTTGACTACTCTCTTACTTATTCTGTGCTCTCGGATGAGTACATAATTTGTCCTGGCCCATATGACAGTTCCAGAGATGGTCACGAAGTATCAGGACTGCAGCAACATGTCAGCATCATTATATATTCCAGGGAGAAGGAGAGAGGAGAGAGGGAGAGGGAGAGGAGTTTCTCTTCCAAACCTATTGTTTTTGTGCGTAATCACAGCACAGAGGTTCAGAAGTTCAGCTCCTATTGACAAGAGAGTAAATTTCATTTTTATGTATGCAACTACATTACATCAGCTGTGATTTAAGTGCACACACTTGTATGGGGAATCGAGCTGTCTCAGCGTTGTAGAAGCTGATTAATTACACTGTTGCTGATTAATTCCACGGCTGGATTTTTGCTTCAGAACACAGTCTCCCGGTGTTGCAAGAGTTCCACCCCCTCTAGTTATATAAAGGCCCTTGTGTTCCCTTTTGAAATATGTGGCATCCGAGGGCCTTGACATCTACCCAAATGAGCTTTTTCTTCCACATTACTTTGGTGGGTGTCTTTTCAAGGAGTTGGTGAAGGGTAGTGGAATTGTAAAGTTGGAGGTAGCCTTCTAAGTCTAACATCCCTGCTTGGTGCAAGAAATTCAGAGCCGGAGCAACCCCAACAGATAACTGCCCTGCCTCTGCTTAAAGATCCCCAGCTAAGTAACTAACAGACGGGATGTCAGAAAATTCTGATGGAAATGAGAGCAGGAGTTGTCAATGTCCCCTTACTTGTCCCATGACCAAAGCGGAAACCAGTCTAGTGAATACTATGAGTATTTGCTGTTGTTGTTGCTTTCCATCCACAACAATACGTTGTTGATTCTTCATCTGCATTGTTTTTCCCTTTGGAAAGAATGGGGTAGAATAGCATATTGACATCATAAGTTATGGGTGTTTGCCACAGCAGACACAAAGACAAATAATGCAGGGTTTGTTCGGAAGACAAACTGCAGCTGAACGGAAACAGCACTGCATGTGACAAATACAGCGCAGAATAGAAAACGCCATCTTGTGTATTTGTCACATGCACGCCTCTAGTTAAGAACAGTTTCAGGTTAAGAACAGACCTCCGGAATGAATTAAGTTCGTAACTAGAAGTACCACTTTTTTGTGTGTGTTTTTTTAAGGGGCTCCAACCTTTTTACTTCTGGAAAAATAGGGATAAATGTACAATCAAGATTCTACTCAGGAAAAACCAAACTATCTTCCACCTTCCAACACTCTGCCAATGCATGCAAGCTTGCTTTTCATTTCTTTATACTTTTAAGTTGTTTTAACAGGCAAGCGCCAGACCCTGGTTTTCAAATGGTATAACGCCACATTTTATTGTATTAAGTCTGAATGCAATTCTGGTGCAAGCCTACAGGTGTGTACTCAGAAGCGTCCCATTGATGTAGCCGGATCTAGAATTGCAGCCTCAAATAGCTTAAACATAGTAGGTTCCTGTTATTAAAGTTCTGGCTGTTCTGCAATGATTTCCTGCCACTTTGGATCCTTCAACACAAATCAGGGAAAGGCTAATGACACTGGAGAGTATGCAGTGCTTAGGCAGCCAAACAATTAAGACCATAACCAGGGTATTGTCTGAAGGCATATTAGACTACCCCTTTGCTGAAGCTATGCAGGTCTGGGTCATGTTAGGATGGGTGACCATCTGAGAGCCATGTGGGATCCATGACAGAAGGGAGGATATCACTGTATTAAAATATATATAAACTGTCTATGGCTTATGAAAAGGCAAAGGCATGCTCCTGAAGGATTGATTTGCAATCCTGTTACTTACACTAAGTTTCCCTTCGATTTTAGGTTTTAAAATGTTTGTTGGTTATTTACTCTGGTTGTGTGATTTTGTGTGGCTGTACTCATCTTCTAGAGCCATGTTTATGGCAGGGAATGAAGCGTATACTTTTTATCTTAAAGGGCTGCCTGGGTGGGGTGAATGCCAGAACTCTCTTTTTACAGCCACTTTGCGGGGGCAGCAGAACCAACAAAAGCAATTGAATTGTGTTGCAAGGCTGCTGCTGCCGCCACTACTTCCAACCACCATCCTCGATTGCAGAGCTTGGGAACCTGTAGGCCAAATGCAACCCTCCAGCTTTTGGGACTATCTTAAAGCCATGCCTCCTCTACAGCCACGCCCTTCTTTCCATACCCAGCTCAACTTCATACTCTCCATGCATGTTTTTGCCTGCAGGAATGTGCTTTCAAACTCTTGCTGATGCCTGCTGGTTGTCTGAGAGGACAAGGAGGAGAGACTGAGTCTGAGTTGAAATTGGCCTAGGTAAAAATCTGCATTTCCATTACAGCGGCAACAAGTTGGTTAAAGTGGGCCGACATTATTATTTTGCCACTGATGAGCACTTTAATGTTTCTTCTGTGTGCAATGCGGCAACAGAATCTTCCCACTCCTTTGCTTCTCTCTGAGATAGTTGTTTGGACACTTAGTACCTGTGGGTGGTGTCTAAAACTATGTGTGCTGGAGGTTTCATGATCTTGCATCATTGGCATTCAACTCCACGAGGACTGCATTAAAAAAAGGCAGGGCAATTATTTTAAAAAATCTCCCTTAACTGTGCTACAGAGACAGAAGCAGATCGTAATGGCCTTATTTTTTACGAGAGCCATCTATCTAGCCGGCGCTTTAAGATTGTTTGCAACCAGTGAAATACAAAGATTTCGGTGTTTTCTCTTTTTATGGAAATGCATGGGGTTGTCATAAATCAGGAGTGCAGAGAAGATTGAGCGTATATAGAGCCAAGATATACTGACTAGCCATTTCTAATCCTCACGAAGAGCAACAGTGGATTAAAGGGCACAAGAGTGCTATGCTAGCCTGAAATGCTTTCTGGGGTTTGACAGGCCACAAAATTACAAGGCAACTTTATTGAGAGTCGTTCTCAGAAGGAGAATTAGGGTTTAAAACTGGTCGTATGTGGATCACTTAGCCCAAGGATGGGGAATCACTTTCAGCCCAAGGTTGCATTCCATTCTGGGCAAATCTTCCCAGGGTGGATCACATGCCAGAAACGGGCTAGGGGCAAAGATGGGTGGATCAATAAAGACCATTTTTGTATAGGCATGTACACATATTCCAGACCCTCCAAATGTCCTTATTTTCCTGGGACATTCCCAGATTTACAGAAGCCATCCCGGTTTCTGATTTGATCCCAGAATTTCCTGCTTTTCCTTAAGATGTCCCTATTTTCATAGGAGAAATGTTGGAGGGTTATGTGACTCCCCAAACCACGGAGATAAGTAACTATACAACCTTTAGAAGATATTTGAAGGCAGCCCTGTATACAGAAGGTTTTATGTTGGAAGCCGTCTAGAGTAGCTGGAGCAACCCAATCAGATGGGTGGGGTATAAATATAAATACAGTGGTACCTCTAGATATGCACTCCTCTAGTTGCATACCTTTCAGGATGTGAAAGGCAAACCCAGAAGTATTTTTCTGGGTTTCGCCACATGTGCATGTGTAGAAGAGCTCTACGCACCATGTGCATGCACAGAAGTGGTCCTCCGGTTGTGAATTCCTCGGGACTAATATGGCTGCCTACCTGAATCTAGAAAAGGGGTTGTGACTGTGAGGGGGCTATCATGAAGGGCAGCTGCACTTCTGAAATTGTAACTACACTACTGGTCCCAAGGGCTAGCTTGAGAGGCCTGGAGGTCCACATGTGACTCCTGGATCTGATGTTCCCCACCTCTGATTTAGTCACTGCCAATCAACAACAGAACTTTGCTTTGTGAAACATGCACTTATCAGTAGGGTACTAAGGACAATATTCACAGCTGTTAGGCTTGACCCATGCTTTTACACACACAAGCAGGCTTTACATGACAGGGGTTTTCACAGCCTGTATGAGCCATAGATAGGCCTTAGCACCAGCCAGGAAATTTTCAAAATATGGTAACCTGGCCCTGCTGTTCATTCTGCTAAGTGAAGCGCTGGGCTTCTGTCCCAAATTCTTCCCCTGACGGCCCCCACTGTGTGCACACAATTGGTGATTAACTGAAGTTTTCACATTTCTGTTATTGTTAACAAAAAAAAAATTGTCTCCAAAAATCACTCATAAGCTGTCTGTCTGTAACAGCCAATTTTCTATGAATCGTTCACATGGGGCCCCCCAGTTTGCTGGAACCCCTTGCCTTCACTTATGCCATCTTTAGGATTTAATTAATATGGCATATTAATCCAGATCTGCGTATTACACCCTAGACCTTCATGACTGCGATAAGTCATTTAAATCTGCCTTTTTTTTTTTAATGGATGAGGATTAAAGTCCATCACCACCTTCTGGACATAATGTTTGAGCCATAAATAGAGCCATAATTCCAAATGCTAAAAATGAGCTTGGAACTATGAAGCTACTGCAGTTCTCTGTCAGCTATTATCCGATCTGACATCCATATTTTTTTAAAAAAAACAACTGACTGTGCGGGTGCAGAATTAAATATTTAGCGGCAGATAGGCCTTAGCACCAGCCAGGAAATTTTCAAAATATGGTAACCTGGCCCAGCTGTTCATTCTGCGCTCCACACCGGAAAACACACAGCCCAACTACAGCTTTGTATCTGCTTAACATTATATGAGAGCCAGTGTGGTGTAGTGGCTAAGAGCAGTGGACTCGTAATCTGGTGAACTGGGTTCGATTCCCTGCTCCTCCTCATGCAGCTGCTGGGTGACCTTGGGCCAGTCACACTTCTCTGAAGTCTCTCAGCCTCACTCACCTCACAGAGTGTTTGTTGTGGGGGAGGAAGGGAAAGGAGAATGTTAGCCGCTTTGAGACTCCTTAGGGTAGTGATAAAGCGGGATATCAAATCCAAAAAAATCCTCTATTGTCTCATCAATACCCAATGATGGGTATCAATGGGGTGCCTAAAACTTGCCCTCCCTGTCCTGTTCTCACAATTTTGCTACTTTAAATTTTGACACTGAACAAAGTTTACTATTAGGAGATGTGTGAGGTACTTTATTTACTTCCTCGTTACACCTGTAAGCTACATTTCTTCCACCCCTGTTTTATCCCCACAACAACCCTGGAAGGCTAAGTGGTACTGACTGGGCCAAGGTCACCTAGTAAGGCTCATGGGAACTTGAACGCTGATCTCCGCAGACCTAGTCCAATACTCAAACCACTACACCACAAACAAATATATGCACCTGTAAAGAGTCGCTGCAGCTACCTCCATCCTCAGATGCAGTGGCCTCTGAATACCAGTTGCTGGCAATCGGAGGTGGGCAGAGTTTTGTTGCACTTGTGCTTGTGGGTTTCCCACAGACAACTCGTTGGCCACTGTGAGAACAGATGCTGGGCTAGATGGACCACTAGCTTGATCTAAGAGGCTCTTCTTATGTTCTTAGTTTAAGGTTACCAGACGTCCCCGTTTCCCAGGGACAGTCCCCGGATTTACAAATCAATCCCTATACAAAATCCATTGAAGTTGAAAAGTATCCCCAGATTCATTGAAAAAAATCTGGTAACCTTATCTTAGTTATCTCCCGCTTGGACGACTGCAATGTGCTCTACGTAGGGCTACCTTTGAAGATGACCCAGAAACTGCAACTAATCCAGAATGCAGCAGCTAGACTAGTGACTGGGAGCAGCCAACGAGACCATATTACACCGGTCCTGAAAGACCTACATTGGCCCCCAGTATGTTTCCAAGCACAATTCAAAGTGTTGGTGCTGACCTTTAAAGCCCTAAATGGCCTCGGCCCAGTATACCTGAAGGAGCGTATCCACCCGCATCGTTCAGCCCGGACACTGAGGTCCAGCTCCGAGAAGTGAGGCTACAGGGAACCAGGCAGAGGGCCTTCTCGGTAGTGGCACCCGCCCTGTGGAACACCCTCTCGTCAGATGTCAAGGAAATAAACAACAATGTGACTTTTAGAAGACATCTGAAGGCAGCCCTGTTTAGGGAAGTTTTTAATGTTTGACCTTTTATTGTGTTTTTAATGTTGAGACCCACCCAGAGTGGCTGGGGAAACCCAATCAGGTGGGCAGGGTATAAATAAATTATTATTATTATTATTATTATTATTATTATTATTATTATTATTATCAATACATGTTTAGGACTGCTCATTTTGGGACTGCATGCCCTCCAATATTTCTCTGATGAAAATAGGGACGTCCTATTCCATTATTTTTAATATTATTATTCCACCCAGGTGACTGGATTGCGCCAGCCACTCTGGGCAGCTTCCAACATATATAAACACAAAAAACCCAAAACATTAAACATTAGAAAGCTTCCCTATACAGGGCTGCCTTCAGATGTCTTTTAAAGGTTGTATAGTTACTTATCTCCTTTGCTCGGGAGTCACTTAACTCCATGCCCCTCAACATTTCTCCAGTGAAAATAGGGACATCCTAAGGAAAAGCAGGACATTCTGGGGTCAAAACAGAAATGGGGGTGGTTTCTGTAAATCTGGGACTGTTTCTGGAAAATAGGGACACTTGGAGTGTCTGAGAGTGGTCATTGTCATCTCAAGTGTTTTTGGCTTGGTTTGGCATGATAACTGTGCCTGTTAGTATGCAAAGAATATATGGGAGATATGAAAATATAACAAAGAGTTTTCCTGCAGGAAGGTGGTGTGGTCCCTTTTATGTCATGCATTCTGTGCTTGCCACATGAAAGGTAAGAAAGCTGGATTAGCAACACTTTTTTAAAAAGTGTGTAAGCATGAGTTGTTGTAACCTGACGCCTACAAAGGGCAGATACCATTATTACTGCTGTCCAGAACTCAACAAGAGAAAAGAAAATTGTTGCTAATGCATTTCAGAGACCTTCAGAAATTACCACAATACTTCCTCTGCACGACAACAACAAAGTTCACACTTTGTAAAATAGCTTTATTACCTTGGGATGACGGTTATCCAGAAGCAAACATGTGGGAGGCATTCAGGTTATAAAAAAGAATTATTCCGATTAAGCAGCTTCCTGCAAGGTTTCTTGTGCAACTGACTTGCTGTTAGTGGGTGGCTTAGGAGACCCAGACCACAGGACTTTGCTGGTGGGCTTGATTCTCCTGCTCCTTCCATCTTTTTAATTTGTCTGTTTAATTTATTTCTTATACCCCGCCCATCGGACTGTGTTGCCCCAGCCACGCTGGGCAGCTTCCAACAAAATATAAAGGGACAAAGCAAAACATCAAACATTAAAAGCTTCCTGAAACGGGGCTGCCTTCAGATGTCTACAAAAAGTTGTATACAGTGGTACCTCAGGTTACATACGCTTCAGGTTACATACGCTTCAGGTTACAGACTCCGCTAACCCAGAAATAGTACCTCGGGTTAAGAACTTTGCTTCAGGATGAGAACAGAAATCGCGCGGTGGCGGCGCGGCGGCAGCAGGAGGCCCCATTAGCTAAAGTGGTGTTTCAGGTTAAGAACAGTTTCAGGTTAAGTACGGACCTCTGGAACGAATTAAGTACTTAACCCGAGGTACCACTGTAATTGTTTAACTCTTTGACATCTGATGGGAAGGCATTCTACAGGGTGGGTGCCCTTTGCCTGGTTCCCTGTAACTTCACTTCTCACAACAGTGGCAGTGGAGCCACTCCTAAAGTTATACAAGGCCAAAGCCCCAAGGAAGTCAGACTATCCTCCACCAGGGCCAGGGTCTTTTCAGTGATGGCTCCGACCTGGTATAATGCTCTGTCCCATGAGGCTAGGGCCCTTCAGGATTTAACCTCCTTCCGTCGGGCCTGTAAGACAGAGTTATTCTGCCTGGCCTTTAATTTGAATTCAGCCTGATCTTTTATTTCCCTTCTCTTCCCTCCCCCTCCCCTTTTATGAAGATCACCCGCTCTCAGACCCCACAGCTAATTCTCCCCTGGCCTCCTCGCTGGCCCAAGTAGGACCAATTCAGCCAGCTAGCCCTGGGGATTATCTAATTGATTTTGGATTTTTGAATTTTATTGTTATTCATGTTTTTATACTGTATTTTATGCTGCTTTTATAATTAAGTGTTTTAAATTTGTTAGCCGTCATGAGCCCGGTTTTTAAACCGGGAAGGACGGGGTATAAATAAAAAATTATTATTTATTATTTTACTTTGCTTATAGGATGGCTGGTACACTGCAATGCTAATGAGAGCCCAGCCAGTCATCACCTGAATTTCCCAGAGGTGTTTTGAGCCCATGCTCTGAGTCATCAGAGTGCCTAGGAATGATGGTTGTGTTTATGTCCATTGAAATTGGTAGGTTTAACATTAAGACTGTAAGATGGGTCTTCTGAATCAAGCTAGATGCTCATCAAGTCCAGCATCCTGTTCTCACAATGACTAAACAGATGCCTGTGGAGAAACCATGGTCAGGATACCAGCACTCTCATACCCTCCAACATTTCTATGATGAAAATAGAGACTTCCCATTCCACAATGATAATTATACTATTTATACACCACACAACTTATTGGGTTGCCCCAGCACTCTGGGCAGCTTCCAAAATATATAAAAGCATAAGAAAACATTAAACATTAAAAAAAAAACCCTTTCCTATACAGGATTGCCTTCAGACAGCTCAGGGGTTGGATACCTCCATCCCCTCCAACATTTCTCCAATGAAAATACGGACATAATCAGAAACTGGGGTAGCTTCTCTAAATCAGGGATGTGCCTGGGACACTTGGAGGGTCTGCACTCTCCTGATACTAAGAACGCTTAGCTCTGTGTCCAATGAAAGTCTAAATTGGAAGATTTTGTCCAGAAAAGGGGAAGAATCCTAAATCTCATTGGTGGCTGTCAAGCAGCAGACTTGAGCTGGCCATTGCTTTTGTGGGACTGACGTTGTTTAAGGACTGGGGCTGCCAGCCTGTTTGGCCTGTGTATGTGAAGACGCAATGTCACAAGAGGCAGTGTAAGTCTCTCTAGCAAGCTCTCCTC
This sequence comes from Podarcis raffonei, assembly GCF_027172205.1. NCBI lineage: Eukaryota > Metazoa > Chordata > Lepidosauria > Squamata > Lacertidae > Podarcis > Podarcis raffonei. The sequence continues at coordinate 83,024,732 of NC_070606.1, read as the reverse complement.
ATATGGAAACTAGAGGAAGACAAACCATAGCTTAGTGGTAGAGCAGGTATTTTGCATGCAGAACAGGAGCAGCTCACCTGGTGGGATGGAGCCACAACAACAGCCTCCTGGCGGCAGCAGATGTGCCAGTGGAGTCAACCTGGTGCTGGTGTGAATGCAAAACCTGCCAATTATTGTTCCCATTAAGTGAGCCGCTCCTGACATAGAAGGTTCAATTTTTGATATGTTCAGTTAAAAGGAGCACATTGAACACGACGCAAAAAGTCTTGCCTGAGACCTTAGAGAGCTGCAGGCAGCCAGAGTAGACACTACTGGGTTAGAACAAAGTGTCTAGGCTGTCTGAAACTGATCCTATAAAGGCCTTCAGTGTGGTGTAGTGGTTAAAAGCAGTAGATTCGTAATCTGGGGAACCGGGTTCGCGTCTCCACTCCTCCACATGCAGCTGCTGGGTGACCTTGGGCCAGTCACACTTCTTTGAAGTCTCTCAGCCCCACTCACCTCACAGAGTGTTTGTTGTGGGGGAGGAAGGGAAAGGAGAATGTTAGCCGCTTTGAGACTCCTTTGGGTAGTGATAAAGCGGGATATCAAGTCCAAACTCCTCTTCTTCTTCCTCTTCAATGAAAACATTCTTTACAAAATAGGAATTCAGAAGCATATTCAGCAGAACCTCCAGGACCGATATAAAGAGCAGAGAAATGTTTTTTGGGGGGGTTAGTAACCCCTCCAAAAAACATTTCTCTGCTCTTTATATCGGTCCTGGAGGTTCTGCTGAATATGATTAGAAGGGACCGGATGGTTAAAGGGATACAGGTCGGAGCAAAACAATATAAACTGAGAGCTTTTGCAGATGATCTGGTACTTACATTACAGGAGCCAGAATCTAGTACTGAAACCTCCTCAGGTCTACAACATATTCAGATCATTTCAAGAATTGCTTAAGCTGATCACAATCAAGGGTGGCGCAGTCCCTCCCTAGGTCTGAACCACCTCATTTCCCATGTAGTTTGTCAAAAGGCATTTATCTGCACTGAAAAGTAGCATTGTATATAGAATTATGCCACTTACCTGAGGAAGTGCAGTACAGTGGAATCAGTCCTTAGTAGTTGCAAAGTGCAGGATGCCTCAGTTCATCTCACCGGCTAATGAGTTAAATGCTAATTTTCCCTAATGTCATTTTATAAACAAAAGTGTCTTAGGATGATGAGTTATGCCTTAGGTTTGCTGAAAAATATCCAAACTATGAAATGTTTTTTGGAGGGGTTACTAAGTGGATTAGCGAAAGTTATATTTCAGGGCTAACAGAATTATAACGTATCAATGACAAATATGGCTAAAGCCTTCAGAAAGAAATGGATTCACAGGTCAGCAGAACTGGCTGCAAAGACAGACACAAAGTACAAAATATATTCCTATTTGGGATAGTTCTTCTGTACAAATTGCTATTTTTACAAAATTCACTGCCACAGCTAGACAGGCGCAAAGGATCTTACCACAAATACAATTTCATGCCACGGGGAACCAAGGACAGGAGACTCTTACAAAATGAAACAAGGGGAGGGATTTTAAGCTAGGGCTTGTCAGCATTTAGTCCTGCAACCTTCTAGCAATTCCTGAGCAAAACTCTTGAAGATATGATGTAGGAACTATGATGAATATGATGATGATCTGTGGAGTTATGAACGAGTTTATATATATGTCGCAATGGCGTTCTATGGTCACATTGTAAAAATAGGTAGAAGGGATGAGGCTATCTGTAAAGACTGTGACAAGTCAACTCTTTTCAGTTTAATTCAGAACTGAGTCACCCAAATTAGGAAAAAGCTTCTTTTTTCTGTTGAGCACAATCCTGAAATTTGGACCCCCATCATGCTTCAGCAACATCCCAGGCACAAAAAGAATTGTGTTCCAAGCTTCCTCACTTCCATACTATGGCTGCATTCATATGTGGGATTTCTTGCGTTAGTTTTCCTGCTGATAATGCGGCCACTTCCACCCCAATTTCTAATGCTCCTTTTATGCTGCAGTACCTGTTGCTTTATGGAACTGTGTGCTTTTTTATTGATTTGCCACCGTGTCATGCTAAACAGCAGGAAAGTACTCTTTGCCAGGATACAACCCAAAAATTAATCACATAAGTGGTGGTGACATGATCACCAAATCCGTGGGAAAATTAAAATGCAAAATTCCCATAAGTTTCCAAGTTAGCAGGTTGCAAATGGAAATGATATGGAAATGAGAACTAAACTCCCACTAGGTTCCACTAGATTTCTAGAAGCGGTTTTTAACATTGTGTGAAGGATCACATAAAATGTGGAAATCAAAAGGGTAAGGGAAATTCAGGAAGGTGGAATAAAGTGCTGTCTGAATGCAGCCTAAGAATTCAGGTATCTTTGGGAAATCGTATTTCCCAGGGTCACAAGTGCCTGGAAACACAGCTATTACAGCACTCATGGCATCTTTACTGACTGGTGTTGAAAGGCGTACTGTCTGTGATACTGGACAATGAATGGGTGCGTGCATGCATACATACATACACAAATACACAGATATGCCTAGACCAGGGATCACCAGTGCAAATGGACATCATTGTTCCCATCTGTACCTCCTATGGCATCTGCAAGAAGTCTCAGTGAATATGTCCTTGAAAATTCACAACGCATGAGAGACTGTTGCAAAGAGCTTCTCTTTGTGACTAGGGCAGTGGCTGGTGTAAGTGCCCTTCCTCCCGCCAGGGGGGGAGCGTGTAAGGTTGGTGTGGCATGCCATTTTGAGACTCTTTCTCTTTCTGATCTTTTCGATGTGGCAGCCATTTAAAAGAAGCTGAAATGGAGAGAGAGAGAGAGAGAGAGAGAGAGAGAGAGAGAGAGAGAGAGAGAGTCTTTCCACATAGGGATTGTGCTTCAATTCCTTTTCGCTCATGAACTGCACCAGCTCCAAAGTGGACAATACCATTGGATGAATTCAGTGTTTATGTCATCCTCATGTTTTAAACAAGCCAACTGTAGAGGTAATGAACAGTAAGGTGCTTCCACTTAATTGCATTTAGGATTCGTTCGGTTTTTTGAAAAGAAGTTGCCGAGCTTGAATGAAGTCAGCACAAACATTCTGAAGGTGTTAAATAAGACTTGGGAGATTTGTTGACAGAAAAAGATCTTTGAATTCAGTTCGCAAATCAAATAAATTAGGTTGCAACGAAGTCACTGCAAGATTCCAAGGTCTGTAACCACTTTTGCAAAAACTGAGAGTGGGTAATAAAACCATTCTCTTTGGCAGTAAAAAACTTCGTAACTGACAACCCAGCAAAGCCGCCTGCTGGTTTTTAAGCTGTCACAACTTCAGCAAAATAGGGCATTTAAAAGCAAACTAGCATTTGAAGGAAAGAAAGAGATCCGAGGCTTGTGGGGGGGGTGTTGCTTTTCTCCTTCCCCTCCCTCAAGTTGAGAATTTGACTTTGAAGGAGTAAAAGCTCCTTTATTTTTGAATAATGACTTGATAAAAGCCCATTTCTGTCTAAGTTCCATCCGTTTCACCGGCAGCAGGGCTGAGCTACCCAGCATGTCAGTTGCAGAGGCTCTGTAGGCAGAACAAAATCTCCTTCCCTTCAAGATGATGCTTCTAAGCAGCTACAGAAGAGGCTGCTGGCTCCAGCGATCGGATGCTAAAGAAGAATCTGCACACTCACACATCAGGTGAAGAAAGCTAGCCAAGATCCACACTTTAGCCTCTGCAATTCCTGCTGTTGCTCTCTGGGGAATGTGAGCACTAGACAGGGCTGGTCCAAGACTTTTTGCTGGCTAAGGCACGGGACAAGAGAACAGAAAAATAGCTGTGCTACATCAGGCTAAAGTCTAATCTAGTCCAACATCCTGATCTCACAGTGGCCAACCAGATGACCATGGGAAGCCCAGAACCAGGCCATTAGAGCAACGGGTCTCCCCAGTGGTAATTCTCAGCAACTGGTGCCTCCAACAGTGGTGCTAGGACATAGCCACTGTGGCTGGTAAGCCATTGATAGTCTTGCCCGTGACTTTATCTCATCATCTTTTAAAGCCATCCAAGTTTGAGGCTATCACTACCTCTTGTAGGAGTGACAGGACATTATGGTGCTGAGTATTCAGCTAGCCCACTTGTTTGCGGATACAGAAGAACCTGAGCTTGTTTTAACATGCCATGTTTGCTTGTTTATAGGAGACATGGGTCCCTAGTGACCACACTTCTAAGGCAATGTGCAGTTCAGGTGCCAAAACCAAGAAGACCCCGCTTCCAATCCATCAAAGTCTGAAGGTGAAGGTAGCCAGAACAGGACTTCCATTGATGATCTTAACACATGAGTAGATTCATATAATAAAAGGCAATTCCCCAAAAAGCCTTGATCCCTCTTGTGAGAAGTTCTAATGCTTAATGAAGCGGGGAGCAATAAATAATTTGCATCCATCAAAAATCCATCAAAATCATACTCAGAATAAACTCTTTGAGATCAATATCCATTAATATCAAAAGGTCTGGGGTCCTTTTGGCACAGATCCCAGTATGTCCATCAGTATCTCCTATGGTGCTGGTGAAAGGTCGCACTAAATATTCCCTCAAAAACCCATGGTGTGAATTTTTACTCTTCCTGCTCAGTTCCAGTTTCCACTGGCTTAGCCATTCCTACATTGAACACACACTCTTTAATATGCCCACATTTCACTTCCAGGACTGCAAACCCTCCATTCTTAACAGAAATGAGCTGCAAAAAGCTTTCCTCTTTGTACGCAGCAGCAGCTGATATAGATATAGCTTGAATGCCCAACACCTGTATTTTGGGTTCCTGTTTCTTTCCATACTCGTTTAGATGCAGCAGCCATTTTGTGTTCTACCACAGACATCCCCTCAGCATACATTTTGTGACTGGCATGCAAGGCACTTTCTCAAAACTCCAAATGTGTCGACTTTCCCCCAAAGGGCGTAGGCCCAGGCAAAAGGTCTGCTCTGAGAATGACTTAAATTGGATTCATCCCAAGGACAACATACTCAAAATTCTCTTTGGAGGGCGTATTTAAATGGCAAAGGGATGGAGGAAAAAACCTCAACAAATTTTTTTTAGCTCAAACACATCCAATATACCTAAATCTCTAACATGCTCAAAAAGGTTTATCCTGGGGGCTATTTCAGCAGCAGTTCATCGTTGGCATTAAATCTTTCTCAAGATTAATTTCACTGTGCATTCCATTAGGATTTTGAGTGAACTATTAATCATAAGACTAAGAGACTCTTAACCAATTGATAGTTTTATGGTTATGGTTATTATTAATCATCAAGTTTTATTTTCCTTTATTCTTTATAATAAAACACCTCATTTTTCTCTACAAATGCTTCCCACCTAGTTCATCATACTTTCAGTTCAATTGCTTCCATTTTTAATGCAAAACTTACAAAGAATCTCATATGCAAACAATTAAGAACTTGTTCAATTTAAGCGCTAAAAAGCAAGGAATGTGAACAGAGGAAAGCTGATACAAACTGATTGGAAGAGGAGCTGAGAAATAAAATTGCATTCAGGATGCAGAGTCCTTCAGTGACACCAGCTCATTGTAATTAAATCTAGACTTTCCATAGAATTGGTTACTTGCCCTGAATTCCCACTGTGGAGGCAGCATCAAAGGAAAACTCCTGTCCCTTCAGGTAAGGTAGCACAATGGTTTTTGCAGGGAAATATCACTACAAGGTGAACAAATTATTTTAATTATTCTTGCTTAAGAGGCAACCACACATTCTCTGTATGTATCCTAAACCAGTAAAGGGATCCATACTCAGAACCCATGTGCACAACCCCATCTGGAACTGGGGACAATATGAACATCAGGAGATTTGCGTTCAGATCCTCTGGCCAGAGGTCCACATAAGGCATCCCAAACAGGTGATAGATATGTTCAAGCAGCACAGACCAGCCATTGGGCAAGCAGGTACAGTTGAGATCTCTGGATCAGGAAGGCGTCCTGTGGTGGTGCTTTGATTTCACGTAATTATTATTTAATTAATTAATTTATGTATACCACCCTTCATCTATAGATCTCAGGGCAGTTCGTGCATGTAGAGTGACCACAGAAGAATTGCAAGGAATTCCCTGATAGGAATGTAAGAAGGCAACGATTTCTGACCCATGCTGTGTTCAATGTAATCCATGCTATTTGCATTCCACTGCAACTAGGGCTCTGCTAAAACCTTTGTTATTTATCACGCTATCCACTCACTACAGCCCAAACTAAATCAATTAGGGTAATTAATTTCGATGCATTTCATTGGAAGGGAAACATTTTTAAGAATGCAGAAGATGACATCATTGTTTCTGTAACAGTCGCAGATTCAAAAAACGATGACAAACACCGCTCATCTTCACTTGCATGATTTCCATTCCTGAGCTCAGATGAAGGTGTGAATTGCGACAGTTTCCTCTCTCTCTCTCCTGTTTCCATTTCCAATGGAATTCTCCAACATGAGGTGCCACCATAACTGTGTACTTCTCATCCTCACCACCAACTAGTTACATCCTTCAGTAATTTCTTCTCCTGCCAAAGCGTCTTCTTTTTCTGCTGCATTCTCAGCATACTTGAGACTTTTTTGAGCATTTCAATCAGTGCTAACCTTAGCTTCGCAAGGTGGCCAAGGGTAGTGAGTATGATATTCTCTTTCCTGTAAACACTTCTCCAGCACTCGGCAGCCTCCCTTGGTGCCTTCACTTCCAGTTTGGGGGTGGGGAGCGAAAACCCCATAGGAGGAGTTGCTTCATGGTGTCTTCTTCCACTGTCCTTTAAGCAAAGCATGGGAACCTGGGAGAGCGCAGGCCGGTGATTCAGTATTTCTGCAGTAGTCTGCGAGGAATTTCCACATGGCATGTAAATACTGCCAGCCTCCATGTCACGTTTGCAGAAATCTTTGTGACGCAGAGTTATGATTAGGTTTATTGTATTTCTATTCAAGTTCTATTCGTTGTTTCCAAATTGGCACATGAATGAGCATAGGCACATTTATTGCACATCTTCATCCTCTTATGACCTCTTTTTTTTCAAACTACAGTTAATAATAATAATAATAATAACAATAACAACAACAACAACAACAACAACAACAACAACAACAACAACAGAAGCTCCAGGGGGCAACTGCTGCTGCTCCCCCAGGCTGATCCTGACGCAAAGCCTTATTTCAGTTTCTCTCTCAGGGATCAGCTCACAGCTTGGGCAGTGGTGGCAGGGGGAATGTATGGGCAGGGGGGAGAGAGGACTCCCCCTTCCAAGTATCTGCTCTACCATGTTCAAACTCTTTATTATTATTATTTCATTAGGTAACAGTTACACACTGCTTGATTTTAAGCCTTCCTCAAAGCACTGCTTTCCTGCACTGCTCCAGTGTGATGCTGGGTTGAGGGCATTGTGGGAAATTAAAAGGCTGTCTATATCCAGCTCAGAGTCTGGAGGGTTTTTGTTTTGAATAAGGAGGACACTCAGGGCAGGCATGAGCAGATGCCCTGGCAAAACACCGGGGCCTTGGAAACTGCCCAAGAATGCTGAGTGCTTGCATTGGCCAAGAGACTTGACAGGATGCCATTTATTTGTATTTATTTGACAAAGTATATGTACCGCTTGATTGTAAATGAAACCTCCTCTTTGCAGTTTAGAAAAATATATTAAAGAAACATTTAAATTGTCAATAAACAAGTCATATATATATATATATATATATATATAATTCAAATCAACAGTTAAGCTAAAAACAGACATTGCCTATAACTTACAAATCTCCTGGGCAGAACTTGTCTCATTCTAGCTATCTGTTTACCTATCTCTTTGTCATCTGTCAGGTTGTCTGTTTGAAATTTGTCTACGCCAGCCTTCATTTAAGATCTCCTGGAGAGGCAGCGAAATGAAAATTAATAAAACTAATAATCATCATAAAAGAACAAGCCAAGCGATGAAGCACTGGTTAGAAACAAGCCGTAAAACTCAGCAGAATGGCTATGACAGACCCTATAGGCTATGCACACTAGGGGGCAATAAACTGGGAACATAAAAAGCATTGAAATGGTATCCATGGATGGTGTCAGGTGACTCTTCCACACATGGAGTGAAGCAACAAAAAAGGTAATTTCCCCAGTCACCACATGCCTCCCCAAATAGCTAGGCAGTGTGCGTGTTGATTTTTAAAAATCCAATAAAATAATAAAACAACAGGTCCCCAGCACCCAGCACATTAGGCAGCAATACATGGCAAATCCAAGTGGTATGTCCTCCGTCCCACATGAAATGCACAATAAGCAATTGACTATTTGTTGTCTTTCAGTCTGCCATCAGCTTGCCTTGTCTCAGCTTGCCTGACGAAAGCCCAGGTAATAGTGGCAGCAGAATATTGAAAGTGTTAACAATAGGAGACTTAACCAGGCACCTTATTCACTATAAGTTAATGGCTTCTGCCTTTGTTGTTTAGTCGTGTCTGACTCTTCGTGACCCCATGGACCAGAGTATGCCAGGCACTCCTGTCTTTCATTGCCTCCTGCAGTTTGGTCAAACTCATGCTGGTAGTTTCGAGAACACTGTCCAACCATCTCGTCCACTGTCGTCCCCTTCTCCTTGTGCCCTCCATCTTTCCCAATATCAGGATCTTTTCCAGGGAGTCTTCTCTTCTCATTAGGTGGCCAAAGTACTGGAGTCTCAGCTTCAGGATCTGTCCTTCCAGTGAGCGGCCTCTGCCTATACCTACATAAAACAATGGACCATTATGGAGGGTGGGGATAAAACAGGCATGGGCAAACTCAGCCCTCCATATGTTTTGGGACTACAACTCCCATCATCCCTAGCTGACAGGACCGGTGGTCAGGGATGATGGGAGTTGTAGTCCCAAAACATCCGGAGGGCCGAGTTTGCCTATGCCTGGGATAAAAGATCATTTTGTTATGTTCCCTGAAAAAGTGCAGAGGACAAACAGCCGACATACATTTGGGTTGTATTTTTGTAATAAACAAAAGCCTGTAAGTTTTGGGCATGTTTGTTTTCTTGCCATTCTGCAAAACAAAAATGGCTTAATATTCTGATCAGCAGGATTCCGGCCCCCAATAGCACAAATTAGGGGTTTTTTTCCATTTTAAAAAAGGCCTTCATTGTTTCAGGTTGTTAACCACGATGTCTTAGAAAATGAAGCATGGTTACTGTCATTGGGTGGCAGCAGAGGGAGGGGGGTTACATAGAGAGGGATTGGCAGAGGGAGTCATTTTGTCCTTTATGAATTTGGCAATGAAGAATTTAAAAGATACCAGTGTGGGGTTGTTATCATGCACAAGCCTAAGCTGTCAGGCCTCATTACTTCCGAGACAAAAATTACAGAAGAATGTATTAAATGCTTCAGCAGAAACAACACAGTGCACCATCTCCCTACCGTGGTAATGGGATGACACCATCAGCTCGTTCACCGAACTGCACGGGGGTTTCCCTCCCCTTGCAAACTGCAGTAAACAAGGATTCAGGAAAAGCTAAACATTCAAATGGCACCGTTTATTGCCGAAGCCGGTGCTGTCGCTGAAAGTTTCATGTAGCCAACAGGGTATCCCCCTTTTCTTCCTGCAAAAGGAAGAGGCAAGAGGGAAAAGCTTTGAAATGTTATTTGGGGTCTATGGATGCAAGGCAGCTGCTCTTACATTTACCTTGCCTGTTGCTGAAGCATCCCCATCCTCACTAGGAGTAGGGGGGAAATGCTTATTCAGTTCACATTTAAAGGCAAGTCTAGCTCATTCACATGTTGTGAAATAACACGTGAATCGAAACACAGCCAACCCTCAAAATTCACTCTTGTCTGAATTTTGCAATGCAGTTCACCAGCCAAGTAACGGGTGCAAAAATACACATACTAGGCTCAAGTGTGCATGGAAAAAATAAAAGAAACTGAAATGGGCACGTTCACCCATCCCTAACTTCACATTCTGCCGCTTTCCACAGCTTTCCCTTCAGGACCATACATGCTCTCCTTGTTCTTTTTTGGCTCACCTGGAGATATCTGAGGAGCATAGCATGCTATCGCTTAGCAACCACAACCTAGCTAACTTTTACTCCTGGCAAAAGTGTCATTCATGGTTAGGTCAAGGTTAAACCTAAGTAAATCTAGCCAGGGGTGAACACATTGTTAATGGAGGTCACATACAGGCAGAGCATAGGGAGACCAAGATGACTTCATCAAGCTGCTCATAATTATTTGTGTGTGTGTGTTTTAGCTTAAAGAGCTTTTTTAAAAATCACACTTCCAGCAGACATTTTTGCCACACCCACATTCTTCATTTCCTCCAGCTAACATTACTTGTCAACTTCTCAACCAAACCAGTATTCTTCTGTAGCTCCTCCCAAATTCTCCCCCAAAATAGACAACCATTAGTTTTGCTGCTATTAAAAGATGACTTGCCAAAAATTCCAAATGCGGCTACTGCCTTTAAAACATTGGCAATCCATGCCCCACCCAAGGAACCAGTCCCATGACCTTAGGAAATACTCTGAAGACACACCAAGTCCTTGGAACATCTACAACACTTTTTTTTCTCAGCTTGAGAGCAGAATACGAAAAGGACCGCCTCTCTCCATTTGAACTGACCGAGACTGTGCAATCATCATCTGAGGCCCTTAGTCATACGCCTCCTCTGCAAGAGGTCCAGAGGGCGGCAACACAACAATGGGCCTTTTCTGCAGTGGCTCTCCATTTGCGGAATGCTCTCTCCAAGGAGGCGCACCTGCCGCCATCATTATATATCTTTAGGCACTAGGCAAAAGCTTTCCTCTATAACCAGGTCTTTGGCCTTTAACTATCTGTAGGGGTGGGATGTTTTGGGGTTACCCTGGGCAAGATAATGCAATGAAAGAAAGAAAAAGAAAGAAAGAAAGAAAGAAAGAAAGAAAGAAAGAAGAGTAAGAACTACAACAGATTAACAACTGATTACTGAATATGTGCCTCCAAATCTACCTTGGGCTTTGTTGTTGTTGTTTAGTTGTTTAGTCATGTCCGACTCTTCGTGACCCCATGGACCAGAGCACGCCAAGCACTCCTGTCTTCCACTGCCTCCCGCAGTTTGGTCAAACTCATGCTGGTAGTTTTGAGAACACTATCCAACCATCTCGTCCTCTGTCATCCCCTTCTCCTTGTGCCCTCCATCTTTCCCAACATCAGGGTCTTTTCCAGGGAGTCTGCTCTTCTCATGATGTGGTCAAAGTATTGGAGCCTCAGCTTCAGGATCTGTCCTTCCAGTGAGCACTCAGGGCTGATTTCCTTAAGAATGGATAGGTTTGATCTTCTTGCAGTCCATGGGACTCTCAAGAGTCTCCCTCCAGCACCATAATTCAAAAGCATCAATTCTTTGGCGATCAGTCTTCTTTATGGTCCAGCTCTCACTTCCATACATCACTACTGAAAAAACCATAGCTTTAACTATACAGACCTTTGTCGGCAAGGTGATGTCTCGCTTTTTAAGATGCTGTCTAGATTTGTCATTGCTTTTCTCCCAAGAAGCAGGCGTCTTTTAATTTTGTGACTGCTGTCACCATCTTCAGTGATCATGGAGCCCAAGAAAGTAAAATCTCTCACTGTCTCCATTTCTTCCCCTTCTATTTGCCAGGAGGTGTTTGGGCCCAGTGGCCATTATCTTAGGGGTTTTTTATGTTGATCTTCAGACCATATTTTGTGCTCTCCTCTTGCACCTAGGGCTTTACAGCCCCACAAATGAAAGAGAACTCTCCTGAGAGATTAACTTGTTCTTCTGAGGAGATTCCTCTCCCTCATGTGAGTCACAGTGATTGGAGCCAAGCAGTTGACATCCAGCAATATCTTTATTTTTCTGGTCCCTAGCTGGACCCCAGACCTCTGACAACATGACAAAATTAATTTCTGTCTCTACCCAGAGTTGTGAATGATACCCCAGGGGGATTTCTGCTAATTTGCCATTCCAGCTGTGCATTGGCATCTATTTCTTATTTTAATGCAGCACGCTTTACTTGTTATCGGTATGGCAGAAGAACGTCAAATGATAAAGAAATATATATGAGCAACTCCTGCATTTATAAAACCTCTATTTCTAACCATTGCAAAAAGCTGGGCAACACATTGTGCGCCATACCAAATGCTGGCTTTCCAGAACAGTGGCTACAGGCAACTAAAAGCAGGGTCAAGTAGTAGTTTGAGGTGAATTTAATTGCTTTCTTACTTTTTTAAAGCACCCAAAAAAGTATTGACCTTACCAAGCAAGCTGGCAGGGGAACATGTCTCTTTAAAGCTATCTGACCTTCAGAACTCCTGCTTGTAGCAACTTTCTTCAGTCTTGAGTCATATACATTTATCAATCATTGTTGGCGAAAAGAAATAAAATTTGTCACACACAAAGTAAGCGCCATGGCTGGAATTATAGCCAGAGGAGTCGTTCGTTCATTTGTCTGATGCCTCTCATTTTAGTTTCGAGAGGACTTAACCAGTGAACATTTGATCCAGGGGGTTTAGCCCTTGACCCTAATGTGTGGTGCTCACAATTTCCTGCCAGGGAAGGATTTTCTGGCTAGAGTTGAGGCCTAAGGGATTGAAATTCAGAGTTTTTGCCTCAGCCGATCCGATTATGTGGATCACGCGGAGAGTATTCATTCAGCCTCCCTTTACCCTTCTGTGAAAGGAGCAAGCTAAATTTCCCTAATAAGTGATATAGCGAAATGGCTTACACCGTAATCTACACTGAAACCCCATTTAGTTTGTGAGGCCTCACTCCACGGGTAGTTTCTGCAAATATAGTTGCCACAGGTGGGACACACTGCTTGCCACTGGTGGGGAATCTTTTTCAGTCTGAGGGCCGTATTTCCTTCTGGGCACGCTCTCAGGGGCCACATGCCAATCTTCTATTCTGTCAGGCAAAAACACTCCACTGAGATGCAAACAAGGGCTGGAGAGGGGTGTGGGCTGGGGAGAGCCCTGGGGGCCAGAAAGAGAGTCCCAGAGGGCCAAATTTGACCTTAGCCTCTTGCTCATCGAAATATATAAATTCACAAAAACAGCCTGGTGCAATGGAGAGTGAACGGATTATAAAGGATATAATGTACACACACTCTCTTAAAGGGAAATTACTAAGGCATGTGAATGTTGCATTTACAGTGGTACCTCAGGTTACATATGCTTCAGGTTACATATGCTTCAGGTTACAGACTCCACTAACCCAGAAATATTACCTTGGGTTAAGAACTTTGCTTCAGGATGAGAACAGAAATTGGGCTCCGGCGGCGCGGCAGCAGCAGCAGGAGGCCCCATTAGCTAAAGTGGTGCTTCAGGTTAAGAAGAGTTTCAGGTTAAGAACGGACCTCCGGAACGAATTAAGTACTTAACCTGAGGTACCACTGTATTAATGAAGCAGGTATAATGAGCTGCTCCTTAGGGAAGATTTGGATCAAAAGATGCTGCTACTACAAATATTGCCCCCTAGACTAGGAATAGTCAACTTGGTGCCCTCCAGATGTTGTGTGCTTCAATCCCCAAGAACATTGGCCCTGCTGGCAAAGGATGGTTTCCGTTGTCATACACAATTTTTGGAGAGCACCACATTGGCTTGTTTCCCCTGACGTAGAGCATTCGAAGGATTCTCTTACACTACCCCTATCAAGCTTGCTACTCTCAACGGCAAGATGAAATACTTCCCCAGGAGCAAATTAACTTGTGAGCAGGCTCCACAGCGAGTCATTTTAAGAATGCAAGGCCAAGCTGTTATCCCCCATTGAAGTAAATGGGAAAGCTAAAAGATTTTTTCCTTCCAGTAGCACCTTAAAGACCAACTAAGTTAGTTCTTGGTATGAGCTTTCGTGTGCATGCACACGAAAGCTCATACCAAGAACTAACTTAGTTGGTCTTTAAGGTGCTACTGGAAGTAAAAAAAAAATTTGTTTTGACTATGGCAGACCAACACGGCTACCTTTCTGTAATGGGAAAGCTGTTATAGACAGAAGCAGTTGGAAACCCCAGAGCACACGAAATAGCTTGAATGAGGCAAGCTAATAGCACTTTGAAGTATTATAGCGGTTTGCTAATAAGCATTTGCATTCAGTAAATAGAGAACCTTAATTTGATATCACTGCAGTTATGTATTCATGCAAGACTCTAGTATTATATTTTGGAGCAATTTTAAAGGAAGTACACTACCCGTGCCATGTTTTCATACGTCTCCACCCCCACCCCAAGTACACATTTGATCTGTACTTTTAGGATTTAATCTCATCACTTGGAAGCCCAAATGGAACATTAATAAAACACACCAGAATTCAATGTTGATGGCAAGTTTCACTGTTGAGAGCATTTATGGCATTTAAGATTAGGAAAGAGCAATGGGATAATCTGTGTTTGCTCTGATTTTTAAACAATTACACTCAAAAATCTGTTATGAGTCCTTTTAGCTGTTGGGCATTTAGGAGAATTGTGCCACTTTAAATCTTAGCATGAATAATGATGATAATAATTTAGAAACTGTCCACTTACTTCCATCCAGCATGATCGCTTATTGGCAGCTACTGAAAATCCAAAGGAATTGTGAGATCTCATTCCTAAATTGCAGCTGAATGCAGACACCCACTAAGTGGTGTGCATGTTGTGAGCCAACCATTTCCTACAAGGAGTGAAGAAACTTTACGGGTTTCCTGCCTCCTTGGAGCTCTGATCTCCTGCAGGAGGGCAGTGAAATTCTGCGGCCTATCATCATTACTGGTCTTGAACAGGTGTGTTTCTGTTGTGAATTTACTGTCCTTACCAGCAATACTAATTTATGACACAATGCCTTACTCCAGCACTGTTAAATTCAAGAAATTTTGCTTCAGTTTGAGCACACAGATGCTGCATATATGTTTGTACTGTTTTCAGGCAATGTGCCTCATCCACATTTCCAGGTCCAAGAGGTTTTCCTCTTGCCCTGTGCTTTCTAGGCATGGCTCTGACCAGTTTTGCCTTTGCCTCGCTGCTTTCCCCTGGGAAACCTACTCTTCAGTGCTAAATCAGAACAAAGAGCAATCCGCAGAAAACCCGATTGCCATTTGTTCTGATTCAGCATTAAAACACAAGTTTTCCCAAGAGAAAACAGTGGGGCAAAAGGATGAGCCCGTAGTTGCTACATCAAATTCTCCTGCAGGAGTCTGGGTCATAGCACAAATACAAATTAAGAGAAATACAATCCAAGACAGTTTCCCCAAAGCTGGGGCCTTGCAGGTGTTTTGGATTCCTGACAATTAGTTGTGCTGGTTGGGACTAGTCCAGAACATATTTAGGACAACTGTTTGCTTAGATTCCACCAGGATATGCGTTCGCCTTGGATCCTTCTAGAGAGTTTTGTAACTGATAAACAGTCCCTGATTTACCTCAGCTTGGAGCACCTCCAGTATTTAGCTGTAGATTCTGCCAGTTGCCATAACTGCAGGTCCCCAGGGAGGGCATTATTTTTTCGTTGCCTCTCTACTTGACTGGATATTCTCTGTCGCATTTATTGAAAATGCCTTTGTGCATAGAGTTCCTGGTGTCTTTCCCAAGAGCTTTGCTTTCTGCATAAAACATGCCATTGTCAAGCTACAGAGACCTGCACAGTTCACTGCAGCCAGCAGGGGCCATTGATTCCTGCATTTATTTCCTCTGTATGCAAAAACCTATTTCTCATGCAGCTTGTCATGGAGAGATGGCATGTGTCACAGAGACGCTGTGCTAAGACTGTGGCAATGCATAACCATTGTACAGCCTTCTAAACAGGAGCGATATATTCAAAACACTCCTCGGACAACTTGTTTGTTTTATTTGATGCATCCTTATAATTGCCGAGAGTCGGCAGTCACGGAAACAACGCATCAGAGGATACAAAATTGCTCTTCTATCAAAGTAAAGATAAAAATGAAACTGATAAAACCCACACAGTGGAAATGATAAATTCTCTTTTTTCACTTTGACACAGAAGTCGTTTTAACATACTTCCCTACCCTCAACCCACCCCGCTAGTTTACTGGCATTTATGAGAGGAGATGGAAAACAACTGAGAGAAACGAATCATTAATATGGTGGCACGTCCAGATTAGACTACTGTGATGTGTTCTGTATGGGGCTGCCCTTGAAAGCTGCATAGAAACATCAACTAATGCAAAATGCAATAGCTAGAATGCTGTTAGGAGCCTGCCTTATCTGCACTGATTTCACTGGCATCCAGTTTGTTTCTGGACCCAGCTGAAAGGGCTATTTTTGATACTTGAAGCCCTAAATAAGACCACACCCACACCTTACGTTTAAAGTACTATTATACCACTTTAAACAGATTTGCCTTCCCCCAAAGTTTTATGGGAACTGTGGCTTGTAAAGCGTGCTGAGAACTGTTAGGAAACCCCTAGTCCCCTCACAGAAACTCTCAGTGGGACTGTTGAACCACTCTGGGAACTATAGCTGTGTAAGCCCCTAACAACTCTCAGCTTAACAAACTACAGTTCCCAGAATTCTTTGGGGGAAGTTATGACTGCCTCACTAATTCTAGAGTCTTCCCTTCAGGTACACACATCTGTTCATCTGTCCCAATGCATTCTACTGCCGCCCTTAGGTTATTGGTTCCATTGATGAACTGCACTTGCTGTCAAGTAGTACGTGATATTTCCTTTCTTAAACAAAGGAAATAATTCATTTCAAAATCCTTGAAAAGAAATAAACATAGAGGATGTTAAAAAAAAAACCAACAACACTAGTGTGGCTTAGAGAATATATGTGTTCTTTGATGGAGAGCTATCACAATATTTGTGATAATTACATTATTATTATTATTATTATTATTATTATTATTATTATTATTATTATTAGCTTGCTTGTGTTCAACAGCATTAGGTGAAGCAGGCCTCAGTCCTGTGAGAGGGTTGCATTTCCAGCTTTTCTATTCTGTGTGACAGTTACAATTTCCCTCTGTTGGCCTCCCCTGTAACCCTGACAAGTAAGAAGACCTCTTTCTCCTTGACGCTTCAAAGCATTCAGTGGTAATGTAAAGATCAAGAGCAACTTTGACAAAGGGAGTATAACATATTTTAAAGCCAAACGGTTCCTCTAAGAAATATTAGCGGCAGGTGACTTCAGTAGGTGCCGCAATTCTCAGTTCTCTTCTCAAAGAACTTAGGAAGGCAGGAAGGTGGTTTATACTAAGACAGACCACCAGTCCAAGTAGCTCAGAATTGCCCCAGGGGAAACCAATGTGGTGCCCTCCAGACATATTTGAACTACAGCTTCCATCAACCCCTGCCAGCACAGACAATGTTCAGGGATCATGGGAGTTGTAGTCCAGCAGTATCTAGAGGGGACCATGCTGAGTACCCATGTTGGCTTGCAAATCTCCAGGGTTTCAGTCTTTCAGAGACTAACCTTGTGATGCTGGAGATTGTTCATAGTAGATTGTTCTACTATGGAGCTATGGGCTTTAACGCAGAAAAAATCTCAGTTGTATAGCACTTTGAATGTGCAAAGACTTAGGGACTTCCGGGTTAGCGCCATCGTCTAATGGAGGATTCCCTCCGAGCTCCGGAGGGAATCGGCTTAGTAGGGGTCGGGTCCTGCCGCAGCGGCGGCGCGGGGACCCTCAGAAACCACAGGCGTTGAAGCCTGTGGACCTGGTGACTCGGCGGGCACCATTTGCGCCCCCCCGACCCGCGAAGGAGCCTTTTTAAAGGCTCCGGAACGGGGGACGGAGAGCGGTGCGGTGCTGAGAGTCAACTGCTTCCCCTGCTGAGTGAAGCCGCATGCCATGGACGGAGAGCGCTGACTTCTTTCTCTGAACATTTGGACTAAAAGTAACAACCCGTGAGTAATACGGAAATTGGACTTAAAAAGGGGAAATTTTTCTTGGGAATTAGGCACGACCGGGTAAGGCGCAAAGAGGAAGTCCGCCTACCCGCCTTGTAAACATCTTAAAGCAAGGATTTGATAACTAAGGTTGAGAGAACACCTTTCTCTTTTTGTGGATAAAAGCAATTAACTCCACATTTTGGCAATATAAGTGACTGTGCTGGAGGATAAGAGTTAATATTGAGAGCGGAATTGTCACCCCTCCCCCAGGACCCGGGAGCGGTCGGTGAGAGAGCCTGCTGAAGAGATATAGAAGACTTTGACAGCTGTCAAACTAGCTTTCAAAGTTGGGGAAAAAGGAGAACTTTGTTTCTGTTGTCTTTGCTGGTTATATTTGTTACAATTTGGTAATAAGTTGTTAAAAATAAAGAAGAAAAGGCTAATTTGACTTTTGGGTTGGAACTGGAAGATACTAAGAAACCAGAACCCCTCTAGAGGGGGTTCAGGGACATTACAAGAATGGCTGTAAGTGGAAAAATACTGGCTGAACTGGAGAGGACTTTTTTTCTCTTGGGAAAGTTACAAGAACAAAGTGATGTTTTGGCTACAAATGTTATAACATTGAATGAAACAGTAGATAAAACTACTGAGCCTGGAAGGGACTTGACTCAAGTCTTTGCAGCTGAACAAAAAGTTTTTGCAGCTGAACTAAAAATCTCTGCAGCTGAACAAGAAAAGAAATCTGAGAAATTTGAGAATGTGAGGAAAGAGATATATGATGATTTGAAGGAAAAGGAAGGAGGAGCTATAATGTCACAGATGATTAAGGAGAGCCAGAGGCCTGTTAAGATGGACACAAAGGAAAATAAGAACAGGATGATGAAAATTTGGTTTGATTTGAAGAATGGAGAATGGAGAGATCTCCTCATGTGGAGATCTGAAGACCTATGGATTACAAACTTGGTTAAAGTGGAAACTGGAGCCTTTGGGACATTTGGACTAAAGAGAAGCAAGAAACAAGATTTCGGCTCCACTTTTAAATATGGAGGTCTGGCTGGAAGAAATATGGACCTTTTTGGGACAGAGCTTCTTCGAGATTTGGTGTTCAATATAAAGGACTATCAAAAAAACCGGCAGAGAGGAATTGAGAGAGAATTAAGAGCCTCAGACGTGAGGTCACCAGGCTGACAGCAGATAGACTGATGGACATTTGTTGGGGTTCGAAACCGGGAAAGGGGGGGTAGGGCTTTGGGAATCCAAAGGGTGTACAATTATATTTTGTTTCTTTTTATTCTGTTTTGCTACTAATATAAAAATGGGGAATTCGTGGAAGGGAATTGGGGCCGACCTTAGAAAAAGATTTTTAAGAATAAGTACTGATGTATAAAGACTGAGGTTTATAAGTTAAAATTGGTTAACTAAAATGAATTAAATATAATAAGGTAAAATTTGGGGACAAGAACTTGCTGAGCTAAAAATTGGAACTGGAATACAAGAAGGGGAGGTGTGGGGAAGTCAGGGAAATATGGTATTGAAAGTAAGGAATATAAATTTTATGTGTTTTTAATTGTTGTTGTTTTTTTGTTTTTTTGTTTTTTGTTTTTTCTCTATTTTTTGAAAACTTCAATAAATATCTATTAAAAAAAAGAATGTGCAAAGACTTCCTTCAGTCAGGTGGGTATATAGAGTACCATTTTTCTTTGCTTTTCGCTCTGGTCATGGCATGTTATAATCAGAATGGGCAGTCCTTTTCACTGGGTTGAGAAATATTCCTTACCTTGGGGAGCTGTTGGTGGTCAACAGCTGTAGAGCTTAATCGTAGCCTGGATTCCCTAGTGATCAACTCTGCATCAATACTAAGCTCTCAAATGCAAGACCCACACATCCTACATGCACTTGGGCCATCTGATCTACATCTGCTGAGACGGTGGGCACTGCTCTTGAGCATAGACAGGGTGCCCTTCCTCTGCCTGCTCCAGGACTGTGTCACATGTGATGTGTTAAGCCAAACACAGTTCCAGTAATGTAGGATGGATCAGCAGAGCCAGAAAAACACTGTAGCTTTCGCCGCCATTCTGGGATAGCTCAGTTGGTAGAGCATGAGACTTTCAATCTCAGGGTTGTGGGTTCCCGCCCCATGCTGGGCAAAATATTCCTGCATTGACTAGATGATCCTTGTGGTCCCTTCTAACTCAGCAATTCTATGATTTTAGGGTGGGATGAAAACATTGCATGAAAAGAGCTGTACACCAAGCCTTTCAGATCCCAGCTATTGAGCAGTAGCCAGGGACTGGGAAATCAGGGAAACAAGGGTGCAATGGAGCTAAGATGGCAATGGTGATACCACATTTCATGGAGAATAAGAATATCAATAGCTATTAGCCATGATGGATATGCTCCACCTCCAAGGTTGGAGGCAGTAATGCTTCTGAATACCAGTAGTTTGAAAGCACAGAATGGGAGATTGCTCATGTGCTCAAGTTCTATGTGAAAAACAGAAAGCGAACCATTTGTTTTCTCATGGCAACCAGCACAGAAAACGAACTTATTCTAAATCCAATCTGCCACAAGAATTGGAAGGTTTAATTTAAAAGCTCCAGTGTTATGATACCAAAATGAAATCCTATAAAAATTAAAATCATTCTGTCAATGAATTCCCCTTTGTGGTCTGGCTGGCAAGTTTCTAATATAACAGAGAGTAGAATATTTACTTGAAAGGATCTATGATGTGCTTTCTATAACAAAACCTACCATATACTAAGAAAACAAAGGGAATCGGTTTCATTTTCTTTCGTTGCAACTTCCACAGTCAAAAGAAAAGATTAATTATAACCAACCTTTAAGATGCATATGTCCAATTTCAACAGAATACTTTCACTCTGCATGTTTGCATGTGACTGACATATCAGTACCCAAAGAGTAACCTGACAAAGGAAATCTTGATTCCATTTTCTATATATCCCATAAATTTATTTTCTGCCATCTGATAAACTAGCCAAAGAGCTGGACCATACAATGATATTCAGAAATACTGTGAAGAAGAAGAAGAAGAAGAAGAAGAAGAAGAAGAAGAAGAAGAAGAAGAAGAAGAAGGGGGGAGGAGGAGGAGGAAGAGTTTGGATTTTCTATCCCGCTTTATCACTACCCGAAGGAGTCTCAAAGCGGCTAACATTCTTCTTTCCCTTCCTCCCCCACAACAAACACTCTGTGAGGTGAGTGAGGCTGAGAGACTTCAAAGAAGTGTGACTGGCCCAAGGTCACCCAGCAGCTGCATGTGGAGGAGCGGAGACGCGAACCCGGTTCCCCAGATTACGAGTCTACCGCTCTTAACCACTACACCACACTGGCACTACACCACACTGGTTCCATAATGTTGTTGGACACCAACTCCCATCAGTCCCAGCCAGCATGGCCAAAGGTTCAGGGATGATGGGAGTTGTAGTCCAGCAACATCCAGATATAAATATAGGTGAACTGGAAGTGGTGCAGTATGGTGGTGATTGGTCATGTGGGACGTTCCTGCCTCCCTGCTGATGGGGAAAGGAGAGAATCTGTTAGGGAAGGGTGACTGGGCAGTGGGCACAGCAGCTACATACTCAAGAATCAAGACAATACTTAACTTTATCACAGTGAGGGAGTGATGATACAGGAGCCCTCAGGAGTACCAGCAGGAACCTTCTTTCCAGGTTAAACAACCCAGTGATGAAGCAGAAAAATTAAAGTAAACCTGGAACCAAAGGAAGCAAGAGGGAGGGAACAGAAGGAAGACCAGGCAGGTGAATGGTGTGCAGAACTTAGTCCCCTCAAGGATCAACAGAGTCACCATTCTCCTACAATAGAGGGCTCTGAAGGTACTCTTAGGTTTGGGACCAATGTGGAGAGAGGTCTTTATAACCAACTTAACTGACAAGCACATAAATGGAAAGGCAGGTGTGTTGGTCCACAAGAGAGAGAAAACTCCAAAATCCACAGGTGTGCCTTTGCCTTTTTAAGGTCAACCAAAATGTCACAAAACAATAAGCAAGCTTTTGAACTCCCCAGAGCGCTTCATTAGGCAAGATGGCACACAAAGCAGGGTTTGGTATAGAGGCATGAGAGCGAGCAGAAACAAAGAAAGTACAAAGATGAGGCTGGATGTTGAACGCATGGGGTCTGCATTTACAACTCTGTTCCCAGATGTAGACTGCAGACTGAATTAGGTGCTGTAGGTATTAGGATTCTGGAGGAAGGAGGGAATGACTAATCCCCATTTTTGAAAACATAAAGCTATTTTTCAATGATATGTTTCATTTGACCCTACATATGTTCAGGACCTACTTTGAGTCCAAACACACATTTGGAGACCCATTTCTTTTTATATAAAAAAATCACAGTATATTTATATTTATATGGTGGTAGCAATCCACCGTAGGTCAGCCTGCAACCCAGAAATGGGGCTCTGTCCAGCAGCTGAAGACCAAAGTGTACTCACAGACAACCCTGTGCTAGAAGAGAAGACATTAGATTCTGGTTAATGAGAATGAACTGGTTAATTTCCACGATTAAAAAAACTTAATAGCATTGTAAGACTGGGAATTGGTCAGTGTTAATGCTTAAAGGGCTGCTTAACAGTTCCTCAAACCTGGTCTGGTGAGGCACATCCTTTTGTGAGGTAAATTGCAGGCGACATGTTGCCACGGGAACCAAACTCTTTAACAATTGCTACTTGATACAGAAACATTTGGGGAACGTTGTGCATAGGAAAAAGTGATCAGAGACTGCAGTTAAGAGACTGAGACCCTTCCAGCTAAATAAAGCAAGCCAGATCTATGTTTGTGAGGAGAGACTGAAGTTTGAGCTAGAGATAACGAAAGGCATCGGGTACCAAGTTTTAGACTAGCAGTGTTTGGTGGGGGTAGGGTGCCATCTACAGGGACGTGGGTGGCACTGTGGTCTAAACCACTGAACCTCTTGGGCTTGCTGATCAAAAGGTTGGCGGTTCAAATCCCCGTGATGGGGTGAGCTCCCATTGGTTGGTCCCAGCTCCTGCCAACCTAGCTGTTTGAAAGCACGGCAAAAAGTGCAAGTAGATAAATAGGTACCACTCCGGAGGGAAGGCAAATGGTGTTTCTGTGCACTGCTCTGGTTTCGGTGTTTCGCTGTGCCAGAAGCGACTTAGTCATGCTTGGCCACATGATCCAGAAAAGATCTGAGGACAAACGCTGGCTCCCTCGGCCTGTAAAGTGAGATGAGCGCCGCAACCCCAGAGTCGCCTGCGACTGGACTTAACTGTCAGGGGTCCTTTACCTTTACCTTTTAGAGTGCCAGCTATTTCCCTGGATACCTGCTGTGGTGGAAGCCATGAACTTTGGCTATCTGTTGCATTGCTTCCACCTGTTGCCAACCTGTATATTTGTAAATGTACACAAATACAATGGTACCTCAGGTTACAGACGCTTCAAGTTACAGACTCCGCTAACCCAGAAATAATACCACGGGTTAAGAACTTTGCTTCAGGATGAGAACAGAAATCATGTCCCGGCGGCACGGCAGCAGCAGGAGGCCCCATTAGCTAAAGTGGTGCTTCAGGTTAAGAACAGTTTCAGGTTAAGAACGGACCTCCAGAACGAATTAAGTTGTTAACCCTAGGTACCAGTGTATGGTAAAATACCAATAAGTCTCCAGTGACCTCCTTCTGAAGAATGCCAAAGTTGGGTGAGTTGGCCCTGGAACTCCATGAGGCTCAGAGATTTGGGGTGAGCCTAAGAACGTTTTTAGCTCTGGGCAACAGAAAACAGTGGTGCTGTTGATTGATGTCATTTTATAAGATTTGCTTGTTGAGCAATCAAAGACCAATTGCTTTTTAGCAAGCCAGGGGATGTGATGTATTCCCCTCCCCTTTGTAGGGTAGCAGCCGTCATTTATCAACATACAAAAGAGCAGCTTATTGTGCAAGGGAGTTGGGGGGGGGGGAATCTTCCATACCAAACTCTGTCAGACTGTCACTGATTTGTTTCTGTCCCATGAACACATCAAGGATGAATTCTTTTTAAATTAAAAAAAAATGCAAGAAAGGAAGGGAAAATTTTAAACAGAAAGGAAGTGGTGTTGACCTAGAATTTTCAATAGGCTATTGTCAAGTGAAAACACCACCAGCAAAATGTACCATTCTACTTCTTGTAGCAGCATTATAGATGTGGACTATTTCTTCCCTTTTATGGCTGCTTTACTCATGCGGCTAAATGACAGATTTGGCGCACAGAGTAGAATTGCCTCCAGTTTTATTGCTTTGATGTGTATGTATTTCAGCAAACGCTACTAGAATGACCTTGCAAAAACAGCCAGTGACAACTAGCCTGTTTACCTGATAATAAAACTCAGGGACTCTACTGAAAATCAGTGGAGACTGCCCACCCAAAACCTGCCCCCCTCCCCCACAAACTAACCAGTGGTGTGCTAACCAGTGCTTTTTTCTGGGGCGACCCCTCAACATTTTGTGAATCCAATGGGAGAAGAAACTAAAAAAATAAATAAATAAAATTAGTTTCTTCTCTAGCACAGTGAATCATCAGTTCCATTGAATAGCACAGTGAATTATCAATTTCATTGCTACCCCCCAATGGCAGCCTGTTGTCCATTTACAGTGGACGCTCGGATTGCGAACGTGATCTGTGCTGGAGGCACATTCGCAACCCGTCTGCACATGCGCGGGTTGCAATTCGGCGCTTCTGCGCATGCGCAAAGCACAATTTACCACTTCTGCCCATGCGCAACCAGCGCAACCCGGAAGTAACCCATTCCGGTACTTCTGGGTTTTGGCACATCCGTAACCCAAAAAAACACAACCTGAAGCGTCTGTAACCCAAGGTATGACTGTACTGTATTTATTTTTCCCAATTTGAACTATAAAATGGTGATTTTCTTGAGTCAGAATGAGAGTACCCCTAAACATTTTTTTAGAAAGAAAAAAAAAGCACTGGTGCTAACAGGAGTCTGAGAGCTACTCTCAACAGAGAAGACTGAGTGGCAAACCCAGACTTGCATCTGCAGAATGTGTGAGATAGTTCACTGTACTATTCATTGCACCATCCTCACAATAATAATTTGTTAATTATACCCCACCCATCTGGCTGATTTGCCCCAGCCACTCTGGGAGGCACGAGGAGCAGGATTATACTCTTTCAGAACCATGCACATCTTTCTAGATATTTTGCTTTCTGTTCACCAGAGGAAAGCCGCAGGAGCCAACATATGCAGTTTGGCACTATTCACTGGGCAGTTTATCAGAGAATCTAGTCCCCGTATTTATCATCACCATGCTCTGCAGCAGAACCAGCTGTCCCGAAAGGGTGAGTCACGCACGAGTTAAGAGGTGGTTTTCCATCGGCATGCCGACAAGGAACAGGAGCCACCAGATTCCTCACAGCAGTGAATCGCAAGGCAAGGATGCCATCTGCAGGCAACACGTCCCAAGTCTAGCAATGGCATGTCTGGAAGGCAGAGCAAACAGAGCACTGGGGCGACATGTGACGGTGTGTTACAGATGCTTGTGGAGAGTTTATTAAAAATAAACAAATACAAAAGGTGGGGGGGGACTCAGAATGACTTGCAAGAAGAATCAAAGACTAGAGCCCCTAATATACTAGAACTTTGGAAGGAGCAACCGAGAGTGGATTGTTGTAATTATGGCGCTGTGTTCTGCATGTATCTTTTATGAGGGAACTTGTGTGTGTGCTTGCGTGCAGACTTCAGAGGCTAGCAATGCATTCCATTTCCTCTGCCGCTTGATTTAACGGCATGCAATGCCCAATGGCATTTATTAAAACCAGAAAAGCGGGGAAGCTATTAGGAGTAACCCCCAGCTGGAATGTATATTCAGCCTTGCCCGCAACGGGGCTGCGTTCTACATATCAGGCATAAATGAGAAACATCGTTCGTATGGATTTTGCATACCGGCAATACAGATACCGCACAATTTCAGAGTGCAGGCGTACAAAGCAAAGGTGAGAAAGAGATCGATTTGCTCTGTCTCGTCTTAGAAACAACCCACAGGACTTCTGTGGTCAAGCCGTCTTTGGCACGAATTAAAAAGTATCAAGTCTTCTCGGATAGCTGAGTTGATTAGCGTGTTGTGCTTACAATGCCAAGGTTGCAGGTTCGACTCCCGTATGGGACAACTGCATTGCAGGGAGTTGGACTAGATCAGTGGTTTGGGGGGGGGGTCATGCCCCACCTTGAGAGCCAGCGTGGTGAGAGCCAGTGGTTAAGAGCTGTGGACTCGTAATCTGGGGAACCGGGTTCACGTCTCCGCTCCTCCACATGCAGCTGCTCGGTGACCTTGGGCTAGTCACACTTCTCTGAAGTCTCTCAGCCCCACTCACCTCACAGAGTGTTTGTTGTGGGGGAGGAAGGGAAAGGAGATTGTGAGCCACTTTGAGACTCCTTAGGGTAGTGATAAAGCGGGATATCAAATCCAAACTCTTCTTCCAAACTCTAGGCACCTCTAAAATCCTGATGCACCCTCCTGTGACATATAATTCTTACTATTCTTATTATTCAAAAAGTGAATGATTCACATGGAGGAAGCCTAAAAGGCCATTCACTGTTAATAACTCATTCTCAAATTTCCCCCTTAAAAATCAAAATGCCTCCCAGTGGGGCGTGTGCCCCATATTAGGAACCATGGGACGAGGTGATCGTCAGGGTCCCTTCCAACTCTATGATTTTATGAGATATCCTGTTCTATGAGGGGTGGAGGGCAACTGCTCAGGAGTTTTCAAAGAACTTAAAATGCAGTTTTCCAGCCAAATAATGTGTAGAAAACTGCACACACTGGGGTAAAGTCAGTGCTATTAATCTAGAAAAGAGGTGCCAGAACTCACCATGAACACCTCCCTTGTTCTCTTATAATGGCAATGGCGCCCACCTGAGAGGTGCCGGAACTGAGTTTTGGCTGGGGGTGGGAGTGAGCCCTATAAAATGTTTAACCTACAAAATGCATTATATTAGGGAAAAATTGTTTGCAAAAAGTATATACTATATAAAACTGGGTACAAAAATGTGTAAATTAAGAGAAATCTGCACTAATATGCTGGTGTGTGTGCAGAGGGAGGAATATTCATTCCATTTCAGAGTTCTTATGAGCAATGGAATGGATGGCTGGAACATTTTTTTTAAAATGGTAGCATTTTTATTATGTGGGTGTAGCTCTTTACAAAGAAAGCTTTGGGAAACAGTTACATCCCCTCTCTTATCTGAAGACATTTACCACAAATTAAACTCCTTGTACCACATGGTACCATTTTGACCTCCAATTTATCCCTACAGCCTTTTTCGCCTGGTGGTTGTAACAAGCCAAGTTGCTATTTCATTATCTGTTAATTTATCCCCACCAGAATGATTAAAGCAAACTTGCTGCTTCACCTTCATCTGTTTCCTCATTTTATTATTTGGATTGTGGGGTTCCATTTCTTTGGTTTTTCTGTGGTGTGGGGAAAAAATCAAATTCCTTCAATTGTTCATTGTTTAATTGCTGCGAATAACTTTTGTGTGTGTCTGTGACTGTTCAATTAGCAAACAGAACAGAGTGGCACAGTGGCATCACTGGAATATAAAACTCAGGAGTCCTTAAGGACTTTGTTCTGGCTTACAATATTGATGGGTGGTTTTGTCGGCTGGGCATGTTTGCTATAATTTTATGTTTCTTTTGAGTTTTCTTCTGCTGAAACTTGCTACATCTATGAAGAGGAGGGTTTGGGGGGGCTGCACCACTGATTACTTCGATTCTAATATTGAAGCCCAAAATGCACACATTGGGGAGGTTATTTTGCCCAATTTTCTCCAGAGGAGGACTGAAGTTCTCCAAGTTCAGGAGGAGGGTTAAAAAGAACCATTCAAAAAATATACTTTTCCGAGAAATTTCAGCTCAGACCTACCTCGTCGTTGCTGTTTTTCTGTGTCTTTGCTGATTTTTCTTGTGGTTTATTGGCATACTTTGACTGAGCCTGCTTAAGAACGAAGATAGCCCTATAATGTTAAGGGGAGTTACAGTCTTTTCAGAGGGTGCTGTGGGTTAAACCACAGAGCCTAGGGCTTGCCGATCTGCAGGTCGGCGGTTCAAATCCCCGTGACAGGGTGAGCTCCCATTGCTTGGTCTCTGCTCCTGCCAACCTAGCAGTTCGAAAACACGTCAAAGTGCAAGTACCGCTCCGGCGGGAAGGTAAATGGTGTTTCCGTGTGCTGCTCTGGTTTGCCAGAAGCGGCTTAGTCATGCTGGCCACATGACCCAGAAGCTGTACACTGGCTCCTTTGGCCAATAAAGCGAGATGAGCACCGCAACCCCAGAGCCGGCCACAACTGGACCTAATGGTCAGGGGTCCCTTTGCCTTTACCTTTACAGTCTTTTCATGTGGGAGCCGTGGTTCATCTCCTGAACAACACTTATCCAGGGAGATTGGAGGTGGTCTCCTTCACAGCAACAGAGGGATACTCTCCAAACACAGCCAACAATCTGATGAGTGCCACAACTGTGAAAGTAAATGGATTAAAATTTGATGGAGGAAGATGATGGTGGGGAATGCATTGTCAGGGCGACAGGCTGACACACACATCTTCCTCTGGTTTGAAAATGAGAGTGTCATGTGATCTGAGGGCAGGAGCAGTGGTTGGGTGGGGGGAAAACAGCCAAAGCTCAGGGGAAGGTCCCATAGCTCAGTGATTGAGCATCTGCTCTACATACAGAAAATCCTAGGCTAAATCCATGTTTAGCCTGGAGAAGAGGAGGTTAAGGGGTGATATGATAGCCATGTTCAAATATATAAAAGGATGTCACATAGAGGAGGGAGAAAGGTTGTTTTCTGCTGCTCCAGAGAAGCGGACACGGAGCAATGGATCCAAACTACAAGAAAGAAGATTCCACCTAAACATTAGGAAGAACTTCCTGACAGTAAGAGCTGTTCGACAGTGGAATTTGCTGCCAAGGAGTGTGGTGGAGTCTCCTTCTTTGGAGGTCTTTAAGCAGAGGCTTGACAACCATATGTCAGGAGTGCTCTGAGGTGTTTCCTGCTTGGCAGGGGGTTGGACTCGATGGCCCTTGTGGTCTCTTCCAACTCTATGATTCTATGATTCTAGGTTCAATCCCCAGGTAAGCCGCTTTCAGACAGTGTAGACAATACTGAGCTTGATGGACCAATGCTTTTGACAGGACATAAAGTCCATTCTTATGTCCCTATGTATATCCATCTGCCTTTTGCTACCTCACAGACCTAACTCATAGAATCACAGAATTGTAGAGTTGGAAGGAAGGGACCAGTGGGGTCATCCTAGTCCAACCCCCTGGAATGCAGGAATCTTTTGCCCGACATGGATCTTGAACCAACCATCCTGAGATTAAGAGTCTTAGGCTCGAATGACTGAAGTACTCAAGAGGAATTGAACAGTTGTTGGGCCTCGAACCCGGTGAGCTTCTCAGAGCATTGCTATGAAGGATTGGAAGCACCGAAGTTCAACGCCCAGGGAACACAGCAAGAAAAGTTTTATGTTGCTTTTAATGAGATGAGACATTTGTTTGTGGTTTTAGTACCTGCTGTCAGTTGTGGAATGGGTTTTTTTAGTTGGCACATGAAGAAAGATAATAAACCTCACAGATCCTCATTAACCCTTCCTTTTGGAATTGGGCATAAAACTGCATACTTGGGACTTTGAAAGGGGTTTGCTTCTTATACACAGGCACCCTGATCTAGCAAGGGAGAGAGATACAGATATATGAATGCAGTCGCTTTTGCATGCCCCACTAAAGTGGATACCAATTAGGATGCTCATTCCCATCCATGCCTAACCCTTACTGAACTGTCTGAGTGGCACGAAGGAAGATGTGCATCTGTCAGGAGTGAGCCAGCAGTAAACCACACCAAGCACGTTTGAGTTAACTCTTCACTAGCAAAAAAAAAAGGATCTGAACAGGAGTGCCAGGCCTAATGAGCAGAGCAACTCATTTCCAGCAGGTCTTGCCGCCGTGAAGCAGTTTCTGAGACTGAAGGTCCCCACCTCCCCACAGATGCCTAAGTCCCCTCCTCTTCAAGGGTTTTCCCCCAAGCAATCAGAGACTGCGCCTGCTTCTTCTCTGCCCTCTTCATGCCTCTCCTGGTCCTGTGAGACTGAGGAGGAGGGAGCTTACCTGGGAGATACCTGTCCTCTTCACTAGTTGGACTAATCTCTGCTTCTTGGCCATGTTTAAGGGTGTGCACTCAATATAGGGAAGGCTGAACAA
The DNA here is from genome assembly GCF_027172205.1 of Podarcis raffonei. Classification (NCBI taxonomy): domain Eukaryota; kingdom Metazoa; phylum Chordata; class Lepidosauria; order Squamata; family Lacertidae; genus Podarcis; species Podarcis raffonei. The sequence continues at coordinate 82,994,677 of NC_070606.1, read as the reverse complement.
TTGCAAACAGGAACTGAGCAGGAAGAGCAAATAGTCTCTCGTTCACTGTGGATTTTTGAGGGCATATATTTACTGAACATCACCTTGCCAACAAAGGCCCTTATAGTTAAAGCTATGGTAGTGGTGTATGGAAGTGAGAGCTGGACCATAAAGAAGGCTGATCACCAAAGAATTGATGCATTTGAATTATGGTGCTGGAGGAGACTCTTGAGAGTCCCATGGACTGCAAGAAGATCAAACCTATCTATTCTGAAGGAAATCAGCCCTGAGTGCTCACTGGAAGGACAGATCCTGAAGCTGAGGCTCCAATACTTTGGCCACCTCATGAGAAGAGAAGACTCCCTGGAAAAGACCTTGATGTGGGGAAATATGGAGGGCACAAGGAGAAGGGGATGACAGAGGATGAGATGGTTGGACAGTGTTCTCGAAGCTACCAGCATGAGTTTGACCAAACTGTGGGAGGCAGTGGAAGACACTGCCTGGCGTGCTCTGGTCTATGGGGTCACGAAGAGTCTGACACGACTAAACGACTAAACTACAACAACAACATTTACTGAAACCTTCTGTGGACACCATAGGAGGTACAGACAGGCACCTGGGTAACCGCTGAGCTAAGGCATCATACGACTCAATAGAAGAGTTTGCTGGAAAAAATAAACACACCCCATTCCAAAAAGTGATGTAGCTGTAGAGAAACAGCAAATCCCCTAATTAATATGGAGCTCCAAACACTTAAAAAGCTGTATTATCGTATGAGCTTTTAATGACATCATCCTGACATGAAAATTAATATAACATGAAGTATCATCTCAGGATAATGTTCCCACTGAAAAAGCAGCCTGTAAAACGAGACACAGAGATGGCTCTTGAACCAAGCTTGGCCTGCATCTCAAGTAGATATTTCCTTTCACTTAACTTTGGGAAGGTAGCCTAGAACCAATGACAGATGGGCATCCGAAGTGCTGGGCTTGGCCTGAGTGGATAGTGAAAGACACAGAAACCTTCTGCTGTCCAAAGGAGGAAAGAGATTTAAACACCTGTTTCAAATTACCCAGATATTATAAACATTTGTGGTAATTGCAAAGCCCTACAGTTTGAGAAAGGGAAAGCTGCAGCTGCCAGCTCAGGGAAATTGGATAGGCAGGAGAGAGAACGCTATTCTTTGCCACTGCAAACCACTGATAAGAAGACCAAAGAGTTCGAAGTTAATGCCCCCACCCCAGACTGTGTGTTTTTTTAGCAGGTATATTCTGCAACATGTCACTGATGCAATAATAATATATTTGTGTTTTTAATTTATATTGGACCATCCACACTCTATTAATTGTTCTGCAACGCTTCCCTAATAGCACCAAATTACTGCCATCTAGCGAGGCACTCTTGAACTACAGTGCAACAAAAATGGAGCCAATAACCCCACTTCCAAGAATATTTCAAATATTATATTTGCCATATTTCAAAAGGTGAATATCCAGACACAAACGTTGTTGGCAGAGTTGTTCAGTTTTTTGCCATACTTTCAGATTTTCCCAGACATTCCAGCCCATTTCCTCCTGGACACTTCTTCTGACTGCCACATTCTGGCTATGCCCGGAAAATTCCAGACATATGACAACCCTAGCTAAAAGTTACAGGAGTTCAGCAGGAAATTATGGGAAATGCACTGGCTGGAAGAAAGCTGTATGTCTGCCCCAAAACCTTTGCGGGGGGGGGGGACAATATGAAAAGCAGAATCACATATTATCCAACCGTCCCAGTAATATCATGAGCGCAATTCATCATGAATGCAAAATAAAAAGGTCTAAAGTAAAGGAAACACCTTGTGTGATGAAGTATGGTAAGTGCATAAATCAGAGCTGCACATTTCTTAAACAGTCACAGTACTTTCGTATCAGAGGGTGTTGTTTACCTGTTCAGTTGCTTGACCTAGGAAAGTGAGAAAGTGGAGCTATTTAAGCATTGTGAGCAAGAGTAACATAAGATGCATTTGGCAGACAGCTTTTGGCTTCCATTTATCACAAAAAAAATGATCAGTGACCAGGCCTCCCATGCCCAATGGAACCAGCCACACATCATGTACACAGGTGTGCACTATTGACATCAGTCTGAAGGCGGAAGCCATGTTCACAGCTGGTGCTCCAGATCATCAAGGCATTAAGCATGCAGAAGACTTGGACTCCACCTCCCATTGGATGACAATGTAACAGATATTTCAGGAAAGTTTACTAGTGAGACTTAAGGATCATAGTATCCACCTGTTGCTTGTACCTCCCACCTGTACCCTTTAAACACAATGTACAGCTGCATATTCCTGGACTAGATGATTCTCAGGGTCCCTTCTGCTTCGATGATTCTATAGTTCTATCTCTGTTTGAGTCACATAGAACTGAAGGGCACTCATTCAGTTTAGTAGAAAGGGGTAGGTGCAAACCCTGATCCAAGCCACTGAAATGACAATTCCCAGAGTGGTTTAACAATAAACCCTCTTCCCATTGACCTCTGGGAACTGATGAGGGGACTAGAGGTCTCCTAACAATTCTCAGCACCCATGACAAACTACACTTCCCAGGATTCACTGTGGGAAGCTGTGACTGTTTAAAGAGGTATGATGATGCTTTCGGTGCCGATGAGGCCATCAGCGCTCTCGCCCAACTCCTCAGTTGAACATCTGCTTCCTTCAAATGAAATGCTGATAGATTATCAAGGAGGGCTAGAGGCTCCATAATATCCAGTAATTAACCTGAAAGGATCACTTGCCCCTGGAAATGTGCCACACAAAAAGTACCTATTTGCATATCTCAGGTCGAAGAGCCTAGAAAGAATTAAGCAAGGATGCATTTTGCTGTGCTGCCGAATTCAGAGGCAGCGGCTGCACATCTGTGAGGCTTTTAGGGGTGTTTAAGAGTAATGATTTAGGGTAATGCAGGACAGCAAAGGGGGAGGCAGCAGCTCTCAGTGTTTTCCTTTAGCAACAAACTCACACTGCAAGAGGAGTGTTGAAAACAGCTTGTCTGAATGTTTTGATAATGTCTTTTTATGAGCCATCAGTGTTGTATTCGGCTCATAGCAAACTACACACCAAACACAGCAGAGAGAAGACTTGAAGTTTCTTGCTTTTTATTATTATTATCATTCTGTTAGTTTTGCATACACAAATCTATGATGATAGCTTTGAAACTGAAGTGAGATCTTCTCATCTTTAAATACGATGCATCTCCAACAGAAAAACCCCTCACAAATTTACATCTGTTATGAAATTCTAATGACCTGGCGAAAGTTACGTTTTGTGCAGTTCAACTCGGACTAATGCACAACCATCTTAGCAGGGGGTGGGGGCTATGAAAACTAAGACATACTTTTGCACAAGATAATTTGGTGACCCGCCAGTGGGACTTGGCTCTTTGAAAAGCCTCAAACTTTGTCATGACTGATTCACTGTCCTGTTGTTTTTAATGAGTATTATAATCCATTACTGTAATGACCTTTAATTAATTGAAAAATAAATGGTGATTGGGGAGAAATACAGCATTATCCATCTTGGGAGGAAACCAGGATTTATCCACCTCCTGTCATGCCCCCTGCTCCCTCCAGACCCAAACCCTTTCTGCTAGATTATTTCCCACATCCTTCTAGCCCAGGCACAAGGAACATCCAGCCCAGGGTTCAAATATGGCCCTCCAACCCTCCCTATTGGCCCTTGGGACTCTCCCCAGACCACCCCCCATGCTGCCAAGCTCCTCCCCTCACCAGACCCGTTTTGCATTCTCCTCCAGTGTTTTAGCCTGGCCGAAATGTGTTTTTGAACTCCTGTTAAGTACATGGTAGGGAAACCTTGGTCACAGCCACATCATACATTTTAGAACCCTCTGATGACAGTTTAAAAGCTATGGCTACCCCCAAAGGAATCCTGGGAACCATGGTTTTACCTTTGTGCAGGTAGGCTAGTTTCTATGCACACTCCTTTATAAGGCTCAGTCTAAGTTTGACTGAAGCAAACGTCAGAATGCTGCTCTGTTTTAGCAGTGTGCCTGAGCACTGCCTTGCCTCAGGGTCTTGCAGGACTTATAGCTAGTTGTTCTCTGATACCTCTGACGTCCAGCTATCTGTGGATAGAGCAAAATGACGAGGGGTGCATCCTCACCATGCATTTAAACCATGTTCATACCACTCTAAAAGTCATTCACACACCCAATCACGGGAACTGCAAGTATCTGAAGGCAATATGTAATCCCTGGTGTGGTTCAAAACTAAGGCTGAACAAAATTGTGACTTCTTTCATTTTCTGTGTTTGTTTGTTTGTTTGTTTGTTTGTTTGCTTGTTTTGGCTCAAACAAATTCTGTCTTTTTCCCAGCATGTTTTAAATTCTCTCCTCTCTTTTGATTTGAATCATGCTGACGTTTACTGAAGCACATTGCCATCATCTTCTAACAATTATATGTTTGCCTAACAGTATGTCTGTATCTTATGTGATTGGCTGTGTTATACCCATTCACATAAGTATTCACTTATGGTTCTGCCCCCCCCCCCGCAATTGCCCCTTCCTTCCTTCCTCATTGGTTTTACTAGGGTGTGATATTCTTTACAAAACTAATAGCTGAAAGTCATCAGCATAGAACAGCTCTTCAGCAGCAGCAGATCTGCTGGTGAAAAGAAGTTGTTTTTAAAAAAAGGACAACCTCCTAAGATATTACAAGTACAACCTCATAAGATATTAAAGTACAGTGGTACCTCGGGTTACATATGCTTCAGGTTACATACGCTTCAGATTACACACTCCGCTAACCCAGAAATATTGCTTCAGGTTAAGAACTTTACTTCAGAATGAGAACAGAAATTGTGCTCCAGCGGCGCGGCGGCAGCAGGAGGCCCCATTAGCTAAAGTGGTGCTTCAGGTTAAGAACAGTTTCAGGTTAAGTACGGACCTCTGGAACGAATTAAGTACTTAACCCGAGGTACCACTGTACAAGTAGGGCCTACAACAACTTTCTGCAGGATGCAGTGTCCTTGTCCCTTGTCCCTGGATTGGAACAGAAATTGATTCCTTCTTGCATCACTTTGTGCAACTTCAAGCACGGTGCCTCAGTCTGCTTCTTTTCCTCTTCCCTCCTTGTCCATTTTCCCTTTGTGTTATGTATTTTGAATTGTAAACCAGTAGTCTTGTTTTTTTTTATTATTATTGATCTAATGTTAGCCACTCTGGGAACTTTTTCAGTTGAAGGGTGGGGGGGTGGGGTGTGTGTGTGTGTGTGTGTGTGTGTGTGAGAGAGAGAGAGAGAGAGAGAGAGAGAGAGAGAGAGAGAGAGAGAGACTGTGACTTCTTTCAATATATTTTGCATCATGGAGCAGTTAAAAATGAACCAATAAAATCACAAAGTCAATATATATTATCAGGTCTGTAACCACATAATAACATTTGTATTACATGTAAGCCAAATATATTTTGCTTTGAGAACTTTTCCCTCTTTGAAAAGCATATGATGGACATTTTCAGATAGAATAAGAAAAGATAGCAAAGTGATATAAACTGAAAACAGTTGAAGGCCTAGTTTATTATGAGAAATGCTGAACTCTATGGAGCCAAACAAAATATTTCTGCACAAAAGCACCCTTTCACCATCCTGCCATTTCTAAAGAGCAATGTTCAGGTGAAAACTGAGCACTGAGAAAGTTCAGCCAAGTCCCATTAAAAACCTCTCAACGTTCAATCTCTGGTTATCCCACTTATATGCATTATTGCTCCTCTTGAGCCCAGAAGTTTGACCTCAGTAAGGGCTGGAATTTAACAGAGACTTGCAAAGAAAGACACCAAGCAACTAGTTTTGTGTTCCACGTAACCCTGCAAAAACTGGGACGTACCTTTGTGCAAAGCAACTTGGTGTACTGCCAAGTTGACAAGTCTTTTTCAAAGCTTCACATATTGTTGTTCTCTTGTTTTTATTGGTTATGGTGTAATTCACAGTATTGTAAGGACCTTTTACAATAGCTAATGGAATGACCTTTATTTGAACAACAGATTATGATCAAAAAATGATAAATGACATAAGGTGTCAAGCTAGGTTATTAACGAATCTGATACAAGAGGGTCTAGATTGGCAATACACTGACCACAGGTAGGTTATGGCTACAGACAGAGATGAAATCTGATGTTTTTGTTTGCATGTTAATGAGAAACTACCAGTGTGGTGTAGTGGTTAAGAGCGGTAGTCACGTAATCTGGTGAACCGGATTCGCGTCTCCGCTCCTCCACATGCAGCTGCTGGGTGACCTTGGGCTAGTCACACTTCTTTGAAGTCTCTCAGCCCCACTCACCTCACAGAGTGTTTGTTGTGGGGGAGGAAGGGAAAGGAGAATGTTAGCCGCTTTGAGACTCCTTAAAGGGAGTGAAAGGCGGGATATCAAATCCAAACTCTTCTTCTTCTTCAATTCACACTTCTTGAATTAATACACAAACTGAAACACAGATATCCTTTGAAATTCACAGTTTGTTGAATTTTGCAATGGAGTTGTCTGAGCAAACAATAGGTACAAAACTAATATGCTTTCAGGGAAAGTTGGCATAAAGACACATACATCAGTGAAAATAACATACAAAGTGCTTTATATTATGGGGAAATTGCCTGCAAAAATGTGTACAGTAGTTAAAACTGCATACAAAACTATGTTTATTAGAAGAGAAAAACATGAAAATATGAACTAAATCGGGGGGGAAATTCCAACCCTAGGTCGGAGATACTACCTTGAGCATTCTTTCAAACATCAGATCACATGCTTTCAAGGGGTTTCAAAGCTCTCCAGAAATGCTTGAGAGGATCATTTTCAAGCCTTTGCTTCATCTATCCCTTGTAACAAAATTATCAAAAGCACAAAATCCCTCTGCTTCAGTAAGTGTGATTGTTTGAGAACACTTCCATTCTCTTCCAGAGTGCTGTAGAGAACTGAAAATATTCATAAGAAAGGCTCTATTATAAATAATACTAATTTAACAGTCTCTAGTTAACTAGCAGCTTTGTGCTCAGTGTTATTCAGTCTGCCTGTCGTCATACCCAGGTTTATTCTGCCATCAAGATTCAAAATGGTGTCCAGTTGTAGGACAACATGGACCAAAACCTGCTCCTCAGTCTCAGGAACCATCATGTAATATTTTGACACAGCATCTTAAGAGGTGTCTGAATTCTTGGAGAACAAACAGCTTTCCATAATCTTGTATCCATCCATCCATCCATCCATTGATCCATGAGCTAGCTTTTCATCCTTCTTGAATCTCTTCAGCAGAAGTTTCATCACCACTAAAACCTTCCCACCAGCATTGACATCTAAATTATCATACCTAACTGTGAAGCAACCCTGTCCAGGATGCTTCTGATCTTTCCCCAAGGGCATATACAGTAGAGACTGATATGAGCTAGAAGCTTATAAAACAAGAGAAAGAAGCCCATCACATATAGCTCTCTAGATATGGAGACACATCATGAAGCAAAATTTTCACACTTCTTGTTATGTAAGGCATTGTACGGAGCAACTAAAAACATTGCCAAGTACCTAAAACCACCATTCTCTCATACACACACACACACACGCACACACATATCTACCAATAAATTGCAAACATCAAGTACACAATTCAGAGAGCCAGTGTGGTGTAGTGGTTAAGAGCGGTAGTCTCGTAATCTGGGGAACCGGGTTCGCGTCTCCACTCCCCCACATGCAGCTGCTGGGTGACCTTGGGCCAGTCACACTTCTTTGAAGTCTCTCAGCCCCACTCACCTCACAGAGTGTTTGTTGTGGGGGAGGAAGGGAAAGGAGAATGTTAGCCGCTTTGAGACTCCTTAAAGGGAGTGAAAGGCGGGATATCAAATCCAAACTCTTCTTCTTCTTCTTCTTCCTATTCCATGCTACAATTGTCAGCTGTAAGGAATGCCATCTCAAGGCAGAATGTACTCCTGAGTGTGTTCGGCCTGCTCATAATTACAAAGACCACTCAACTACAGCACAAGGAAAGATAGATGATGAAGAGCAACTCTTAGGTTAAGATTAATGAGTGGACATATTGAAACAGAGCCCTGCCAAAGGCATTCGTGAAAACAGAACATTCCCTTCGCACTGTATATTTCACTGCCAGAAATACCAGAGTCTTTTCTCAGTTTGACCTTCGACAATCTCAGAAACTCAAATGGGCACAGCATTTGCTAATCATCTGCCACCCATACAAGAACTGCAGCAACAGCCCAAAATCAAGATGGATGATGGGAGAACAAAAAATCAGTAGTTCACTTGAGAGGGGTAGACTTTACTCCTTCGATGATGGATGGAAGCTATTTTTGTTTTGTTGTCCGTGATCTTCCTTTATTGGCATGCAATGTAGGTAGGAAACAACAGCGATATTTCCAAGACCCTTCCTTGCTTAAATGCAAAAAAATCATACTGGTTGCACTTTAAAACAGTGTAGGTTGGGTTTTCTTGACCCATGTGTGATGGTGTCCAATATTTAAGCCCCAGAAAAGCATATGGCACTGCAGAGCATGGCAACAATGAAACCTGGAAGTAAGTAGGATGGGGGTGTGCATTTCAGCCTGAGGGCCACCTTTCCTTCTGCAAAACCTTCCAGGGGCCAAAAGTAGAGGTGATTTTTACCATTGTACAGTAGGCTACATTCTACACTAACAAACTCACAGACCCCCTCCATCTAGGCAAGCTAAGAAGCATTTTCTGAATTTAAGCACACATTTCAGCCAGGCAAAAATACTCAAGAAGGGTGTGGTCTGAAGAGAGTCATGGGGGCCCATTAGATTGGCCTGGAGGACTGCATGTGACCCTCAAGTTTGATGTTCCCCAATCTTGTGCCAGGGCATTGATTATTGAGGCCAACTCTGTGTTCTCCAGCAAAGGGCACAGCTGACAATCTACCCCAAGCTGCTAAAAACAAACAACACTCCTCACCACTGACTATCAAGGGAAGCCATGGGTTAAAGAGCAACCCCAACTACACATGTCTTACTCTTTAAGGGGAATGCAAGCTCATCAAGAACAGGTTGAATTGAAATAATAAATGGAATCAAATAGATAGACAGACACGAAGAATTATGTGGTGTCCGAGAGGCATGCTTGTGAGACAGACTAAGTGACCATTCTCAGAGAGCTACAACTTAACTGCATGTTTTGATAGGAAATGTCTCCAACCTCATTCTCACTGAGGTGGTTAATGCTGAAAACAGCTGGAGGCTAGCTATCCATCAGGACTATGAAGCATTTCTTTATTCCATAGACATAGCAGTTTGTTAGTTCATAATGGGACACACAGGCCCAGTGCTCACTGAGCTAATAAGCCTGTGTCTAGGCTGTACCATTTCAGGGTGCTGATGAGAGTTTATATGATCAAATACTCATCTATACAAAAAAAAAAATATTCCCTCCACATAGAAAGCCAGATATCCTTGGGCTGATCTCATTTTGTAAGTGCAGCAATTTGTTTTTCTTAAATTGCATGGAGGAGTATTTCCAGGGATACAACCACTTACCCAGGGTTTGTGTTTCCTTTGGAAATGAGGCACAGAGGAGACTGTGGTGTCTTTATGATAGATTGCATATTTATACATATATACAACCTGAACCTAGGATGGAGGGGCTCACAGCATTAACACCCCAAAAGAGTCTTGCTTCTCTCAAGCCTGGATTCAAACTGAGCCCAGCTATGGCTCTGACCTCTCCAGCTTGCTGTGTTTTACAGACTGCAGCCTTTACCAGACTGCAACCTTTATTCCCCAGCTCACATCACGCAAAAACGCCAACTCTAAACTCAATTCTCAAACTCTACTTCAAAACTCTTTGTCTTCCAAACTAACTCTGAGTTCACAGAGGAGGCTCTCACATCTTAATGGACCATTGTCTTTCTTAATGGCTCGTCTCCCAGGTGATTACCAGGCTGGCCTGGCTCTTCCAGCAATTGAATCTGTGCTGGATCCAGGAATTAGAAGCAGGGTCCAGGCAATTCATAACAAAACTCATAACAATAAATGTAAGCTGAAACTCATCATTTGTTCCTTTTGATAAAGATGTTCATTGTATTCCAGCAGTAGGGATATCATTTGTTATTTGTAAGATGAATTATACATATGAATAGGTTACAAATAAGGTACTTTGAACTCTTCGGGAAAAAATTCTTTTTATTACTGCTCACCATAATGCAATCCCAAAATGCCCTCAAAAATATAAACAAAACTAATTTCTTTTCTAACCAACTCAGTTATGTTTGGCACAATCTATTCTGTGAAAAAGCCTATTCATCTTGGCAATGGCACAGAACACTAATTATAGCTGGCATAGTCATCCAAAATAACACCTCTCTAATAGTCCCAGGAACAAAACATTCTACGTGTACGTAACTTATTTCAGGATCTATAATTTTTGATGACTACCTAGCTGCCTCCTCCCTATAACCTCCAACTCTATTTGGGTCACAAAGATACAGTTTCAGCTGCATCTTCTCCTGAAATTCATTTTTAGATTAGCTCCAAGTGAGCTACTTTTTATTTTCTCTCCTCCCACCACTCCTTATCCACGAAAGTAATTTTAAAACTGATTTGCTAAGGATGAGGTAGACTCTAACCATGGATTCTGAGAATATGAACATAGCAACATAGAAAGCACCCTGCAGGATCAGACCAAAGATTCATGAAGTTCACCATCCCATCTCCTACAGTGACCAGCCAGATACTTCTCAGAAGTGCACGATAGAAGCTGGAGCAAAAATTCATCTTAAGATTGCCCTTTCACAATTGCCTTTTACTGATTCTGGATATTCCATGTAGATGTAATGGCTAACTGCCATTGGTCAACCTATCCTCCATCAAAGTCAATGGTCCTCACCATATCTTGTGGCAATTCCATAAGTTAAATATTCCCTGCATCTTTGCATATGGGTAGCTAGCACTGAAATGTTTATTGTCTAAGATAACTCAAATACACTATGTGCAGGAGTTGTTTTTTAAATAGGTGGCATTAAAACATGCAATCCCCCACAGGGCACAGTCTCAGGAAGGGCATGTCATGTGATATATTTGAATAGGCAGATTTCCTTTAACTCTCTCAATTGAGTGTGCTTAGGGTGGCAGCTTAAGAATGGTTGGGTAGTTAAAGTTATCCCTTTGCCAGAGAACGTGAAAAACAATGGGAAATCCAGTAATTTCAGTGGCTGGCGTAGACCAGGGTGAGAAACCTTAGCCTTGGGGGCTCAGTGGTACCCAATGGTCTTCACTATTTGGCTCTTAAAGCTCTCCCCAAGCCACATACCCCAAAGGCCCTGCATTGCATCATAAATGCATTTGCCTGGCTCAAATTCTGCATGCTTGAACCCTGATAATGCCTCATGCATTGTGGTGGAGAGCCTGTGTGGTGTAGTGGTTAAGAGCGGTAGACTCATAATCTGGTGAACCGGATTCGCGTCCCCGCTCCTCCACACGCTGGCCTACTGTACAGAGGTAACATTTTCATCCATTGCTCTACCAGCTCTTCCACAGGTGGTGGAAATTGTGGCTGTAGGTTGGAAAACGGATCATACCGATGGGAGCATGTTTCACCGGTCCTTAGAGCACTATACTGGCTGCTAGTTAGCTACTGGGCCCAAATCAATGAATCAATACTAGCATATGAGGTCCTAAATGACCTTCTCCATGATCAACCATCTCGGGGCCTGTGGTCAGCAGAGGAAGCCCTCTGGTGGTGTGGCTATTGGAGGTTGCCTGGCTGGCACTGATCTACAGAATATAACATGGCCTTCTCAGTGGCAGCCCCGTCTGTGGAATGTTCTCCCCAGTTAGCTGTGTCAGTATCCCTCACTATTAACTTTTTAGGAGAAATTTAAAAGCATTCCTGCTTACACAAGCATTTGATGACTGAAGGTTGCCTCCCTGGAATCCTGAAATTATTGGTTTGATAGTAGGCAGTTGCTTTTAGGAGTTTTAGAAGTCTTAATTGTATTAGCATTAATAAGTTTGCCTTTTGGGCGCTACTTTTTATTATTTAGATGCACATCCTGCACCTGCCAGAATGGCAATGAGGCCCCTTCTCCCCTCCGCCCCCCGGGCCAGGTTTAAGTTATGTCTGATATTCTCTAACCTTCAGGCAGTTCGCTCTGCTATATTAAAAAGCCAAACCTCATTGTCATGAAAAATAAAGCTGTGCAGGAGTCATTCTGGGTTATAAAGTTTTGAAAAGAAAGTATTAAGTAGTTTTTCTTTCACGGTGGGTACTGCCAGAACTAAAGCATTTAGAACGAAGTCACAGAACATCTTTTTGAATTTCTTGCCCTATTGATTGTGCCACTAGGCTTCATTATCATTATCTATCTTTTTGTCAGATTTAAGCACCCTCCTATTGTGAATTGAACCTCTCTGTATTCAATACCTGTCAGGGGCGGAAAACTCCGCTGGAAAACAGAAAATCTGTTGGATCTGGTGCCATAGATTGATCCCCAAAGAGTTCGTATCATCCTCCAGTTATCCCATGAAAAAGAATGTCTCCGCCTTTTTCAACCAAATCCCAGGGAAGTTATCAGTGAAAAGGGCATGTTAAAATGTCAGAACCCTATATATATATATATGTACCTACAGAGGAAAAGTTCTTATTAGCCCCTTTTACCCTCTCACCGAATGCATCAAGATCAGGATATTAAGTAGTATTACATTTATCATTTATAATAAATTAGGAGTCCAGGGGAACATGGGCAGTGCCAGGGGGCAGGGAAGCAAACCCCTCCCCCCCAAAAAAGAACCAAAGAGCTTTCTCCCACTTACACGTATCCTTTGCTGGATTAATCTCATTAACATATACTCCTATTTTTCTTTCAGAGATCTTATTATGTGGGGTTCAACTCACCCACCTAGAAATAGACTTTGTTCCTTCTGCGCCCCACCCTCCACCCCCAAATTTCTTTCTGCTGCTGCCAGTGATAGAGACAGGTGAGAAACACGAGTCATGGGCCCATCTCTGGCTAAGCAGCCATTGGCCCTGTTCACACAACAAATGCATATAAAGCAAACATGTGGAATGGGAAAGGAGCGTCACTTAGAAGCTTTGTCCCACAATCTCTGGACGAGGTTGCTGACATCCAGCAGCAATCTAGAAGCATAGCTGGAAGCTGCAGAGCCACTAGACCACTAGCTTGGTCTGGTGGTCTTGAGTGCTCTTGAGCTGAAGGCTGGAGATAAGGCTATCAGAGAGCAGCCCCCCCCCCAGAATAACCTCTCAAACCACCAGGGCCTGTAGGATCAGAGGCTGGACCCTCACGGACACCTTCCCCTGGGTTGTCAGATATCTCTCAGTGCATGTCACTGGTCCAGCAGTCCAGAGAACATACCAGAAAGGAGAATGGAGGAAGAGCCCCTCTCTTCAGGCAAGAGGGCTGGTGGCCCTTTAAGGCTCTGAAGTCTGGAGAAGGGAGTGTAGAGACAGAAGCGTCAAAGGCTGCCAGCCTTTGTTGGAGCAAGTTGCTCATTCTGAGCTATCTGTGGGGTTTTTCCAGCCTTTGATGCTTATGTGTGATATCGGGCATCAGACCAGAATACAACAGTCTAGCAAGAATATATGCCATGTTGCCATTGTCATCTATCTGTGGTTATGTTTCTTTTCAAACATTCTTTAAAAACGACAAAAAATGGGATTGCGATCATTTTTGGAGTGAGCAAATATACTCTGGGATCCCTTCCCCATACAGGCCTGGTTCACACGAACAGCAGAAGAGGTGGAAAATGTTCCTGGAGTGTACCACTTCAGATGGGGGAAGTATGTGGTTGGCCAGCCTTTCCATATGTGTTGCTGTTTAGTCGTTCAGTCGTGTCCAACTCTTAGTGACCCCATGGACCAGAGCACGCCAGGCACTCCTGTCTTCCACTGCTTCCCCCAGTTTGGTCAGACTCATGTTTGTAGCTTCGAGAACACTGTCCAACCATCTCGTCCTCTGTCGTCCCCTTCTCCTTGTGCCCTCCATCTTTCCCAACATCAGGGTCTTTTCCAGGGAGTCTTCTCTTCTCATGAGGTGGCCAAATTATTGGAGTCTCAGCTTCAGGATCTGTCCTTCCAGTGAGCACTCAGGGCTGATTTCCTTCAGAATGAAGATGTTTGATCTTCTTGCAGTCCATGGGACTCTCAAGAGTCTCCTCCAGCACCATAATTCAAAAGCATCAATTCTTTGGCGATCAGCCTTCTTTATGGTCCAGCTCTCACTTCCATACATCACTACTGGGAAAACCATGGCTTTAACTATACGGACCTTTGTTGGCAAGGTGATGTCTCTGCTTTTTAAGATGCTGTCTAGGTTTGTCATTGTTCCATATGTAGAAGTTTCTATAGATGGGGAGTGGGAAGGACACTGGTGTTTAGGAGAAGATTGTTTCTTTTCTGTGTGGTATTTCTGCATGTGTAGCAGCCAGGGTGATGCTTATGGGAATTCCCTCTTCAGCCTCCAATCTAAAGTGGTCCACTCTTGGAACAAATTTCCTACTTAAAACCACTGTTTGCATAAAGTTGGCCAAAACCAGAACCTCATATTGAAAGTGTATCAAACACTTTGGTATTGTTTCTTATGTGCTGTTTCTTCAAAGGAAAAAGGTCTCCAAATTTGAATTCTTACCTTTGCTTATGGTTTGCAGAGGAATGTTGTATACATGCAGAAGTTCTCATTAAGACTAAAGAACATACCAGCACTGTTGGGTTATGCAAATTAACTATTAAATGCTAGAGAAGTCAATGTTATGTTGCCCGCTTGATGGATAGAAATGTGTTTAGGGTTGACAGGTAATCTGAACATTACTATTAAATCTCATTTCCTCCTCAGAGAGTTTTTGCTCTTGCAGAATGAGGCGATCTTTAATATCCTGATCAAACAACAGAAATTGGCTGCCATCTTCTGACACTCTAGAGATAATGTAGTGTAATTTTCCTAAAGTAATTGTCCCGATTCCATTGTAGAGAAACCCTTTTGCCATTTTTACTACAAAAAAAATGAGACATTATTCAGGAGATGGAATATGACTGGTAATGGCCTCAGAAAATTACAGTGCAGAATCATTTAGCACCTGCTAAACTATCTAAAGTTTTTTGTACCAAAGTCCCACCAAAGGCTGGATCTGTCATGCAGGACGGATTGTGACATTGAAATTTCAAGACAGCAAGGGTAAATTGATTCATTCCATGCCATATTTTCATTTCATTACATTTGTACAGTGAAAATGCCCAAAGTATTTCATAATAAATTGGCATGCTATGCTGCTCTGGCTCTTGTTAGGAATGTATGAAAACCCTTGAAAATAATCTTAGTTCTTCTCACACATAAAACATCTGCATACCCACAAGGATATGATGCCGAATCCTGGTTGCTGCTCTTCAGTTCAGTTTGATTGACTTTTTAACACAGGGGTGTAAGAACTGTGATTCTTCCAGTCTTGTTGACTACAGCTGCCACCATCCCTGATCATTGGTCAAGTTGGCTGAGGCTGAGGAGAGTTGGAATCCAACAACATCTGGAGGGTCACAGATTCCTGAAGGAGCATCTCCACCCCCATCGTTCAGCCCAGACATTGAGGTCCGGCTCCGAGGACCTTCTCGGCAGTTCCCTCAATGCGAAAAGTGAGGTTACAGGAGACTAGACAGAGGGCCTTCTTGGTAGCGGCGCCCGCCCTGTGGAATGCCCTCCCATCAGATGTCAAGGAAATAAATAACTATCTGACTTTTAGAAGACATCTGAAGGCAGCTCTGTTTAGGGAAGTTTTTAATGTTTGATGTTTTACCGTGTTTTTAATATTCTGTTGGGAGCCGCCCAGAGTGGCTGGGGAAACCCAGTCAGATAGGTGGGGTATAAATAAATAATAATAATAATAATTATTATTATTATTATTATTATTATTATTATTATTCCCCACCCTTGTTTTAATAAGTTACAAACACTGTTACAAATGAGTCTTCCAAAGCATGATGTCATCCTTCATTGGCCTTATACAGATCAGGGAAGCCAATGACTTCTTTGGAGCATGAAAACTCTCTTCAGACATTTGTCTTGCACACCATTCTCCCCCGAACTGGTGACCTCTAGACATTTTACACTACAGCCATCATCCTTGATCACTGGCAATGCAGGCTAGGGTTCATGGAAGTTGTAGTCAAAAACCTTTGGAGAGTAGCAACTTGGGGAAGGCTGACCCACACAAAGTTTGTGCACGCCACAAAATCTGCTCCCTCAGCTCAGCCCTCTGGAGCTGATTTTGTGTGTATGGCTGCTTGGGTGGGACAGAAGAGGAAGAGAAAGTTCTGTTGCATGCATGGAAGACGCTTGCACCAGTGGAGCTGCAGCATTGTAGACAACTTTCAGACTTTAACTGTGTGTCCTGCCATCTTTGAAGTCCTTCTGGTATCCCCAGGTTTCTAGACCCACTTGGACACCTCATTTAAAGCCCTCTGATAAGTTTTAAATACCGCAATGCATGAAGGAGATTGATGAGCTAGCAAGGATTGAATAGAGCTATAAAGATGATATAGACTATGGGGGGCAAAGCTAAGGAGATAAGGCTGCACCCAGGGACTCTTAATGCTTAGCCTAGATCAGGGGTCGGCAACCTAAGGCCCATGGGCCACAAGCGATCCCAAGGGAATACATTTTTTTGCATACCTCCAGCTGTACATAGATAAACATGTCATTTTCAATGCTATACATGTCATGTTCAATTCTATATAAGTCACTTACATTTATACTCATATTGTACTACTTTGGCTATGTGTTTAATAAAATATTGAATTCTTGCATTGTGAAAAACAAAGATTATGGTGAAAAGTGAAAAATGTGAATTGCAAAAAAAACTAGAGCTTACAAAACAAAACCAACTTCAGATATGAAACCAGCACGTTGAAATTAGGTTAGAACAATGCAACAATGCAACAAAAAATTTTACCATGGGGATAGGGCAAGAAGTGATGGCCCTGAACTTCAAGGAAATAACATCTTAGATGAAGCATTTGAAATAATGTCTTGATTTGGATGGCATTTGGACAGACCTAAAGGTACAAACATTACAAGAATAGGGGAACAGGGATGCTCTGCTTGTTTGGTGCCCTGGGAATCTACTAAACATAGTATGAGAAAAAGCAAGCCTATTTTAGTGCAACCTGATGCATTTCCACTTAAAAGTAAGCCATACTGAGCTCAACAGGACACTCTTGGATAAATGGATATAGAATTGTAGCTGTGTAGATTTCAAACCTGCAAGAAAAGGAGGAGACTTTGTCCATTTTCTCAGTGGTTCTGGTTCCTCCTGCCGACTTCTGTCATTGTTTCTCTCTTCGAAAAACCCTGTACAAGTCATACATGCTCTCCATCCAAGACGCCTGGGTGGAAATGATCCCCAGAATTCTCAAATGGGTGGCCTGCAGTCAGAAAATTTGGGGAGGAGGGTCACAAAAGAGGCAAAATACCTTTCTAGCTGGACAAGTTGTGTCCCATTTTTGAGGACCTCTGAAAGAAAAAACAACAGTAGTTGTTAGTGGTCCAGCAATGGCAGGGGACAAGCGGGGACAGACTCCTTGTTTGGAGGGACATTTGCCCCCCTGCCCCTCCCCCTGGCACCACCCACACATATAATCCTGTGGCATTCATTATAGACTCCTCACTGGCCTATGCATGCAGCCACTATCTGCCCTTGCAAGAACTGTAATACCACATAAGACGCGCCCAAAGAGAATTATGTTGACCATATTCTGCCTCCAGTATCCAGTTTGCTTCTGAATGCCAGTTGCTAGGAATCACAGATGAAAAAAGCACTGCTGTACACAGGTCCTGCTTGCAGGCTTCCCATAGTGGTCTAGTTAGCTACTTTGGGAACCCACTGTAGGAGTAGATGGGCCTCTGGTTTGAAATGCAAGCTCCCTTGATTTGTGGTTCTTCATACTGATGCACTGGAGGGCTTTTTGCGAACAAGGGTCCTCTCCATCTTCGAAGTCACTGTCGTTTGCAGTTGCATGAATTGTATTTTGGGTATATTTTAATCTTCAACAACGATCCCCAAGATGATGATAATAATAATAATAATAATAATAATAATAATAATAATAATAATAATAATATATTTATATCCCGCCCTCCTCAGCCGAAGCCAGGCTCAGAGCAGCTAACAACAGTAAAATAATACAGCATTAAGAAAATAATGCAGTCTTATTTCTGAGTGCATCTTCATTCACTCATATATGATCTCCTTGAATGCAAATCCTCCTTCTTAAGTAGAGGACCGCTGATGAAGTTGCCTCCCTCTCTTGATCCCTCTCGTGTTTTCCTGGTGTTATTTATTCCCTTATAGACTTATGAATCACACTACCTTTAAACCAGCTCATTAGTCATTCCAAAAGGTGACCCTGACGTACTTGAATATAATAAGGGAAATTAATGGAAAGATCTCAGCAGCTCTCAGTGAAGATAAGAGACATAAAAAAAATATTCTCAGTGATTATTGTAAAAAAAAATGAAAGGGAAAGATGGAGGAGATATAGGAAAGATGGAGGAGAGTTGTATAGGAAGAAGCAATGACAACAGAAAAGAGGGAATGAGATTCTCAAATTATGAGATTCTCAAATTATTCCATTTACACGGTATTATATTAAGACAATGGGACACTGAATGGGTCAACATGTTGATCAGCAACCTATCAAAATAGACTGCACCTGAAATGGGGGGCAGGCAGGGGTGTCATAGATTGCAAAATTTGTGTTTATTTATCTTACTACCTATTACTCTAAACAAAAATTCACAGAGAAGAAGGCTATCAACAGATATTCATCCTTATGGCTATGTATTATCACCAGCATCAATGTTCCTCTACCACAGAGGCACCACCTTCTGAAAAAGATTGTGGGGGACCGACGCAACCAGCTGACATCACATGTGTGATGTCACAAGGAGCCAGAGGTCAAAGTCAAGCACGATGGCAGCACAGCCCTAGAGGCTCTTTCCCCCATCCCTTCCCCACGCAGCAGGAAGGGGAGAAGATGCTGGTCACCAAAGATGCATCTGCTTCTGTGTTTGCCCTTCTCTGCCCTTTGAACATTGGGGAGGGCATCCCATTGCGGGGGCCCCAAGTGCCTCAGCCCCTAGGAGTTTATGCCTATGCATAATACCAGCTTCTGGAGACCACAAGCAACAGAGTATTATTGGAACAATGCCCCATAAACATCTGGTTGGCCACCATGAGAACAGAATGCTGGACACACACACACACCTCTGCCCTGGACCTTAAGGGCTTGTTTGTAAATAGGGATGGTTGAATCTGTCAATTTTGGTTTCTCTCATTTTCTCATTTTTCCAATGTTAAGTTCAGTTCTCCATTTCCACATGAGATTATTGTGTGTTTTTTAATTCTTCAGCATTTTAGTGTGAGTCTCTCCTAACTAAGTACACACATTTTTCTTTGCAATTTTGCTTAATATCCAGATTTGTGCAAATACGTTGTCCCTAATAACAATTGTATGTTATATTCACATATGTATAGTTTTTCAAATTTTTGGCAAACTTTAGAAAATACATTTTTGTACATGTGACTTAGCTGGAAAACTGCATTGCAAAATTTGGTGAAGTGTGAATTTTAAAGAATGGCTGTGTCGCAGTTCTCCTGCTGCTTCAGAAAATAGTTTCATATTGTTTCAAAAGATAGCTTCACCTTTAAATGCAAAATGAATCAAATTTCTCCCCCATCACGACTTGTAAACCCCACCCCCTCAGTCCCTTACAAGACTGCACCCAGCAGACTCCTTTAGTCCAAGGAACATACCCCAGACCCTGCATTGTAGGGGGCTGGACTAGATTACCTTCAGGGTCCCCTTCCAAATTTACAATTCTATGCTTCTTTAACTCCCTTGCTTCCCTGTGGAGGTGACGCTCCGCTTGTGCTGAGGCAAACCTCGCACCAGGCAAGCAACAGTGTGCCAAGGAGCGTTGTGCCCATGCTCCCTGACCTTTTGCCTTCTTGGCTAGCAAACAGGGTTTTTCCCCTGACCGTTTGTCCTCTCACAGATTTGGTTACTAGGCATAACGCTTGGCTGGAGCATGACCGGGGACGCAGGTGCAATCAAGTATCGGAGAAAACAGTTTAGGGAAACACCTGCTGACACGTGTATTTGCTAATGCTGGAAATGTGCTTAGATGGAAATACGTCATGTTCAGGGTGGTTTCACTGTTGTTGTTTTTTTTGTTGTTGTTTAGTCATTTAGTCATGTCCGACTCTTCGTGACCCCATGGACCAGAGCACGCCAGGCACTCCTGTCTTCCAGTGCCTCCCGCAGTTTGGTCAAACTCATGCTGTTAGCTTTGAGAACACTGTCCTACCATCTCACCCTCTGTCGTACCCTTCTCCTTGTCTTCCATCTTTCCCAACATCAGGGTCTTTTCCAGTGAGCCTTCTCTTCTCATGAGGTGGCCAAAGTACTGGAGCCTCAGCTTCAGGATCTGTCCTTCCAGTGAGCACTCAGGGCTGATTTCCTTCAGAATTGAGAGGTTTGATCTTCTTGCTGTCCATGGGACTCTCAAGAGTCTCCTCCAGCACCATAGTTCGAAAGCATCAATTCTTCGGCGATCAGCCTTCTTTCACTACTGTTTCTACTTGTTGACTTCTGCTAACAAAAGGAGCCTCTACAGAACCAGCCGGCAGCCTGCTTGGAGTATGCTTGCCAGCCTGCTTCTGCACACCTCACCTGCATTCAACCTCCCATCGTCCTCGTTATTCCTACACTTCCCCATCTCCTGTAAGATTTATACCTCAAAAATCCTTCAGATCTGTCCAAAGGCTTCTAGGAACCTTCAAGATACCGCCAACCCTAGGAACAATATTATTTCCATGAACTATTTTCTAATTAGGATATTCTCCCAAATGCTTTGTCTATCTTTCTCTAGTTTAATGCCATCATTTCTTGCCCTTTCCTCAAAGTCAAGGGTGAATAATTGTTGCCCCTGTCCTTTCTGGGATCCTTTTAAATGCTTGAAAGCTTTCGGTACATTAGCTCTTCTTTCTCTCTAGGCTAAAACCTTCAGAGTCTTATCTCCATAAGGTTTGACTCACATACCTCTTCCCATCAGGGCCAGTGTGGTGTAGTGGTTAAGAGCGATGGACTCGTAATCTGGGGAACCGGGTTCGCGTCTCCGCTCCTCCACATGCAGCTGCTGAGTGACCTTGGGCCAGTCACACTTCTTTGAAGTCTCTCAGCCCCACTCACCTCACAGAGTGTTTGTTGTGGGAGAGGAAGGGAAAGGAGAATGTTAGCCGCTTTGAGACTCCTTAAAGGGAGTGAAAGGCGGGATATCAAATCCAAACTCTTCTTCTTCTTCTTCTTCCATCATTGGGTGTTAGCATAAGGCACTAAATAAATTGCAACCAATAAGAAGTCCGCTGCCCACAATCTTAGGATTACACGCAAAAAAACAGGGGATACACGTGAAACGCGCAGAGAGGTGGAATTGGGGGGTGGGGGTAGTTGTTAAACAGTAACATCCGAAGTAAATTCTGAAGAGGGGATGGAATTAAAAATGAGACTGAGAAAAAAGAGGACATAAAAGCTATAGGAAAGAGCTTAGGCATTTAAAGAAAGAAGCTGAGATAATGTCCAAAAGGAGAGAATTTTAGTTGTAGGGTACGGAAGAGGCTGAATCCACCTTCCCCATCCAAGTGCTCTCCAGATATTTTGGTCTACTGCCAGGGATTGAGGAGAAATCTGATTCAGTTTGCATTTAAAGGTGGGCACACCTGATTTGCACTTTCGAACTGAAACATGGCCATCCTTCACAAAGTGCAATTTATTTCTATATTTCCCACCGTTCCCTTCATGCTAAGGTCCCAGGATGGGTTACAGCATCAAAACACAGTATTACCTGAAGGAGCGTCTCCACCCCCATCATTCTGCCCGGATGCTGAGGTCCAGCACCGAGGGCCTTCTGGCGGTTCCCTCATTGCGAGAAGCAAAGCTACAGGGAACCAGGCAGAGGGCCTTCTCGGTAGTGGCACCCGCCCTGTGGAACGCCTTCCCATCAGATGTCAAAGCGATAAACAACTACCTGACATTCAGAAGACATCTTAAGGCAGCCCTGTTCAGGGAAGTTTTTAATGTGTGGCATTTTAGTGTATTTTTGGTCTCTGTGGAAGCCGCCCAGAGTGGCTGGGGAAACCCAGCCAGATGGGCGGGGTACAAATAAATTATTATTATTATTATTATTATTATTATTATTATTATTATTATTACAGCCGTTTAAAACAACTTACAGTCATAAGAATAAGGTGAGTCCTGGAAAAAATACACCTCAAGCACCAAAAGCCAGGATAAAGAGGTGTGTCTTCAGCGTT
Source organism: Podarcis raffonei (assembly GCF_027172205.1). Taxonomy (NCBI): domain Eukaryota; kingdom Metazoa; phylum Chordata; class Lepidosauria; order Squamata; family Lacertidae; genus Podarcis; species Podarcis raffonei. The sequence continues at coordinate 82,972,321 of NC_070606.1, read as the reverse complement.
CTCCAGATGCACCTCTGTGGGGAGAGAGTTTCACAAATGATGAGCTGTCACCGATGATGCCCTCTCCTCAACTACCACCCCAAGTCTTTAAGGGCAGAAAAACTACCAAGAGGATCCCCTTTGCTAACCTCAGCACCCAAAAGGGTCTGAAGGGTAAGAGGAGGTTTTTCAGGTATTTGGGACTCAAGTCATTTAGGGCTTTAGGTGAGCTCCTTAAAACTGGGTCCAGAAACAAAGTGCCAAGCCAGTGCAGCTGTTTTAAAGCAGGAGTTATACGAGATCTAAATGCAACTACCACCAGTTATCAGGCTGCTGCATTTTGGACCAACTGAAGTTCCCAAGCCATCTTCAAGGGCAGCCCCATGTAGAGCGCATTGCAGTAATCCAGTCTGGAAGTTACCAGAGCAATGAAGTACAGTGGCCAAGCCATCTCTGTCTGAAAGGGGATTGTGGCTGACAAACCAGCCAATAGGTTCACCTTAAAATGTGAGGCATCAAAATGTGAATGAAACGGGGGGGGGCTGAATCGTGGCCTGGGAGAATGTGGCCACTTTAAGCCTTGTCTCTACCCATGGCCTGATCAAAATCATCTCCCTCATGCACCTACAATCTTCAGGGGAAGCTCTCAGCACTAAAGGTAAGTCTGGCAGGGCTGGACTTGAATAATAGCAGCTCTGGTGAGATAATTCCTGATCTGAAACTTTTGGAGTGTGGGTTGACGCCAGACAAAGGTCTCCTTCAGTTTGTAACTTTTATGCTTTGTTTGTCTTTACTTGACCTCCTCCTTCTTATGGGTTAATCATATAAGTCTCTTCATTTCACTTCACTGAAGTCTTTTCATTTCACACATCCTTGGAGCTGGGTTAATATCCCATAAAGGTGTCTGTCATCCTTTTGTGTGTTTTGACCTCCTGCTCTTTATGAAGCATTAAAAGTCCTCAGGTTTAATTTAATTTATTGCAAGAATGTTGGATCTCACTCCAGCGTGTATCCGCACAAGGGTGCATTAAACGTGCATCTCAAAATATTTTTTCCCTATCATAAAGGGTAGTAAACATACTTAATAATACTGTAAATCCAGCTGGAGATATGAATGCCTGCAAAGTTCTGCTAATATATATAGCCAGGCTTCTTTTCATAGTTTGTCGGGGATCTTTTTTATAGGTATTTGCTCTTGAATATTTGAACACTACCGAGTATTGAAAGCAGGGTGATTTATTATTAAAATCTGTCCATTTATATGGCATTTGTCAATTAGACAGTGCTGTTATACAAATCTATGGCACAGCCGCATTTGGGATATTGTGATGGTTGTGGTCACCTTGCCTCAAAAGGATATTGTAGAGCTGGAAAAGGTTCAGAAAAGGAAAACCAGAATGATCAAGCAGGTGGATCAATTCCCCTACAGGGAAAGGTTACAGCATTTGGCTCTTTTTAGTTTACTGTGCCAGTCCAGAAAATCTAAAAGAAAAAAAGCCACTAATTAATCATTAGACAAGAACATTCTGAAATAGAGACAGACACAAAACCAAGTGAGACCTGCACCAGCCAGACACACCCTATTCCAGGATACTCCACCCCATTCTATCTTCTTATGTTCACTGAGCATGCTCAGTCCCCACTGGGCTGTTCTGGTGGTGTTCACTCACCCCTTAGAGCACCCCGAATTCTGCTGATAACCTCCTTCTTGGGTTTGTGTGCGTGTGATGTCATTGCACTCAGCGCTGCCTTTAGCATATGCACCGCCGGGGTGCAAAGATCCGCCCAGGGTCCCCAAATTTAGTTTAGCCCCCAAATTAACTTTTATCGCGCTTATGTCAGACACCACACTTACACCTTATCTCTTGTTTTTGAAAGAAGGGAGGAAAAAGAAGCAAACTTTTTTTATTTGCTCATTTATTTACAATACACTTATACTTAAATATACAACACCACCACACTTAAAGTTGTGAGTATTGTTTAGGCACCTACTTAGGAGAAACATCAGTCATGTCAAAGGTGCCGCTGAACCCGCTGCCGCATAGCAGCTCAATACAATACGTAACATATTTTGATATAAGAGTTAATTTCACATGCACGGCGCCGTTGTGAATGACAAGCGCCACCGCTGGCACGTCGCGTCTTTAGTAAATGAGTGCACAAAGTCGAAAGTCCTTTAGTGAAACAGTAGGTATACGTTTCGGTAATACCTTGGTGTATATGTACCGGTATTTTGTTTTTCTAACTTGATCAAAATTATTTATTATTTCATAACAGGTAGAGAGTTAAGAGCTTAGGCAGCTTCAGCCCCCCAGAATTCAGCACCCGGGTGCCCCACACCCCTTGCACCCACAGGTAAAGACGGCCCTGATTGTGCTCACATAAGGAACTGCACTCAGACAATCAGTTTGCCTTAGTATATAGGTTAGTTAACATTTTGTTCCAGCCACTGACAGTGATTCAGAGAAGCCTGATTTGGGGGGGGGGTATGTGGAGGGAGGAACCAGAGAAGTAATGGGGAAAATGACATCCTCCACCTCTTATTTCACATATTTCAGCAACGCTTTGTTGAAAAATTCATACATGGGGCCATCTCTGGAACTAGAATGGCTTTCAAGACATCTAAAAGGTTAAAGTCTAAAAACCATTAAAAAAAATTAAGTCAGAAGCATACCAATCTACTAAATGTCATAATAACTTTCTGAGAATGGTATTAAAAGAAAGACTTTATAATTCCATTCATGTACAGAACTTTATTTCCAATAAAGATGTTATAAAGATAACAGCACAGGGGCTAATTAGCAGGATCGTGTGTTTCCTATAACAAAAAAATTAAGCAAAGGCAAATAGGAAAAGGTTAGACAACCTTCCAGTCCAGCTCTTTTGATAGTAGTTTTTTTGATAAAATTACCATTTCTAAGGTCCATTTCTGTTATTACCAAAAATCAGTTATGCAAGAGGGGGCTCAAATTTAACTAGACCAAGAACAGCAAAGGAGGTGAAGCTTAACCCTTTTCTCTTCCCATCGTTACAGAGAAAATAGTGGCCACCAGACACTACAACTGTTGTTATTAATTTCATTTCTATATTGCTTTATATTTTTAAGAGAAAAAGTCAAAGTGGTTTACAACCTACCCTAAAACATCAAATAAAACAATCGGGGGGGGGACATTACAGAAGAAAGTAAAATATAAAGTATACGGTGGTACCTCGGGTTAAGTACTTAATTCATTCCGGAGGTTCGTTCTTACCCTGAAACTGTTCTTAACCTGAAGCACCACTTTAGCTAATGGGGCCTCCAGCTGCCGCTGCGCCGCCAGAGCACGATTTCTGTTCTCATCCTGAAGCAAAGTTCTTAACCTGAGGTACTATTTCTGGATTAGCGGAGTCTGTAACTTGAAGCGTCTGTAACCTAAAGCATATGGAACCCAAGGTACCACTGTATATTCAAAGCAAGTTTTTCGTCATCCTGGGAAAAAGTAGCAAGCAGGGTGCTGCAGGGTTCTGTACTGGTCCCATTGTTGTTCAACATCTTTATAAACGACTTGGATGAAAGAATTGAAGAGACGCTCATCCAATTTGCAGATGACACCAAACTGGGAGCAGCAGCTAATACCACAGGAAGGCAGAATCGGAATTCAAGATGACCTTAACAGATTGGAGAACTGGGTCAAAACTAACAAAATGAATTTCAATATGGACAAATGTAAGGTTCTGCACTTAGGTAGGAAGGGCTAGCTGCCCAAATATAGTATGGAGGACTCTACAATTCTATGAATTCCATCATCACTTTTACTGTTCGTGTTTTCAGTGCAAATACCAGTCCTGGCATTCCTATCTACAGGTTCAGAATGTCACTTGTTGCAAACCTGCCTTTCTAAATTAATTCCATTCTTCAATTATGCTGAACAATTTTCTTTTGGCACTACCGGTTTAATATCCTTCCTGCCTAGGACAACATCCTCAAAGAATTTTGTATAACAAAAAGCCACACAACAACTAAGTGATTATTCACCAACACTGGGTCACTAGTTAGAAGGTTAGCTAGTGGTGCAAGGCAAAATCGTTCCTTTTGAAGATAAAGTTCGTGAAGACCTTTAAAAGTTCAAAGAGCAGCCACTTGGTTTAATAACTATGAGCTCCTTTAATGTCATATATTTTTTACCTGGGGACATGAAGTTACCAAAGTGTGCATGAAACATACGCATAAATGCACCTCAAGTTAAGTAAATCCGAACCTAAGCTGCTTTTACTCAGTTAAGATTCTGAGTTTTTTGAGGGAATGTTTTCCCCGTCAGGGCAAACGAAATAACATGGTTTCTTCTTCCTAATCAGGATACCTTGTTCTTTTCTTGCTTCTGCTGGGAATGTTCCTGCTTTTCTTTCCTTTTTTGAGAAATGAAATGCTTTCTGATTAAAATGAGGACTGATAATGACACAGAACTCTACGAATATTACATTGTACAGCTCGCCTGACATTTAGACAATGTAATTATTTCCAACATTTCCTTTGAGGGCAAAGTTTGGATTCATCTCTTGATTTCAAATAATCAGAAGGAAGCATTTCACTGATCTAGAGAATACTTTGCATTTAGGGTGTTTTCTTATACCAGATGTGCTTCCCAGTGAAATGATGACAGTTTGGTGCCCCCAGTTATAGTCCTCTGGTGAAATCTTCAGAATAAATAAACATATGTTCCATTTTTTAATTTATTTTTTGTTTTAGCACATCTTTAGTAACTCACTCTCCAAACCACCCTTAGGAAGTGAGCCGAATCATTCTGAGCTTGACAGAAGAGAGATGACAGGCCATAAACAATACAATACATGAAACAAATATAATTTACAAATTTCGTTTTAAGTAAAAGAAGCATGACAAATGCATTGTTGTTGTTCACAATGACCCACAATGGGAATGAGCACTAAAGTTGAGCTTTGTTCCTCAGTCTATTCCGTTGCTCTTTTTACTGAGGTGCTGAGAAAGACCCCAAAACGGCCGGAATAGACCATCCTTGTTGTCTCTAAAGGTTTTCAGAGGTGCTAATGCACTAGAGACATTTTAGAAAGATCTTTGTAGGCAGTATGTAATTGACAGTACTCAATAGCACACAGTTGTTCTACACAGTCTGGGCTGAGCTATATTGAAAGCATTCTCAGGGGAGTCAGGAGCCATGGGGGCAACTCAGGTCTGAAGCGCAAACCGTGATTTTGAGGTTGGCTCAAGGAACAAACCAGTAGCCAAGAGCAAAGAGGGAGATTTGAAGGACAAACCAGGATGCAACACTCAAAAAGATCATAATCCAGCACACACAAGCACACTGGAGAGCTCAAGAAGACCAAAGGTCACATCCACACCATACATTTCATAGAATTCACAGAGAGCCAGTGTGGTGTAGTGGTTAAGAGCAGTAGTCACGTAATCTGGGGAACCAGGTTTGCGTCTCCGCTCCTCCACTTGCAGCTGCTGGGTGACCTTGGGCCAGTCACACTTCTTTGAAGTCTCTCAGCCCCACCCAGAAGGGTAGGAAGTGTTTGTTGTGGGGGAGGAAGGGAAAGGAGAATGTTAGCCGCTTTGAGACTCCTTAAAGGGAGTGAAAGGCGGGATATCAAATCCAAACTCTTCTTCTTCTTCTTCTATTTGTGAATTCATGGACCACAAGGGTTATCTAGTCCAACTTCCTTCAAGGCAGGAATGTTTTGCCCAACATGGTCCTGAACTCACAACTCTCAGACTGAAAGTCTCTACCAACTGAGCTATCCCAGAGCACTATTTAAACAGCCATGACTTCATCTACAAAACTCTGGGAACTAAAGTTTGTTAAGGGTGCTGAAAATGGTTAGGAGACCCCTCTTCCCCTCCCAGACCTACAATTGCCAAAGTTCCCTGTAGCCACTCTGAGAAAAGTAGTTCTGAACAGGAATGAATGTGGTCAGCAGGAAGAAGCCCTTTATACTCCTTTCCTACCCAGAAGGATGTAATGGCCAAGTGGGGTTGGTGGAGTCATTCCAGGGCCTAAAGAAGGGGTAGGGAACCTTTTCCAGCCTGAGGGCTAGTTTCCCTCCTGGGGAGTCTTTTGGGGGCCTTACACAAGTGATAGAAGCCAAAGTGGGTCGAGAAATAAATATAAGTTTCCCTTGTACTGGAGCATGTAGTTTCTACACAAACTGTTCTCCAACCAACAGAGGGTGTGGCAGGGGAGGGAGCGTGGCTTGCAAAGAGTCCCAGGGGCCAGCTAGAGAGGCCAGTTGGCCCCTGACTCCCCAGCTACAGCCTGAAGAACACGGGGCAACCGTATCCAGATCTCAACACCCCGTCCATGCGTTGGACTTTCCACGCTACTCACAGACAGCCTCCTCTTGCATGGCTCTTGATGCCATGGTGACATTTAACATGATAAAGCACAAGCACTTCAATCAAAGGCTCAAAGATTCAGATATTTGTTCTAAATTTAAACTGAACTCAAGATCCCACTGGAAGTGAATCCTGCCTAGGAGGCTTAATTACACCAACTATTGGGGGGGGGATAGCACGAAGCACGTGGGCGAGTTCCTTTTGAAAATTGTTTTATGGATTTTTGATAGCTCTGTCAGGATATGCATGATATGTGTGAAGGCTTCTAAACGAAACATTTCCCTCCCTTTAATGCTGTATTTCCTGAAGGTGATTTTTTAATAAAGAACTGCTACATTTTTTACTTATAAAGCTACAGTAATATGAGAAATCTTTCCAAGTACAAATCAGATTTGCTGAATTACTTGTCAGCGAGATATGTCATTCTTTCTTTCTTTCTTTCTTTCTTTTTATAGAAGTATATAGGTCACATCCACACCAAGGAAAAGTTGAAGGACACATTCCAGTGAGGCAAAAACACTTGTGAGGCAGGGGCAGTGAGGGCTGTGGTGCAGACATAGTCCTAAGGGCAAGATGGAGATGCCTGGAGTACCATATTTGGTTGTGGGCTTGAGGTTCCCCACCCTTATTTCACACCATCACAAGTATCACATAAGTGCCAATGTGTCCAGGCCAAAAACCAGGCCACGCTTCTTCTAGGCTACACTCCCAAGCAAGATCACAGTCTTGAAAAAGGTGCTTTTCTGGGGTGAGATTGTGATGCCCAAAATGGCCACTCTTGCGTGAAAAAAATTGGATGTCCCATTTTTCCCAGGACAGCTGAAGGGTATGCTAGCAGCATCCTTTTCAATTCAGGCTGATGGTAGCATATTTCACAGACACTCTCTTGGGTCAGTTTGTAGTCCTGCACATTGATATGTGAAGAGGTTCCTCAGAGGTATTATAGTACATCTTGATTAGATTTCTTGGTGTGTGTTTTTTGTTTCAGTCTCCTAAATCCTTCAGTGGCTTCTAGACCGGGTACATTAATCTCTTATTACATTGGTCTGAAATTGTGGTTGCTTATGAGTAATCATAAAGTGTCAGCTCTGAAAAGCTACCATTCGTTAGCTTCGCAAGAATGAAAAACGGTGATAAGTGAGGTTGTAAAAAGTCAAATTAAATGTTAATTGATTCAGGGGCACAAAGCTGTGAGCCACTTAGTTTAGACACAAGCACTACATTCATCAGTTTTGACAAATTGTCCAGGTTGGCTTCCTAGATACTCACATCCCTGTTTTCATTGTTGTCATTTTGTTCGAAGGCTTCCTAGCTAAAATAAGCAGAGCATCACCTTATCACCAAATGTTTACCAAATAGGTCTTGAAATTTTACATAGGGGTGGAAGCTAATTTGAATATTAACCATGATAGTTTGAAAGCAGTGATGGTTGGAAGAGGATTCTTTTTCTTTTGTTATATGCATGATGAAAAGGAACAAGGGACAGACTCAGGGGAATTAGATAGAAAAAGCCTTTCTTAATCATCACGCAACATTTCAGTTGCCCATATTTGCATAAATACTAAAGCATGAATCATTCCCTTCTCCCTCTTCCTCAAATCAATTACTGGTTCATTGTAATTAACTTTTATTTGTCTCTCGTAGGACAAAAATAAGATGATAATAAGCAATAGAGAAATTTGGATTGCGCCCAATAAGTGGAAATGCATCCTGAGAAACTTGGGTGTGCTTGACTTCCATTGAAATTAAGTGCATGTGAATGCTTAGCTATGTACTTATTACTGATGCCGCCCATCCGCCCTGTGGCACTTGCTTGGGAAGTGCTGGAGCTCATCAGCAGAGCATCTGCTTCCCGCGCAAAAAAATTCTAGGTTCAGTCCCTGACATCTGCAGGTAGAGCTGGAAATGTCTCCAGTCTGAAACCCTGGAGAGCTGCTGCCAATCAGAGTAAAAGGTAAAGGGACCCCTGACCATTAAGTCCAGTCATGACCGACTCTGGGGTTGTGGCGCTCATCTCGCTTTATTGGCCAAGGGAGCTGGCGTACAGCTTCCGGGTCATGTGGCCAGCATGACTAAGCTGCTTCTGGTGAACCAGAGCACCCACCAGAGCGGTACCTATTTATGTACTTGCACTTTGATGTGCTTTCGAACTGCTAAGTTGGCAGGAGCAGGGACCGAGCAACGGGAGCTCACCCCGTCGTGGGGATTCAAACCGCCGACCTTCTGATTGGAAAGTCCTAGGCTCTGTGGTTTAACCCACAGCGCCACCCGCATCCCACCAATCAGAGTAGATAGTACTAAACCAAATGAACCAATGACCTGATTCAGTGTAAGGCAACTTCCTATATTGTGTACAGTGGTACCTCAGGTTAAATACTTATTTCGTTCCGGAGGTCTGTTCTTAACCTGAAACTGTTCTTAACCTGAAGCACCACTTTAGCTAATGGGGCCTCCTGCTGCCGCCGTGCCGCCGGAGCACGATTTCTGTTCTCATCCTGAAGTTCTTAACCTGAGGTAATATTTCTGGGTTAGTGGAGTCTATAAACTGAAGTGTATGTAACCTAAAGCATATGTAACCCGAGGTACCACTGTACTTTAATTACTCTGGATTGTACCTATGAGGTTTATAGCATTGTAATAGCTACCTGCTTGCTACTGTTCCCTGGTGTCAGAAATGAAGCACAGGTACTTTCTAGCTCTCTCACAGTAGCATCGCAACCATGAACTTTTGAGTTGGTTAAAACAAGCACCGATCTTTGGTCTCCAGGTCAGAATGTATTGGATAGCCTATGGGTGGCCAATGGCCAACCTGTAAGCTTTAGAGAAGGCAGTCTTTTATTTGAAGGGCTGTCCTATCCCAGTTCAGTTTAAAGATTAAAGAATCCTAACATGGCAGATCGGCAAAAGCCTTGATGTTACTCTTTGGCAGTCCGCACCTGGGCAGGCACCCAGGTCACCTACTCACACCATGATGAGACGTCTTGCATATCTCTTTAATTCAGCCCTTCTCAACCTTGTGTCTCATCATCCCTAGCCAGCAGGACTAGTGGTTGGGGTGATGGGAGTTGTAATCCAATAACATCTGGGGAGCCAAGGTCGAGAAAGGCTGGCTTAATTTATAGGCATTGTTTCTAAATTTACATTCAAAGATATAAATTACCACATGCAGTTGTTATGAGAACCTCGCCACTCCTCTTTGCTGACAATGCATATATTTTATTTTATTTTATTTTATTTATTTTATTTTATTTTATTTTATTTTATTTTATTTTATTTATTTATTTATTTATTTATTATTTTATTTATTTTATTTTATTTTAATTTCAGCAACCCACCAGTAGTCGTCCTAATTTTTGTGCAGGGGTGAGTGCACAAAATGACACAGACAAAAGTAGTCTGTGGCACAATCGGGTAAGTACAAAAAGGCCGGTAGGCCCAGCTATTGCTAATATTAAGCCTGAACTTCAGCTTTTTTCTCTGGTGCTGTAAGACCACTCCTTGCTTCACTGCTCCGCGGACTAGAGACAAGCCTACCCTGAGGCATTTGGGGCAGCATATGTACTGTAGAGCTTACTGCAAGACGGCTGTCTAATTCAGTGCTCAGTACACTGGACAAAGCAGGGAAAGATTTCGCTTGACAAATAGGCAAGGATTCAGCTTGCAGTGCACTTGACAAATAGGCTGACCAGCACATGAACACAATTGCAATTTTGAATCTCACCACTCAAGCCTTGTTAGATCAGGCTAAGGTCCAGCTAGTCCAGCACACTTCTGGCAACAGCAGCCATCAAAATGTCTCTTAAAGCTCACAGACAGTGCTAAGAGTAGTTGTTGTTGTTGTTTAGTCGTTTAGTCGTGTCCGACTCTTCGTGACCCCATGGACCAGAGCCCGCCAGGCGCTCCTGTCTTCCACTGCCTCCCGCAGTTTGGTCAAACTCATGCTGGTAGCTTCGAGAACACTGTCCAACCATCTCGTCCTCTGTCATCCCCTTCTCCTTGTTCCCTCAGTCTTTCCCAACATCAGGGTCTTTTCCAGGGAGTCTTCTCTTCTCATGAGGTGGCCAAAGTATTGGAGCCTCAGCTTCAGGATCTGTCCTTCCAGTGAACACTCAGGGCTGATTTCCTTAAGAATGGATAGGTTTGATCTTCTTGCAGTCCATGGGACTCTCAACAGCACCTTAATTCAAAAGCATCAATTCTTCGGCGATCAGCCTTCTTTATGGTGCAGCACTCAGGAGACCCTAACTACTGCAATTCCCTGTGTTCCCTGGGAAGAAGAGTTGATTGTTAAACTGTAGCTCTTTGAGGGGAATAGGGGTCTCCTAATAACATGGCAAGCATGGCAAATATATGCCAAGGAACAATATTTCAAACACTTTGCATAAACCCAGCATTCATGTTATCTATTTGTATTACCCATCCATTGTTATACCTTTATATCTCATAACATTTAAAACCAAGCTTTTGCAGAAGTAATAATAATAATAATAATAATAATAATAATAATAATAATTTATTTATACCCTGCCCATCTGGAAGGGTTTCCCCAGCCACTCTGGGTGGCTCCCAACAGAATATTAAAAACACGATAAAACATCAAACATTAAAAACTTCCCAAAACAGGGCTGCCTTCAGATGTCTTCTAAAAGTCAGATAGTTTATTTCCTTGACATTTGATGGGAGGACGTTCCACAGGGCAGGCGCCACCACCAAGAAGGCCCTCTGTATGGCCCCCCGTAACCTTACTTCTTGCAGTGAAGGAACTGCCAGAAGGCCCTCAGAGATGGACCTCATTGTCTGAGCTGAACAATGAGGGTGGAGACCAGTACCATAATCATTTCCCAGCAAATAGCAATTACACACCAACTTAAGGCGAGCAGGCAAACACCAGTAGCAGTCACAGCAGTGGCACCATTCAGCCACAGCTGTTGTGTGGGGATAGAGCCCCCTTCCTGACCCTGGTGTTGCTGCGGCTTCCTTGGATATAGCATGGCACGGTGTCAGTGAGCTCAGAGCAAACCCTCCAAGGTGGCATGGCCCCAATCCAGGACACCATCTTCAGGGTTCGAAATACCCTGTGAATCACGTGACCTGTGTGAGATCACAGATCATGGGAAAAGCACTTTTGGGGGGCACAGCACCTAAAAATGCACAGTTTGGGGGCACTGCATGAGATTACGGACCTGAAAAAGGTTGTGTTTTCGGTGCGAGATCTCAGCCCGAAATCATGTGAGAGTAAGGTGCCCAAAATGGCTGCCATCCTCTCATCCAGAAAAACAGGATGTTTCAGTTTTTCTGGGTCAGTTCACAGGTAGGCCAGAGCTACGTGGGTGCACCAGTGGAGTCAATCTGACATTTCCATCAATGCATCTGCACAGCCCCAACCTTGCCCCTGCCCAGTCCCAGCCAGGTAAGCTTTAGTGTCCCCAGTATTGTAAAGGCCCAACATTGGCAGCTACCATCATTTCTGCCCTTCTGTTGGCAGTGGCAGCTCAGTAAGCCTGATACTGCTCTGATCCCAAGTACTTCTCTGTTAGCATAGCAGCTCTGAAAACCAGCCCATTCATGGCTTTCTGCATTTCCAGTGCTCCCCTTTAGGTAATGTGAGTTAGGTTAATGTGAGTTCTGAGTTGTTTCTAACAGATTACTATTGTTTATGGCCCCAACCCTGGAGAACTCTACAAACATAAAAGAGATGAATCTTTGCCCTGAAGGGCATCCGATCTCATTTAGACAAAGGGACAGCAGAGACAGGGAAGGAAGAACAATGAACAAGGCGTTTTGTGAGGGGTTTTTGTTTCGCTTTTTAGAAATAAATGCGTAATACGAACTCTGTAGTGACATGTCTGTGCATTGCAGTTTCCATGGGGATTGTTTCTTTGGGGGCGAGTCCCCAAGCCGCATTAAATTTGAAAGAGGAAAACAGCTTGTCCAAAAGGTAGTTTGGGAAGAAGAATGTAAAGATTTGGTTGGGGTAGGTTGTGGTGGGGGGTGGGAATGAGGCCATTAATACATAACAGAAATAAAGAAATTCCAAATTAAATGGGAGCAAGGTGTGTAGCATGGCATTAGAACAGTTTTGAACAGTTCTAATGTGCTATAGGAACATAGGAAGCTTCCTTTAAAGTCCTAAACAGCCTCGGTCCAGTATACCTGAAGGAGCTTCTCCACCCCCATTGTTCTGCCCAGACACTGAGGTCCAGTGCTGAGGGCATTCTGGTGGTTCCCTCACTGCGAGAAGCCAAGTTACAGGAAACCAGGCAGAGGGCCTTTTCGGTAGTGGCACCTGCCCTGTGGAATGCCCTCCCACCAGATGTCAAAGAGAAAAACAACTACCAAACTTTGAGAAGACATCTGAAGGCAGCCCTGTTTAGAAAAGCTTTTAATGTTTAATAGGTTGTTGTATTTTAATATTCTGTTGGAAGTGGGGTATAAATAAATTATTATTATTATTATTATTATTATTCCTTATACTGAGTCAGTATAATTCTCACTGCAATCTATTGACAAGACCTGCTGCTTATGTTTTTAATTTATTTTATTTTATTTGATCTAAATAAACAATAATAATAAAATGACAAGCCAAGGGACAAGGGACAGTGAGGAAAGAGCAAAATCAAAGCTTGGGCACCAATTTCCCCCACCAGATGTTTCTGTGGTGACCAGCCAGCACAGTTCGGGGGGATGAGGTACCGGATGGAGCTGGGCCTCCAGCAAAGCTGGTGAGAGTTGCTCACTCTTTCTCCCATTAAGGCAACTGGAATGGCTTCCCCCAGATGACCGTTGAGATGAGGGGTGGCCTGATGGTAACCTAGCCTACCACAAAGGACAGCTCCAAATGTTTAAAAAAAACAGAAAGAAGAAAAACATACACAATCTTGACCTCCAGAGTAGAAAGTCAAGATACAAATATACAGCCGCACCTTGGTTTTCAAACAGCTTAGTTGCTGAACGTTTTGGCTCCCGAACATCACAAACCCGGAAGTGACTATTCTGGTTTGTGAACTATTTTTGGAAGCCGAACGTCCGACGGGGCTTCCGTGGCTTCCAATTGGCTGCAGGAGCTTCCCGCAACCAATCAGAAGCCACAATATGGTTTCTGAACATTTTGAGAGTTGAACGGACTTCTAGAACGTATTCCGTCCAACTTCTGAGGTACGACTGTATGTCACACCACACATAATTAAATTAGGGAATATACTCCCATGAGAAAAAGTGATGGCCCCCTACTTGGATGGCTTTACACAAGTTAGACCAATTTATGGAAAATAAGGCTATCCCTGGTTACTAGCCACAAGAGCTACTAGCCACAAGAGCTACAACTGCAGTGACTCTCCAGGGTTTCAGACAGGGAACATTCCCAGCTTTCCCTGGAGATGGCAGGGACTGAACCTTGGAACTTCTGCGTGAAAAGCAAATGCACTGCCCCTAAGATACAGTTTATGTAGCATTAGTCTACTGAGAGCCCAAGGGTGAATCCATGTCAGTTTAGACGTATTCTAAGTAACCTTTTGTTCAATGCAAAACAAAGCAAACTAGAGCATTACATAGGTACCTTCATTTGTTTGCCACTTTTTCAACGGCTTGTTTTATTTCCTTAAAAAAAAATGTACTCTGTTAGCAACAACGTCGCGTTTGGGCGCATTATTTTCTATTTTGTCAGAGATAATTTGCTACTCTCCGCACACAAAGGCCAAATGCACAGGAGAATGTCAGAAGTTTCTCATTTCTCCTTAACTAAGAAAACCCACGCTGAGCAAAAGAGCTGAGAGGCAATACCTTTTTAAAGATGCAGTTCTCTGTTCTGTCCCAGTAATTCCTCTTGTAAGCGATACATTATCTGTCAAACACAACACAGGGTCCTCACAGCAACTCTAGTTAACTTGTAAAATCAAACATTAAGCAGATTTGTTTCGAGTTCTTTATGCTTTTTTTATATAAGGTTCACATTGCTTCGCTGTGTTGGCCCATGCAAACAATTGATCTACGAAGGGAGAAATACCTCATTAGGGAGTCTCTCTTTCACACATACGTACGCAGGGAGGCAGACAAGAGGCAGCTGAAATTATGCCCTACAGTGACAAACTAAAAGAAGTTCTGTACTGTGTCAGAGTAGACAGTGTTACAAGGGGAGGGGGATGTCAGGAATCCATGGTTAGCTGTCGTATAAATAATGAATACACCATTCTTCAGAGTTCCTGTATATTGTAAAATATTATCTTAGCTAGAGGTCTATTCAGAATAACAGTTCCTGAAACTGCAGCTCCATTATGTATGAATTTATCATTTTCACCAAAGGCAAGCAGAGAAGACATGAAACTTTCCAGGACTCTGAGATCTTTAATATGGCATCTGCTAACATAGTCTTCTCCTGGTTCCTTCTTATGGCTGGAGAAGCAGAACATCAACAAATCTCTTTGGGGTGGGGACAGGGGATGGAGTTGTACACTAACGGCGACCCAAGAAGAAATGCTAATTCCCTCTCCTGCATTAACTCACTGGTAGAGTATCTGTCTTGCATGCAGGAGGTTCCAGGTTTAAACCCTGGCAGCTCCAGGAAGGGCCAGGAATGTGGTGTTGGGGGATGAGCGCTCAGACCCTTGGGCTCTCACTTGTGGGGTGCCTTAGGGTTCCGTCCTCTCCCACATGCTTTTATATATATATATATATATATATATATATATATATATATATATATATGAAGCCACCGGGAGCAATCATCAGGGGGTTTGGGCTGGGTGTTCATCAGTATGCGGATGATACCCAGCTCTACCTCTCTTTTAAATCAGAACTAGTGAAGGTGGTGAACGTCCTGTGTGAGTGTCTGGAGGCGGCTGGAGGATGGATGGCAGCTAACGGATTGAGGTTGAATACTGACAAGACAGAAGTACTGTTTTGGGGGTATGGGGGTGGGTATGGGGGACTCCCTGGTCCTGAACAGGGCAACTGTGCAGCCTGGGAGTCATTTTGGACTCACAGATGTGCATAGAGGCGCAGGTCAATTCTGTGTCCAGGGCAGCTGTCTACCAGCTCCATCTGGTAGTACATCACAACCAACATTGTCTCAAAATTAAGTTCTATTTGACATGCAACCACTGAAATTAATGGACATCCATTAATTTCAGTGAGTCTACTCTGAGCAGGATTGATGTTGGCTGCAGCCCTGTGTGCTTTGCTCACAACCCTACCAATTTCAACTCTTTAATATCTGCTCATCATAAGGAGTGGGTGAGGATCATGAAATTCTGCTAACACAAACCTCCCATGTAACTCTTTGAGATTTTACCAAGCAGGTCCCATACATTTCATGTTTGTCTTTGAAGTCTTAAGGACTAGAATCTTGCATTTTGGTTAGGGGAAATGAAAGCTGAGATTTTCAGCTGTCCCCAATTCCTTGCTTAAAATATGTGATCCTGGAAGGTGGCACACCAATAATCTAGATATATGAGGTCCGCCAAAATATTGAAGACTTTTGATCTGTCTTAAAGATGAAGTCATAAGAAGCCTTTCCTTCCGAAGATAATTTCTGCATATAACTTTCCTTTCTTTTCCCCTTGGGAGATGCTGTCTTTCTTTCCATATTGTCAGCAGCTCATTCAAAATGAAGTGATTGGAGCTGAGTTCCTGAATAAATAAAGCCACTGATAACAGAGTCGCAGACACTCGGAGGCAAATATCAATCATTCCTTTGAAAGAAATGCCCAGAATTGTGGTTATCATACCTATCCAGAGACTACAGTCTGAGCCAAAACATTTCACATGCAACAAACGAAAGATAGCAGGGAAAGAGCTGCATGGCTGTCAAGCTTAAGAGTGACTTGTGTGTACAGATCGGCTTGGGAATTTGCATCTTTGCAAATAAAAACGGTTAAAAACTTGCCTTCTGGCAGGGCTGTTTCAGACATCCAGGCTGTACATGACTGCTCCTCAGGAGCAGTTATAGCTGAAAGTGAGGTCCTTAATTTGTAATCAGACAACTATAAATAACCACTGTTTATTATAAACGATTTTTAAAAGGATGGGTTTGGTTAGGCCAAATGACAGGGGTTGGCATTGATGGGGACACGCAGAGCATCGTGACTAGCAGCAATTGATCACCTTCTCTTCCATTAATTTGTCTAAGCCCCTTCCCAAGCTATCTGAGTTGGGGGCCATCACTACATCTTGCAATAGTGAACTCAATAAATTAACTGTGCACTGTGTTCAGCAGCACGTTATCACGCACGATATGGACCTAGTTAGCTACCACTGTGGAGTATTTTCTACCGTAGGTGGATATCTGCCTTTTCCTGTGGAGCAACAGTGTGGGAGCCCATTGTCAGGTGGCAGAGAACCAAACCCCATGGCAGGTTGCCAGGAACGGATAAGACAAGGAAAAGTTCTTACCATCAGGGCTGTCTTAAGCATTTGCGGTGCCGGGGTGCAAAGATCCGCCCGGCACCCCACCCCCCAGATTGCCCGGTCCCAGGCACACAGGAGGACGGAGCCAGCCAGCCGCCTCAGTGTCTCGCTGGCTCGGTCGCCCCCGAATTCATGGCACAGAGCCGCTAGCAGCAGAAGAGCCTCTGCGGCGCTCCAACCAACGGTAAGGCTTTCCCCCGGACTCAACTCTCGGGCCCCAGACTCTCGGCATGGTGCCCCTGAGAGCCCGGCGCCCGGGTGTCCTGCACCCCTAGTGCCTATGGGTAAGACGGCCCTGCTTACCATTTGCTTTATATTCAATATTTACAGAGAGAGGCTAGGGAATGCAGCCTCGTGGAATAATGGCATTGCCCTGAGTGACTCTCCACCCCCTTTCCTACCACTTTGGAGAAGTTTGGATTTTTCTGCCAAATCCTTGTTCCAGAATTCACACCTGGGAAGTAAAACACCTTTTGCAGTCTTAATCAAGGTTTGCTTCCCTTTTGGACATTTCCAGATTTGAAATCTCTAACACGGAATCAATGAAGCTTTTCCTTTTTAAAGTCTCCTAAATCTGGAGAAGATTTTGTTTTTCAACTTTGTCACTTTTAAATCTCTGAAAAATGTGAACAACCATAAATTTCTGTGCACCCGGCAAGCACTTTGATAAAAAATATCTTTACCATTTTGTTTCTGATTGGGTTCATATCTGCTGTAGGCTTATGAGGAGGAGCTGGACTTGAGAGCTGGCACAAAGTGTTCTTGAAGCATTACGAAAGCAAAAGGGTGAGGGGTTCATAATTTTCTGGAGATCTAGTTTCCATCCTGCCCTGCCAAACTTTTAAATGTTTTCGGTAGGGTCAATTTATTGGGATTGCTTTGGGAAATAGATAGCCAAGCTTCTTCCCTCATAAAGTCACAAACTATCCATTGTGAAAGATTTTTCCATTACAATGAAGGGGTTCAGAGATTTTCCGTGTAATGCGAAGTAATAACTCCCTGGGGACCCTGAGTCTGCCTCCATGGAAATGTGTGTCTGCAGAGAACTGAAGCATCCCTAATTCTGCTGGGCAAGAATGGTTGAATAAAGTTTTGTTTTGTTTTGACATTTGTACAATTCCTTTTTTCAGGTTTTTAAAGGACAGCGATTTGTGCAGCTGCCAATGGGGTGTACAGCCTATCTCACAATGGACTTATTCATCCATCCATTCATTCATTCTAAGTACATGTGGACTACCTTTCAGAGCTCCCAAGGAAGCTTAAAAATGGAATTCATTTCACATACATAGCAGAATAATTTAGTTTTGTAGGTGTGTGGCAGGGGCTCTTGGCTGCAGCTGTTTTGAGGCACGATGGAGGAGTGATGCAAATGCGCAAGATCAGCTGGTATAGATTGGATAACCCTAGTTAGCCTCCAACATTCCTCAGATGAAAATAGGGATATTTCTCATTCTCCCCAAGTCCACTCAGCTTTTCCCATTGGGGCTGCCTCCTCCCTGCATCACGCAGGCCGCATTATTGTTGCTGGGGTTCTGTCCTTGTGGGACAGCCCCAGCCAATCAGCTCTCAGTGTGGGTGTAGCCGTGGGTGACTTAACCGCACCGTGGCCAGCCAAAACCCTCTCTTGGATGTAAATCATAGGGTGCCCCTATCGGTGGATTACCGTTAAGTGGACTCCCTGCAGATGGGCAGGAGTCAAGATCTACCCTGGTTTTGTACAATTTTATAACATGCAGACAGAAATATGTGTTGAGAAACCAGAGAAAGGAGCTGAGGGAAGTCCGGGGGTGGGGTGGGAGGGAGGGTGGTCTATTGGGGGGGGTGAGGGGGGGAACAATGTGGATGATGTATTTTAGTTAAACTATTGCGTTGAAATCTTTAATTAAAAAATTCCACACAGAAAAAAAAGAAGAGCTATCCTGGCTTCACTCCAATGCCTAAGCCAAACCGCTCACATTTGTAACTAATAAAGTTGTGGCCAATTTGAACCCATAAACCAAAATACTTCGTGTCCATGTGTTTTACTGGGAACTTTGTGGCCTTGGCAAGCAAATGACCTTCCTTGACCCCTGTTTTTGTCCATCCCCGTCCCCCGCCTATGCAGAGCATTTCCTATCAGAACAAGGGCATGTGCTACCACCACTATGCCAACAGGCCACAGCGCACATGGTCTCCACTGTTCTGAGAAAACCTGTTAATCTCTGAAATATACTCAGAGTCGCAAAGTGATTTCATGCTCTTTATTCAGCTCATAGTGGTGAGGAGGAATGAATGAATGTCCCCTCAAAGTATCTGCTTTATATACATTATTTACACAATGGGCTGCACATGATTGGCTAATTCCGGAATTCTACTGTAAGCCAATCAGGTTGTGGATTCACTTCTATCTGGAGCATGATTGGGTGGTTCCTGCCAACCAATCATACTGCTATATTGTTCTAGGACCAATCAGACTGCTGCCTTTTGGATCCTATTGTTCTAGGACCAATCAGACTGCTGCAGTTTGGATCCTATTCAACTCAGTACATAACAATCTCCATTTTATTTTATTTTATTTTATTGTAGATTTACAAAAAGAAAAACACATATCAATAAATATTTTTTAGAAAGGGGCAAGACGCAGATGCACAAAGCATTTTTTTTTACAAAAATCTAAACTCCTTTGCACTCCACTCCTCCCCCCCCCCGCCCCGGACATCAGAACCTGTCACAGCCTATGGAGTGCAAGAAACTCTGATAGAAACATCCCCAGATTTGCATTTTATTTTTTTGTAGAAGCAAAGAATTTGCACATTGTTTTCCAGGATATTGTTCTGCATTACACAGACATGTTGCTCACACAAAGATGACATTAATATGTGTTTTTTTCATATTTAGATGGGTGGTTTTGATGCTTTCTCAAGTATTCATCTGCCTTGGAAGAAAAAAAAAGCTCTGATTGAAAATGTTTTAATATTAATCCAGATTTGCTATCACACCCCCACCTTCCTCATAAGTTTATAGCCACGGGAGAGCCGTACATTTGGAATGTAATAAAGAAATAATGGCAGAGGGTTGATCATCACCCGCAGGATAATATAAGCCTTCAAAGCAGATTAAAGACAAGTTTTCATTTCAGCACTCTCCTCTTTTTTGAAACATTTCTTTTAAAGAAATAGTTACCAGCACATCACCTGAAATTAAATGAACTGTGAATTTATTCCATCAACCTGCAGGATTTAGTGGGAGCCTGTACATTGCAAACTATTGAATCAGACTTAACCACATTTCTCCCCAAACAATATCTTGCCCCACCTCCCAAAATACCCTGTAGTTTTCATCTCAAAACTTGAATTTAAGGTTGCTGACTTTGTTCTCATCACAAATTAAACAGAATTGAGAGTCTTGGATCTGGTACTTCAACCTCTAGAAAGCACTAAATAGCTTGGAACCTACAAGACTGGAGCCCCTTCTATGTCCTGTTGTAGTTCTCAGATTATGTAAAGCTGCGTTCACATGACTGTTTATTCCGTTTCCCCATGACATGAAAGTCATTTCCGGAAATCTTTCAGAATATAGTAGAAATTTAGCCCTCATTTCCATGTTAATTGCTTCCAGGGGAAAATAAACCTGTTTGTAACCCTATTAACCTAGGAAATTATGGTGAAAGTAACATAGTATTTCTCATGTCTGAATGCACCCTGAAAATACTCTCTTGGAACCATCCATTTGCCATTTTCAGAGGCTGGTAGTGCCTAACGCTGCAGTCTTAAGGCACAAAAATAGGTTTGCATTGCACCAGTGGTTATTCTATAGTCCTTGCTGAAACTTTGCCTATGGAAGAAAGTCTATTCACACTTGCAGAAAGGGAATGTGTCAGACTCCTTCTTGTCTGTCTCACTGCAGGATACAAAGGAAAGACTGTATGTTCCACCACTTCCATACAAATTCCCTGCATCTAGAAAGATAACATTTATTCCCAACATGCTTGCTTTCTACATGGGGGGTTGGGGGTTGGCTGGAAACTATCAATCTTGTTATTCCCGTAAGTGGTACACTCCTTTTCTGAATGCCAAGAGTGTTGTTGTTTAGTCGTTTAGTCGTGTCCGACTCTTCGTGACCCCATGGACCAGAGCACACCAGGCACTTCTGTCTTCCACTGCCTCCCACAGTTTGGTCAAACTCATGTTAGTAGCTTCGAGAACACTGTCCAACCATCTCGTCCTCTGTCGTCCCCTTCTCCTTGTGCCCTCAATCTTTCCCAACATCAGGGTCTTTTCCAGGGAGTCTTCTCTTCTCATGAGGTGACCAAAGTATTGGAGCCTCAGCTTCAGGATCTGTCCTTCCAGTGAGCACTCAGGGCTAATTTCCTTAAGAATGGATGTGTTTGATCTTCTTGCAGTCCATGGGACTCTCAAGAGTCTCCTCCAGCACCATAATTCAAAAGCATCAATTCTTTGGCTATCAGCCTTCTTTATGGTCCAGCTCTCACTTCCATACATCACTACTGGGAAGTGATGCCAAGAGTAGCCGTGAGCTATGGAGAGGTGCTTAAAATTATTTTAGCTGTGCCCATAGAGGAAAGAGATATGTTGACTGTTGGGCATCACACTGCATCTTAACACCAAAAAGCTAAGCTTGTTATTCCCACTGCTCAGCAGGTTAAAAAAAAAGTATACACGACTATGGAAATTATACTTAATAGGTTTGTCTGATTTCACACAAGTCGCTTTTGAAAAAGAATACACATGCTAATTTATTCTGACCCTTTCAAACTCTTCTGAAGCAGACTTAGCTGGGCTTGCTTTCCTACCCCATAATTGTGCTAACTTTCTTTTCTCTTTCGCTCTCTGTCAAGGATTTATTCTCTTCCCTCCTCCCCACATGACTTTTCCCTTCCTACTTTTGTCCCAGATATTGCATCTCATTAGCAAATATGTCTAGGTTTATGCCACTTAGTTCAAGTCAACGAAGACTCCCATCCTAACGAGAGAGTGTGTTTCAGAACAAATTTGTGTTTTTCAAGGACACCTTTCATCAGGGGAAAAGTTTAGGCTGCAGGAATTTTCTTCCAGACTTTGAGAACAATACTTTGTAAAGATAAATGGACCTGAACAAATACGAGCTTCTTAGTGTAGCTACTCAGATCTCTGCAACGCTTGCCTTCAAGGGTTGCTGTTGGTCTTCAACTAGAAGGTCAGGATCTGCAAACAAGTTATAACTTGGCATTAGGTGAGTCACACCAATGGATGGCACCTTCTCCTCCCAGCAGCTTCTCACACATAAAGTGTCATAAGGATGGCTGGAGAGCAATGTGTCCTAAATTACTTGGAGCTCAAGTTCTTGAAGAGGTACCTTTCTCCATATGTCCCAACCCAAAGTTCATGATGAGGGGAAGAAGTCCTTCTCACAGCTACCGGTGGCAAGGAGGTTGGGAAAACACAAGAGGGTGTGCTCCCCACCTTCTGGAAGTCTTTCCTAGGGAAGATCATAAATGTTCCCTTCCCTAGCCATGATCAAGAAGAATTTGAAGACATCTTTATTTGGCCAGGACTTTGGAAGCTGATAGGTATTGTTAAGCACTGGGGTTTTATGACTGCAATTTTAACGAAATTATTGTATAGTAGATATTACTTGATTTGATTTTATATGTGAACCGCCCTGGGCATGCTTGGGGAGGAAGGGTGCAATATAAAGTTAATTAATTAGTTACATTTTAAACTGGTTTTAATGCTGTGTTTTTAATACTGTTGTGACCTTCCCTGGGACCTTGTAGTGATGGGCAGGTAAGAAATCCGGATGATGATGATGAGTACACTTAGGGACAGGGCCAATAGCATAGAGCTGCTCCCAGTAATAAGATGATGCTGCTTTCATGCTAAGCCTATGAAATGAGGGCTCAGTCTGGGGGAGCCATCCACTGAACCTCTTGGGCTTGCCGATCAGAAGGTTGGTGGTTCGAATCCCTGAGACGGAGTGAGCTCCCGTTGCTCTGTCCCAGCTCCTGCCAACCTAGCCATTCGAAAGCACACCACCATGAGTAGATAAATAGGTACCACTGCGGCGGGAAGGTAAATGGCATTTCTGTGTGCTCTGGTTTCCATCATGGTGTCCCATTGCACCAGAAGCAGTTTAGCCATGCTGGCCACATGACCCAGAAGGCTGTCTATGGACAAATGCCGGCTCCCTCAGCCTGAAGCAAGATGAGCGTCGCAACCCCATAGTCGCCTTTGACTGGACTTAACCGTCCAGGGGTCCTTTACCTTTTACTTTACATGTTGCTTTGGAAGTGAGCTCTGTTGTTTCTCAAATAAAGTCTGTTGCTGTGAGGCAGGTTTGGTTTTTTCCAGCAACCAACATCAGAACATATAGCAGGTTTCATTTTCTTATACAATACAAAAACAAAAATAAAAGCACATGAATAAATCTCATTATAGAGAAAGGTGGGTGGGTGACTGCATCTTCCTGGAGGATTTATTACCCCAGTATATTTAGCTGCCAGGTCAAGTGAGAAGCATTGCTGACATTTCCATTTGTGGTTGTCGTGCCTTGAAGGAAACCTTTCCACATTGACTAATCTGCCAAGAAAGCGCTGCCTTTGTGTCATGGGACCCCATGAAAAGCAGCTGTTGGGGAAGGGGTTAAGCAGCACCCAGCTCTCCTGCTGCAGTTCCTTCCCTCAAAATGACACGCTCACAAAGGGGCTTTATATTAAAACAAAGCCCATCAGAGCATTGCTACATGCATTCCCACGCCCTATCTGGCTTGCTCTGGACCACGCCAAAACCAAGACTGCATCTCAACCATCTGGCATTTCCCTTCGTCTGTGGATAGCAGACAAAGATGAGGAACAGGGGGAAGCTTGTTTAGCCAGCTTGATATTCCTTTTGTTGTTGTTGTTGTTTAGTTGTTTAGTCGTGTCCGACTCTTCGTGACCCCATGAACCAGAGCACGCCAGGCACTTCTGTCTTCCACTGCCTCCCACAGTTTGGTCAAACTCATGGTGGTAGCTTCAAGAACACTGTCCAACCATCTTGTCCTCTGTCTTACCCTTCTCCTTGTGCCCTCCATCTTTCCCATCATCAGGGTCTTTTCCAGGGAGTCTTCTCTTCTCATGAGGTGGCCAAAGTATTGGAGCCTCAACTTCACAATCAGTCCTTCCAGTGAGCACTCAGGGCTGATTTCCTTAAGAATGGAGAGGTTTGATCTTCTTGCAGTCCATGGGACTCTCAAGAGTCTTCTCCAGCACCATAATTCAAAAGCATCCATTTTTCGGCGATCAGCCTTCTTTATAGTCCAGCTTTGAAATAGTTGATATTTCTTATCCCCCCCTTTTCTATGAAAATAATAATGGATTGCACCAAGCAAAACCATAACAAGGCTACTTCCATGGTCTGGGTGGGGTATGTGTATGTGTTTAACCATGGTTTCTAGTTAATAAGTACATAAGAGGAACCTACTGGATCAGGCCAACAGCCAATCTAGTCCAGCACCCTCCTCTCACAGTGGCCAACCAGATTTCCATGAGGAAAAAAGGACCTAAGGGCAAAGGAACTCGCCTCTCCTGTGGTTTCCAGCAGCTGATATTAAGAAGCATTGCTGCCTCTGATCCTTTTGTTGCTTCCAACAAATAACCATTTCCTTGCATGTTTTCCCTTCTCCTTCTTTCAAAATGGCCGCTTCCCCATAGAGTGTGGGAAGGAACCTTAAGGTATTTAGGAAAGTTGCCTGGGCTAAATTGCTAACGTCCTTTGAAACACGAACAAAGTTTCTGTTCTTAACTGTTTTAGTTTCATACGTGGCTCATCTCAGTAATTCTCCCTATTTAACTCGGTTGACATTTTAAAACCAGTGATTTAAGTACAGTAAAACCACAACCCAAGGGATGAAGAGAATCTTCCGCCCGAAGAAGTGGTCTTCTGCTAAAGGTCAAGCTAAGCACATCCGCAGATATTTTAAAAGGTTGCTGATTGAAAGTGACCCTGTGATCAGATTTCACTGCAGCCCTTCTCAGACATTCAGAAAAAGTATGAAATTGGATGTGGACGAGGGAATTGTGACTGTTGTCCACACTCCCAACCTCTGCACATCATTCCCTCTCTTTCTGATGTTCTGAAGTGATTGCAGTTGCTTATTAAAGGTGAAGGTAAAGGGACCCCTGACCACTAGGTCCAGTCATGACTCTGGGGTTGCGGCGCTCAACTCGCTTTATTGGCCGAGGGAGCCGGCGTACAGCTTCCGGGTCATATGGCCAGCATGACTAAGCTGCTTCTGGCGAACCAGAGCAGCACACGGAAACGCTGTTTACCTTCCCGCCGGAGCGGTACCTATTTATCTACTTGCACTTTGATGTGCTTTCAAACTGCTAGGTTGGCAGGAGCAGGGACCGAGCAACGGGAGCTCACCCTGTCATGGGGAATCGAACCACCAGCCTTCTTATCGGCAAGTCCTAGGCTCTGTGGTTTAACCCAAAGCACCACCCACATCCCCTGCAGTTGCTTATTACAGATCTGTAAATCTGTCAGTTTT
Organism: Podarcis raffonei; assembly: GCF_027172205.1. Lineage (NCBI taxonomy): Eukaryota > Metazoa > Chordata > Lepidosauria > Squamata > Lacertidae > Podarcis > Podarcis raffonei. The sequence goes on along the minus strand of NC_070606.1, from coordinate 82,947,081 downwards.
GGTTTCTCTCTGTTTCTCATTTTTTCAGGTTCGGTTCTCCACATTCTCACATCAGTTTAAAAAGCCCCCATGAAAATCCATCAGGACTTTAGTGCAAATTTCTCCTAATGGATATGTTTTCCTACGCCATCTTGCTTGATCTGTACATTCTGCAAGCAGTTTTCCCTAATATAAGACAATTTTTATGGTATTTTTCTCCAATATATGTGTTTTCCTGCACACTTCGACCCAGTATATGCATTTTTCTCCACAACACTTGGCTGCATAACTGCACTGCAAAATTCAGAGAAGTGTGAATCTTGCAGGTTGCCTGGGCTTCAGCTCACAGATTGTTTCAGGAAAGCACAAATTAGGTAGGTTTGCCTTTAAATTGATAATGTAGCCATATGGCGAAACTTACCAGAAGAATAAGAGATCAAGATAACAAACTTTTTATAGAAGAATAGAAATGGTTTATTGAATATTTACAGATAAATTGTAAACAGATAAGAACATTGGCAGGATTGTTGTAATAACCTGCAGTTTCATAAGAGGATCTATTTAAAGTAGATGAATAAATGAGCAAATTAAGTTAATCTGGATATGCAGAAGATATTAAAAATAAATTTAAGGATCCGCAGAAAGTGGGGAAAGGAAGTCAAGTTTTGACATGTTAAAATGATTGTAAAATTAGTGAAATGTATAAACCTGAAAATCATTTTTTAAAAAAATTGATATCATTTGTGACCAAGAGGGTGGTATCAGAGGCTCAGAGCAGCCAAAAGGTTTGCAGAGGTAGAGGTAGATGGATAGATAGATGATAGATAGATGATAGATAGATAGATAGATAGATAGATAGATAGATAGATGATAGATGATAGATAGATAGATAGATGATAGATTAGATAGATAGATAGATAGATAGATAGATAGATAGATGATAGATGGATAGATAGATAGATAGATAGATAGATAGATATAGATAGATAGATGATAGATGATAGATAGATAGATGATAGATAGATAGATAGATAGATAGATAGATAGATAGATACATGATAGATAGATAGATGATAGATAGATAGATAGATAGATAGATAGATAGATAGATAGATAGATGATAGATAGATAGATGATAGATAGATAGATAGATGATAGATAGATAGATAGATGATAGATATGCAACCATCTGGACCTCTTGTGGAGGTGGCACATTAAAAAGGGCTTCAGATGATGATTGCAGGGTCCAGGGCGGTTCCTATGGGGAGGGGCGGTCCCCCAAAAAAACTTTATGGAAAGAAGACTGAAATAGAGATATCCTCTTCTCCCCCCGCTCCCACACACAAAATAAAACCCCTAATGAAGGCATACTGGCTGAGGAATGCTGACAGACTGTGGTTGAGGGGAGGAAACTGGAGGAGGTGTAATGGAGTAGCCTTGAAATGGGCATGGCTTGTTGGCTGGCTAGAATCCCAAGCCAGAGCAACATATTGCCCCAGTCCCCACTTCTTCATCTGATTCTTTGTACGGAGCCTGTGTGAGCACTGGCTCTGTCCACACAGTCTAGAACCCAGGCACAGATAGGGCCTCCATGCATGCAAGTTTTACAGGCATAGGTTCTATTTAAAATAAAACACACACACACCTTTCTGACCTTCAGATAAGTGTGTATGGAAGAGCAGGCCTCAGTATATGTGAAGAAGGGAGAAGCCGAGCAGGCAAGCCTGTGCATGGTTGCAGCGCATGTGCATGAAGTTGCAGCACATGCATGGTGCCCACAGCTGCTTCACCCGTTTGCAAAGGTTCCCATTGGGCCCAAAAGGTTGATGAACTCCTGGGAACTGATTCTTTTTTTCTTTTCTTTTTTCTTCTTTTCTTTTTTTTTGCCCCTGAAACCAATGAAAATTCAAACCACATTTTCTGCTTCTGCCAATGAAGTATAGTTCCTAAAATAGGTTGTATGCTAATAGACACATTTTTGTCTATTTTTGTTTCTATTGCCTAATTACGTGCCAGCAATTTGATACCAGAAAAAAATCAATTCAGTCACAGCAGTGGATTACAGCTTTTGGATTCCTGATTAACAAAGCAATTATAATACTTAGCCAGATTCTATTATTTGCAACTCACCTTTGGGTATACTTTTAATTTGTGTGTTTTTGTTTACTTCTTCTAAGTTCCTTTTTTTTTTTTTTAAGCCTGAAGATTCGTACAAGAATCCTACTTCCTGCACTCAATACCTCGCTGTGTTTGAACACAGTTACCATGTCTGTGGAAGAGTACCAGTGTCACTTCCTGGCATCTTCAGCTAAAAGGGTCATGCAGCAGGTGAATTAAAAGTCGTCTACAGGAGATAATGGAGAGCTGCTGCCAGCCAGGGTGGACGACACCAGACTAGAAGTATAAAAATACCTGACCTGGTATAAGACATATTCCTGTGTTTGTAACAGTGCAGTCATCAAATTTGGGAGGGGTAGTGAAATATACTCAGAGTCGAGAGTGGATTTCATGCTCTTTATTCAGCTCATAGTGGTGAGGAGGGAATCAAAGTCCCCTCAAAGTATCTGCTTTATATACATTATTTACACAATGGGCTGCACGTGATTGGCTAATTCTGGAATTATCCTGTAGGCCAATCAGGTTGTGGATTCACTTCTATCTGGAACTGGATTGGGTGGCTCCTGCCGACCAATCATACTGCTGCATTGTTCTAGGACCAATCAGACTGCTGCATTCTGAATCCTATTGTTCTAGGACCAATCAGACTGCTGCATTTTGGATCCTATTGTTCTAGGACCAATCAGACTGCTGCAGTTTGGATCCTATTCAACTCAGTACATAGCAGGTAGCCAAATTGGGATGGGTAGCTAACAGAATCAGGATTCAATATGACCTTAGCAGATTGGAGAACTGAGCTCAAACTAAGAAAATGAATTTCAGAAGGGATCAATGTAAGGTTCTGCACTTAGGCAAGAAGAACCAGATGCACAAATATAGAATGGGGGACACCTGGCTTACTAGTAGTACATGTGAAAAGGACCTAGGGGTCTTGGTGGACCACAAGCTGAACATGAGGCAACAGTGTGATGCAGCAGCAAAAAAGCTAATGCTATTCTAGGCTGCATTAATAGAAGTATAGTGTCCCAAGAAAGGGAAGTAATAGCCCCACTCTATTCTGCCTTGGTCAGACCGTACCTGTGTCCAGTTCTGGGTGCCACAATTTAAGAAGGATATATACAAGGTGGAAGGTGTGCAGAGGAGGGGACCCAAGATTATCAAGGGTCTGGAAACCAAGTCTTATGAGGAATGGTTGAGGGAGTTGGGGATGTTTAGCCTGGAAAAGAGGAGACTAAGAGGAGATATGATAGCCATCTTCAAAAAACTAAAGGTCACATGGAAGATGGAGCATACATGTTTTCTCCTGATCCAGAGAGTAGGACTAGAATCCATGGATTCAAGTTGCAAGGAAGGATGAAGGAATGATCGCCAGGCGTGGAGCACACTTCTGCCCACCGGGCATGGAGCACACTTCCACCCGCAGACAAACTACAGCTGTCTGAACATCATGCCCTCTATCTAACCTTTTGCTGTCTTAGTAGTCTGTTGTGCCCTGTCTGTGACCTTTGTCTCTGGGACCTTTGTCTCTTTTGATTAAATATTGTGCAAGGGGAAAGTGACGTGGTGGAAACAGGTGCCAAAATAACTTTGCGCCACCCCTCGATCTCAGGAATGGAAGATGTGTAAAGGTCACAGTCCAAAATGTATCTGACTGGTTTTGCATATTGTGCTAATAAAAAGAGCCTCAACAGTGCTAGCTGGCAGCTTGCTTATGCACAGCTCACCTGATGACCAACACCTGACTCGTGCCTTCACTTCAGAAGGAGATTCCGACTAAACATCAGGAAGAACTTTATGACAGTAAGAGTTGTTCTACAATGGAACAGATTCCCTCAGGAGATAGCGGACTCTCCTTCCTTGGGGGTTTTTAAACAGAGGTTGGGTGGCTATCTGTCATTGCATGGTTTTCATTGAGATTCCTGCACAACAAGGAGTTGGACTAGATGATCCTTGGAGGAGTCCGCATGCAGAAGTGTATTATATTAAGGACAATTGCTTGCCAAAGTGTATATATTATGAGAAATGCCGGGAAATTTTCATGAGGATTTTTTAATATAAAAGATACCAGGCTGATGCAGAAATGTAAAGAACTTAACACTGGGGAAACAAGAAATTTAGAGAAACCAGAAACGACAGATTTGCCCATCCCTAGGTAACAAATATAAGCTACGCATTCAATAACCACCTGCTCAGAGCCTGAGTTATCAAGAGAAATGAGATAAGAACTGCAAAGCATTTTATACTCTGAAGTGCACTGTGGAAGTGATTAATAATCATCTTGTGTTGGTGTTTCAATGTCTTGGTGGAATGGAGTTTAGCGGGATGCGGTGTACAATAATTTGAAGCTCTTCTTCCGAGTCTTCCTATTGTGTTTTTGAAGAGAGGAGGGAAGTGCAATCCTTCTGAGGCTGTCGTTAGAGGGGAAGGTAGATCTTATAAAGAACGATTCGCATGGAATGCACATCCTAAGGATGTAAGAAGGACCCTGCTGGGTGGGGCCTGTGGCCAATCTCGTCCAGTATCCTATTCTCACAGCCCCCAATCAGATGCCTATGGGAAGTGGGCAAGCAGGACCCGACTGCAGAAAATGTGATTCAGAGGCATCTTGCCTCTGACAGTGGAGGTAGAACTCTGCCATCAGGTATCTATGCAATACGACATGGCTTAACAAGACAGGATATCTTAAGAGAGTTTGCAAACATCCATTAGAGGATGCAGCCCATTGAGTTGCACTGGACATGGAGCCTTGGGGGTGCTGCAATTGTGATATATTATGGAAGGTGAGAGGCAGGGGCACCAAATTTTGCCCTTGCACAAGGCACAGCTTTGAGGTCCCAAGGTCCACCACTAGCCTCAGCCTTGGTGTAGTGAAGTGAAGGCACAAGACAGGTGTTTATCATCATGTGAGCTGCACACAGGTGAGCTGCATGCAAGCTGCCGGCTAGCCCTGTGGAGCCTCCTTTTATTGAGACAAATACGCAAACCAGGCAGATGCATTTTGGGTTGTGACCTTTACACATCTTCGGTCCCAAGATCGTGGGGTGGTACAAAGTTATTTTGGCACCTGTTTCCACCCCGTCATTTTCCCCTTGCACAGTGTATGACGAAGGAGACAAAAGGTCTCAGGGGAATAGGTTACAGACAGGACACCGCAGACTACTGAGACTGCAAAAGGTCAGATAGAGGGAACGATGTTCAGACAGCTGTGGCTTGTCTGTGGGGGGGATGTTCCCTGCACCCCAGGGTCATGCGTGCAGGCAGACTGTGACTGCTTGCTGGTGGGGAGTGTGCTCCCTCCGGACCCCACTGCCCACTCCGCGATTATCCCTACAGTGTAGATTGCAGAATTCAGGATTCCAGGGTGCTGGTAGTGCCTTTGGGGTTAAAAACACTTGCTTGCTTGCTTGCTTGCTTGCTTGCTTGCTTGCTTGCTTGCTTGCTTGCTTCAGTGTCCCTGTTAATGCTTGCTTGTACCTTTTCTTCTGGGAATAAGCTGCTTATTTCAAAGATGCTGCAGCCCAGCAACATGCACAGATGCATTTGCAGATGCACCAAATCAGCAGTCAGCATTGCACTATCAGTGCTGGTCTCCTGTTAAGAAGGATGCGGAACCTGAAGCAAGGCTTCCTTTGCCCCTCTGCAACCAGTCAAGGGAGGAAAGCAGGTGGCCTGTACTCAGCCTTCCATGCACCCTCCAAAAATGAGGCTGCTGCTGTAAATGCTCGCTGCACTTTTGTAACCCAAGAATGTGTAAGAAATAGCTCCAGAGATCTCCAGCCCCTTATTGTCTCCAGCGGCACCATATTTCTTCCCTGAGCTTTAGATATATTAAGCTCCAAGTCAAGGCAAAGGACATTTCGATGCTAGGAGTCCCCTTTCCTGCCCCCCTCCACAACTGATTTCAGAAGCCTAAGCGTCCAATTTTTCATCTTATTTTATTGCCTTTTCGTCTGATGTAGAGCAACATTGCCCTCTGCTGGTGATTTCTATGCGTTTGCTGTCACCTAAGAACAATAAAACGCAAAGCGACACAGCTAGACTATTCCACAAGATGTTAGTGTGCATTTTAACATTCCCATTTATGTGCATGCCCCCCCCAAAAAATATAGAAGTATGGATTTGGGCTGACACATCACAAACTGGAGGATTTTGTGCATTAGCATAAATTGCAGAGTTGGAAGGGACCCAGAGTGTCATCTAGTCCAACCCTCTGCAATGCGGGAATCTCAGCTAAAGCATCCATGACATGAACATTCACCATGGGGTGGGCAGGGGTAGAAATTCAGAACAATTTAATTTAAAGAGGCTATCTTCTAAGTGACATTAAACATTGCATTTTTTAACATACTGAGAATTAGACCATGGGTAGGCAAACTAAGGCCCGAGGGCCGAATCCGGCCCAATCGCCTTTTAAATCCGGCCCGCAGACAGTCTGGGAATTAGTGTGTTTTTGCATGAGTAGAATGTGTCCTTTTATTTAAAATGCATCTCTGTGTTATTTGTGGGGCCTGCCTGGTTTGTTAGACTTTTTACAGAGGTGGGTGACATCCTTGCATGTCACTAAGTGATTGGCAGCTGGTCCGCAAGGACCGTTTTGTCTTGTGTTTTGAGCAGATAATTGGGTACCAGAAGGGTCCTAAGAGCTTATGGTGATGGATGAAACATACACACATATATAGCCAGATCCCTTGACCTGCCTGGGCTCCCTTGAAAGACAGGTGCTGCATATCAAGGCAATGGGGAAAGCTTAGTTTATCTTGGGGACTTCAGGACAAGTAGGAAGAGCCCTGTTGCACTCATGCCCTTTTGGGGGCTTCCCAGAAACATCTACTGTGACCAGAGGCCCCCTGGACCAGCTCTTCCTCTTCACAGTCTCTCTGTGTGTCCATTGTGGGGATCAGCAAGGAAACAAGAGCGTTGGTGAGAAGGAGGAGCTGCCACTGTCTACTTGCTCACTGGTTCTGTCCTGGTAGCAGTGATGAGGGAGAGGAGCAGCTGTCAAGAATGGCACCGAAGGGGTAGACTCAAGGAGAAAGAGAGCACATTAAGGGTGTCTTGCTCAAGGGCCCCCCAAAATGCCAAAGTGTTGCTTCCTGTCATACCTTCACCTTTCTTCGAAGGAGTTCAGAGCAGCCATCCTTGGGTCCATTCCCTCTGGCTGTTATCCTCCCAACAGTCCTGTAAATAAACTGCAGGAACTCATAATCACATATCCAGATAGGACCTGCCAGCCTGACAGTTCTGCTCCCCAGCCAGATCACTTTCTTTGTCTTCTCTTGCCCAGATCACAATCCTTCATGGGACCACATTCATCTGGCAACATCTACTGTGTGCTGTTCTGCACGATACTATATTGGTCCGCTGTCAGGATATGAAAGGTAAAGGTAAAGGGACCCCTGACCATTAGGTCCAGTCGTGACCGACTCTGGGGTTGCTGCACTCATCTTGCTTTATTGGCCGAGGGAGCCGGCATACAGCTTCTGGGTCATGTGGCCAGCATGACTAAGCCGCTTCTGGCGAACCAGAGCAGCGCACAGAAACACTGTTTACCTTCCTGCCGGAGTAGTACCTATTTATCTACTTGCACTTTGAGGTGCTTTCGAACTGCTAGGTTGGCAGGAGCTGGGACCGAACAATGGGAGCTCACCCCGTCGCGGGGATTCGAACCGCCGGCCTTCTGATCGGCAAGTCCTAGGCTCTGTGGCTTAACCTACAGTGCCACCCGCGTCCCTTTTGAATGGTTAAATCCCAACAAAAGCACACATGTCTGGCGATATACAGTATCCCATGGAAACCCTGGGCGTTTATTTCCAAGTTAATGTGACGGTGATGAAGTATAAAATTGCTATGGCTCTATTTATAATAACGATCCAACCCAATTCTTCATTTCCTGGTATGAATTTTTAACCTGACAATATAAAACACAGGCACTTTATGTGCCAACCATTGCTCTCGCCAGTCATAATCATTACATTTGAGTTTATAAATTTTCTATAACCACCACTTCCCCTCCAGCTAAGGCAGCAATCCTAAACATACCTACTAGGCATTAAGTTCTGTCGAACTCAGTGGGACTTAGTTCTGAGTGAACATGCTGATGAGTTGCTTGCCCACCGCTCAGCAATACCACATAGCTATGTACCCAGTAGGATGAAGTCCCAGAATGTCCATATGAGCAAATTCACTTAAACAAGTGGTGTGACCCTGTTATTCTAACATTTTATTAGCTCATTTAAATGAAATAAAATAAACTTAGAGCGCACAAGCTCCATAGGCAAGACATTTTTATTGACTAAATCGGTACTCTTTCAATACTAAATTGATGAACAATCATGGCCGATGATCTTATTAAAGCTATTTTGCATATTTATGAAGACCCTGTAGCTTAATATAGTGTTATAGGACCATGAAAGTTTATGTAGGCCTCTAGAAATGTCAGCCTTGTACTCCAAGGGTCCCATAAAATGGAGTATTACTTGCTTAAATCACATCCCAACTAAAATAAAAACCAGTAGTTGTTTTATTAGTTTGTCCTCATTGAAACAAAATCCAATTTTCCTATGTAGTGGTTCTAATAACTGGAGGCCCAGAATGGAGGACCGTTAAGGCTAACAATGTAGACATAAATTCAAGACTTAAATTTCACTTAATAGAAAATGATTTCTCAGTGGAGAGCTGTAAGTTGGAGTTTAAGGAAGGAAAACTCTTAAAGAAAGAAAAACAAAATGACATGGGTGGGTGTTATGGCTCTTTGATGGGTGCTGAGGGTCTAGCTATGTGTTGTGTTCACCACACAGAAGCAACCAGATTCTGAAGGCTCCTCCAGAGATTTGGGGACAGCTGGAAGGATAGTATTGGTAACAGTAATATTAGTCGTGGTGCTTTATTATATTTATTTGTCGCTTACTACAAAAAGTGTCAAAGTGACTTACAATTATAAAAGCAATTATAAAATTTAAAATTGATAATAAAAGTGAAATAACTAAAAGTGATCCGCTTGCAATAACATAAAAAGGACAAATCCTACCCCACCCTACTCAATATGAACACCAGTTACTATGATCATACTCTATGCCCCAATTAGGAATCAAATGTTTGGGTGAACGGGAACACCTAAACATTGGTCTTGAAAGCACCAGGCATCCCACAGTCAGTGGGCCACCACTGAAAATACATATACTTAAGAGCCAGTGTGGTGTAGTGGTTAAGAGTGGCAGACTCGTAATCTGGTGAACCGGGTTCTCATCTATGCTCCTCCACATGCAGCTGCTGGGTGACCTTGGGCTAGTCACACTTCTCTGAAGTCTCTCAGCCCCACTCACCTCACAGAGTGTTTGTTGTGGGGGAGGAAGGGAAAGGAGAATGTTAGCCGTTTTGAGACTCCTTAGGGTAGTGATAAAGCAGGATATCAAATCCAAACTCCTCCTCTTCTTCTTCTTCTTAAGTTGCCAACCTCTCTTGGAGGGAAGGCACACGAGGAATGGTGTCAGATGTTTGATTCAGGGTGCCAGTAGGTTCATATGTGAAGAGGTGGTTCCTGAGCTGTGAGATTTTATGTGTCAAAACCTGTACTTTGAATTGAGCCCTGACTTAAGGAGAGACTTGACTTAAAGTCAAGCCCAAATGGAAGGAGATGTGACAATTCACCTCTACTGTCTTTTAGCTCTTCCCTCCTTTTATCGGAAGAAGAGAATAAAGAAAGAAGCTTCACTTCCTTCTTCACTGGAGGTGAGGGGGTGTGACCTAACTGAGTCTAGGAATACAGCTCTGTAGTCTTAGCCCCTTCAGCATTAACTAGCCCTAAGCTTGCTGGTTATTTTTGACCATAATCTTCAAGGGCAGTTGAAGGGCATCTTCCAGCCAGGTACTTGCTGCAGAATTAAGCTGCTGTGAAGGGAACAATGACATGACAATGGCAGTCAACAGCTTCTTTATAATACTGTACATCTGTGGAGCCATTAGGATAAGCAAGCAACTGGAAGCCATAACCTAGATGACAAGTCTACACATGGTTTCCTCAAGGATATACATTACAATGGATTTTCTCTGGCAGGAAGCATGGATCCTTTCTTAGCTGCAGTAGTGCAATCTAACAAACCCAAACCCATTGCAACTACAGAAATTTTACTAACTGAGCTACGTGAAACCTTTACATGATTTGGTAGCCCCTGTTCCTCAGTAACATATTGCTTCTCTTGACCCTCAGGTTGTTCAAAAGAATTGCTTCTCTCTGTTCTTCAGACGCAATTATCCATTTGAAGTTCTAATACCAGCTGGATCCCCCACAAACCTCTTTTCAAAAAACAGGAGAGGGAAATAGAAAACACATTGTTAATGTGATATTTGAAGCGTAGCCCCTCAAACTGGGATTTCCCAGTAGGGTCGGAACGTTACACTGCTTTGCCTATTTAATAGTATAATAAATCAAGGGGGTCACTATTTTAACTCTTATAACAGGAGAATAAGAAGAGGCCCTTTTAAAATGAACAGAAATCTTGTGGTGTTTTTCCTTGCATCTAGGAATTCACAGCTGCTACATGCAAATAAGTTTTTTAATAGTAATAAAAAAAGGAAGCATGTTGCTACAATTTATTCTAAACTAATCCACAAAAAATGAAAGTTTACAAGCCCAGATGAATGCAATTTGAGTGTATTCTTCGGAGCCTGAGGCACCTTGACCAGACACCATATATTAGGAGGGTTACCCATCAAAGCGCTAAAAGCATTATCTTAATCTTAAGGGTTATATTTTATAGCTCTCCTTGTTCCATTTGATAGCCTTATCTCCACAAGTGACTGCTGGAGGCAAGGATTCTGTAGTTGTTTCTGCCTCTGAAGCAGCAACACCCATTTGTACAGAATAATAAAAATGCTAGCGAGCAATTAATTTATCCATCCTCCCGCCTTGTCCTGATACTATATAAGTTCAAATATCAAGGAAGTCAGGGGCATTAATCTTCCGAGATTCCAGCCGCAGGGGATTTCACAAAGAGTTTGGTATCTGGCATGCAATCCGGACATCAGCTTGCATTTAAACACACAAACACACACACAATACATTTCTGTCAGGGAGGTTTTCAGGGGTACTTTTGAAATTACACAGCCCATAGACTGTCCCTGCCTTTAACCATCCATGGGGACAAGGATTCTAAGACACACTGAGAACTGACCCATCCGCAAGGACTTCTGCTTTCATCCCAGGGAAAGTGACAGTCATCTTTTGGCAGTTTCTCCTGAATCTCATTTATGGTGGCATACACAGGGAATTTGGCAGCCTGTGTGCCTCTCTTTTATGATATATCTTAGAAACTGCTTTGGAAGGCTACAGAGAGAGCTGATGTCCACCCCCTGCAGCTGGAGTCAATGCCCCCATACAGCTGAAAGATGTGTGATCTTTTGCAGGGGTAGTGAATGTTACGTATTCAGTGGACTGTGTTTGCCTGAGCTTGAGTCTGGACTAAGGATTCTGAGCCCCTGTGTTCTGATTCGATAGATGATATCCAATCACAGAACATTTCAGGATTTGGGCCTCTGCCATTGGTTCTTAAACTCTGAGTCATGATTCGCAGCTTGGAAGTTTAGACAGCCAATCACGTTGGCCCAGGCCTTCAGAAATGTATATAAGCAGTTGCTTTGCCCCTGTTGTCCAGTTCTGTTAGTTCAATAAAGGTTCTTGCTGTTATCACTGTGTCTTGCCTCGTGGGAACATGGTGCCATCCAGATGTTATTAGACGACAGCTTCTGCCATCCTTTTGGCCAATGGTGTTTTATGGAAAGCAGTATAGAAATATTTAAGTTAAAAAAAAACAGGCAACAGGAAAATGCATCCATCAGGCTCAAAACAGTTCCCCATACAAGAGTTGACTTTAAACTCTCCACACACAAACACCTGTGCAACATTTATTCAGCAATATTTTGAAATGTTCAGTCATATGTCCCTGTACATTCAACAGATCATCAGATAATAAGGTAATGATGCAATGA